>NC_052147.1:78805305-79491685 GCF_902713615.1 Scyliorhinus canicula | reverse complement strand
GTGCCCTTGTGAGGTGCACCCTATATACCACCTTCAACTATATCCTCACGCACAAAGTTGATGCATTCTCCCTCCGGAGCAACTCACACCATGACCCTTCCTCAATATCCTCCCCCAACTCTTCCCCCCACTTCGCCTTAATCCTCTCTAGCAATACCTTATCTTCCCCAGAATCACCCCATAAATTGTCGACACCCCTCCCTTCTCCATTCCCCATCGTCAATATCTCTTCCAACAGTGAGGGAGCCGGCGCCATCGGAAACCTCCTTCCTGGCAGAATTTGGGACCCAAACATATCTGAACGTTTTCTGTAGCAGAGTATGGAGTTGTGAAACTGGCCTATGGTGTTCAATTGTTCACTATATATGTGCACATTTATGCACATATTACTCAACAATTGCTTGTTTCATCATTATGATAAGTAGCAAGCAGCCACAAAAATGGCAGAATGATTCTTCATGCTCTCCCCTGACTTCATGGTGCTTACTTAAGTCAGTACTGTTGGCAGTAGAAACAAAGATGCCTATCTCCGTCTGCACAAATCCAGCCCAAATCATTCTCCCACATATTTATGGTGTAAAATTCAGCTCTGTTGCTCCCCAGGACCTCTATCTTTGAAAAGTATCCATCTTTGAATGTATTATGCGCTCAGAGTGATTGCTGCCTGTAACCCACCTTCACCCTTGCCAGCTCTGCAACTGTTCAAACTGCAGTATTTATGATCGTGCACTTAACCTCAAAACCTAACACCTGACAAGTTCAGAAAATGCTGCAAAAATGCAGGTCAAGCAGCATCAGTAGTGAGAAGATGGTAAGATTAATGTTTTGGATCTGAGCAAGTCCAAAGTAATACTAAATGAAAGAGTTGATGGTGTGAAGGTTAATTCAGTTTGTGTGAGATGATGGCCAACACCCACACATTAATATGGATGATGTAAACATCTGCTTTCAGTTGAGCTTTAAAGTTGAGTATCCGACTACTTGAAGAAGCTGGCACTGCCTGCCGCCAGCTGATCAAGTTAATAGTGTTGGCAAGAAGCTGCAAGGATCTGTTGTCTGCTCAGCTGCTGTTTCTGCTGGAAGGAAAATCTGTTGTGATGAGCAGCTGTAAAAAATATTGCAACATTACGAACATTTCAAAAGTAATTTGAGTCCAGTTTAATTTAAAATGGTTTTAATGAGATCGATGTCTGTTTATTTTTGTTGTTGCATTCAAAATGAATCTTGATTTTACACAGTACATTAAGACAACTGAATTAAGACTGAATGAATCTGTTTATTGTCAAACTTCAGACCATTTCCTTACTTCAGGTTCCCAGTATTACCATAAGCCTCAAATTCTTGTTACAAAAATGCATAAGCTTCTTTTAGATATGCACAGTGGCTGCAGAGAACTGGCAGTTATTATTGGTATAATTTCAGTAACATTTTGAAGCTCTGTGCACTGAAAATAACCAATGGGAGGAAATTTAGGAGTTTAGAAAGGTTAAAACCGTAAGACACAGATTCCATCTGGAATGCATTAACTCAGAAGATTTATTAGCTGGAGTGTCCCTGCATAATGTTCCATGGAAAGAAAAACCTGCATTTAATTTTCAACTTGATAACTCCACCAAGGGCAAGATGTGTTCGTCTTAAATGACTATCAAGTTTATTCAGAAGTATTAAGGACTAGGTGACTAAAAGTCATCTCCTTCCATGGTGTGCCTGGTTTTAATTCCAGCCTGATGATGGGTAATAGAAACCATCTTAACTATTGGCCACTTACAGTAGAAAAGATGAAACTTCAGCTGAATTGGAAAAAAGCTCTTCAAAATTGGATTTTAGTTTGTTGGAAACAAGTTATGCTTAAATATAATGTAAATGCTGATTAAAACTGTAAGGACTGTGCATATATAAGAAAACAAGAAGCTTTTCAAAAGGTAAAAAAAGTGAATCATTTAGATCTGACATTCCATTTACCAAAATCAACAAATTAAATTTCACTCAATCTGATGAAAGACCCTCTATTTCTCAAAGGCTGTCTTTAAGTGATAGATATGAGCAGTTCAAAGTGATTATCACTGATGAAATTACATAGAAAATAATTCTATATCTTAATAAACGTATTTAATTGATAATTAAAAAGTTAGTTTCATTGCTTGTTTCATTTATTTATATCACTGTGTAAGGAATTGATCTAAATATTTAGCTCTGACACCTACTCACTCTTCATCCAGTGAATTAAAAATTTGGGATTGAATTACATTATGTTAAAAGTATCAGGAAAGGGTTAAGAACAGATTTGTATTATGCTGTTGGCAGCTGGTGTTGTCTAAGAGACATCTCTGAAGTAAAAATAAACAGTCAGGGGATTAGACTAACCTTGGATCCATTCCAGCAGAAAGAAATAGCCTGAGGCTAGTAAAAATGAACATTGGCTAGGAGGCTGCAAGTTATGCTGGTTTTCATAATGACATTTTTTCTATCTTTGGAACTTCTGTAACAGGGACAAACTGATGTAATCATCATTTATTAGCCTGTGTATCACTGAATTTTAGCACTGAATAGCTCACATACATCATTTTGGATGGTTTTCTTTTGCACATTGAAGCCTGCACTGTCAAATTGTGCTACATAGAGTGACTTCATCTATATTTTGAAAGTATGTTTGAAAACTTTTAATAGCTTGACGTTGGAACAAAGAAGACAAGCTGATTTCACCTTATATATGAAATGGTGAAAATAATTTTAAATCAAGAAACAATTCAATCTTACTCCTGCTTGCTTACATGTTTATTATATATTTCAGTGTGTATAGATTTGCCAGTACCGCTTGAGGTATCAGAACAAACCCAGAGGGTGTGTTGATGTAACATTTCAAATCACTTATGAAATCAACAATGAATTGCAGAATTCATTGTGCAAATTGATTAAGTAAAACAACATTTGTTGTGTGTTAAAGCCATATTAAAAGGTAGAGAAGACAAACCTGTTGGTTTAATCTTTTCTCATTTGTTTCAAAAGGTCTAAATAATTATTAACCCACAAAAGGACAATAAACATGATCATAAAGCAGTTTAGATCACAATTTCAAATGCAAAATCAAGTTTTGTAAAATCATTCAAATTCTAACGTCTCAAAACATTGTGCAGGTCAGCTGCTAACTTTTTATAAATTCTTTCATGGTATTTGGGCATCACTGGCAAGACCATCATCTGTTGCCCATCCCTAATTATCTAACCGAGCCATTTCTGAGGGAAATTTAGAGTCAACACATTGCTGTGGATCTAGACTCATACATTGCTCATACCGGGTAAGGATGGCCTTCCCTGCAGGATATTAGTGGAATAGGGTTTTTTTTATGACAATCGAAAGCTTTGCGGTCACTATTACTTCTTTAAAAGAAATTTAGCCTACCCAATCCATTTTTTTCCAATTAAGGAGCATTTGTGTGGCCAATCCACCTACCCTGCACATTTTTGGGTTGTGGGGTTGAAACCCATGTAAACACGGGGAGAATGTGCAAACTCCACACGGACAGTGGCCCAGAGTCGGGATCGAACCTGGGACCTCAGCGCCGTGAGGCAGCAATGCTAACCACTGCGCCACCATGCTGCCCCGTGGGCACCATTACTTAGACAAGCTTTCAAATTTCAAATTTTATTGAGTAAATTTAAATTCCCCCAGTTGCCATGGTGGGATTTGGATCCATGTCCCCCAGAGCATTAGCCCAGGCCTCAGGATCACTAGTCCAGTGATAATAACACTGCGACTTCATCACCCCAACCAGAACGCATTCAAATGTCAATCTTTTTATGTGCTACTAAAACATTAAAAATCAACAGTGAGACAGAAGCACAGTAAAGGGTTGAAAGATAGGCAGCATTACAGGAATAATCAGTGTCTTAAAGATCAGTAAGAAGCACAGCTTCAAATCAGGGTTTCTCATGAGGACACAAAAAATTATACATCATCAAAAATCTGCAAGGATCTAAATATATATATTTCAATTCAAAATCACAATGGAATTCGTTTTCATCTGTAAAATATCTTTAATGGATGTGGGGAGGATTTTCAGACCCGTCCCGCCAATGAGATCCTCTGGTGGTGGATTCCCCGGCAGCAGCGTGGAAAAGCCATGCAAAAGCCTGTAGACTTTGGGATCGGAAGATCCCGCTGTCGGCCAATGGATTGTTGCACCTGCTGCAGGAAAGCCCACCATGGAGGATGGGGTGGGGGCAATTCCGCCCATAGTCTGTGCAATGCTAACATTTTTTATACTTCTAGAAGACAAATGTAGGATACCGTCTATATTCGGCATAGTCTTCCTAGTGCGTTTACCTTCTTCTTTAATATTCCATTCACATCCAGCAGAGGGCAGCAGAGCAGAGCTACTGATCAGCTGTTCTGGGGAAATTTGCATACGTGCAGTGCGGTCAGCCTAAGTTGAAGGTGAATCTGCGAAGGGGACCCGAGGAGTTTGAGTGAAGGCAATCATCCAGCAGAGGGCAGCAGAGCAGAGCTACTGATCAGCTGTTCTGGGGAAATTTGCATACGTGCAGTGCGGTCAGCCTAAGTTGAAGGTGAATCTGCGAAGGGGACCCGAGGAGTTTGAGTGAAGGCAATCATCCAGCAGAGGGCAGCAGAGCAGAGCTACTGATCAGCTGTTCTGGGGAAATTTGCATACGTGCAGTGCGGTCAGCCTAAGTTGAAGGTGAATCTGCGAAGGGGACCCGAGGAGTTTGAGTGAAGGCAATCATCCAGCAGAGGGCAGCAGAGCAGAGCTACTGATCAGCTGTTCTGGGGAAATTTGCATACGTGCAGTGCGGTCAGCCTAAGTTGAAGGTGAATCTGCGAAGGGGACCCGAGGAGTTTGAGTGAAGGCAATCATCCAGCAGAGGGCAGCAGAGCAGAGCTACTGATCAGCTGTTCTGGGGAAATTTGCATACGTGCAGTGCGGTCAGCCTAAGTTGAAGGTGAATCTGCGAAGGGGACCCGAGGAGTTTGAGTGAAGGCAATCATCCAGCAGAGGGCAGCAGAGCAGAGCTACTGATCAGCTGTTCTGGGGAAATTTGCATACGTGCAGTGCGGTCAGCCTAAGTTGAAGGTGAATCTGCGAAGGGGACCCGAGGAGTTTGAGTGAAGGCAATCATCCAGCAGAGGGCAGCAGAGCAGAGCTACTGATCAGCTGTTCTGGGGAAATTTGCATACGTGCAGTGCGGTCAGCCTAAGTTGAAGGTGAATCTGCGAAGGGGACCCGAGGAGTTTGAGTGAAGGCAATCATCCAGCAGAGGGCAGCAGAGCAGAGCTACTGATCAGCTGTTCTGGGGAAATTTGCATACGTGCAGTGCGGTCAGCCTAAGTTGAAGGTGAATCTGCGAAGGGGACCCGAGGAGTTTGAGTGAAGGCAATCATCCAGCAGAGGGCAGCAGAGCAGAGCTACTGATCAGCTGTTCTGGGGAAATTTGCATACGTGCAGTGCGGTCAGCCTAAGTTGAAGGTGGTTTGTGGAGAGGCTGTTGGCAAGTGACAGTTAAACCCGAAACACTTCGTGAGTGTTTCCCACCCTACCTCCTCCTCTAACCAACCCCCCCACCCCACGGTGGTTGGGAAGCGGGAGCAGGGGCCTGTCGTGAAGGTGAGTGAGTGCCTTTAAATTTGCTTACCTTTGAGCGGGAGCAGGGTTTGAGGTAATATCAGATAAGCTCTTCCTTTCTTTTTCTTTTTCTTGTTATTTTTTAAATCTAGAGGTGATGTCAGGGAAGGCAGTACAATGCTCCTCCTGCAGAATGTTTGAGGTGAGGGACGCCGTCAGTGTCCCTGCTGATTTCATCTGTGGGAAGTGCACCCAACTCCAGCTCCTCAAAAACCGTGTTAGGGACCTGGAGCTTGAGCTGGATGAACTTCGGATCATTCGGGAGGCAGAGGGGGTCATAGATAGGAGCTTCAGGGAAATAGTTACACCAAAGACTGGAGATAGATGGGTAACTGTAAGAGGGACTGGGAAGAAGCAGTCAGTGCAGGGACCCCCTGCGGTCGTTCCCCTGAGTAACAAGTATACCGTTTTGGATACTTGTGGGGGGGACGACTTACCAGGGGTAAGCCATGGGGTACGGGCCTCTGGCACGGAGTCTGTCCCTGTTGCTCAGAAGGGAAGGGGGGAAAGGAGTAGAACATTAGTAATTGGGGACTCAATAGTCAGGGGCACAGATAGGAGATTTTGTGGGAGCGACAGAGACTCACGTTTGGTATGTTGCCTCCCAGGTGCAAGGGTACGTGATGTCTCGGATCGTGTTTTCCGGGTCCTTAAGGGGGAGGGGGAGCAGCCCCAAGTCGTAGTCCACATTGGCACTAACGACATAGGTAGGAAAGGGGACAAGGATGTCAGGCAGGCCTTTAGGGAGCTAGGATGGAAGCTCAGAGCGAGAACAAACAGAGTTGTTATCTCTGGGTTGTTGCCCGTGCCACGTGATAGTGAGATGAGGAATAGGGAGAGAGAGCAATTAAACACGTGGCTACAGGGATGGTGCAGGCGGGAGGGATTCAGATTTCTGGATAACTGGGGCTCTTTCTGGGGAAGGTGGGACCTCTATAGACAGGATGGTCTACATCTGAACCTGAGGGGCACCAATATCCTGGGGGGGAGATTTGTTAGTGCTCTTTGGGGGGGTTTAAACTAATTCAGCAGGGGCATGGGAACCTGAATTGTAGTTTTAGGGTACGGGAGATTGAGAGTATAGAGGTCAGGAGCACAGATTTGACTTCGCAGGAGGGTGCCAGTGTTCAGGTAGGTGGTTTGAAGTGTGTCTACTTCAATGCCAGGAGTATACGAAATAAGGTAGGGGAACTGGCAGCATGGGTTGGTACCTGGGACTTCGATGTTGTGGCCATTTCAGAGACATGGATAGAGCAGGGACAGGAATGGTTGTTGCAGGTTCCGGGGTTTAGGTGTTTTAGTAAGTTCAGAGAAGGGGGCAAAAGAGGGGGAGGTGTGGCGCTGCTAGTCAAGGACAGTATTACGGTGGCGGAAAGGATGCTAGATGGGGACTCTTCTTCTGAGGTAGTATGGGCTGAGGTTAGAAACAGGAAAGGAGAGGTCACCCTGTTGGGAGTTTTCTATAGGCCACCTAATAGTTCTAGGGATGTAGAGGAAAGGATGGCGAAGATGATTCTGGAAAAGAGCGAAAGTAACAGGGTAGTTGTTATGGGAGACTTTAACTTTCCAAACATTGACTGGAAAAGATATAGTTCGAGTACATTAGATGGGTCATTCTTTGTACAATGTGTGCAGGAGGGTTTCCTGACACAATATGTTGACAGGCCAACAAGAGGCGAGGCCACATTGGATTTGGTTTTGGGTAATGAACCAGGCCAGGTGTTAGATCTGGAGGTAGGTGAGCACTTTGGAAACAGTGACCACAATTCGGTGACCTTTACGTTAGTGATGGAAAGGGATAAGTATACCCCGCAGGGCAAGAGTTATAGCTGGGGGAAGGGCAATTATGATGCCATTAGACATGACTTAGGATGTGTTGGTTGGAGAAGTAGGCTGCAAGGGTTGGGCACACTGGATATGTGGAGTTTGTTCAAGGAACAGCTATTGCATGTTCTTGATAAGTACGTACCAGTCAGGCAGGGAGGAAGGGGTCGAGCGAGGGAACCGTGGTTTACCAAAGAAGTGGAATCTCTTGTTAAGAGGAAGAAGGAGGCCTATGTAAAGATGAGGCGTGAAGTTTCAGTTGGGGCGCTTGATATTTACAAGGAAGCGAGGAAGGATCTAAAGAGAGAGCTGAGACGAGCAAGGAGGGGACATGAGAAGTCTTTGGCAGGTAGGATCAAGGAAAACCCAAAAGCTTTCTATAGGTATGTCAGGAATAAAAGAATGACTAGGGTAAGAGTAGGGCCAGTCAAGGACAGTGGAGGGAAGTTGTGTGTGGAGGCTGAGGAGATAAGCGAGATACTAAATGAATACTTTTCGTCAGTATTCACTCAAGAAAAAGATAATATTGTGGAGGAGAATGCTGAGACCCAGGCTATTAGAATAGATGGCATTGAGGTGCGTAGGGAAGAAGTGTTGGCAATTCTGGACAAGGTGAAAATAGATAAGTCCCCGGGGCCGGATGGGATTTATCCTAGGATTCTCTGGGAAGCCAGGGAAGAGATTGCTGAGCCTTTGGCTTTGATTTTTAGGTCATCATTGGCTACAGGAATAGTGCCAGAGGACTGGAGGATAGCAAATGTGGTCCCTTTGTTCAAGAAGGGGAGTAGAGATAACCCCGGTAACTATAGGCCGGTGAGCCTAACGTCTGTGGTGGGTAAAGTCTTGGAGAGGATTATAAAAGATACGATTTATAATCATCTAGATAGGAATAATATGATTAGGGACAGTCAGCATGGTTTTGTGAAGGGTAGGTCATGCCTCACAAACCTTATCGAGTTCTTTGAGAAGGTGACTGAACAGGTAGACGAGGGTAGAGCAGTTGATGTGGTGTATATGGATTTCAGTAAAGCGTTTGATAAGGTTCCCCACGGTCGTCTATTGCAGAAAATACGGAGGCTGGGGATTGAGGGTGATTTAGAGATGTGGATCAGAAATTGGCTAGTTGAAAGAAGACAGAGAGTGGTAGTTGATGGGAAATGTTCAGAATGGAGTTCAGTTACGAGTGGCGTACCACAAGGATCTGTTCTGGGGCCGTTGCTGTTTGTCATTTTTATAAATGACCTAGAGGAGGGCGCAGAAGGATGGGTGAGTAAATTTGCAGACGACACTAAAGTCGGTGGAGTTGTAGACAGTGCGGAAGGATGTTGCAGGTTACAGAGGGACATAGATAGGCTGCAGAGCTGGGCTGAGAGGTGGCAAATGGAGTTTAATGTGGAGAAGTGTGAGGTGATTCACTTTGGAAAGAATAACAGAAATGCGGAATATTTGGCTAATGGTAAAATTCTTGGTAGTGTGGATGAGCAGAGGGATCTCGGTGTCCATGTACATAGATCCCTGAAAGTTGCCACCCAGGTTGATAGGGTTGTGAAGAAGGCCTATGGTGTGTTGGCCTTTATTGGTAGAGGGATTGAGTTCCGGAGCCATGAGGTCATGTTGCAGTTGTACAAAACTCTAGTACGGCCGCATTTGGAGTATTGCGTACAGTTCTGGTCGCCTCATTATAGGAAGGACGTGGAAGCTTTGGAACGGGTGCAGAGGAGATTTACCAGGATGTTGCCTGGTATGGAGGGAAAATCTTATGAGGAAAGGCTGATGGACTTGAGGTTGTTTTCGTTAGAGAGAAGAAGGTTAAGAGGTGACTTAATAGAGGCATACAAAATGATCAGAGGGTTAGATAGGGTGGACAGCGAGAGCCTTCTCCCGCGGATGGAGGTGGCTAGCACGAGGGGACATAGCCTTAAATTGAGGGGTAATAGATATAGGACAGAGGTCAGAGGTGGGTTTTTTACGCAAAGAGTGGTGAGGCCGTGGAATGCCCTACCTGCAACAGTAGTGAACATGCCAACATTGAGGGCATTTAAAAATTTATTGGATAAGCATATGGATGATAAGGGCATAGTGTAGGTTAGATGGCCTTTAGACTTTAGATTTTTTCCATGTCGGTGCAACATCGAGGGCCGAAGGGCCTGTACTGCACTGTATCGTTCTATAATCTACATAGAGAGATTATGGTGATCCTTTATCATTTTGTAACAATAGATGGTATTCACCGTTCTGCCAGCCATGTGTTTCTTGGACACGCACCTTTCGCTGGTGGCGGGATTCCATCTTCCTGCCGATTGTCAATGGGACTTCCCCATTGTAACCATCCCACACCGCTGCAAAGTCCGCTGGTGTGGCTGTGCTGCTGGTGCGAAAATTGAATCACAACGACCGGAAAATTCTGGCCAATATTTTAAGACCTGTGTGGCATCTAGCAAATAAATTACACATTTACGGCTTGAAATTCACTTCAAACTTTAAAAGATTATAAACCAATTGTCAGCAGTTAAAGGATTACTCAAAACTGCTCTTTAAAAATAATGGATGGAAGAAGCATATTATACATTTGTACAGTAACATCCAGACTTTTATGAGGTGAAACGGATGCTCAATTTAAAAATAGACTTTACATGTGCCAAATTGGCACTGCCATTATTTTTACATATCTCTCAAAATGAATGATGTTCTAAAATTTTACAATTCATTAATAGAGAAGAAATGAGTGATTCAAGAAAGAAATGAAACTCTGGATTTTTAATTAAATAGTTGGAAATGGGAGGGCGGAACAAGGATATTGCTGGATAAATAAATTATGATAGACCAAATGTTCTTCTTGGTCTCTAATTATTTTACATGACTCTGTTATTTCAAGATGCTGGTGGACATGTGGTCCCTCAACCATTTTAGACAATTGAGGATGGCAAAATGATAATGCTGAAGCTGAAGTTGACACACCTTAAAAACGTTTCAAATAAACATACAGAAGAGTTGATAACGTTATCAACCTTACTAAAGTCTTTGAAAATAAAACCTGTAGAGCATTCTTGCAAAAACAAAAGAATATTGAAAAATAACTTGACAAATATTAAAATATCCTCCCACATTAGGGAGCATCAGTTCCATCACAACTTTGGTAACCACAAAATAGGAATATCACATTAGTAGCTCATTAGATGAGCCCTAATCTTCCGAAGATTGGCAATCACCATCGGATTGCGATTCCACTTCAACATTTCTGTGCCGCACTGGAGCTCTGGCATTTCTGGCCGGGACTTCACACCCTGGCTTCTCCTGAAAGCGAAATGCTTCTTTGAAGCACGAGGTCATTAAGTGAAGACAAGCCATTCCCTTACTTTAGGGCACTGTAGTTGCTGTATTCTGGAAGTGTTCACGAATGCAATTAAAAGCTGGGATTTTCAAACAGTTTTTCAGTGTGTCAGTGTGTGAATGAATGGGGGAATGTGTATGCGGCTAAGGGGTAGGGTGGGTGAGATAAGTTGATGTGGGAATATGCTGGCTTAGGTAAGTTGGTAAAGGGATAGGAGTTTGAGATAAGTGGGCAAGGGGCAGTTCGGTAGGGTGATAAGTGGGTAGGATGCATGGAGTGATAGCTTGGTACGGTGTCAAGTGGCTATGGTGGGTGGAGATGCAGATGGACAGGGTGCCATGCGAGTATGGTGTCGGGTGGGCAGGGTGACAGTGAAGCAGATGGGTCGAAGGGCAGGTGGGTAGGGTGGTAAGTGGTAGGGTGAAAGGTGGGCATGGTGGCAGATGTTTAGGCTGGTCAGTACCGAGGTTGATAGCATGGCAAGTTGGTCGGGTGGCAGGTGATTGGGGTGACAGGTGGGTAGTGTGGTCTTGACTGGCATGATAGTTGGATAGATTAGCAGGTAGGTAGAGTGGCAGGGGGTTAGAGTTGCAGGTGAGTAGGGTGGCAGGTGGATAGGTCAGCAGGCGGGTATTGTAGCAGATAGATAGGATGATCGATGGGTACGGTCACGTGTGGGTAGAGAGGCACCCTGGTATGGTGGCAGGTACTTGGCTTTCAATGTGATAGATGGGCAGGGTGACGGGGGTAGAGTGGATCAGGTAACGGCTGGCTGGTCAATCGGTCAGGGGGGTGAGTTGGGGTGTCAACGGGGATTCAGGTGGCGAGTTTTGATCAGGTTGGTCGGGGGTCATTAGGGGTATCAGAGGATTAGTTGAGAGAGGAGTTGGGTGTGCCAGTGTGAGTGATTGGGGTATGAGTTGTATTGTTATCCAGAAGGTAGACTAGGATTTGTTTAACATTTCCTAGGCGACTAGCTAGGTAACTACATCCAGGGAGCAGGGGAATTCCCCTTGGATGTTCAGTTTTCAATTTCAATTCCCATGTAGTCAGTGCGTCAGAACTTTCAAAGGGTCCTAAGTCTTATCTTAGAGTGAGCCCTCAGCCTCCGATGATCCAGAGACTAGATAATCTGGGCCATGGCTTACTTAAAATCTGGTTTAGTTGAAGTCACCGGAATTGAATATCAGGCAGGGAATATTACGAGCACTCAACAGGGCAGCACAGTAGCATAGTGTTAGCACTGTTGTTTCACAGCACCAGGGTCCCAGGTTCGATTCCCGGCTTAAGTCACTGTTTGTGCAGAGTCTGGACGTTTGATGCAACCATCAATTCACGCGAAACAGAGGGTAGATGTAAACTGTTGCTTTAATCGACTAGAACAGTGCCTGCCTGCGACTGCTCTGCTACTGAGAGCTGCCTACAGAGTTACTGCTCTTTATAGGGGAGGAGCCAGGGGCGGTGCCCACAAAGGCACCAATATGATACATCACAGATAATACCTTACAATGGTCCATAGATGGAGCCCTCATGGGCAACAGCATGGTACTGTAACACATATGGTGAATGGTTACTGCAATACGTTCACCACATTCAACCCCTGTTAAAAAAATGAAGTCCGGCGGGGGTGAAGGGTTCACAAGTTCAGCCTGTCCGGCGCCTGGATCGGGCATGGGTAGTGAAGTTGGCAGTGCGGGTACAGACGCGGACTCCGGGAGTATTTCTTCTGGAGCTTTGTTCCTGTGGGTCGGTGAAGGGGGAATGGGAGGCGGGAGGGGCTGCGGGTGCCATGTAGGGGCGGGGGCGCTGGTCAGCATAGGTTGGGCGGGGTAAGTTGGGATGGCGGTGGTAGTGGAACCTGATGGCGCTAAGTCCCAGAGAGAAACCATATCCTGTCGGCCGTCTGGGTGTTCTATGTATGCGTACTGGGGGTTGGCGTGATTGAGCTGGACCCTCTCGACCAGGGGGTCGGACGTGTTTGCGGAGTAGGACGGGCCCCGGTGTCTTCAGCCAGAACGGAAGCAAGGTGCCGGAGGTAGATTTCCTCGGGAAAACAAACAGGCGGTCATGAGGGGTCTCATTTGTGGCCGTGCAAAGGAGGGACCTAATGGAGTGGAGTGCGTCGGGGAGGACTTCCTGCCAGTGGGAAACTGGGAGATTCCTAGACCGTAGGGCCAGGAGGATGGTCTTCCAGACCATCGTGTTATCCCTTTCCACCTGCCCGTTTCCCCAGGGGTTATAACTGGTAGTCCTGCTTGAGGCTATGCCCTTACTGACCAGGTACTGACGCAGTGCGTCGCTCATGAACGACGAGCCCCGGTCACTGTGAACATACGTGGGGAAACCAAACACGGTGAAGACACTATGTAAGGCTTTAATGACGGTGCTGGTGGTCATGTTGGGACAGGGGTTTGCAAAGGGGAAGCGGGAGAATTTTTCAATGACATTGAGGAAATATGTGTTGCGGTTGGTGAAGGGGAGGGGCCCTTTGAAATCGATACTGAGGCGCTCAAAGGGCCTGGATGCCTTTACCAGGTGGGCCTTATCCGGACGATAGAAATGTGGCTTGCACTCCGCGCAGATCGGGCAGTCCCTGGGCATGGCTCTGACCTCCTCAGTGGAGTAGGGCAGGTTGCGGGCCTTGATGTAGTGGAGAAGCCGGGTGACCCCTGGGTGGCAGAGGTCAGTGTGGATAGCCCGAAGTCGGTCTTCATGCTCGCTGGCGCATGTGCCACCGGACAGGGCATCTCAGGGCTCGTTGAGCTTCCCAGGACGATATAATATATCGTAATTATAGGTGGAGAGTTCGATCCTCCACCTCAAGATCTTATCATTCTTGATCTTGCCCCGCTGCGTATTATCGAACATGAAGGCTACCGATCGTTGGTCGGTGATGAGGGTAAACCTCCTACCAGCGAGGTAATGCCTCCAGTGCCGCACGGCTTCCACGATGGCTTGGGCTTCTTTTTCGACCGAGGAGTGTCGAATTTCAGAGGCGGGGAGGGTGGGTAAAAAAATGCTACTGGCCTGCCAGCCTGATTGAGGGTAGCGGCGAGGGCGACCTCTGTCGCGTCGCTCTCCACCTGGAAGGGGGCGGATTTGTCCACCGCGTGCATCACGGCTTTGGCGATGTCCGCCTTGATGCAGCTGAAGGTCTGGCGAGCCTTGGCCGCCAGTGGGAAGGTGGTGGCCTTGATTAGTGGGCGGCTTTGTCTGAATAATTGGGGACCCACTGGGCGTAATAGGAAAAGAACCCGAGGCAACTTTTCAGGGCCTTGGGGCAGTGGGGGGCGCATACGGTCAGGGTCGGGTCCTGGAACCCCGTTTTCCTCGGCATAGCCGAGGATGGCTAGCCTGATTGTGCGGAAAACGCATTTCTCCTTGTTGTAAGTGAGGTTAAGAGTTTGGGCGGTCTGGAGAAATTTCTGGAGGTTGGCATCATGGTCCTGCTGATCATGGCTGCAGATGTTGATGTTGTCCAAGTATGGAAACATGGCCCGCAGCCCATACTGGTCCACCATTCGGACCATGGTTCTTTGAAAGACCGAGACCCCGTTTGTGACGCCGAAGAGGACCCGGAGGAAGTGGAAGAGGCAGCCGTCTGCCTCAAAGGCCGTGTAGTGGCGGTCCTCCGGGCGGATTGGGAGCTGGTGGTACGCAGACTTCAGATCCATCGTGGAGAACACCCGGTAGTGCGCGATCTGGTTAACCATGTCTGCGATCCGGGGAAGCGGGTACGCATCAAGGGGCATGTACCGGTTTATGGTTTGGCTGTAATCTACAACCATCCGGTTCTTTTCCCCGGTCCTGACGACCACCACCTGAGCTCTCCCGGGGCTATTGCTGGCCTCGATGACTCCCTCCCGCAGAGTCGCTGGACATCGGACCTGATAAAAGTCCTGTCCTGAATGCTATACCGCCTGCTTCTGGTGGCGACTGCTTACAGTCGGCAATGAGATTTGTGAAGAGCGGGGGAAGGTCGACTTTTAGTGTTGCGATGAGTGGGGGTAGGGGCCCGATGAATTGCAGAGTTAGGCTCTTGAGGTTACACTGGAAATCCAGTCCCAACTGGGGAGGAGCGCAGAGGTCGGGAAGTACATATAGATTAAAATCGGCGTACTCGGCCCTCTGTATTGCTAGGGAGGCGGTCGTGCACCCCCAGATCCACACCGAGTGCGACCCAGAAGCAAAGGAGATGGTTTGGTGCGCTAGGAAGATTGGGAGCGAGCAGCGTCTTATCATGACTGGATGAATAAAGTTCTCCGTGCTCCCGGAGTCAAACAGGCAAGGTGTTTAGTGTCCATTTCCCCGGATGGTCATCATGGAGCTCTGGAGGTGTTTGGGTTGCAACTGGCCAAGGGTGACCATGCTGAGTTGCGGGTAGCCAGCGTGGTCGGAGGTACTGCGGTGGTCCCAAGATGGCTGCCCCTGTTGGTTGCACGTGTCGGGCGGCGTTGCAGATGGCGGCCAAGATGACGGCCCCCGTCAGTCGCACGTGTCGGGCGGCGAGGAACATGGCGTCCAAGATGGCAGCCACCACGAGTCGCACGTGGCGGGCAGGGTGGGCGAGGATGGCCAAGATGACGGCCCCCGTGAGTCACACCTGTTGTGCGGGCTTGGAGATGGCTGCCCCCATGGACAGCACAAGGCCGATGACGTGTCCGGGTGGAGCCGGTAGGCAAACTGCTACACTGTGGGATCTGAGGGCCGGGCCTGCGATTTTGAGGGTTTGGATCTGGCCAAGCAAAACTTAGCAAAATGTCCTTTTTTCCCCGCAGTTGCTGCAGTTCGCGTTCCGTGCCGGGCAGCGCTGCCTGGGGTGCTGATGTAGGCCGCAGAAATAGCAGGGTAACCCTCCCGTGTTGGGCGGGCAGCCATGCAGCACAGGCCTGGGGTACTCTTTGGTCGGGGGTCCATGAGGGGGGTCACGTGATCAGATGGGAACGTGTTGAGGCTTTGGAACGCTACTTCCACGGAGGAGGTTAGCTTTACCGTCTCTTCCAGTTCCAGGGCACCCTTCTCGAGTAGGCGCTGTCTCACGTAGTTGGACCTGATTCCAGCCACGTAGGCGTCCCGGACTGCGAGGTCCATATGTTGAGTGGCCGTAGCAGCCTGGTAGTTGCGACTTCGCGCAAGGACTTTGAGGTCGCGTAGGTACTCCTCCAGCAATTCCCTGGGGCATTGGCAGTAAGTAGTGAGGAGATGCCACGGATACACTTCATTCACGGGTCTTACGTACAGACGCTTCAGCATCACGAGGGCGTCTGCGTAGGTGGAAGCTTCCTCGAGTTGTACAGTGATTTGATGGCTCACCCGGGCGTGGAGGAGGCTCAGCTTCTGATCGTCGGAGACGGAAGGCGAGGAGGAGGCGGCGAGGTAGGCCTCGAAACAGCGGAGCCAGTGCGAAAAAGTCCCTTTGGCCTCTGCGGCCTGTGGGTCGAATTCCAGTCGGTCAGGTTTGAGGGCAGATTCCATAGTGGTGTTGTAGTCGATTAAATTGATGCGACCATCAATTCATGTGAAACAGAGTGTAGATTTAAACTGTGGCTTTAATTGACTAGAACAGTGCCTGCCTGCGACTGCTCCGCTGCTGAGAGCCGCCTACAGAGCCTTTGCAGGGAGGAGCCAGGGGTGGAGCCGACAAAGGCACCAATATGATACATCACAGGTAATACCTTACAATGGTCCATAGGTGGAGCCCTCATGAGCAACAGCGTGGTACAGTTACATATATGGTGAATGGTTACTGCAATACGTTCACCACAACATTCTTCCCGTGTCTGCGTGGGTTTCCTCTGGGCGCTCCAGCTTCCTCCCAAAAGACATGCTGTTAGGTTGATTGGATATTCTGAATTCTCCCTCTGTGTACCCGAACAGGCGCCGGAGTGGTGACTAGGGGATTTTCACAGTAATTTCATTGCAGTGTTTTTTTTTAAAATTTAGATTACCCAATTATTTTTTCCAATTAAGGGGCAATTTAGCGTGGCCAATCCACCTACTCTGCACATTTTTTGGGTTGTGGGGGCGAAACCCACGCAGACACGGGGAGAATGTGCAAACTCCACATGGACAGTGACCCAGAGCCGGGATCGAACCTGGGACCTCAGCGCCGTGAGGCGGTTGTGCTAACCACTAGGCCACCGTGCTGCCCTATTTCATTGCAGTGTTAATGTAAGCCTACCTGTGACAATAATAAAGATTATTAGGTGCTAAAACCCATTTTGAATCCATGCTCATGTCCAATTTCACCCGTGTCACCTCCCCACCCGTGTACCTAATAGTGCAAAATCAAAACTGGTCAGTGTAAAGAGAAATATAGCGGATTGAAGAGTGTAAGCTGATAGGAAAAGACCTGAAAACGTGCATAAAGCCACTTCTAAAGAAACAATTTTAATTTATGCAGTATTTTCACACAGTTCTGAGAAGCATGCCAAAATACAGTGCTTCATATAGATTGAATGACATGATGCAGTTTCTATATTTATTTAAGGCATTCTGTGTACTCCATGACAAACAAATTAATCAGGTTTTAATGGTGTTAGCTGAGAAAGGAATGGTTGTCAACATTGCAGGGCATTGATCTTTTTCTTAAATAGTGTTAAAAGAATTTTTGTATACATCGTAGCAGGGCCTCAGTTTAAAATCTATCGAAAGAACAGCAATCCATCATTGAAGCAGCATCTCAGAGCACTAACAGGAAGGAGCACAAAGTAAAACTCAACGGAGTACTGCTAAACTTCATACTTTTGAGTCATTTAGTTAGAGCACAGAAGTAGGCCATTCGGCCCATTAAGTTCATGCCAGCTCCCTGTGGAACAATTCAGTCAGTTCCACTTGTGACAACTGGGAGACTTTAGGAATATTGGATTCTAATTATTGGGCAATTTAAAGGGTAAAAGCTGGAGTTAGAGTGTGTTTGACCGCAATGGTCATGTTTTTAAAAATAAATTCTGTTTAGCTGGACCAAGGTCTTGTTAGCAGCCAGAAGGTGAAATTAACAAAGGGATGTGTTTTTCAGTCTAGGACCAATGGGCTATGGTTTGACTGGGAATGTCCCTGGGGAGTTAATGTGCTTTGCAGCCTGCAGAGATGATTTGTTTTTTCAGCTTGGGGAGATGAGGTCATTGCTGGGTGGAGCCAAAGAAGGCAGAAAGGCATTTTGAAAGGCTTTGGAGAAGCAGTGATTGGAAAAAGCTGTGTAGAGAGGAGTTGAATTCTGATCTGCCTGACGCTGAGTCCACAATTCTCCCACAGTAGGATAGATTGAGAGCTGTACATTTCGTTTACTTCATTTAATGGGAAATTGGGTAGTACTGTTTAAAGTGTAAATTAGAAGCTGTTCTTGGGTATGAAGTAAAAATGTTTAAATTGTAATCATAATAAAGCTTTGTTTTAAAAACATCAAAGTCCTTTTTTTTCATGCAACTCCTGGAGCGAATCATTCCATCCTCACAGACTTACATATAAACTAAAATATTGGGGTTTTGGCGCAATATTCTAGCCACTGTTGGGGTCTGGTCTGGGATCGTAATACACGACCATGCTCAGTCCCCATAACCCTGCAAGTTTATTTTCAAGTGCCCATCCAATGTTATTTTGAAATCATTGATTAATTCTTCATCCACCAGCATCATGTGTAGGGAGTTCCAAATCATTACAACACGCCACATAAACAAGTTGTTACAGACATTTCTCCCTCAACTATTGGCCAAAATTTTAAATCTGTGTCCTGTAGACCTTGTACAATCAGTTTTTCGTTGTCTAGCTTGTGATTGTCATGATCTCGTACACCTCAATCAAATCTCCCTTCAATCTCCTTTGCTGCAAGGAGAACAACCTCAAACTTTCCAAACTAACCTTGTAACTAAAACTGTGGAAACATTCTGGTAAATCTGCAACCCCTCAAGATCCTTCACATCTTAGGAAAGTGTGGTGACCAGAACTGGATGCAGTACTTTAGTTACGGGGGATCAACCCAGAGGTTTATAAAGGTTCAGTATAATTTCCCTACTTTTGTACTCATTGGATGGAACTTTCCTGCTTTCCCACCGGCAGAATCTTCTGGCCCTGCCAAATGTGAGCTCCCATGGTGGATATGCCGAGCCTTGCAAAATGCCAATAGCGAGCTGCCTCCACTGCCAGAAACATGCCACAGGTGGGCCAGAAAATCCAATCAAATGCCTCTTATGTATGAAGTCCAAGATCCCATATCTACCATTACCACCAAGGCAGGGGACCAACCCTGGTTCAATGAAGCGTGCAGGAGAGCATGCCAGGAGCAGCATCAGGCATACCGAAAATGAGGTATCAACCTGGTGAAGCTACAACAGCCAACAGATCAGATCTAAACTCGACAGTCCACCCACATGTAGTCATGAATTGTGGTGGACAATTAAACAACTCATTGCAGGAGGAGGCTCCACAAACATCCCCATCCTCAATAATGGAGGAACCCAACACACCTGTGCAAAAGACAAAGCTGATGCAGTCACCATAACCTTCAACCAGAAGTGCCGAGTGTATGATCTATCTTATTCTCCTCCAGAGGTCCTCAGCATCACAAATGCTAGATTCAGCCAATTCGATTCCCCCTCACGTAACATCAGGAAACGGCTGAAGGCTCTGGATACTGCAAAGGCTACGGGCTTTGACAATATAATAATATTGACAATATTCCGGCAATAGTACTGAAGACGTGTGCTCCAGAACTTGCTTCGCCCCTATCCAAGCTGTTCCAGTACAGCTACAACACTGGCATCTACCCGGCAATGTGGAAAATTGCCAGGCAAGTCCTGTACACAAAAAAACAGGACAAATCCAACTTGGCCAATTACTGATCTATCAGCCTGAACTCCAGACGTGAGGTGACAGTGACTGTCCAAGACATCACGGCAACACTTGATTGAGTATGGCATCAAAGAACCTCAGCAAAACTGGAGTGAATGGGAATCACGCAGAAAGCTCTCCACTGGTTGGAGTCATACCTAGCACAAAAGAAAATAATTGTGGTTGTTGGAGGACAGTCATCACAATCCCAGGACTTCACTGCAGGACTTCCTCAGGATAGTGTCCTAGACCCAAGCATCTTCAGCTGCTTCAACAGTTTCCTTCCTTCCAACATAAGGTCGGATGTGGGGATGTTGGCTGGTGATTTCATAATGTTCAGCACCATTTATAACTCCTCAGGCACTAAAGCAGTCCATGTGCAAATGCAGAAAGAGTAAGAGGTAGAAAGTTTAGAGAGGATTCGAATGGAGGTTTTTCACTCAGAAGATGGTTAGAATCTGGAAATCATGATTTGTAAAAGGTTGCAGAGGCAGAAACTCTCATATTTAAAAAGTACTCGAATATGCACAGATAGGCTGGATGGCTCATTGTCGGCTGGCTGTGAGGCTGTAGAAGAATAACTTTCAATGTGCTGTAAATTTCAATATTGTGAAGCTGGAATTTTGCACATCGCCCGCACCACTCCCCCACCCAAGAATGGGATGACAATGGGGGAGGTGTAAAATTGGGGGGCAGAGCCAGGGGATGTCTTACCTATTGCCCACCTCCCTCCTTTTGAATATTACTGATGATGTGTCGCAAAGCCTACTCGCCCGTAGGTGAATTGAGGCCCACAATTGACTAATTAATAGCTATTTAATAGAGCTTCTTGCTGTTGCTGCTGGTAAATCCTGGCAGCTGGCTGAAGGTGGATGGGGTGCCCCTTGTTCAGGGATACTGTGCCCCATGGATGCAGCTGTCCAGTTGCACAGAGTGCCCCGCTGGTCCCCTATCCTGGCCTCCAGATTGCTATGCACTCCCATAGCGACTGACTGCTTTTCAAAGGAAGCATCTGTACGTAATTGTTCTCCATCCTCCCTTGCTGTTCCTTGTCGGACACTGACTGTCATCCCAGTGGTGGTAGTCACGCCAGGTAGTGTTGCCAATGCCAGTAGCTCTCGAAGGCAAGGCACTCTCCCTCATGACAGAGAAACCATTACCTAAGGCCTGACAACAGACAACCTTAAAATCTGATAATGGCTTCCTGAACAGGTGAGGCATTCTTGCCCCACCTTTTCAGCAGATGGGCAGTACCACTACCTCTGCAGAAAATTCTGGCTTTTTTTTTTAAACTGGTTACTCTTGACATTGCATGGAAAATAACTCATGACACCTGTTTCTTGACTTATACCAGGAATGCATGTCAACCGGTTAGCATGAGGTTTGATCCTGAGTCAATCTTGGAGTTGTACATTCCTTTAGGGTAGTATGCCCCTTCGTTTTGACAGCTTTACATAAATTAATCACAAACATTCTCAATCATAATGCACTGTATTCATAAAGCTGTATTCTACGCTATTGGAGAAAGTTTATTTAACTTGTAAGTACAACAATTAATTTTATTTTTTAATATTTTAAAACTATTTACTAATTGTTTAAAACTCATGGGCCGGGATTCTCCAATCCTGCGGCCAAGTTCCGACGCCGGCATGAAAAGTGGCGTGAGCCACTCCGGCGTCAACGGGCCTCAACTGGCAGCTATCCACCCCTTCCCAGGGGGCTAGTATGGCACCGGAGTGGTCTCCGCAGCTCCGGCGCTCGAACGCCGGCGTGTCACTGTGGGCGTGAGTCCACACATGCGCACCACGGCCGGCGCGACTTTGTGCATGCGTGCCATGGCAATATGGTGGAGCCCTACAGGGGGCCGGTGCGGAGGAACATAGGACGCCACGGAACTAGCCCACCCGCCGATCGGTAGGCCCCGATCGCGAGCCGGGCCACCGTGGAGGCCCCCCCCCCCCCCCCCCCGGTCGGATCCCTCCTGTCCCCCCACCAGGACGGCCCCTGCAGACAGAACTCCGGAGGTGCCGCTGAATGGGACCATACGTAACCCACGTCGGCGGGACTCGGCAAACACTCAGCGCATTGAGGCCCGGAGAATCACCGGGGGGGGGGGGGGGGGGGGGTGGCGCGGGTGCCCGAAAATCGGCGGGCTGGAATCGGGGCAGCGTGGCGCAATCCTTGCCCCCCCCCCACCCGCCGATTCTCTGACCCGGCGCGGGGTCGTAGAATCCCGGCCATGAGTTTGTTTTTGGGCAGCTAGATATCTGAAGTACATAGGAATTGATCATCATGCATAAGTCTACACCAAACCTAACAAATTCAGAAAAAGTAAAATGGAAGATTTTCCCATTCAGCATTTTTCAACCCTCCATTTTCGAATCATTAGCATGTATAGCTGAAAGATTCCAAGTTGGTGAAGTGCAAAATTGGAAACTTCTAACTTTTCCATTTTCTTCATATGAACTGCATTCTTTCTCCCCACAGGATTTACCTGTTTAACAATATTGAGAGTACTTAGGAGCAGATGAACAAGAGTTAAGTCTAATAGAAGTGTTACTTCATGTTATAACGTTTGGACAATAACTAGGTAGAAATGAGCACAACTTAGTTTCCTATAACTCATTGACCTAGGACAAAACTATCCGTCATAGCATTGATTTATAAGGTGTTTGTAACCTAACAGGATGAATTCCAATTTCTGCCCCCACCACACCCCCAACCCAGCCCCATAGTCTTTTTGCGATTTTCAAACCTTTCAAAACCAGGGCCAGTTTTCCCAGATTAGCGCTGCGGGTGGGCACCATGAGCACAAAACGCCAGAAGTATGTAACTTGTTACCCAGCCGCAAATCATTTTCCCGACTGCTCGCTCCCTTCTCTTTATTATCAGGGCCTTGGACTTTCATTGACTGAATGAAATAGAAGTCATCCATCGAGGAATATTGCAGAGGTTTCAGAGTACTATTTGTCATGTGAAATAGCTTTTGATAAGGTTCTGGCTGTGAGATTTCCTGCATTGTTCTATGACACCTTAACAACCTCTTCTTGTGAATATATATTGAGCACAATAACCCTGAGCTGGATTCTCCATTTCTGAGACCAAGGGCTGGATTTTCCGGATTTTGAGGCTGTGTCCGGAGGATGTGTCTAGTTTTACAATGTAAAAGTCGGCGGCGCCCCCGCACCGATGCCCCGCCTGGAGGGGGGCTAGCAGCCGTGCCACGTAAAACTCCCGGCGCTCCTGACATAAAAGGCCAGAGAATTGCTGGGTCCGTGGCCGCGCTGGCGCATGGCGACGATTTGCAGCAGTACAACATGGCACCGGCCGTGCGGACCCGGCCTGCCAGATAGTGCCTCCCGTACCCCACTTCGCTATCCCTGGACCACCCACCACCAGTCCCCAGCCTTCGGCGAAGTCCCCTCGGCCAGCGGAAAGGCTCCCCTACACCGCCGCGCCCCCCCCCCCCCCCCCCCCCCCCCCCCCGGACTGTGGCGGCTCCAAGAATCTCAGCCGCCGAGCTGGAGACCCTCCTCTGGATGTGGTGGAGGGGAAGCGGATGACCCTGTACCCCGGCCCGGGAAGGAGACTGCCAGCCGTCTGCCATGCAGGGGTGCAGGTAGCAGAGGCGGTCAGCGCCGTGGGTAAGACCGTCTGGACCAGCCAGCAGTACCAAGAGAAACTGCACAACTTCCTCAGGGCGGCCAGGGTGAGTGAGCAACACTGTGTCCCCATCCCACAAACACATAACTCAACGTCCCCCCCCCCCCACTCGAGGGCAGCCAGATCCCCACATACACCACGTGCAGGCACCCATAACTGCCGGGAGCAGGAGAAGACTAGAGGAGGACTACCGTACTTGTGGCCCTGGGTGTGGTCGGCAGTCTCGAGGAAAGGGAGGTCGCGGGGGTGGAGTTCGGCCGAGGGGGTGGAGTTCGGCTGCGGGGAGGTGGAGTTCGGCTGCAGGGGGTGGAGTTGGGCCGCGGGGGTGGAGTTGGGTCGAGGGGGTGGAGTTGGGCCGCGGGGGTGGAGTTCGGCCGCGGGGAGGTGGCGTTGGGCCGAGGGGGTGGAGTTCGGCCGCGGGGGTGGAGTTCGGCCGCGGGGGTGGAGTTGGGCTGCGGGGGAGGAGTTCAGTCGCAGGGGTGAAGTTAAGCCGCGGGGGTGGAGTTGGGCCGAGGGGGTGGAGTTCGGCCGCGGGGGTGGAGTTGGGCCGAGGGGGTGGAGTTGGGCCGCGGGGGTGGAGTTGGGCCGCGGGGGTGGAGTTCGGCCGCGGGGGGTGGAGTTCGGCCGCGGGGGTGGAGTTGGGCCGAGGGGGTGGAGTTGGGCCGAGGGGGTGGAGTTGGGCCGAGGGGGTGGAGTTGGGCCGAGGGGGTGGAGTTGGGCCGCGGGGGTGGAGTTGGGCCGCGGGGGTGGAGTTCGGCCGCAGGGAGGTGGAGTTGGGCCGAGGGGGTGGAGTTGGGCCGCGGGGGTGGAGTTCGGCCGCAGGGGTGGAGTTGGGCCGCGGGGGTGGAGTTGGGCCGAGGGGGTGGAGTTGGGCCGAGGGGGTGGAGTTCGGCCGCGGGGATGGAGTTCGGCCGCGGGGGTGGAGTTGGGCCGCGGGGGTGGAGTTGGGCCGCGGGGGTGGAGTTGGGCCGAGGGGGTGGAGCTCGGCCGCAGGGGTTCCCCATGACACGTGTGCCAAACCCCCACACCACCCTAACCCCACACCATCACCATCCTCACCACCCCCTCCAATGCCACAGCCGGAGCCCACCCGTGAGCCGAGCAGTGACGGGGATATCAGCTCATACGCCAGCCCTCCACCCAAGATGCAGGAGATCCCGCAGCTCGAGTCTGAGGATGACACAATTTCCCATCACAGCTGTCTCCAACACCCTCCAGCATCGCTCACCTTGGTTGGGCACTTTAGTGGAGAGGCGCCTCAACAGACAACCATGTGGGAGAGCCACCGGGAATTTGCAGCGGAGCCTCTGAGCCTGACACAGCAGGCCATGGTTGAGAATTTCGGCAGCATTGCCCCGACGCTGCCCAATGTGGTGCAGACACTGAGGGAGGTGATGCACGATCAATTGCACAAAGACGAAGTTGAATACAACAGAGGCTTTATTACACTAAGATGTGTGGCCTCCTACAGCAGCTGGCAAAATGGCTGCTGTACGGGGAGCACACATATTTATACTCCGCCTACTGGGCGGACCAGCGGGCAGGGACTACACCCGTACCTGTAGTTCAGGGCCTTACCATATATACCCTAATATATACAGCAGTGGTTACTACCACATTCACCCCCTGTTAAAATTGAGTCCGACGGGGTTGGTGGAGAACTATATGCAGCACAAGTTTAATATACAGAGAAAAAAATTTTGAGTCCAGAATCACTTACAGGTTTAGCCGGTCCAGAGCCTTGATCAGACGCTGGGAAACACGCAGTGGTGGCGGCGATTCTGCCGTCGGTCGGGTCCTTGCTGACTCCGGGAGCGTGCCAAATTCCTCTTCATCCATGGGCATGGGCAGGAGGAGGACGGATGGTCCTGGGGGGGTTGCTGCTGGGTGCACCAGGGGAGGGGAGGGTGGCTCCGGGCTGGGAGTGTGTGTGTGTGGAACCTACTGGTGCCAGGTCCCTGAGAGAGACAGTATCTTGGCGGCCATCGGGGCATGCTACGTAGGCATACTGGGGGTTGGCATGGAGTAACTGGACCCTTTTCACCAATGGGTCCGCCTTGTGCAGTCATACGTGCCTACAGAGGAGTACGGGTCCTGGAGCTGCGAGCCAAGTTGGGAGCGGCACCCCAGAGGTGGACTTCCTGGGGAAGGCAAAGAGACGTTCATGGGGTGTGTCGTTAGTCACAGTGCATAGGAGCGACTGAATGGAGTGCTGTACATCGGGGAGGACCACCTGCCAGCAGGAGGCCAGGAGATTTTTGGACCGTAGGGCCAGCTGGACGGCCCTCCAGACCGTCCCGTTCTCCTTCTCCACCTGCCCGTTTCCCCGGGGGTTATAGCTGGTCGTCCTGCTCGAGGCGATACCCTTGTGGAGCAGGAACTGAAGTAGCTCATTGCTCATGAATGAGGATCCCCTGTCACTGCGGATGTAGGCGGGGAAGCCGAACAGAGCGAAGATGGTGTTGAGGGCTTTGATGACGGTGGTAGACGCCACGTCTTGGCATGGGATAGCGAAGGGGAATCTGGAGTACTCATCGACCACACTGAGGAAATACGTGTTCCAGTCGGTGGAGGGGAGGGGCCCTTTGAAATCCACGCTGAGGCGTTCAAAGGGGCGTGAGGCCTTCACCAGGCGTGCACGATCCAGCTGGTAGAAGTGCGGTTTGCACTCCGCGCAGACCTTGCAGTCTCGTGTGATGGCCCTGACTTCCTCGACAGAGTAGGGCAGATTGCAGGCCTTAATGAAGTGGTACAACCGTGTGATTCCTGGGTGACAAAGTTGTCGTGCAGAGTCTGGAGTCGGTCCACCTGTGCGCTGGTTCATGTACCTCGGGATAGAGCATCTGGGGGCTCGTTGAGCTTACCGGGGCGATACAAAATCACGCAGTTGTAGGTGGAGAGCTCGATCCTCCAACTCAAGATTTTATCATTTTTGATCTTGCCCCGCTGTGTGTTGTTAAACATGAAAGGCTACCGACCGTTGGTCAGTGAGGAGAGTGAATCTCCTGCCGGCCAGGTAATGCCTCCAATGCCGCACAGCTTCAACAATGGCCTGGGCCTCTTTTTCGACAGAGAAGTGCTGAATTTTAGAGGCATGATGGGTTTGTGAAAAGAATGCCATGGGTCTGCCTGCCTGGTTGAGCGTGCCGGCTATAACGGCGTCTGATGCGTCGCTCTCCACTTGAAAGGGTAACGTTTCGTCGACTGCGTGCATCACGGCCTTGGCGATGTCGGCCCTAATACGGTTGAAGGCCAGTTGAGCCTCGGCCGTTGGGGAAAAGGGTGAACTGGATGACTGGGCGGGCCTTGTCCGCATTATTTGGAACCCACTGGGCGTAATAAGAAAAGAACCCCAGGCAACGTTTGAGGGCCTTGGAGCAGTGGGGAAGGGGGAGTTCCATGACGGGGAAGGGGGAGTTCCATGACGGGGCGCATGCGGTCGGGGTCGGGCCCCAGAACTCCGTTCTGGACCACATAGCCGAGGATGGCTAAGCGGTTCATGCTGAATACGCACTTCTGCTTGTTATAAGTGAGGTTTAGGAGAGTGGCGGTGCGGAGAAATTTGGCAAGGTTGGCGTCGTTGTCCTGCTGGTCGTGGCCGCAGATGGTGACATTGTCTAGGTACAGGAAAGTGGCCCGCAGCCCGTACCGGTCGACCATTCGGTCCATCGCCCTTTGGAAGACCGAGACCCTGTTGGTGACGCCGAAGGGAACCCGAAGAAAGTGGTAGAGGCAGCCATCTGCCTCGAAGGCAGTGTATGGGCGGTCCGCCTTACGGATGGGGACCTGATGGTAAGCAGATTTTAGGTCCACAGTTGAGAAGATCCGGTACTGTGCAATCTGATTGACCATATCAGATATGCATGGGAGGGGGTACGCATCGAGCTGCGTGATTGATGGTCTGGCTGTAGTCCATGACCATTCTGTGTTTTTCCCCTGTTTTCACCACTACCACTTGGGCTCTCCAGGGGCTGTCCACGCTGTGAAGCTCCCAAAGTCCCCCAGGATCCACATGATCTCCCCCATCCCCTCTAGCGGGTCCGAAATATACAACAGCAGGTCACCTGCGTAGAGGGAAACCCGGTGCTCCTCCCCCCCCCCCCCCCCCCTCCAGTTCCTTAAAGTCCTAAGTGCTATGGCCAATGGCTCAATAGCCAGGGAAAATAGTAACGAGGACAGGGGGCACCCCTGCCTCGTCCCTCGGTGCACTCCCCCGATCTCCCTGGCCGCCTCCCTCCTGCGAAGTTTAGAATTTAGAACAGTACAGCACAGAACAGGCCCTTCGGCCTTCGATGTTGTGCTGAGCAATGATCACACTACTCAAACTCACGTATCCACCCTATACCCGTAACCCAACAACTCCCCCTTAACCTTACTTTTTTTAGGACACTACGGGCAATTTAGCATGGCCAATCCACCTAACCCGCACATCTTTGGACTGTGGGAGGAAACCGGAGCACCCGGAGGAAACCCACACACACACGGGGAGGACGTGCAGACTCCGCACAGACAGTGACCCAGCCGGGAACCGAACCTGGGACCCTGGAGCTGTGAAGCATTGATGCTAACCACTATGCTACCGTGCTGCCCAAGTTGGTGCGCCAGCATCCTACTGGCTTTCTTCCCATACGCGTAGACTGCCCCTTTCACTTTCCTCAACAGTGCCTCCGCCTTCCCAGTGGTCAACAAATCAAACTCCGCCTGTAATCTCCGGCACTCCTTTAGCAGCCCCCCTTCGGGGGCCTCCGCGTACTTCCTGTCTACCCTAAGTATCTCTCCCACAAACCTCTCCCTCTCTGCCCTCTCCCTCTTCTCTCTGTGGGACCTAATAGAGATTAACTCTCCCCTGATAACCGCCTTCATAGCCTCCCAAGCCACTGCCGCTGTTACCTCTCCCGTGTCATTCGTTATCACATAGTTCTGAATGCTCCTCCTTATCCGCCCATACACCTCTTCATCCGCCAGCAGCCCCACATCCAGTCTCCAGAGAGAGCACTGCCCCCACTCTGCCCCCAGTCACAGGTCCACCCAATGCGGGGCATGGTCCGAGACCGCAATGGCCGAATACTCAACCCCCTCCACCCTCGGGATTAACGCCCTGCTCAACACAAAAAAGTCAATTCGCGAGTAGACTTTATGGACGTGGGAGAAAAAGGAGAACTCCTTTGCCCTAAGGCACGCAAATCTCCACGGGTCCACGCCCCCCATCTGATCCATGAACTCCCACAGGGCCCTGGCCACCGCCGGCCTCTTTCCCGACCTGGACTTAGACCGGTCCAACGCCAGATATAAGACCGTATTAAAGCCCCCCCATAATCAAGTTATTTGTCTCCAAGTCCGGGATTTTACCCAACATGTGCTTCATGAATTCCGCATCATCCCAGTTCGGGGCATACACTTTCACCAGCACCACCCGGGCCCCCTGTAGCTTGCCACTCACCATTATGTACCTACCCCCCTTGTCTGCCACGATGCTCCCTGCTTCAAACGCCACCCGTTTACTAACCAGAATTGCCACCCCTCTGGTCTTTGAGTCCTGCCCCGAGTGAAACACCTGGCCCACCCATCCCCTCCTTCACCTCGTTTGGTCAGCGAGTTTTAAGTGCGTCGCCTGTAGCATGGCCACGTCCGCCTTTAATCCCTTTAAGTGCGAGAACACGCGGGACCTCTTGACCAGTCCGTGCACTGATTTCCCGTCCATTGCGCTTCCGTAAGTCAGCTGACCCATGCAGACCCCGGCCGCTCATGCCTCTATCTCCAAACCTACTATCGTCTCCTCCTTCGGGCCCCAAACCCCCCCCCCCCCCTCCACAGGGTAAGAGGGCAAGTGCCATCCGGATCCTTCCATGCACCGGACAACACAACCCGGGCGTTGCCCTGCCCCCTGAAACAAAATACAGTAAAAGAAGAGCAAACAAAATTAAATTCGACAAACAATCTTACACCAGGCCAACCACCGATTACACATCACCGTCAGCACGTTTCATCCATGTGAAGCTGCCCCTTAGTTCAAGTCCAGCTTTTTGTGCTTAATGAATGTCCACGCCTCATCCGGCATATCAAAATAATGGTGCCTGTCCTGGTACGTTACCCAAAGCCTCTCCGGATGCAGGAGTTCGAACTTCACCCCTTTGCTGTGGAGGACCGCCTTAGCCCGGTTGAAACCTGCACGTCTCCTTGCCAGTTCAACTCCTAGGTCCTGGTATATGCGAATCTCGCCGTTCTCCCACTTACTGCTCCACTACCTCTTTGCCCAATGCAGGACACGCTCCCTGTCTGTAAAGCGGTGGAACCTTATCACCATCGCCCTCGGTGGCTCGTTCACCCTCGGCTTTCTGGCTGGGACCCTATGCGCTCCGTCCAATTCCAAGGGCCGCGGGAAGGCCCCCGCGCCCATCAGCGTCCCCAGCATTGCAGTCACATACGTGCTTGCGTCCGTCTCCTCCACACCTTCAAGGAGACCCAGGATCCACAGGTTGTGACTCCGAGACCTATATTCGAGGTCATCCTGCCTCTCCTGCCATATCTTGTGTTGGGCCTCCTGCGCCTCCACCCTGACCGCCAGGCCTAGGATCTCGTCCTCATTCTCAGACAGCTTCCTCTCCACCTCCTTGATTGCCTTCTCCTGTACCTTCTGAACCTCCACCATCTTTTCCATGGAGACCTTCATAGGGGCCAGCAGTTTTTAGTTCTGCGAAGCACCTCCTCAAAAGGTCCTGTTGCTCTCTGGCCCACTGGGCCACGCTTCTCGATCCATGCGGCCGCCATTTTGTCCTCCCGGACCCGCTCTGCCTTCTTCCCGGCAATTGTTCGTTTGACGGCCCTGCTCCTGGTTCCCTCCATACAGCACCGGGGGGAACGTCTCCAGCATCCTTTCCCACGCCAGACCCGCTCTTCAAGTGCCGCTGCCACCCCGTTTAACGGCCCGAAACCCCAATCCTGGCTGGAGCTGCCGTGTATGCGACCTAGCTGGTCATGGCCGCTACTGGAAGTCTCTTTTGAAGCACCTCATGATGATGGATGTCAGAGCCACTGGACGATAGTCATTTGGAACATAGAACATAGAACAGTACAGCACAGAACAGGCCCTTCGGCCCTCGATGTTGTGCCGAGCCATGATCACCCTACTCAAACCCACGTATCAACCCTATACCCGTAACCCAACAACCCCCCCTCAACCTTACTTTTATTCTGACACTACGGGCAATTTAGCATGGCCAATCCACCTAACCTGCACATCTTTGGACTGTGGGAGGAAACCGGAGCACCCGGAGGAAATCCACGCACACACGGGGAGGATGTGCAGACTCCACACAGACAGTGACCCAGCCGGGAATCGAACCTGGGACCCTGGAGCTGTGAAGCATTTATGCTAACCACCATGCTACCCTGCTGCCCCCTAAAATAATTACTTATTGTCACAAGTAAGTTTCAATGAAGTTACTGTGAAAAGCCCCTAGTCGCTACATTCCAGCACCTGTTCGGAGAGACCAGTACGGGAATTGAACCTGCGCTGCTGGCATTGTTCGGCATTACAAGCCAGCTATTTAGCCCACTGTCCTAAACCAGCCCCTATTTAGGCACACTGCTCGACTTTTGTTTGGTACAGGGATGATGATTGTCTTCTTGAAGCAGATAGGTACCTCAGATTGTCGTAAAGAGAGGTTGAGGATGTCTGCGAATACCCCCGCCAGCTGATGCGCGCAAGACCCAAGTGCTCGTCCAGGTACCCCATCTGGGCCAGTGACTTTCCGTGCGTTGACCTTCGAGAAGACTACTCTGACGTCTACAGTAGTGATCTCAGATACAAGTTCACCCGCGGTTTCTGGGGTGGAGGGCTCCCTCTCGCTGACCTCTTGCTCAAGGCGGGCATAGAATACATTGAGCTCATCAGGGAGGGGTGCGTTGGAGCCGCCAATTTTACATGTCTTCATCTTGTAGCCTGTTATGTCTTGCAGACCTTGCCATAGACGGCAGAGTCCGTGTGGCTAGTACTAGTCCGGTACTGTCTTTTGGCATCTTTGATGCATTTCTTTAGATCATATCTGGCTTTCTTGTGGAGGTCAGGGTCGCCTGACTTGAACCCCTCAGACCTAGACTTCAACAAGGAGTGGATATCCCTGTTCATTCAGGGTTTCCGGTTGGGAAACACTTTTGGTATCTAGGAATCCATGTGGCACATAACTGGGCATGGCTCCATAAATTAAACCTGATAGGACAAAGGAAGACTTCAAGAGGTGAGATGTTCCCGTGCTGTCTTGGCGGAGATGGATCCAGACCATGAAGATGATGGTCCTCCCGCAGTTTCTGTTTGTTTTTCAGAACCTCCTGATCTTCTTGCCAAAATTTCATTTGATGAGGATGAACAGGATGATCTCAAACTTTATATGGGTGGGGACTGGGAGAGAGAAAAAATCCCATAAGGTGCTACCCCCCCTCCCTCCCGCTGACACTGACCAATCCTCAAAAGGAGATGAATGGCTTCCACCGCGAATGGGAATCCTCCTCTGATCCCCTCATGACAAACTTTATCTTTTCCAAATGGAAGAATTCTGCTATATCACTCACCCTTCCCACTGCCTCAGGTGACTTTAAGGCTCGCCAGATCCTCCTCCAGGCTACCAAGGAGGCAAACGCTAACACATCTGCTGCTCTCCCTGTCTGCAGTCTCGGATTCTCTGAAACCCTGAAAATCACCACCCACAGGCTTGTGCTACTTTCAGCCCCAAAATCTCTGACAGAGTCCTGGCAACGGAATCCCAAAACTCCACCAGTTTTGGGCAGGACAAAAACGTATGGGTGTGGTCTGCCAGCCCACCGGATCGCCCGCATTTATCCTCCACCTCTGGAAAATAATCGACTCTACGTGACTTTGTCATGTGCACTCTGTGGATTGATTGATTAAATTGGAGTAAGCTTCACCTCGCACACCAAAAGATGAATTTATCCTCCTCAGTGTCTCAGTCCCTCAAAGGTTTCACCTATGTCTTCCTCCCATTTCCTTCCAATGTGTTCCAACAAGGCTTCTCCCCTTTCCATTAGCAGCCCATAAATGTCAGAAACCTCGCCCTCTCCAATTTCGCCCTCTGACACAATCCTTTCAATCAATCAGTGAGGGGGTGACAACCACGGAAATGTGGCCAACTCTTTTTTTTAAATCTAAGATCTGTAGGTACTGGAACTTGTCGTTCCCCCCCCCCCCCCCCCCCCCCCCCCCCCCTCCCCTCCCCGTCAGATGAAATCTCTCTATTAACTCCTCCAATTCTGCAAAATGGTCTCTAAACCACGCTATTCTCTCTCGCCTCCACCCCTTGTATATTGAGTTCAATTCTGCTGGGCTGGAACAAAGAAGAACAAAAAAGAAGAAAAGTACAGCACAGGACCAGGTCCTTCGGCCCTCTAAGCCTGTGCCGACCATGCTGCTCGTCGAAACTAAAATCTTCTACGCTTCCTGGGTCCGTATCCCTCCATTCCCATCCTATTCATGTATTTGTCAAGATGCCCTTAAGCGTCACTAACGTCCCTGCTTCCACCACCTCCTCCGGCAGTGAGTTCCAGGCACCCACTACCCTCTGTGTAAAAAAAACTTACCTTGTACATCTCCTCTAAACCTTGCCCCTCGCACCTTAAACATATGCCCCCTAGTAATTGACCCCTCTACCCTGGGAAAAAGCCTCTGATTATCCACTCAGTCTATGCCCCTCATAATTTTGTAGACCTCTATCAGGTCGCCCCTCAACCTCCTTTGTTCCAGTGAGAACAAACCAAGTGAATTCAACCTCTCCCCATTGCCAATGCCCTCTATACCAGGCAACATCCTGGTAAATCTCTTCTGCACCTTCTCTAAAGCCTCCACATCCTTCTGGTAGTGTGGCGACCAGAATTGAATACTATACTCCAAGTGTGGCCTAACTAAGGTTCTATACAGCTGCAACATGACTTGCCAATTTTTAATGCCCCGGCCAATGAAGGCAAGTATGCCTTCTTGACTACTTTCTCCACCTGTGTTGCGCCTTTCAGTGACCTGTGGACCTGTACACCAAGATCTCTCTGACTGTCTATGCGCTTGAGGGTTCTACCATTCACGGTATAATCCCTACCTGTATTAGACCTTCCAAAATGCACTACCTCACATTTGTCCAGATTAAACTCCATCTGCCACATCGCCGCCCAAGTCTCCAAACGATGTAAATCCTGCTGTATCCTCTGACAGTCCTCATCGCTATCCGCAATTCCACCAACCTTTGTGTCGTCCTCAAACTTACTAATTAGACCAGTTACATTTTCCTCCAAATCATTTATATATACTCGAACAGCAAAGGTCCCAGCACTGATCCCTGCGGAACACCACTAGTCACACCCCTCCAATTAGAAAAGTACCCTTCCATTGCTACTCTCTGCCTTCTATGACCTAGTCAGTTCTGTATCCATCTTGCCAGCCCACCTCTGATTCGGTGTGACTTCATCTTTTGCACCAGTCTGCCATGAGGGACCTTGTCAAAGGCGTTACTGAAGTCCATGTAGACAACATCCACTGCCCTACCTGCATCAATCATCTTTGTGACCTCCTCGAAAAACTCTATCAATTTAGTGAGACAGGACAATGGGCAGCACGGTAGCATTGTGGATAGCACAATCGCTTCACAGCTCCAGGGTACCAGGTTCGATTCCGGCTTGGGTCACTGTCTGTGCGGAGTCTGCACATCCTCCCCGTGTGTGCGTGGGTTTCCTCCGGGTGCTCCGGTTTCCTCCCACAGTCACAAAGATGTGCAGGTTAGGTGGATTGGCCATGATAAATTGCTCTTAGTGTCCAAAATTGCCCTTAGTGTTGGGTGGGGTTACTGGGTTATGGGGATAGGGTGGAGGTGTTGACCTTGGGTAGGGTGCTCTTTCCAAGAGCCGGTGCAGACTCGATGGGCCGAATGGCCTCCTTCTGCACTGTAAATTCTATGATAATCTATGACCTCCTTCACAAAACCATGCTGCCTCTCGCTAATATGACCATTTGCTTCCAAATGGGAGTAGATCCTGTCTCAAAGAATTCTCTCCAGTAATTTCCCTACCACTGACATAAGGCTCACCGGCCTGTAGTTCCCTGGATTATCCTTGCTACCCTTCTTAAACAGAGGAACAATATTGGCTATTCTCCAGTCCTCTGGGATATCACCTGAAGACAGTGAGGATCCAAAGATTTCTGTCAAGGCCACAGCAATTTCCTCTCTTGCCTCCTTCAGTATTCTGGGGTAGATCCCATCAGGCCCTGGGGACTTATCCACCTTAATATTTTTCAAGATGCCCAACACCTCATCTTTTTGGACCTCAATGTGATCCAGGTTATCTACACACCCTTCTCCAGACTCAACATTCCTTCTCTTTGGTGAATACTGATGCAAAGTATTAATTTAGTACCTAGCCCATTTCCTCTGGCTCCACACAAAGATTCCGTCCCGTCCTTCAGTGGGCCAATCCTTTCCCTGGCTACCCTCTTGCTTTTTATGTACGTGTAAAAAGCCTTGGAATTTTCCTTAACCCTATTTGCCAATGACTTTTCGTGACCCCTTCTAGCCCTCCTGACTCCTTGCTTAAGTTCCTTCCTACTTTTCTTATATTCCATACAGGCTACGTCGGCTCGCAGCCTTGTAGCCCTGACAAATGCCTCCTTTTTCTTTTTGACAAGGCCTACGTTTTGACTAGGCTGGTAAATCTATGATTATTAGATCGGAGCTCACAAAGCCATGAGCCTCTAACTTAACATGCTGCCTGAGCTCGTTCAGATCCTCAAAGTGACGATCACCACTGGGCTTGCAGAGTACCTTGCGGGTAAGAACTGAAGGGGTGCCAACAGTAGTGCTCTCAGACTTGTCCCCTACATGAGGCCTCCTCCGTCTGTCTCCATACCAAATCCTCTAGAGCCCACTTCTGAACCTTCTCCACGTTTGCTGCCCAATAATAATTTAGCAAATTCGGTAAAGCCAAACCACATGATCGTTTGTCCCGCTCCAAAAATACCCTCCGAGTCCTACTTTGTATAGTTACAAACTGGGGCAGGTGGAGTTTAAGACAGAGGGACTTTATTGTGAAATATTTGTACAAGGTTTTTTGGATTGTGTGTTTCGTATATAATCTGAAAATGCCTTGAATTAAAATATATATATGTTTTAAGTCACCTGGCTGCTAACCTGTGACCTGGTCACTCTGATAATTTTGTCATTACCAATGTCAATCATTGACATTGCCAGAGTTTGAAATTTGGATCAATTGTCAATATAGTTTGCATCTAAGGCTGGGGCTGGTCGTGTAAGTTCAAAAATCCAAAACATTTTTTTGTAATGGGAACAGTGGTTGATGTGCCTCAGCTCATGTATCGTTAAAGCAACCATCTTATGAATATTCCCTGCCCATGTTTAAACCTCTATTCATCCAGGGAGCCATCAACTAATTCTGTGCCGTGCTGCAAGCCAAGCTTTTTCTTTGCCAAGAAAGATTACCTTCCTCAAAAAATTTGGCCACGCTAAGTGTTTTATTGAGATGATTATGTGGTATAGAAAGCAAACTTTAAAACAGATGTGGACAATAGTTAGTGGCTGTATTGGGAATTGACTGGGCACTGTCCAATCGATGTAGGCTGCAGCAGGTATAAAGGGCACTGGATGGACTTGCCTTTTTACAGTTCCTTTCAGAATCTCATTATGGCTTAAAGCGACTTACAACCAATTAAGTACTTTTTGAAGTGTGGATGCTGTTGTAATTTGGAAAAGTGCAAGGGTTTTGGAGGCCAAAATGAAAAATACTAGGTTATAATGAAAATAAACTGCAACTAGATAAACTTGAAAGAAAATATAATTTTCAGAAGCTCAGAGTATCCGGTTTGAAATAAAAAATGAGCTGAAATTTCCCAGCATGTGATGGCAGGCTTGGAGGTGGGATGAGCGGATTACAGAACCAATGAGGTCCGATTTTGTGGGCCCGTGAGCACTTTTCCAACGGCAGAGCAACCATTCGCCACTTTGTGGAGGTGGTTCCATTGTGGAGGCTGCCTTCTCAATGGAGATGTCTCCCCCTGTGGCAGGCTGAAGAGCTGTCACAGGGACCACTGGCAGTAAAGACTGCGCTTGTGGCTCTAACAATGCACCCAGAGAGATTTTTTCTCTGCTATGAAAGGCCTCACTGCTCAGAATGTATAATCTAAAAGTCCCCCCTCCATGCTGAGGTGCCTTTACAGCTCCTGGCCTGCCTGAGAAACACCCATCTCAACTACTGGGTCTGTCGAGGATCAAGAGCTGTCAGCCTTCTGTTGAACAGGCAGAATAGAAAGCCTACCTGCTGGCCCAAAATAGGAAGGTGAGCAGGGAGGTGACCAAACAGTAGGCTACATCTGGAAAGGATGCACCATTGTATGTGCTGCCGGTAAATGTGCATTTGTGTCTCATATTTGGCCCTGATATCAGGTTCCTAAAGCCCATGAAGAAATCCAGCCTAATATTCCTGGTGATCTTTTTTTCTTCTAGTAAATAGGGGCTGGTTTAGCACAGTGGGCTAAACAGCTGGCTTATAATACAGAACAAGGCCAGCAGCACTGGTTCAATTCTCGTCCCAGCCTCCCTGAACAGAATGTGGCGACTAGGGGATTTTTACAGTAACTTCATTGAAGCCTACTTGTGACAATAAGCGATTATATTATTACTGATAATGACATTTCCTATTTGCATCTGAATTATATGTTTTTTTTTGCCAATGAAGAAAACTATACCTGCAGCATTTCAACTACGATTGTTTTGATGCAGATATGGGAAATAATTCTGCAATCCTGAAGGAATTGATTTTCGACAATTTAATGGTGCTCCATGTTTTTGTAAAACTGTTTCTGATTCAACAAAAGTGCTGCTGTAACATTCCTGCTTATAAAATTGATGTTCTGTGTTGGTGTGGCAGAGTGGCAGCTGTAGTCAAAAAATGGCAACATTTTAAAAGCTGATAGATGATTTGATAATCCCCCGAGTGTTTCTTCTGACATTGTTCTACCTGGGGAAAAAAGAGCTAATATTTGCCATGAAGATAGAATTACCACAGTGAATAGGGCATTTCATAAAGTACACTGGCACTATTGCTATAGAATGCTGTCATAAAACCTACTGAGAAGGCTTATGTGGAGTTGAAATACAGTTATATGTCAAAACATCACATTTGCCCAGAGGCAATGTGAATAGCTGTTTTTTTGATGCCACATTCAGTCAGGCAGTTGAATAAGATAAAGATAGGAGTAAAGTAAGGATAGAATCCAGGATTTGACAAAATATAGAAGATCTCTGATACATTTGGCTCTATTTTAATGGAACAAAATTGTTCAGAACATGAGCTTGAGAAAACATCAGTTGAGTGTAGAAGGCCTGACTCCAATAATTCTGGATAAAAATATTACTCTGGAAAAGGATGACTAAATTCCGAATGATTAATATGACAAACAATATCGAACTCAATAGCACTATTTTTAATTTCCTATAACTGGAGCAGTAGAATTTTATACACTATGATATTAAGTAGACAGGAAATATCTATCCATGTAATGTGGGCACTATTTGTAAAATATTTTGTTGTAAGGTAGTATAAGTGAGACACAAATTTTCAGTTTTTGTTAAAATAATAAAGGAATTGTTAATACTGCCATTCATAAATTTTCAATTGAAAAACAATCAAAAGTATTCTTTATATATAGGCAAAGAATAAATTCTTGGACAAGCAGTAGATACATTTCTATATCAAACACCCAGAGGCAATCTCAAAATTTCCCACAGCAAGTATAATATAAATTGATACAGAATAAAGCATTGTCTCCACCGCTGGTAGTTTAACTTAATCCTAAATGTACCAATGTGACTTTTCTCCATTTAACACATCACCCATCATGTCGCCCAACCTAGATTGGGAGTTCATTCAAAATTGATGCCAAACTAGGAGTCGATTTGCATTATAAACCCATCCTCATTGCAAATTGTATTGGTTCCCCCAGCACATTCATACAGAATCCTTACGATAATCAGAATTTCACCATATCAATCTGTATTGAATTTGATCCCATGTTTCAGAGGCAAAAGGTTAACGCATTAGTCCATCCAGTTCCCCGAAATGTATTATTTAGTACTTCCCTAAAACATGTTTTATGCAGTATGTTTTCAAAATTAAAGCCCACAATGCATCATTCTTCTATTACATATTCCCTGAAAAAATATAAAATTTATATTTGACTGTCAACTCAATCATCTGAGTTTAGACAATCAGGAGTAGTAACCTTTAAGAGATGTTGGTGCTACAAGGCTGGCTCAGTAACAGGCACAAATCCAATACAAGTTGTTTTGAAAAGATTTTAAATATTTCTGTTTAGGTCCTATGACTAAAACAAAAAGATTAGCCAGGTGATTCCCGGTACTCGGGGCATCGAGAAACACGCCACTCCCTAACGCCCATCTGGGTAGATCCTCAGCTGGAGTTCCCTGACGAGACGCACTTAGCCACATTTTCTGTAATGAGGAGCTCTGCTCGCCAACACCTCAGTGCAGTGAGAGTTCAGGACGTCATTTTTAAATGGCATCCCGATCTTTCAATCCCACGGCATGACCTCCGACCTCCCCCCCTCCAAGCCCCAACTCATTATAACCCGAGCCACCTCCGCATCGGTGATAAGCACCCCCCACCCCGGCCCGTTCACCGTTGTGCAAAACATGCCATCTTGGCAGTGCCAGCCTGTCAGTCAGCTGGCAGTGTCACCTGGGAACCTTGGCAGTGCCAAGTGGACACCCAGGGGGGGCACTGCAGGGTGCCAAGCTGGTAGTGCGAAGGTTCAAACTGGCACTCTTGCCAGATACTACCCTCCCCAGAGGGCATATTCCTTGGGGCCTGCAGTCTCCTGGGAGACCCCCACAAGGCTGTTCCGTCTGGTCTCCGTTTGTGGGGACGAGCACTGCACGGCACCTGGCCAAGGTGAGGGTGTTAGATACCACACCTTGGGTAGATCTCAGGAATGCAGATTAGAGTGAGACTAGCTTTCGCACTCTAATGTGCAGATTTGAGAGAAAGTGATCCCACGTGACGTCTCTTGAGATTGCATTAGATCTCACGAGGTGTGGCAAGCCGGGTAGATCCCAGAAGTGGGATCTCCATGCATCTTCTGGTCGCGTTGTGCCATGCCACTCTGCTTTTCAGGCACAATGCGACCATTAGATCCCGCCCTCCACCACTGAGGGAGTTCTGCACTGTTGAAAGTGCTGTCTTCTGTCGAGATATTAAGCCGAGTCTCCGTCTGCCTGCTCAGGTCGATGTAAACTATCCCATGGCATTATTTTCCAAGAATGTTATAGTCATCTCCAGTGTCCTGACGAACATCAATCCTCAATCAACATCTCAAAAACAGGTTAGTTTGCCTGGCAGGTGGTTAGGGTGACAGTTGGGAAGGATGCCAGTTGCTTGGTGGGATAGGGTGGTAGGTGGGGAGGTTGCTAGGTGGGTAAGGTGGTGAGGTCAGCTTAGGGGCGTCAAGGGGTGAGTTTGGGTCACTTTGGGTCGGAGCAGACTTGGGGGTGAAGGGGGAGAGACGGGGCCAGGGTGGGGAGGGGGCGGTAGTCCTGGGGTCGAGGGGGGTATCTGTGGGGGAAAGGCAGTTGTGTAGTTACCGAGGAGTTAGGGTAGGATTTTTCTGCCTCACATTTTCTGGGTAACTTTTTGATTTGATTTATTTGATTTGATTTATTATTGTCACATGTATTAGTATACAGTGCAAAGTATTGTTTCTTGCATGTTGTACAAACAATGCATACCGTACATAGGGAAGGAAGGAGAGACTGCAGAATATAATCTTGGGCAGAGCAGGCTCCATATCAAGCTGTGGTACAACCAAAAAGAATGCTTACTATGGTGCATCTGTAGAAGTTGGTGAGGATCGTCGCTGACATGCCAAATTTCCTTCGTCTTCTGAGAAAGTAGTCGTTGGTGGGCTTTCTTAACTACCAGGCAAGTAAGCCTGAACTGTCCGACGGGTCTTCCCAGCCCTTCTTGTCCTGCTAAAGATGTCCCCCATTGTGGTGGGTTCCCTGGCAATGGGGCGGGACGAACGACCATACAGATGATAAGACCTTGACAGGACCGAAAGATCCCACCAGCGGGACGCCTTCACTGCCGGAAAACATCCCTGGCAGGGGGCTGGAGAATTCCAGCGTCTGACTCTAACTCAGAGTGGTGGATGTTTTTGGAGGTTCCAGTGAGCAGGGGAATTGCATGTCAAATGTTCAATCTTAGAACATAGAACAGAGAACATAGAACAGTACAGCACAGAACAGGCCCTTCGGCCCTCGATGTTGTGCCGAGCAATGATCACCCTACTCAAACCAACGTATCCACCCTTTTCCAGTAACCCCACCCCATTAACCTTATTTTTTAGGACACTGAGGGCAATTTAGCATGGCCAATCCACCTAACCTGCACATCTTTGGACTGTGGGAGGAAACCGGAGTACCCGGAGGAAACCCACGCACACACGGGGAGGACGTGCAGACTCCGCACAGACAGTGACCCAGCCGGGAACTGAACCTGGGACCCTGGAGCTGTGAAGCATTTATGCTAACCACCTGCTACCATCATTTGTGCAGTCAGTGGGTTGGGAAACCTGAAGGATCCCAACACGTAGCTTGGTAGGTGCGTCCAGTCTCTGACAATCCGGAGACTGAATTATCAAGGCCATAACTTTCAGTTCATCTGAAGTCAACAGAATTTAATATTTGTAGGGCATATAATGAGTAGTCAATGAGTGGTAACACCCGTTTAGCATCCATGCCCAGATCCAATTTCACCCCCGCCTGGCCCGGTATCGAACAGTGTGAAATCAAAACCACTCACCCGAAACCAAAACCACTCACCCGAAACCAAAATATAGCTGAGTAAATAGTGGATAGCTCAGAGAGAAAGGTCTACGAATGTGTGTAAAGCTACTTCTAAAGAAATAATTTTAACTGATGCCGTATTTTAACACATTTCTCAGAAACATTCCAAAATACAAAACTTCATATTTAAAGCATTCTGTGTACTCTATGGCAAACAAGCTCATCTGTTTTTGATGGTGTTAGCTGAGAAAGGAATGGCCATCAACATTGCACAAAATTGATCCTCTTTTTAAATAATGTTATAGTATTTTCATGTACATCACAGCAGGGCCTCAGGTTAAAATTTATCGAAAGAACAGCAAACCATCATTGACGCAGCATCTGCGTGCACTAACAGGAAGGAGCACAAAGTAAAATTCAATGAAGTACTGCAGGACTCTTGACTCAACTCTTGTCCAAAATTTACCAAAGTCTTAAATCTGTGCCCTCTAGACCTTGTACAATCAGCTAAGAGTTTTGCCTTACCTACCTTGTGATTGTCATAATCTCATACACCTCAAACAAATCTCCACCATCTTCTTTGCTTCAAGGAGAATAACGCCAAACCTTTCCAACTGAAACTTGTAACTAAAACCTGGCGGGATTCTCTGAGCCTCCACGCCAAAATCGCGCTCGGCACGTGGGCGGAGAATGTCCGTCAAACCCGAGACTCTCCGGTCCCTGGAGAATCGCCGCCAAACACGTACGCAGGGTGGACGCGGCGCCGGGCGGGGGCCATTGAAAGTGGCCCCCGAAGCGATTCACCGAGTACAGCTGGCTGAGTTCCCGCCAGCGTGGTTCACTCATGGCGAGAACTCAGCGTGGCAGCTGCGGACTCAGCCCGCGTCTGCCATGCTGGGGGGTGAGGGATCGTTCACCGGGGAGGGCCTCCAGGACGGCCAGGATACCGATCGGGGGCCATCGATCCGCGGGCGCGTGTGTTCTGGGGGAGGGGAGGCAAGTGTTTTCGGTGCCGGTCCACCATTTTGCGCAGTCCGGCCGACACAGGCCGCCGCCGTGCATATGCGCGGACCCCTAACTGGAAGCGCAGGGCCCCGTATCGGCAGCCAGAGCTGCAAGGAGCAGCCCAGGGCTCTGCTATCCCCCTACACATCGGAGAATCTACCTGGGCTTTCTCTAGGCAAGTCCAGAGTGATTTGCGCACCTTTTTCGCGGGTGTGGGGACATAGCCCCATTATTGGAGAATCCTTCCCTCTACATCCATCTAATGATTCTGCTAAATCTCCTCTGTATCCTTTCAAGGTCCTTCAGATCATTCCTAAAATTTCAGACCAGAACTGGATTCAGTGCTCAAAGTGAGGGGTGGCTAACCAGTGGTTTATAAAGGTTCAGCGCAATTTCCCTGCTTTTGTACTCAGTGGGCGGGTTTCTCCCAGCCTGGGGCCGGGCCGGAGAATCCCCGCGACCGGGTCACGCCACCCCGACGCCGGCACACGAATCTCCATGGAGCCGAGAATCGGCGCCATTGGCGCCAGCGCGTTTGGCACGGCGCTGGTCACGGTCGGCTGTACGCGGCGGGGCCACCGATTCTCGGCCTGGGATGGGCCGAGCGGCCACTCTAAAAAGGCAGAGAATCGGTACTCCCAGTGGCCTGTTCACATCGTCGTAAAACGTGACAGCGTTTCCGATGGCGTGGACACTCTGCTGCCGCATGGGAGAATCCCACCCAGTGTCTCTATTTATGAAGCCTGTCATCCCATATGCTAAACACTCTCTCAATATATTCTGCCACCTTCAAAAATCAGTGCACATCAAAGTTTCTCTGTCCCTGCACACTTTTTAGAACTGTACCAGAAGACCACAAGCACGATTTAACGCCCAATAAACAGAGACCCATTTTGGACGGGGTGTCTCTCGATGCGTGCAACATGGAGAACGGACCTGCTATCAGACGGGACTCTTGGCCTCGGTTGGGAATTCCCCGCTGAGGCCAGACTTATCTCATTTCCTGCTCTGACAAGCTGAGCTCATCAGTGCAGGAAGAGATCAAGGCGCCATTTTTAAATGCCACCTGATCTCTCCATCCCCACTCGGACTGCTCATCGCAGCCTCCCAAACTCCCCCACCCCAATGCAACAACTTACCTCTCAGGGGGTCCACGAGCCCCGCTCCACCACTTCTAAAGGGCAGGGCATCCCCCATGCACAACCCCTGGCATGGGAAACTTGGCATCAGAACCGTGGCACTGCCAACCAGGCATCCAGGCAGTGCCACACGATCACCAAGGTGGCAGTGGCATGGAGAGTAAGTGGCAGTACAAGGTGCATGGTGATGTGCTGAGGTTCCCTGGTGCTAGCAGGAATGCCAGGGTACAACCAGCTCAAAGCCTGACTACCCGGAGACGTCCGATGGCCTGGAAAACCCCCCAGATGCCATCACGTCTGGTCCACGCTAGTATGGACCAGTGCTAAACGGCACCAAGGCAAGGTCTCTCAGGTGCAGGTGTTCATTCCCGGGCCTCAGGAGACGTGGTGTTGACATATTCAAATGATTCTCGCCCAGCAAGGGCGAGAGATCCAGATCGCGATCTCCTGTGAGAGGCCTCTCGTGAGATGTAACGCTCTTGTCGTGTCACTAAATCGGGTGCAACAAGGCCGTTCCATCGCGCCCTGATTTCCTTTAACTAAAATATACATCACCTCACACTTTTTCTGTATGCAATTCTATCTGCCACTTGTCTGCCCATTCTGTTAGCCAACCTATGTCCTTTTGCTGGCAATTTGTATGGTCCTCACTGCCATTCCTCCAAATTTGGTACCATTGGCAAATTTTGAACATTTACTCTGCATTCCAAGATCAAAGTAATGTATGTATTTTTTTTCAATAAATTTAGAGTACCCAATCATTTTTCCAATTAAGGGGCATGGCCAATCCACCTAACCTGCACATCTTTGGGTTGTGGGGGTGAAACCTACACAAACACGGGGAGAATGTGCCAACTCCACACGGACAGTGACCCAGGGCCGGGATCGAGCCTGGGACCTCGGCACCGTGAGGCAGCAGTGCTAACCACTGCGCCACCGTGCTGCCCCAAAATAATTTATATATAGCACAAATAGAGATGGGCGTAGCACTGATCCTTGAGGAATGCCACTGCCTACCAGCTTTCAATCTGAAAAACAGCCAACTACCACAACTACCAGGGGCTGGTTCAGCACAGGGCTAAGTCGCTGGCTTTGAAAGCAGACCACGGCAGGCCAGCAGCACGGTTCAATTCCCCTACCAGCCTCCCCGAACCGGCGCCGGAATGTGGCGACTAGGAGCTTTTCACAGTAACTTCATTTGAAGCCTACTTGTGACAAGAAATGATTTTCATTTTCAACCCACTGCTTTCCACCCTGAACCCATTAAAAAAAATATAATTGCACATTGGCTCTCCAATTCCAGAAATCTACTAACTTAACGGAAGGAATTTGTTGAGGGAGGGAATTCAGTACGGTAAGGGAGAGATGGGTATTCTGGTGTTTTAGAGAACATGGACTGGACTGAGACAGGGTGGAAGAGATTGTGAAACCTCAGAGATGAAGTCCAAAGGCACTAATAAGGTAAGCAGGTAGGTTCTTGGTTGGTGATTTTTAAAGATTCCTTTTGTTTTTAAACTGGGGCAGTAGTTTAAACTAGTACAAGGAAGATATATACTGTAAGAAATGTACAGCTTAACTAGTTAAAACAATCAAAGTCTGGCTGATCTTGTTCTCAGCAGCATCACTGGGTTGGCCTTCCTGCCGCTGGGGGAAGACCAGTGGCAGCAGAATGAAGTCTTTAAGTGGTCATTAATTGGCCACTTAAGGGTCTCAGTTGGCAGTGGGGCGGGTTGGTCAACCATGGTATGCCACCTTCTCACCTCATTAACTGCCCTTCCTGGCACCAAGCCCATCAGCAGAGAGAACAGAAGGTTCCACCCTACAAGTAAGCTCTACACCCCGATAAATCACTCCAAGCAGCAGAATCTGGGGGCAGAACGAATTCACTGGAATGGCTTGGCTTGGCCTGGCACGGCCCTGCCTGGTGTGCTGAAGATAGATTCTTCACTTGATACTGAACTGTGTCAGAAGTATTTTGCTCCCTCGATTACTTTGTTCTGCTGTGTTTTTTGGTGCACTCCTGCGTGTCAATGAAGTATGAATCCCTTGCTAATGTAGTGAAATAGTTCCTGTGCCTGTATCTCTTTACCCAGTGTTCCCTCATAAAAGCTTCTGTACATGCCTTTGGGCTTTAAGGTCTATGATGGTAATTGCACTATGTCATTCGCAAAATTACATATGCAAAGATGTGTACATTTACATTGAAACTTCTCCGGATACCGCAAATCACCTTCCTCATCTTCTATTTGGGTTAACGGGTTGCTGAGATAGGGTGGGCTGCTCTTTCGGACTCGGTGGGCCGAATGGCCTCCTTCCGCACTGTAGGGGTTCTATGAATACAATGTAAATAATTTTTTCCAAACAATGTCTGTTCATTGCGCGACAATCGCCAGGCAATCCCCTTCCATTTGGGGAACACTGCAGCAGTCAAGGGCTGATCTTTGGGTAAGCGTTTTCCAAGGTGGCCTTCAGGACGCGCGACAATGTAGAATCGCCGAGCAGAAACTTATAGCCAGGTTCCGCACACGTGAAGTACTGCCTCAACCGGCACCTTAGATTCATGTTGCATTATATTCATCCCCCACCATCTGGCCTGGGCTTGCGAAATCCTGCCAACTGTCCTGGCTTGAGACAATTCACACCTCTTTAACCTGTGATTATCCCTCTCTCCAGTTGCTCCGTCTGGACCTGTAGACTTAATTACCTGCAAAGACTTGCATTTAAAGTATCGTATTGCATTTTTGACTTTGTCTATATCTGGAACCCACCTCTTCATTCACTCGAGGAAGGAGCAGTGCTCAACACCATCCAGGACAAAGCAGCCCCCTTGATTGCAGCCCCTTCCACACACATTCAACCCTCCACCACCAACGACCAGTGGCAACCGTGTGGACCATCTACAAGATGCACTGTAGTAACTCACCAAGGTTCCTCAGGCAGCACCTCCCAAACCCACGACCACTACCATCTAGAAGAACAAGAACAGCATTTACCCGAGAACCTCACCACGTGTAGGTTCCCCTCCAAATCACTCATCGTCCTGACTTGTAAATATATCACCGTTCCTTCACTCTTGGTGGCGCAAAATCCTGGAACTCCCATCCTAACAGCACTGTGGATGTACCTACACCTCAGGGACTATAGTGGTTGAAGAAGGCAACTCACCACTACCTGCTGAAGGGCAACTAGGGATGGGCAATAAATACTGGTATACCACCTAACCTAATAGGGGCTGGTTTAGCTCACAAGGCTAAATCGCTGGCTTATAAAGCAGACCAAGCAGGCCAGCAGCACGGTTCGATTCCCGTACCAGCCTCCCCAGACAGGCGCCGGAATGTGGCGACTAGGGGCTTTTCACAGTAACTTCATTGAAGCCTACTCGTGACAATAAGCAATTTTCATTTCAGTAAGTGAGGCAGGTGAGGGGACCCAGAGGACAGGAATGCCTCACTTACTGTCACACCCTCCTGACCACTGATCAAATCAGAAGACCATATTGTAAGGCATGTGACCACCTCCTGGAATAATGGGCAGCACGGTAGCACAATGAGCAGCACAAGTGGCTAGCACTGTGGCTTCACAGTGCCAGGGTCTCAGGTTCGATTCCCGGCTTCGATCACTGTCTGTGCGGAGTCTGCACGTTCGCCCCGTGTCTGCGTGGCTTTCCTATGGGTGCTCCGGTTTCCTCCCACAGTCCAAAGATGTGCAGGTTAGGAGGATTGGCCATGCTAAATTGCCCTTAGTGTCCAAAAAGGTGAGGTGGGGTTACAGGGATAGGGTTACAGGGATAGGGTAGAGGTGTGGGCTTTCCAAGGGTCGGTGCAGTCTCGATGGGCCAAATGACCTCCTTCTGCACTGTAAATTCTATGCCTATGTCTAAAGTGTCCAGGTAACTTCCCCCCTCCCTGATGTACTGCAGTATCTGCAGCACGGCCTCCAGCTGAATAACTCAAAGTTCCAGCAGCCTCAAACACTTACTGCAGCCTCAAACACTTACTGCATATGTATTTCATAGAATCATGGAAATGTTACAGCACAAAAGAAGGCTATTCAGCACATCTTATCTTTGCCAGCCTGAGGACACAGAGCTGCCCTTTCTAATTCCACTTTCCTGCACCCAGTCCGTAGCCCTGTAGCTTAGAGCACTTACTTAAGGTGCAGATCCAGATACTTTTTGAAAGAGTTTAGGGTCTCTGCCTCCACCACCAACTTGGGCAGCGAATTCCAGACGCCCACTACCCCCTGCATAAAAAGTTTTTCCCTCATGTCCTCTATACACCTTCTGCCACTTATCTTGAATCTACTTTCCCTGGTTCTAGAATTCTCCACCAAGGGAAACAATTTATCCTGTCCACCCTATCTCTTTCCCTCATAATTTTGTACACCTCAATTAAATCACCCCTTAGCCTTCTTCATTCCGTAGGAAACTAACCCCAACCTATCCAATCTCTCCACGTAGCCACACTTTTCTAGCCCTGGCAACATTACCGTAAACCTCCCCTGCACTCTCTCCAGAGCAATAACTTCCTTCCTGTCAAGTGGTGACCAGAACTGCACCCAATATATCAGTTGTGGCCTCACCAGTGTTTTATGACTTTTATATTCTCTATCTCTGCCAATGAAGGAGAGCATTCCACTTGCTTCCTTAACAACCTTGTCTACTTGAACTGCTGCCTTTAGGGACCTGTTTACCTGCATTTGCCTTCCTAACTGCCGACTGAAACTTCAGGTTAACCTTAAGAGAATCTTGAACAAGGACTCCTAAGTTCTTTTGTGCTTTTGATTTCCTAAGCATTTCCCCATTTAGAAAATAGTCTATGCCTCCATTCCTCCTTCCAAAGTTAATAACCTCACACGTTTCCACATTGTATTGCATCTGCACTTCTTTGCCCACTTTCTTAGCCTGTCCAAGTCCTTCTGAATCCCCCCTGCTTCCTCAATATTACCTGTCATTCTGCATATCTTTGTATCGTCTTCAAAGTTAGCAACAGTTCCCTCAGTTCCTTCTTCCAGATCATTAATGTATATTGTGAAAAGTTGTGGTCCCAGCACTGATCCCCGAGGCACACCACTAGCCACTGCTACCAACCTGAAAAAAAACCCTTTATCCTCACTCTGCCAGTCATCCAATTCTCTATCCATGCCAGTATCTTACCCTTAACACCATGGGCTCTTAACGTATTTAACAGCCTCCTGTGAGGCACTTTGTCAAAGGCCTTCTGGAAATCAAAATAGATCACGTCCACTGGTTCTCCTTTGTCTAACTTCCTTGTTAACTCCTCAAAGAACTGTAACAGATTTGTCAGGCATGACCTTCACCCTTGATGAAGCCATGCTGACTCAGTCCTATTTTATCATGCACTTCCAAGTATTCCTCAATCTCATCTTTAATAATGGACTCTAAAATCTTACCAGTGACCAAAGTCAGGCTAACCGGCCTATAATTTCCCATCTCCTGCCTCCCTCCCTTCTTAAACAGGGGTATTACGTTAGCCATTTTCCAGTGCTCTGGGACCCTCACTGCCTCCAGAGATTCCTAAAATATCACCATCACTGCCTCAACAATCTCCTCAGCTATCTCCTTTATAACCCTGGGGTGTAGTCCATCAGGTCCAGATGATTTATCCACCTTCAGACCTTTCAGTTTCCCCAGAACCTTCTCCTTTTTCCTGGAGTTCTGGGGTGGGATTCTCCTTAAATGGGGCGGTGTCCCCACCCCCGCGAAAAGGCGCGCGCAAATCACTCTGGACTTACCTGGAGAAAGTCCAGGGTGATTCTCTGATTTGTAGAGGGCTGGCAGTGCCCCAGAGTGCTTCCCGCAGCTCCGGCTGCTGATATGGGGCCCTGCAGTCCTGGTCGGGGGTCCGGGCATGCGCACGACGGTGGCCTGCGTCGGCCGCCCCGCGCAACATGGTCGACTCACACCGCGGACCGGCACCGAAAATATAGGCCCCCCTCCCCTCCCCCCCCCCGAGATCACATGCGCCGGATTTGTAGCCTAGCCTCCCTGGAGTCTGCATGTTCTCCCCGTGTCTGTGTGGGTTTCCTCCGTCCGGGTGCTCCGGTTTCCTCCCACTGTCCAAAGATGTGCGGGTTAGGTGGATTGGCCATTCTAAATTGCCCTGAGGTGTCCAAAAAGGTTACGTGGGGTTCCTGGGTTACGGTGATAGGGTGGAGGTGTGGGCTTGGTTGTAGGGTGCTCTTTCCAAGGGCCGGTGCAAACCCGATGGGCCGAATGGCCTCCTTCAGCACTGTAAATTATATGATTCTATGATTATAAAAGTTCCCTAATCAAGTCTGCCTCATTACACCAGCAAATCCAGAACTGCTTGTTCTCTAGTAGGCTCTGTCACAGCTGCTGCAAAAAAAACCATCTCAGACATTCCACAAATTCCTTTTCTTCAGATCCACTACCAACCTGATTTTCCCAGTCCACATGCATATTGAAGTCCCCATGATTATTGTAATATTGCCATTCTTATATGCCTTTTCAACCTCCTGATTTATTTTCTGTGTTGCGGTGTTTGGAAAAGATGAAATTCGCCTTGAGGGGGACAAGTGAGTGGTTCCACAAGAGATGGGGTCTGTTAATATTACATTTTGGAGAGCTAGTTGTCACTAATGGAGAGGGGGGTGGATTTGTGGGATTGTTTCGGGGTTATTTCAGTTGTAAATGTTGGGTTGTGTGATTGCTAAAATTTGTATAAAAATTTGTATTAAAATATTTTCAATGTGTCCAAGTACCTTAATTTCATGTCTAGATGTTGCCTTGAAGGGGGTCAGCTGCACGCAATGCTTCCAGCACATGGTGGCTGACGGCACTATTGAGGCCTTCCCTGCCCAATGGGCACATGGGGATTAGATTGTTCCATCAACCCCTTCAATCATATCTTGTTTCATGTTTTAAGTTTCCTTTGATGCAGTATCCCTTAAGGAGCCGCATTTTATTTATCCCTCAACTTGTTTGATTATTCGATTAACCAAAAGAAGTACAATGCTTCCTGGGCTTACTGAATAATTGCTCATGCAATGGCAACTGTTCGCCAATGGATGAGCACCCCTCTCAGCCAGACAATCTTTTATGCGCCCACCTAATTAAATGGTGCAACCATGACTGGTCTCCTACTGTATTGTTGTGCCAATCTTCTTGGGATGTTCCAGAACCATCATGCAATGTCTGGACTTGATGAACTGAGAACATTCATGTTAACAAGCTTAATGGGACACAGCCAAATTGGACACATTGTAGGGTCCCATCTTTCCCCCTCCTGAGTATAACTATTGATTGAAAGAAAAATGTCAGCAAACGATCATGATGTCTGGCAGCGCAAAATTACCCACCAGTATACCTCATTTCCTGTCCCGATATCACACCTGCTGGACCGACTCATCCCCAAACCACGACCCGGCAGGACCACTCCCTGACGTGACCATCCCCACACCCCAGTATCCAACCACCTCCACCCTCTTCCTGATGTCTCAAGAAACCGCCCTCTGCAATGTCCATCCACTCGTTTGGGCCCCCCCACCTTCAAATATGCAAGTTCCCCTCCCCACCGATGTCCAACCCCCATGGATGTGCAACACCCCCAGCCCTCTGATATCTGATCCCCCCACCCCCTCATGTCTGAGGCCCTCACCCCCTCGATGTCTGACCTTCCACCCATGACCTCTGATCCCCTCCACCCCCACTTCCTTAGACACTTAGCTTTGCCCGGTCCTATCATTCTCAGTTGGACCTTTAAACCTACCTTCTTTACAGCAAGCGGAATAGAAAAATTGAGGCGTGACCTTCTTCACTCCGACTCTCTTCGACTTTGACGCTGTGCCCTGGGATGTGCTGCGCTGCCAGGAACTCGTCTGGCCTGAGTCGGAAGGTCAGGCAAGATGGGCATGAAAGAAGGTTAGTGCAGGTGAGTGGGTATGGAGTGGAATGGCTGTCCGACACCGATTGTCACTCTGAAGAAGTTTTGGCCCATTTGGTCTTTCTAACATTAAATTGGAAGGAATCTTTGCTTCTCCGTAATTGGATGTTGGGCAAACAGTCTGACAATTTAGGGACACTGCTTTCTTATTTACAATTGTGCAAGATGGCATGTTGAAGTACCACCATTATATAAATTATATATATGAGGGCCGGTTTAGCTTTCTTGGCTAGGCAGCTGGTTCGTGATGCAGGCAAGGCCAGCAGCGAGGGTTTAATTCACGTACCGACTGAGGTTGTTCATGAAGGTCCCACCTTCTCAACCCTGCCCCTTGCCCGAGGTGTGGTGAGCCTGAAGTTAAATAACCACCAGTCAGTTCTCCCCCTCAAAAGGGGAAAGCAGCTTATGGTCATCTGGAACTATGGTGACTTTACCTTACTTGCATTGTCATGTGAGAGTACCTTCAAGAAATGGAGCAGCTCATATTACTGAAGTGATGTCAGAGGGTGGGGGGAGCTGAGCTCACTTCTGCTTTTAGTTTCAGTTTGAGAGAGCAGCTGAAAAGTGCCTGACTGGTTTGCAGAGAGCTGCATGAAGAAAAATAACTTGGGTGTGTTTGCAGTGAGCTGGATTTGCTGTGATCTCTGCCATGAAAGACTATCTCTGAATCATTTGGGTGATTTAAACTCATAATAGCAATGTCTTTAACCTGATGTGTTTCTGTTGAAAGGTGTTAAGTCTTTTGGAGGTTTGAAGGAACATTTTGAGGGATTATTTAGTGTTGTATTATTTTCGGGGTTATCTTTGAAGTAAGGGGTGTTAAGTGATCCAATGTTTATTTAAAAAGGTTAAGTTGAGTTCATGGAATAAACATTGTTTTGTGTTTAAAAACCCACGTGTCCATAATTGCAGTACCACACCTGGAGACCAAGCCGTGTGCTTCAAAAGCAACAATACATTAAAGGGCGAGGTTGGTTGAACTCCATGATACATTTTGGGGTTCTGAAAACGCCGCTCCCATAACAACATAAAAAGCAAAGTTGCAGCATTCAGATGCGGTGGATCATCACAGAAGAAGTACCTTTAGCTGGAATATTTTGAACTAGCAGAGGTAACAGAATTAGGGTTTGGTATTTTGAGATATTAGTGATTCTGTTCGATTCAGTTTTTATCCTTAGAATTTTGAATTGCCTTTGTCACCAGTACAACTTGGTATCTCAGGCACCTGAGACTACTTGCGATATGTTCAATGATCACTACAATGATGAATATTGCCCTTTCAGATTGTCCGAGTGCCTACTTTTTATGGAAGTTACTGCCCTCTATCTATTTGTGCTATAGCAGGATCCATATGTATAACAATGAAACTCCCAGACACTTTGCTTGTTGATTTCCGCTGCAGCACCCAATTTATGATAAAGGCAATTGTGATTCATCCCATTTAATCTGACAAGTTACTGTCATTTATATTATTTGGGAAAGCTGATGTTCATGCTAGCCTATTTCTCTATGAATTACCATTCATGTCAGCTTCTGAACTGATGTATTGTTTCTGTGCAGGTTCACCTCACTGACGTTCCCCTGACATTAATGTCAAATCTTCATCTGAAGGAGTTTCATAACTGCTGTACGGTTTAATCTCAAAATGTACAATAAGCTTATATATATAACAATACTCAGTGTTATTTATGATATAGTCCTTATGAGCAGAAAATAACAGGCACGATTTGACGCCCAAAAGACAGACTTCCAATTTAGTGGGATCTTTCCAGAGCGCCAAGAATAGCGCCGCTATGAAACAGGACTCTTTTTTTTGGTTGTCTTCGGCAAAAAATGCCATGCCAAGGCCACATTGGCCTCACTTCTGGCACTGACTATCTCAGCTCATCGGTGCAGTAAGAGATTGGGAGATATTTTTAAATGCCGCCCCGATCTCTCAACCTCCTCGGACTCACAGCCGTGTCTTCTGGAACACACCAAATTATCGAGCCCCCCCCCACCCTGCCTCTTAAGGGCAGGGCATCCCTGGGCTCCATGCCTGGCATGGACATCCGGGCACCCTGGCAGTGCCCACGTGGACATCCTGGAAGTGGTAGAATGGAATTGCCAGGATGTCCATGTGGCACTGCCTGGGCATCAGAGCCAAGATTCCTGGGGGGTGGCAGTGCCCAGGTGCCAGCAGTAATGCCAGGGTACAACCCTGCACAGAACCCGACCACCTGGGGGCATCTGACGGCCTTGTTTGTGTGGGCCAGTGCTAAACGGTGCTGTGGCGCGGTCCTCCAGGTGCGGGCATCCGCTGCCGGGCTTCGGGAGGATTGGGCACCGACATATTTAAATGAGCCTAGATCCTCCAAAGCGTTCCAAGCGTCGTAAATCTCGCGAGAGGCGACTCGCGGCATTTAACGGCTTTGTCACGTCACCGAGAACTTATTTAGACTTAAAAGTATTTTCTGTTGTAGTTTGAAGAAGTAATTTTTTAAATTATAAAGCCCATGTATTTGCACAAATCACAAATCGGGGCAGCAGGGTAGCATGGTGGTTAGCATAAATGCTTCACAGCTCCAGGGTCCCAGGTTCGATTCCCGGCTGGGTCACTGTCTGTGTGGAGTCTGCACGTCCTCCCCCTGTGTGCGTGGGTTTCCTCCGGGTGCTCCGGTTTCCTCCCACAGTCCAAAGATGTGCAGGTTAGGTGGATTGGCCATGCTAAATTGCCCGTAGTGTCCTAATTAAAGTAAGGTTAAGAGGGGGTTGTTGGGTTACGGGTATAGGGTGGATACGTGGGTTTGAGTAGGGTGATCATGGCTCGGCACAACATTGAGGGCCGAAGGGCCTGTTCTGTGCTGTACTGTTCTATGTTCTATAGTGAGAATAGGTGAAGACTGCAATTTATAGTACTCATTAACATTTGCTATTTTTATAATTTTGCTTCCTCCGTTTATTTTACCAATTGACTGTTCATATTGTCTTTTCAATTCTCCACTCTTATTGTTCATTTTCTCATTTTTCTGTCTACCTGATTTTCCCAGTGATCTTCCAGCTCTTATTATTTTACTTCTCACTCTTGTCTTTGTGGAGTGCAGTCCTAGGGCGGGATTTCCCATTAGCCAAATGCGAAAATTGGGAAAGGCAATTGGGCTGAGAATGGGTTCCGACGCCAAAATCGCGGCAGGCATCAATTTGACACCAAATTACAATGTTCTAGCACCTCAACAGTGGCGTCAATGCGTTCCGGAAAGCACTTACAGAAAACACCGCTTGCATATCATTAGCGGGCCCGATCTGGTATTCTCCGGGGCCTCCGCGATTCTCTGCCTCCGATGAGCCGAGTTCCTGATGGCACGGCTCACTTGTGCTTTTAAAAATGGTGAAACCGGTATAGCGACTACTGAGGGAGAGAGAGGGGGTACGGAAGGTGTTCAACATCGCCATAGTTTGCTGACAATTGTGCCGCTGGCCGGGGGGGGGGGGGGGGGGGGGGCTTGGTGGACGGGGCTACGTAACACCATTGCTGCACGGCAGTCATGCAACTACGCACACGGCTAACAGCCCACTTTGAACTTAGGGCCACGGTCACATATGTGTCCCTCGGGAGACCCCTGCCTGTACCCTCTGGCCCTAGCCAGCCCATCAGCTGAATGGGCATGCTCCAGCACAACCAGTGCAATCTTCTTGGCTGTGATAGTGTGTGTGGGAATTGTAATGTGTATATGCGCATGCAGTTTGTCTGCCTCCCCAGTGTCAATCACAGACCTGGGGCGAAATTCTCCGACCCCCAGCAGGGTTGGAGAATCGCCTGGGGCCACCGAAAATCCGGCCCCCGCCGTGGAAGAGATTCTCCGCCACCCGGGAAGTGGCGGCGGTGGGAATCTCGCCACTCCGATCGGCGAGGCCCCTGCGGCGATTCTCCGGCCCGCGATGGGCCGAAGTCCCGCTGCTGGGAGGCCTCTCCCGCCGCCGAGGTTTGAACCACCTCTGGTGGCGGCGGGATCGGCGACGCGAGCGGGCCCTCGGGGTCCTAGGGGGCGGGCGGGGGATGATCAGACCCCAGGGGGTGCCCCCACGGTGGCCTGACCCGCAATCGGGGCCCCCTGCTCAGACTCCGGGCCAGTGCCCTGGGTGCACTCTTTCTCTTCCGCGGCCGCCACGGCCTCCACCATGGCGGAAGTGGAAGAGAAACCCACGTCGTCGAAAGGTTTTCGGCCAGCCCCGCTGCCAGGGGCGCCGGTTTTTTGCGCCAGTCTTCTGGTGCCAACCGCTCCGGCGCGGGGCTGGCCCCCAAAGGTGCGGAGGCCCGACCCCGGAGTGGTTGGCGCCACTCCCCTACGCCGGGACCCCCCGTCACGCCGGGTAGGGAAGAATCCCGCCCCAGATTTCATTGGAATAGATTATATTCCATGTGGTGCCGGTGCTAGCCCCTTAATGGTAACAGAATCAGTGCAGGTGCGGCGCCGGTTATTTTGTCATAAATGTCCATGGATTCTGCATTGGCGTCAACACTCAAGAGGGGGTGAGACCCACACAGACAGGGGAGAATGTGTAAACTCCACACAGCCAGTGACGCAGGGCCGGGATCAAACCCGTGTCCTCAGCACCGTGAGGCAGCAGTGCTAACCACTGTATCACTGTGCCGTCCATGGAGTGCAGTCGTTGGGTGAGCTCATGGAGCCAGATATATGCTCGCTGCTGTCATAACCTTGTCACCATGTCATCTGCTGGGGCGGCACAGTGGTCAACACTGATGCCTCACAACTCCAGGATTCCGGATTCCGGCCTCGGGTGACTGTCTGTGGAGTTTGCCCTTTCTCCCCATGCCTGCATGAGTTTGCTCCGGGTGCTCTGGTTTCCTCCCACAGTCCAAAGATGTGCAGGTTAGGTGGATTGATCATACTAAATTGCCCTTTAGTGTCCAAAAGGTTAGGTTCAGTTATGGGGACAGGGTGGAGGGGTGGGCTTAAGTAGGGTGATCTTTCAGTTGTGAATACTATCACTAGATAGGTCAACATTTGTTGCTCACCCATAATTGTCCTCGAAAAGGTGGTGGCGAGCTACCTTCTTGAACCACTGTAGCCCTGTGTGGTGTAGGTTCACCTACAGTGCTGCTAGGGAGGGAGTTGCAGGATTTTCACCCAGCATAGTGAAGGAATGGAGATATAGTTCAAGTCAGCATGGTGTGTGACGTGGAGCGTAACTTGCAGGTAGTGACGTTCCCAGCGTCTACTGCCCTTGTTCTTCTAGGAGCTCGAGGTTGCATGTTTGAAAGGTGCTGTTGAAGAAACTTTGGCGAGTTGCTGCAGTGCATCTTGTAGATGGTACGCACTGCTGCTACTGTGTGTCAGTGGTGGACAGAGTGAATGTAAAATGTGTTTGATGGGTGTGTGTGTGTAAGAACGTGAGGGGGAGACATGAGCATGTGTCCGAAATGCGAATCAGCTTTACTTTTTTAATGAGGCAGTTTATTACCAGATTGCCAACTCCCAAATTGAGTATTACTTCCAGGGGTTAATGTTAAGAGGCCATGGAAGGGTGGCGTGGCCAAGGTTCAAAGCAAGGGGGCCATGTAGCTGACAAATGTATTTGTGATTGTGTGCCTCTTCCTAATTCCTAATATATGTGTGAATATAGCTGGAAAAGACTTGTTTACATTTGATTTCTGTGTTCGTGGCAAAAAAGGGTTGTTGACATTATGAAAATATTTGGGATTCCCCAATACTCTTGGGAGGTCACTAGCTGTTCCGCAGATCGAAATGTTTGGGAAACCCTGTTGTAATCAATGAAAAGTGCCTGTATTCAAAAAAATGGCTGTGAGATTGTAAGATTTATACTGCAAATAATTCCTGAAAATTTATATGAAGAGGACAGTCTTCATAAGTACATTCTTTGGAAAGTGGTTGAAAGGGATGTGCGATTTGTAATATACAGTATCGTTTTTGTCATGGTGATGAAGATGTTCAGAACTTGACTTCGAAGTTACTGCTACAAATTCACTGTGTGGTTTTGCTTTCAACATCATCATACTGGATCAGCATTTGAGAATCATAAGATTTGCACAAACAAGTGACAACTATGCATAATCATTTTTAAATGGCTCAGAAGTTTTTAACAAATGATTTTTAATACAGGTCAAAATTCGTACAGATCTTTACATTGTATGGGTGGGTATGGGCAGGATTCTCCATCCCCATTCGCCCGGAGAATCCCGCCCAAGGTCAATGGAGTTTTCCATTGTTGGCGTCTCGCCTGTGGTGTTCTTGCAGGGGGCGGGGTGGAAGGATCCAGCCCAATGCCTTTTGCATCAGTTGGACCGTTGGTATTTAACCTGCAAGGCACCAGGTATAATTCAGTTTTGCACAGCTATTTGCTATTCCAAACGCCAAAATTCAATATTTGGAAAAAGTTATATAGTTAATATATACGTGACGAGCATTATAATGAATGCTTTCTGCATTACAGAAATTCAAAGACATTTCAACAAAACCCTATTCTAATTAATGGCATAATTACAATAGTGAATCATAATGAATAACACAAGAGCATTTTCTTAACAATTTGTTATAATATTTGATAACCATTGCTTTATCTTAAGCATATTATAGCCTAAACCTGAATGAATTACAGGCAGCACGGTAGCAGAGTTGTTAGCACTGCTGCCTCACAGCGCCAGGGACCCAGGTTCAGTTCCCATCTTGAGTGACTGTCCGTGTGGTGTTTGCATATTCTCCCCGTGCCTGTGTGGATTTGCACCAGGTGCGCCAGTTTCCTCCCACCGTCCAAAGATGTGCAGGTAAGGTTGATTGGCCATGTTAAATTTCCCCTTAGTGGGGTTATGGGGGTAGTGCAGGTGGGGTGCTCCTTTGGAGGGTCGGTGCAGACTTAATGAGCCAAATGGCTTCCTTATACACTGTAGGGATTCTATGATTCTATGAATGTCTTCAAGGAAGGAAGAACAAAAGACTTTCATTTGATGACAAAAGTGTAATGTTGCGAGGTGTGGTACAATGTACAGTACTTTCTGTAAGAAATCTACATGCAAGAAAACCGCAAACAGTTGTAAAATAGCACTGTAATGAAGACGGCTAAATCAGAATGTGAAATTCAGTCAATCAGATGTTGTCATGCATAACGTAAGATGACATTTAAGACTTCATAGAAGTCTTGTTGCTTGTTTCTGTATTCAAATTAATACATCAAGATCTTTTTGATCCATTGCATTTTAGAAGTAAACTGTTTAGACTTTCTAATTGTGTGCTGTCTTGCTAGCTGAGGTTATGCTCCAAGACGATTGTAGGATGGGACCAAAGGTCAAGTCCATCAGTCGCCCAGCCTTTCCTTGATTTGACAAGACAGTGCACACACTTGGTCCAATATTATCAATCAAACCATTGAAATTTATGCACCTGAATTATTATTAGAGAAGTGCTGTAATTTAAACTACCTCTTTTTAAATCTGGTTAACTCGTGGCACTAATTACTGCTCTCTCAAGTCACAAATATGTGGTATCACATGTCAGAATAGTTAGTTTTGGACAAATTAAATTTCCCTGGTTGACGAGAATTGCATGTAAAATAGTGTAAGTAATGAAAAGTTATGACAGTAGGGCAAGAGAAGTACAACTGGTTTTAGCCAGTGTATATATTGCAATAATAAACTGTTACTGATTCCAGTTTATCATTTGCGTTATCATAGTGACCAAGAATGGTTTGCAATCTTGCAATCCAAACACTCCCAATGACCATTATAAACAAATGGCCAACAGCTTATCTTGCATCCTAAAATACAAAGGCCCTGTTTGCTTTATTACACCTTTGTTTTTGTGCAATTCTTTAGATAGAATAAAGTATGTATGTTCTGCTATTCATATCACGTTTGTGCATAATAAATCATTTGGAGTATGGGAAGAGACATTTGGGACGTGTGAAATGCTTCTGCAACGATTATTTCAGGAAAAGGCAGTGCTTATTCTGGCAGAGAGTATTGACGAGCCGGTATTTGGCCCGTGAATGTCCCTGGAGACTTGCCCACTTTTATAGCTTGCCAGTATCGACTGGTTAATTTGATGGTTCTATCACCAATCAGCTTGTGTCTGACCTTTGCCTTGGCAATGATGGCTCAGTTGTCATCCGTACATTGTGGATCAAGAACGCTGACCTTTGTAAGCAGAATGTCAAGGTAACCGTTGAGCTGATATGTCAAAACAATAGTTAGAAAACTGTTGTAATAAATTTACTATGGTATTCCAGTTTCACTGAATTATTTGATTGTAAAAAAGGGACATTCTTTTAACTTTTGGCAAAGTTTTGGCACCATCTTAATAAATGTTGCATCAGCAATTAATCACGATAGTAAAGAGCAAGCCCCTCAGTGGCAGTGCTCATGACATCCACATATATTTTAAAAGAATAATAAAAGCAATGACAAAAAATTGAAAAGCACATTGCAAATCTTCACACTGTGATCTATTACAGTGTGAATTTTCCCTGGCAGTTGAGGCAGGGCCGTCATAGGGCTGGCACAGACACAATGAGCTGAATGACTTTTTGAGTCTGTAAATTTTGTATGATTCAATGCAATGTGATGAGAGCATACTGTAATACTTATTTATCTGCGTAAAATTCTGTGGGCGTGATTCAGCAGACAAATGTTAACGTTCGCTTCCCTCCCACACCGAACTTTGAGGCCCCTGGGAAGCCTCCTCACTCCTCTCCAATTGATAAGCCCCCCTCCCAGGCACTACACCTGGCATTGCCACCCTGACCCCCTGCCTCGATGACAGTGCCCAGGTGCCAGGTGGAGTGCCCTGTCCCCGACCACCCGGGACTGTCCAAAGACCTGTGCCAGCGACCCCCCCCCCCCGGATGCCATTACACCTGGTCCATATTTGTATGGACTAGTACTAAACGGTGCTGTCATTGACCCGGCTGTTGAGTACGGGGTGCAGGGTGAATCTGTTAGCTCATTTGAATATGCAGATCTGGACCAGATCCAGATTGTGCATTTCACCTGTTATGCCCAGATCTGCGCCGGACGCCGTGGTGTCATGGAATCGTGCCCAGTATGATTTACAGGGACCGAATAATAATAATACTGTAATAACCGTTTATTGTCACAAGTATGAAGTTACTGTGAAAAGCCCCTAGTCGCCACATTTCGGCACCTGTTTGGGTAAGCTGGTACGGGAATTGGACCCATGCTACTGGCCTTGTTCTGCTTCACAAATCTTTAGCAGTAATCTGCTCTATTTTGTACTCAGCACGAACCAGCATCAAAACGTTGTGCAAAGTTGAAAACTGTGCGATAGTTGGAGGTGAGAGTTAGTGCTGCAGCAATTGTGTGGTAGCCCTGGACTTCTGACTGCATGATCAACATTTCCCTAGTCCTGTTAGGTGTGTGACCAAATTTTCTGTTTTTCTCATTTTTGCAACATAGGTGAGCAAAAGTAGCAAGATGTGTTTGAAAGTGCAAATTAATCCTCCAGAAGTAGAATCATGTACAATATGAAAATAGTAGGTCAGATCCAGAGTTTAATTGTTGAAGCTAAATGAAGAAATTTTGCACAAGGTGTCAAATTGAAAGGTAAATGGCTACTCCAGGCCAGACTTGCTGTTAGTCAGGGAAATTAATACTTTTGTGAGGTAGGAATATTGGTTCTAATCAATTTATTTCCAGATAGTCATTTGGTCAGACAGAATTTGAGTACATCTGAAAAAAGAGACATTATCTTACACTCACCAGGACACTTTGCAAGAATACTGGTATAAGGGTAAAACACTAATTTATACTGTAAGAAAAGAAAGTGCTGATTGGTTGGCAAGTAAGCCAAAGACTGGTGGATCACATCAAACAGTATATTCCAGCCGTTGTTCACAACAGGCAAGGTACAGATCGTACTCAACCAGTTTATGCATGCAAAACAGTCTCCAGCGTTAGATGTAATTCCATGATTGGACAACAGTTGCTGATAATTACACTGACAATCAATTTAAGATTGCAGTGTGGTGCATTTACGCATATTGGAGCTGCATATATTAATGCACAGGGCCCTGTTTTTAGCAGACAGAAAGAACATATACACACATTGTGCTTGTTTCAGCTAAAAATAAATAAATGACAGCCATGCACTGACTCAAGGCAATGACTTTACCAATCAGGGCCAAACTGCCCGATTTAAATCTGAAACAGTGCTTGGCAGTTAACAATCAGTCGCCTGGAGCATTCTCGAAGGAAACACCCCGACCAGCGTCTACTTGCCAACCAATCTAGCACTTTCTTCTCATGCAGTATAAATTGATGACTTCCCCTTACCTTGATATCCTTGCTGCAGATGAGCGCAAGATGAAAAGCTTCAAAGATGTCTCTTTATAGAGCAATACTCGAATTGCTGCAAACCGGGGGTCGGTTTAGCTCAGTTGCCTGACAGCTGGTTTGTGATGCAGAGCTCGGCCAACAGCGTGGGTTCAATTCCCGCACTGGTTGAGGGTATTCATGAAGGCCCCGCCTTCTTAACCTTGCCCCTCGCCTGAGGTGTGGTGATCCTCAGATTAAATCACCACCAGTCAGCTCTTCCCCCTCGAAAGGGGAAAGCGGCCTATAGTTGTCTGGGACGATGGCGACTGTACTTTTACTTACTCAAATTTATTTCCACTGGGAGGAAAACATATTTCCTGAATGTCCTGTGCAAAAAAAACTATTATATTTGTAAATACAATCATCAATACACACACTCACACACAAAAATAACTTTGGGAAATTAATCCCTCATGGATAGGTTTTATCGGCGGCATGCCCTCGTTCCAGCCTCAGTCTCCCACTGTTGTTCAACATCATATTCCCTCAGCGTCATGCATCTGAATCCCACAATCTGCTCCTGAACCTCTTGCAGGACCTCAATACCTGCATCACCATGAGATCACCCAGGAGCTTTGTGATTGGTTGAAAGTGCAGAAGCACCATTTTGGATTAACCAGCATCACCCATTCTCCATGTATACTGAATAGACAAGTAGCATATAAAGCTAAAGATATCACGGGGGGGAAACTGAGCTGCGGCCAATTAACGAAATTGTTTTATTCAAAAATGGGTTTGATTTGAAGTGACAAGTTAGTACCCCTATTGCAAGGTAAATTGACACTCCATTTCTCACAGGAGAGATATTTGTGCTGTGAATGGCTATGGTACTATAAACACCCATTTTATGTATGTGTGAGTATGACAATGAACACCAGAGGCGGAATTCTCCGCTCTCGGGAAAAATCGGGAAGGCCGTCGTGAACTCGGCCGAGTTTCACGACGGCCTCGGAGTCCACTCCTCTCACCGTATTCACGGGGGGCAAGGAGCGGCGCTCCGTTATTTTCGGTGGCCGGGAATGACGGGACGGCGGCATGCGCGGCTGACGTCACGACGGCTGACAGCTCAAACCCCCGCATGCACGGTGGCCATCTTCCCCTCCGGTGCGGCTTGATCTTGCAGGGCAGTGGAGGGGAAACAGTGCGTCGCTTTGAGATGCCGGCCCGACGATTGGTGGGCACCGATCGCAGGCCAGTCCCCTCCCGAGCACGGCCATGGTGCTCACTCCCCACTCCGCCCCCCACAAGCTTCAAATGGGCCTTTGGCGCCCATGTTCATGACGGCAACGACCAGGTGTGGTTACCGCCGTCATGAAACCGTCGCGAATGGCAGGCCGCTCGGCCCATTCGGGTCGGAGAATTGCCGGACGCCGTGAAAAACAGCTAGTGGCGATTCTTCCGAGCGGGGGATGGGAGAATCGCGGGGAGCGCCAGGGGGGCGTGAAATGAGTCGCTCGGCCCTCCCGCAATTCTCCCACCCGGTGTGGGGAGCGGAGAATTGCGCCCCAGACCTCTCATATGTTTTACATGTACCAAACATGAGATTTAGTTAGTCATGTGGGCTTTGAGGTGTAATTTCTTGTTTTGTATTCAAAATTGGTGGATTTTGTATGTATAGTGTGCAATATAGCACAAGATACCTTACATTACAAACAGAAAATTACAACTATTAGAAACATTTATTTTTCACGCATGCCGCTTGCGGACGTAAAATATAAATCTTACCTTCCCTAGTCCTTTCAAAAAAAATCATGTTTTGCTTGACCACTCATATTCATTGGGAGGGTAAGGAATGGAGGTCAAGCTTTTGCCTCGAGCTATGTTGCCTCGGGGCAGCTGTTTACTGACCAGCACCCTGTCAAACATATCTCCGCTTCTAAAGGCATGCTTTAGCCAGTAATTAATTGGAAATAATAATATCGGCAGAGGTGCTGCACGGAGCTATAATCTAAAACAGCGCACCCTGAAGAAGTTAGCAAAAATTCACCATCTTCATAGATTATCAATTGGATATTTTTGTTGCAAAGCAGATGCCTGCTATTTCTATTAGTGCTTCAAACATGGCAAGGAAATAGTTTCATTGTGTAACACTGGCAACAAAAAAGATCAGCATGCATCAGGACACAGCCTCCCCGAACAGGCGCCGGAATGTGGCGACTAGGGGCTTTTCACAGTAACTTCATTTGAAGCCTACTCGTGACAATAAGCGATTTTCATTTCATTTCATTTCATAACTGTAACATTATTTTTTGCAGTCTCTCCTTCCTTCCCTATGTACGGTATGCATTGTTTGTACAGCATGCAAGAAACAATATTTTGCACTGTATACTAATACATGTGACAATAATAAATCAAATCAAATAAATCAAATCAAAAAGTTACCCAGAAAATGTGAGGCAGAAAAATCCTACCCTAACTCCTGGGAAGTACACAACTGCCTTTCCCCCACAGACACCTTAAGAAGTCCTCAGAGAGTTGGTCTTCATTTATAATTGTAGTGCTTGGTATTTCTGTATTAACCCCCCATGAAATAAAATCAGCCATACTATACCATCACTGTTTAAAGTATCACAAATACAGGTCAGTGGAGAATAAACTGACACAATGTAAAGACGTATAAGGTTAACAATTGACAGAAGCAGAGAGTGAAAAATGCTACTTCCGAACTTTAGGCAGCTTCATGGGTTTCCGGTCAGTTCCTTGGTTAGGAACATCTTCCATCCATCACCTGGTGGGGGGCTTGCTTTCTGGGTCGCCAGTCTCCCCCTCACCTCGTGTGTGCTGACTCACTTGCTTGCCGCCCCTATCTCTTGCCGCAATAAATGGTGGCCCTGTGGCCTCTCAAGCACCATTTTCGTCATTCGTGATATTGTTGAGGATGAGAGAATGTACAAGTCTTATTTTGCGGGCTAAATTCGGTCAAAGGTGTCTATTTTGTTGTCTTACGGCGGAGAGCCACCTGATATGCGACTACTCAGCACAATACCGTCACCGGAACGCCCCTTCCGATCTTATGATGGAGGAAGATTATTGCTGATGAAGCTAAATGAAGATGATTGAACCTTGGACACTACCCTGAGGAACTTGGGCAGTGATGTACTGGAACTGTGCTGATCATTTTTAAAAGTGATATTTAAAATATCTCAGAAGTCAAGCTAAAAGGTCACAAGGCGTGATGCATATAAAACATGTCCTGTTTTGGGCGTGTTTAGCTGGCTATTTCTCTGTGCCTGCAGCACAAAGGAGACTGCACCTTAGTTATTTCCTGCACTGGCAAGTCCACCAGCTTCCGGGCCCACACCCACTTACCTCTTCCGGGGTTCCTGAGTCGTCCCCTGTCCCCCCCTCCCCCTATAGATTATTGGTACTCACCTCCAGGCCCGATCCTGGCATTGCCAACCTGGCACCCTGGTAGTGCCAAGGTGCCTGACTGGTAATGCCAAAGTTCCCAGGTGCCATCAGGAGTGCCAGGGTGCCGCCTTGCCTAATGCCCAACCACCCCGGGGTCTCAAATGGCCTGGGAGATCCACCCACAGGTGCCGATACGACTCGTCGACATTTATGTGGACCATTTAGGACACCCTGGTGAGGTCTTCCAGGCGTGGCTAGTGAATCCCGGGTACGGCAGAATCCAGTGATGGATGACGCCCAGAGAGAACCTGCGAGACCATTGGAGTGTCGTGAATCACAGGAGAGGCCTCGGGTGAGATTCAATGGTCTTGTCGGGCATGGCGAGGCCGCTGAGACATGCCGATAGATTTAACTTTTTTGAAAATATTTTTATTTAAACATTTTTTTTAATATAAAAAAACAAATAAACATGCCAAAAGACAAAAAAAAACACCCCAACACTCTTCCCCCCTCACATCTGATGGCGACCAGTTCCTTGAAGTACATGCAAATGGCTGCCATCATATATAAAACCTCTCAACCGAGCCTCTCAGTGTATATTTAAGTTTCTCAAGCTACAACAACTCCATGAGATCCCCCAGCCACGCTGAGGCACTGGGTGGAGAAGCTGACCTCTACTCCAACAAAACCTGCCTGCAAGCAATCAGTGAGGCGAAGGCGGAAACATCTGCTCCCGCCCCTGCCTGCAGCTCTGGCTGGCCCGATTGCTCGAAAATTCCTCTAACGGACCAAGCTCTAATTCCATTTGTAAGATTGCCAACATGTGCTAAAGGAAGAGCCCCCAGAAGTTTGCAGCTTAAGACATGCCCAGAACATGTGTTCATGATTCTCTGTGGCCCCTCCCACACCACTCGCACTTATCCTCTACCCCCTCAAACACCCTAGCCCTTGATAAGTGTGCCCGATGAACCACTTTTAACTGTGTGAACTCAAGCCTCGCATTCATCCTCCGTGGGGCTTCGCACCACACCCTCTCCTCCACCTCCCCTCCCAACTCTTCCTCCCATTTGACCTTAACCCACCCCCAGTGACACAACGTTCTCTGCCAGATTCATCCTGTAAATTCCTGCAGAAGTCCCCCTCCTCCACCACGCCAATGACAGGACCCTCTCCAACAATGATGATGGCGGCAAGATCGGAAAAACCCTCTTCGCAAAATCCCTAACGTGTAAACACAAACGGTAAAACCATACCTCTCCGTAAGCTCCACCAAACTCGCAAACTACCCCTCCAGAAATAAATTCACCATTACAACACCATCCTTTATCTTCCCAACCTCTAAATCTGACAGGTGGTTATCCCGAATCAGACCCATCTTCGACCCAGCCCCCAATTTAAAATGCTGCTGTAATTGCCTCTATATTTTTAACGTGGCCACGACTACCAGATTCTCCAAATACATCTCTGGAAAGAACAAAGTGGGGCGTCACTAGTGCCTGCAGCCCTGTCTTCTTGCATGACCTAGCCTTCATCTTCACCCAGACATCCTCCTGACACCCATACCAACTCAATACCTTCTCCATGTTTCGCTGCCCAGTAATAATAAATCAGGTTTGGCAGGGGCAAACCCCTTGAGTACTGGTCCATCTGCAGGACCACCTTCTGAATCCTCGCCACCTTACCCACCCTAATGAATGACAAAATAAGCCATTACGCCCCCCACAAAGAGCACCTTAAGCAGAAACACTGGAAGGCACCGAAATTAAAACAAAAACCTTGGTAGATTATTCATCTTTACCGACTGCATTTGCCCACCCAGAGACAGAGGGAGAATGTCCCACCTCTGCAGGCCTGCCTATCTTGCTCACCAAATTTAGGGTTCATTTTCCACAGCTATGCCCAGTCCTGGGCCACCTCTACCCCCAAAATATTTAAAATGGGAACTTGTCAGGTGCAACGGCAACACCCCCAATGTTAGCTCTTCCCCGGTGAAGTGACCAGAAAACATTAACCTTGTCCAAATTCAATTTATAGAACATAGAACATTACAGCGCAGTACAGGCCCTTCGGCCCTCGATGTTGCGCCGACCTGTGAAACCCCTCTAAAGCCCATCTACACTATTCCCTTATCATCCATATGTCTATCCAATGACCATTTGAATGCGTTTAGTGTTGGCAAGCCCACCACTGTTGCAGGCAGGGCATTCCATGCCCTTACTACTCTCTGAATAAAGAACCTACCTCTGACATCTGTCCTATATCTATCTCCCCTCAATTTAAAGCCCCCTCCGTGTACCCGGAGAAAGCCCCAAACTGTTTTAACAGCGTAATTATGTCCCTCATTGTGGGAACCATGTCCGTGATATACAGCAACAGGTCACGAGCATATAACGATACCCCATGCTCCTCCGCCAACCCCCGCCCCACCCACCCCCATTAACCCTCTTCATTTGTCCGACTTCCTCAAGGCGATGACCAATGGATCAATCTCCAGTGCAAATAGAGGGTGAAAATAAGGCACCCTTGCCTTGTTCCACTAGACAACTGAAAATAACCCAAGCTTGCATTGTTCATCCGAACGCTGGCCTTTTCATTGTACAACAGCTTAATCCACGACACAAACTTAGGTTCAATCCTGGACCGCTCCAACATCACGAACACCCTTACTCTACCCTATCAAGGCCTCCTCCGCATCTGAAGCTTGGCCTTCCCCCTCTGCTTGGGACAATACAATACTTAGTAGGTGTCGCATATTGGAAGACGTCGCCTACCCTTGACAAAACCTGTTTGATCCTCCCTTCCAACCGGAGGGTAGTGGGTGCCTGGAACCCGCTGCCAGAAGAGGTGGTGGAAACAGGTACAATAGTGATGTTTACGGGGTGTCTTGACAAATACATGAATAGGATGGGAATAGAGAGATATGGACCAGAAGTATAGAAGATTTTAGTTTAGATGGGCGGCATGTTCTGCGCAGGCTTGGAGGGCTAAAGAGCCTGTTCCTGTGCTGTACTTTTCTTTGTTCAGAATACCAGCACCTTTGCCAAATTTTTGCATCAACATTAAACAATGAAATTGGTTGGTATGATCCACACTCCACTGGGTCCTTGCCTTTTTTCAATAGGAGCACGATGGATGCCTGGCTCGTCCTCTCTGGGAGCGACCCCCGGGTCTCTAAATCCTCAAATATCTCCACCAATAACGCACCACCTGATCTGCAAAGTTTTTATAATACTCTATCGGGAACCCATCCGGCCCCCGGTGCCTTCCCCGTCTGCATACTGCCAATCACCATCGTAACTTCCTCCACCCTCAAAGGCTCCTCCAAACCTTCCCAATTCTCTTCCTCCAACCTGGGACACTCCAATCCCTCCAAAAACTTGATCATATCTGACACATCCCCCAGGGGCACTTGTTATAGAAGGCCTCAAGTACTCCATTCACCTCCTCCTGCACCAATACCAGCTCCCCCCTGCCCCCTCCCGTGCCTGAACCTGAACAATTTCCTAGGATGCCACCTTCTGCCTCAACTGGCACGCTATGGGAAGGTTTAAAATAAAATCTATTTGTTCTAACTTTTGAAATGGTGTGGGCCCCCACACTAAGTATTAAAATGTGAGAAAAGTGCTAAATTAAAAAGTCTAATTAATCCAGAATCAGCAGGCGATTAGCCCAAATTCATACTGCTTCTATATTTTTGTGTTTGAAATAACAAACCCTCAGGAATCGTATTGGTCGGCTCACAGCAACCTTTACAAAGGTGTACTGTAGTGTGCTTGCATAATCCAGAAGTTGCAGTGTCTCCCACATCTGGTAACTGAACCTCTCGCCATTACTGACACTACAAAACCTAGTTTCAAATGCTGCGGGGATTTTCAATGAAAAGGAAGTAACAGTGGCTAAATGGATGCTCAGGTTATAACCGTCACTTTACGACTGTGTTTGAAAGTCTAGCTCAGCATGCAGTTGTGGTTCAAATTTTGGATATCGTAAGTTAAACTTGCCTGGAGATGCTGAATGAGCCACCTACAGGTTCAGCACTCATGTGCTGATTAGAAGCAATTTCCACAGAGCAATATATGTGGGCTGCATGCATTCAGTTCTCCTTCAGGTATGAAGTGCTCTGGTTGACAAAGAGCAGCAGGTTTGTGGATGACTCAGGGATGAGGGGGAGAGGTTGCAGAGTGTTATATTGTTATATTATTACATAACTTACTTCGTCAAATAGTCTTTAAGTTTGCAAACTCTATATTGTAACATTTATGTCTAATTTTACTTACAGAAAGAACCCTTTTTAGGTATTAAGAGTTATAATACTGGCTATCTCATCATCCATGACTAATCACCATGACCACATTCAAAGCAGCATGCCTGGTCATAACTTGTGTTAACAGCACTGAATTTTTAGGTTGCAGCAACAACAAGTACCTTTTGACTAAATCAAGGCAGCATTTCAAAAATTAAACCCTTCGCCATTATTTTTAAATCATTCCAATTATTTTGAATGTGATTCTAAATGACTGTCAATGGGACTATCAGATTAATACTATAGAAACACCGTAATGTAACCTGAAACTGAATGTCACAATATTTACAACATTAATATATATATATATATTCACAGTATTCAATCACTATTACACTTGTTCCAATTTGTTCTACAATGTTCTAGAAAAAAAATCTACATTATATACATTATTAATTTTCTCCAGTTTTCATACGGTGAAAATATTGTATTTCTAAATATTATAGAAATGATTTAAAATAGAAAACAATGTATGTCAATAGATGTCTCAACTAGAATGAAAAAGTGTAATTTAGTACTTATATACTCACAGTAGGAGATATATATTTGCAAAGTGTCAGGGGTAGCACGGTAGCATGGTGGTTAGCATAAATGCTTCACAGCTCCAGGGTCCCAGGTTCGATTCCCGGCTGGGTCACTGTCTGTGCGGAGTCTGCACGCCCTCCCAGTGTGTGCGTGGGTTTCCTCCGGGTGCTCCGGTTTCCTCCCACAGTCCAAAGATGTGCGGGTTAGGTGGATTGGCCATGCTAAATTGCCCTTAGTGACCAAAAAAGGTTAGGAGGGGTTATTGGGTTATGGGGATAGGGTGGAAGTGGGTCGGTGCAGACTCGATGGGCCAAATGGCCTCCTTCTGCACTGTATGTTCTATGTTCTAAGGGGAGAAGTAAGCCTAAACCATAAATCTGAAACAGAAGCTTAATATTGGAGCATAGAGCAACAATTTCCTGCTCGGACTATACCAGAACATCCTTCCTGAAAATTTTGAAAATTCCTGAAAATGGGTACCTGAAGAAAGAAAGATGCCCTGAAATTGAGCAACGTCAGGTTGATATCATATTGTGGAACTGAAATTCAACCACGAGGAACAACCCAAATCAGAGGGACACACACAGAAAATGATAACTGCAAGAAACAGATGCTATCCTGGGGTTGAGCGGTTGCAAAAAGCTGCAGCTGACCTTAATAAACCAAGAGTTGAAGGTGGAGTTTATTAAGGATTAAAGGTAGTGGGCGGAACTCTCCGCTCCCGGGAAAAATCGGGGCGAGTTTCACAACGGCCTCGGAGGCCGCTCCTCTCACCGTATTCACCCCCACCCGGGGGACTAGGAGCGGCACTCCGTTATTCACGGTGGTTGGGCCTTGACACTTGCGTCAAGGCGGCGCGCCGAGAATAACGCGGCCGGCGCGCCCAAGTGACGTCAGCCGCGCATGCGCAGGTTGGCCGGCTCCAACCCGCGCATGCGCGGCTGACGTCACGACGGTCGACGGCTCAAACCCGCGCATGCGCGGTGGCCGTCCTCCCCTCCGCTGCCCCGCAAGATGTGGCGGCTTGATTCTGCGGGGCAGCGGAGGGGAAAGAGTGCGTCGCTTTGAGACGCCGGCCCGATGATCGGTGGGCACTGATCGCGGGCCAGTCCCCTCCAGAGCACGGCCGTGGTGCTCACTCCCCTCTCCGCCCCTCACAAGCTTCAAACGGGCCTTTGGCGCCCATGTTCATGACGGCAGTGACCAGGTGTGGTTGCCGCCATCGTGAAACGGTCGCGAACGGCAGGCCGCTCGGCCCATCTGGGTCGGAGAATCGCCGGTCGCCGTGAAAAACGGTGAGCGGCGATTCTTACGAGCGGGAGGTGGGAGAATCGCGGGGGACGTGAAATGAGTCGCCCGGCCCTCCCACGATTCTCCCACCCGGCGTGGGGAGCGGAGAATCGCGCCCATTATGCCCACTGAAAAACAGCCTCCGATCAGAGGCAAGAAAGGTCTGATCCAAATGTATCCAGAGCGGTTTAATGAAATGGTTGGATGCTTTGAAGATTTTGAGTATCACATTACTATTGATCCATAGAAGAAACCAGCAGTTAATTGCCCCTCGTAAGGTAGAACTAAAAGGAAAGCTTGAAAGAGAGATCATGTAATGGAAAAAAAGAAATAGATTGTCAGAGTCAGAATTTACGTAAACTCCATCGCTGTGAAAGGTAACATTCAGAGTCAAACTAATGGATTGCAATTCTCAAGGCCAATATTGAAAGACACAGAGAGCTCTTGACAAAAAAAGAAAGTGCTAGCTCAGAAAGTTCAGATATCTAAAGTGGATTAATTCCAGAAACTTACAGCACTCCCAAGTTGAAAAGTTCTAAGTAGAGAATAAAGTTGCTGATTGGAAAGACTGAAGGCAGAGCAGGACGTAAGAACTAGGAGCAGGAGTAGGCCATCTGGCCCCTCGAGCCTGCTCCGCCATTCAATGAGATCATACAAAGAACAGGCCCTCCAAGCCTGTGCCAACCATGCTGCCCGTCTAATCTAAAATCTGCTCCACTTCCGGGGTCCGTATCCCTCTATTCCCATCCTATTCATGTATTTGTCAAGATGTCCCTTAAATGTCACTATCGCCCCTGCTTCCACCACCTCCTCCGGCAGCGAGTTCCAGGCACCCACTATCCTCTGTGTATAATACTTGCCTCGTACATCTCCTCTAAACCTTGCCCCTTGCACCTTAAACCTATGGCCCCCTAGTAATTGACCCCTATAACCTGTGAAAACGCCTCTGACTATCCACTCTGTCTATGTCCCTCATAATTTTGTAGATCTCTATCAGGTCGCCCCTCAACCTTTGCCGTTCCAGTGAGAACAAACTGGTTTTATTCAATGGCTCCTCATAGCTAATGCCGTCTATACCAGGCAACATCCTGGTAAATCTCTTCTGCACCCTCTCGAAAGCCTCCCCATCCTTCTGGTAGTGTGGCGACCAGAATTGAACACTAGGCGACCAGAATTGAACACTAAGCGACCAGAATTGAACACTAAAATGAACACTAAATTGACTGAGCTTTTGTGGACTCAGCTCCACTTTCCCGAACACCATAACCCTTTATATCTTTATTCTTCAAAAAACTATCTATCTTTATCTAGAAAACATTTCATGAAGGAGCCTCAGCTGCTTCACAGGGCAAGGAATTCCATAGATTCACAACCCTTTGGGTGAAGAAGTTCCTCCTAAGCTCAGCCCTAACATGCTGTAGCAGACTGAAAAGGAGCATATGGAAGAAAAAACATAGCCTGTATGGTTAGCAAAGAAGGAATCTAAGAGAGATCCTGAACCTTGGGTCAATAATTCAACAGCACATGCTTCAAATAGAAGAACTTGAATAAGAAAAGAATGATAATGCTGAGTTCAGGCAGAAATTAGTGAACTGCAGATATCATATTCAAGGAATGATTTACTGGAAACGAATATCAAATTGTAAGAAATTATGGAATATTTAAAAGAAGAATTACGAAATGCAAGAGTTAAGCAGATTGAGCACAGCAGGCAGCTTAAAATCGGTGCAAGACAGGCGCATAGAATGGTAGGAAGTGAAACTTAAGCTGCAGAATTGTAATGCAATGCTGTCAGTCCAAAGACCGATTGTAGCATACTGTTTTAGTTCAGAAGAGGCACAATATTTTACCAATTAAGTTATACCTGAATAATGTTTATCTGGAAAATAAAACATACTATAAAAGACTCTTAATGTGTTGAGTTCAATTATAAAAGATGACTTTATTTGTTTAGACAGGTGAGAAAAGTTTGTAATTTAAAAAGTTATATTGGGTACTCGGCGATTACAATCTCAGGTCATGCTCCGCACTGCGTTGACCTGCAGGTTAGTAAAGAAAGTAACCAGCGCCTGCATTGGAGGCTGGATGTGGGACTTTTGGCGGATGAGGGGGTGTGCGAGCAGCTGAGAAAATGTATTCAGAGCTACCTGCAGGTCAATGACACGGGGGAAATTTCAACAGCGGTAGTGTGGGAAGCACTGAAGGCGGTGATCAGGGGGGAGCTGATCTCGATCGGGGCCCATAGGGAGAAGGTGGACAGGGCAGAGACGGACCGACTGGTGAAGGAGATAGTACAAATTGATAGGAGGTATGCGGAGACCCCAGAGGCAGGGCTTTTAAGGGAACGGCGGAGGCTACAGGCGGAGTTTAGCTTGATGACCATAGGGAGGGCGGTGGAGCAGCTGAGAAAGGGGAGGGGGGTGATCTATGAGCATGGAGAGAAGGCCACCAGAATGCTTGCACAGCAGCCTAGGAAGAGGGAGGCAGCCAGGGAGATAGGGAAAGTAAAGGACAGGGATGGGAACTTGGTTGCTGATTCAGTAAGGGTGAATAAGGCGTTTAGGGATTTCCAGAGCTGGCTGTACAGGTCGGAACCCCTATAGGGCCGGAGGGGATGAGGCACTTCTTGGAGGGGCTGAATGTCCCAAAGGTGGATGGGGAGCGGGTAGAAGGGCTGGGGGCCCCAATCGGGCTGGAAGAGATAGTGGAGGGCTTGAAGGCCATGCAGGCGGGTAAGGCCCCGGGTCCGGACAGGTACCCAGTGGAGTTTTATAAAACTTTCTCGGGGATATTGCACCGGTGTTGTTGAGGATGGTCAATGAGGCAACAATTTTGCTGATTCTTAAGCGGGATAAGAACCTTGAGCTGTGTGGATCTTACAGGTTGATCTCACTGTTGAATGTAGATGCCAAGTTGTTGGCCAAAATCTTGTCCTCCAGGATTGAGGATTGTGTTCCGGACGTTATTGGGGAGGACCAGACGGAGTTTGTTAAGGGCAGGCAGTTGATGGCCAATGTAAGAAGGCCCCTCTCCCCCTGTTGTTTGCGCTGGCTATAGAGCCGTTGGCAATTGCTCGGAGAGCCTCAAGGGGCTGGAGAAGACTGGTCCGGGGGTGATGGGGGGGGGGGGGGGGGGGGGGGGGGTGAGGAGGCGGTGTGTGGAGCACAGGGTTTCGCTCTATGTGGAATGACCTGCTTCTGTACACTTTGGACCCAATAGAGGGGATGGAAGAAATCATGAGGACTCGAGGGGAATTTGGTCAGTTTTCGGGGTAGAAGCTCAATATGGGAAAGTGAGATGTTTGTGGTCCAGGCGAGGGGACAAGAGAGGTGACTGGGAGAGCTGCCGTTTAGGTTAGTAGAGGGAAGCTTTAGGTACCTAGGCACCCAGGTGGCGCGGGAATGGGACCAGCTGCATAAATTAAATCTGGCCCGGCTGGTGGACCAAATGAAGGACGATTTTCGGAGATGGGACGCGCTTCCATTGTCTCTGGCTGGGAGGGTGCAAACGGTGACGATGACGGTCCTTCCGAGATTCCTATTTGTATTTCAGTGTCTACCCATTTTTTCTCCGCGGTCCTTTTTTAACGGGTCAACAGAGTAATTACAGGCTTCGTCTGGGCGGGCAAGACCCTGCGGGTAAGGAAGGTAATGCTTGAGCTGAGTCGGGGAGAGGGCGGGCTGGCGCTGCCAAATTTTAGCAACTATTACTGGGCGGCGAATACATTCATGATCAGGAAGTGGGTGGTGGGGGAGGGGTTGGCATTGGTGCATATGGAGGCGTCTTCATGTAAGGGCACCAGTTTGGGGGCATTGGTAACTGCGCCTCTGCCATTCCCGCCGGCGTGGTACTCCACCGAGAGAGTCTGGGGCTAGTGGAGGCAGCATGTGGGAGCAGTGGGAGCATCGGTCTGGGCCCCAATCTGTGATAATCACCAGTTTGCCCCGGGGAGTATGGACGGGGGGGGGTTTCCGTTTATGGTGGAGTGCGGGGATTGAGAGGATGGGGGATATGTTCATAGAGGGGAGCTTTCAGAATATGAGGGCATTGGAGGAAAAGTTTGGGTTGGCGAGGATAAACAAATTCAGGTATCTGCAGGTGCGGAACTTCCTTTGTGAACATGTGTCAACCTTCCCGCTCCTACCGCTAAGGGGGATTCAGGACAGGGTAGTTTCCAGAAGGTGGGTAGGAGAAGGGAATGTCTCGGACATTTATAAGGAGCTTATGGGGTCGGAGGAGACGCCGACCGAGGAGCTGAAGCGCAAGTGGGAGGAGGAGCTGGGAGGTGAGATAGAGGATGGTCTATGGGCGGACGCGTTGAGTACAGTCAATGCGTCCGCAACATGTGCCAAGCTCAGCCTGATACAATTTAAGGTAGTTCACCGGGCTCACAGGACAGTGGCCCAGATGAGCAGATTCTTTGGGGTGGAAGACAGGTGCGCAAAACGTGCAGGAGGACCGGCGAACCATGTCCACATGTTCTGGGCATGTCCGAAGCTTAGGGGATTTTAGCAGGGGTTTGCAGATGTCATGTCCACGGTGTTAAAAACAGGGTGGCACTGAGTCCAGAGGTGGCGATTTTCGGGGTGTCAGAAGACCCGGGAATCCAGGAGGAGAAAGAGGCAGACGTTCTGGCCTTTGCTTCCCTGGTAGCCCGGAGACGGATACTATCAGCACGGAGGGACTCAAAGCCCCCGAAGTCGGAGACCTGGCTATCGGACATGGCTAGCTTTCTCTGTATGGAGAAAATCAAGTTCGCCTCAAGAGGGTCACTGTTAGGTTTCACCCAGAGATGGCAACCGTTCGTCGACTTCTTTGCGGGAAATTAATCGTCAGCAGACAGGGGGGGGGGGGGAGGTTAGATAAGAGTAGGGGTCAATAAGGGGTCAACCTGTACCAGAGGTAAATGGCTTTTGCACTGTTTATGGTTTCATGTATATTGTTTATTTTGTTCATGTCACTATACCAAAAATACCTCAATAAAATGTTTATTATAAAAAAAGAGAAAAAGTTATTGTTTCTTGTGAAGAAAAAGGTACGTTGTTTTTTCATAGTATTGAAAAATAGTTCAGTACCATCTTGTTTTGCACATGTATATATAGAATTCCACATCGCTCAAGACTGCACTGCACTACAGTCTGTGTATCAAATGCAAGATATATCAATCCATCAGCCACATGGAGAGCTGCAAGAAATGCACATAATAAAGCTCCAGCATTTGCCTCGACAAAAGTGATTATTTCAAAAGTCTTGGAACTACAAGACATAGAACACAACCAAAGGCCCTGCAGGTTCTAGTGCAGGAGGATGTCCTGAACTTGCAGCAGGGGGAGGGGTCCACACCTTTGTCCTGCTTTTCTCCCTGCAGTATCATCTCTTCTTTACAACTCCCCTGCAGACTAATGAGGACCCTCAGCAAGATCCCCATGAGTACTGCCAGTTTCATGGTGAGGTAAAGTGTTACAGATTCACAGAATTGTTACAGCACAGTGATGCGTTGGGCACTCTGGATCCGTAAAGCAGACATAGGCCACCAACACTGAAGATGGTTCAACACTATTTTATTAACTCTTATAAAATGTTAGACATACTATTACTGTGGGTTTACACAATTCTAGATTAACTAGAGACCTGTGCCTGTCCGAACCAGGCGAATCACTCAGCACGTGGTGAGAGTCCGTACTGTAACTGATAAGCTCTTGTGCTTCTGCATCCCGAATGAGCGGGAAAGGTGATGTCCTCTGTCTTTGTAGTGCATGTGTTCTGACTGGTGATTGGCTGCGGTGTTTGTGCATGTTGATTGGTCCTAGTGTATGTCCATCAGTGTGTGTCTGCCCCATGATACACTGGTGTATATTATGACATACAGGAGGCAGCTATTTGGTCCATCATATCTGCATCAGCTCTCCAAACGAGCATCATGACTTAGTGCCATTCCCCTGCACATTGTTTCAAGTAATCATCTAATGCCCTCTTGAATGCCTCAATTGAACCTGCCTCCGCCACACTTCCAGGCAGTGCATTGCAGACCTGAACCACCTCATTGTGAAAAAAAAGTGTTTTCTCACATCACGTTTGCTTCTTTTGAAAAACACTTTAAATCTGTGCTCTCTTATCCTTGATCCTTTTACACGTGGCAACAGTTTCTCAAGAAGGGTGATGAATTTGTGGAACACGTTGCCCCATAGTGCGGTGGAACCTGAGTCAATAAATGGTTTCAAGAAGGCGATAGATATATTTCTGATAATACAAATCGGGTTAAGGAGATATGGGGAACAGGTAGGGAAGTGGATTCGAGACCAGAATGAGATCAGCCATGATCTGATTGAAGGCAGAGCAGGCTGGAGGGGCTGAATTGTCTACTTCTGCTCCTAATGCCTATGTTCCTCTGTATCTACTCATGATTTTGAAAATCTTTATCAAATCTCCTCTTACCCTTCTTCTCTCCAAAAAGAATAATCCCAAACACTCCAATCTATCCTCATAACTGAAGTTTCTCAACCCTGGAACCATTCTTGTGCACTCTCTCCGATGCTTTCACATCCTTCCTAAAGTGTGATGCCCAGAACTATACATAATATTCCAGCTGAGGCCTAACTAGTGTCTCGTATACATTCAGCATAACTTCCTTGCTCTTGTACTCTATGTCCCTATTAGTAAAGCCCAGAATACTATAAGCTTTATTAACAGCTCTCTCCACTTGTCCTGCCATCCTCAAAGATCTATGTACAAATAAGGTCCTTCTGCTCCTACACCCCTTTAAGAATTTTATACCTTATTTTATATTGTTGCTCCATGTTCTTCCTATCATAATGTATCACCTCACACTTCTCCAAATTGAGCTTCATCTGCCACAAATCTGCCCATTCCACCAACTTGTCTGTGTCCTTTTGAAGTTCTACACTGTCCTCTTCATAGTTTACAATACTTTCAAATTTTGTGTCATTCGTAAATTTTTTAATTTTCTCCTGCAAACCAAGGAGTGGAGCATTAATATACATCAGGAAAAGCAAGGGTCCCAATACCGATCCCTGGGGAACGTCACTACACATCTTCCCAAATATCCATTGATCAAAACTCTCCGCTTCCCATTATTCAACCAAATTTGTTATTTCTTTTTTTTTATTCATTCATGGGACGTGGGCATTGCAGGCTGGGCCAGCATTTATTGCCCATCCCTAATTGCCCTTGAGGATGCAGTTAAGAGTTACCCACATTGCTGTGGGTCTGGAGTCACATGATAAGGACAGCGGATTTCCTTCCCTAAAGGACACAAGTGAACCAGATGGGTTTTCACGACAATCAACAATGGTTTCATGGTCATCATTGGATGTTTAATTCCAGATTTTTATTCAATTCAAATTGCATCATCTGCAGTGGCGGGGATTTGAACCCGAGTCCCCAGATCATTACTCAGGGTCTATTGGTTTACTAGTCCAATGACAATACCTCTACGCCACCGCCTCGTCTACTGTCGACAGACTACTGTCTCTTTTATAGGATTAGCATTGTGGGAGGAGGGGGTCCTTCCTGCAACCGGACCTCAGGATTGGGCCATCCATCCAAAATGGCAGCCCGTTACGGAGATTCCAGCAGAATCTGGCAAGCTCTCCACCCAGCATATATTTGCATGGTTAAGGAGAGAGCCTCGCACCTGGGCCCCGCTACCAGCACCAGTGGAGACTAGCCCCAGTTATCCGCTGGCGAGAGTGTAATCTGCAGCTGTGACTCTCCAATCTTATTAACTATACTTCAACATTTACATGTATGCACAGTAACACTGATTAAGCACAGCACTTAGTATTCTTAGGCAAAGTGTTTCAAGAATTTCTTGAATGAATGTTGTTCAGGTGTTAATGATGTCAAATTGTCCCAGAAAGTCTCCCAATGTGCTCCAAAAGTCCTCCTCAAAGTGCCAGCAGCAAATTAAGTATAAGATAATGTATCTTTAAGTAGCAATTAAAAAGTCGCAACAGCCAATTTAGTCCCAATCAGCTCTTTGCTGTTAAGAGAGAGTATTAGGTCAAACTACTATCCACCAAAAAGTACATGAAGCCTTGTTAATGAGCACTAGCAGGCAATTTAAGTGACAATCAGCCCCTTAAAAATCCTTCAAGGTGATGCTCCGAGCACACTTGCCCCTTTACCAAGGTGACATCTTATGCTAAACAAAGGCAAGCTCAAAACCTGAAAGGTGCGATCGAAAATTGCCCCTTGTCAGTTTAAAAAGCTGACATTTGGCATGTTTGGGGAAATGATTACAAAGTACACCCATTTGAAGTTAGATAACAATAAATTAGAATTGTTCCACAGGTATTCTGTGACGATTAACTTTTTTTCAAAATAATTTTCCTTTCACTTTGCAACTGTATCATACTGCCTACAATTGCCATTTTTGAATATATAAAACATTAAATAAGGAGGTCTAAGACTACATTTTCCTTTAGCCACAAAACAATGTAACAGATAAACATGGTTTAACCAGCTTGCTACATACAAACTACTACCATTGTGAAAATTCTTTATCTGTGCTGCATGCACTTGATCAGCATACCTGCCACCTAGGCCTGATCCCATGCTCTGGAAATAAATCAGCATTTCCCTTACTGGTATTCAGACACTTTCTATTACAATTGAATGCTCCACAAGTGGATGAACAAACCTTTGACACCAATCCATTAGGAGACTTATTAAACAGCTTCATCAATTGCCAAATGATAATTTTTGCATATGTATTATGATTTGCTGTTTTTTCATTGTTTTTATTAAATAACTTTCTGCAAAATGTGTTGAATTCCATTGAATTTGTCAGTAACCCATTACAGTGGCTACAGCAGCTTATCCCATTTTTCAAGAACAGAAATTTCAGCTTTACAGAGATTTCATTATACAGGAACATTTGTATTGAACTGACACCAGGATTGATAATCATACATTATGCATGAACAGAAAAGCGGTACATTTGATTCTGTGATACACTAGATAAAACATTGAATCAAAAACTAAAGCTGGTTTAATCATTCAATTGGCACAAATTGCTACAGCTCAGAGTTCAAGGTTGTGTAGAATTATAAAATTATAAATCATGTATCTACTATTTGTATGCCATATATGTTACACTGCTCAATGAACATCATGGGTATGCAATATGGCAACACTTCACTCCATGTTCTTGCAAGGTAAATGCTGCCGATTTCCAATTCGGAGCTTTTTCTCACTTAGGCTGATATTCGAGACTCCCTTTTCCACTGGTGATGCAGTCTCACACCTATGGGTTTAAATTCATCCTTGTGAAGATCTGCAAAATAGCTGAATCACTCTACCTGTTGATGTTAAATTCAACGTACAAATCATTTAATGGCACACAAGGACATTTAAACAGGCAAACACTATATGCCGATTTAAAAGTTGTCAGTTTTAAAATCAACAAAGAGCTCGCCTGTTTAATTTGGATTTGCTTGTTTATTGTCACGTGTACCGAGGTACAGTGAAAAATTTTTTTCTGCGAGCAGCTCAAACAGATCATTTAGTACATGAAAATAAAATTAAAAGAAAATACATAAAAGGGCAACAAGATCCACAATGTAAATACATAGACACCAGCATCGGGTGAAGCATACAGGAGTGTAGTATTAATCAGGTCAGTCCATAAGAGGGTCATTTAGGAGTCTGGTAACAGCGGGGAAGAAGCTGTTTTTGAATCTGATTGTGCATGTTCTCAGACTTTATGGAAGAAGTTGGAAGAGTGAGTAAGCCAGGTGGGAGGGGTTTTTGATTATGCTGCCCACTTTCCCCAGGCAGTGGGAGGTGTAGATAGAGTCAAAGGTTTGTGTGATGGACTGGGTTGTGTTCACAACTCTGGAAGAAAGCAGTTACAATGAAGTAATGGCAAAATCATATAGATTGTTTTGTAGGGATATGCTGGACAGCTGTTTATAATGAACAAATTGTCCACATAAAAATGGAGCCATTTTAAATGCCTTCAACTGTACTAGCATAATTCATTTTAACAGTTACATGAATATGATTTGTTAGTATTCAGTTTAAAACATCATTGCCATATGTTTTGAGGTTAGTAAGACCAATGGGAAATGAATCTGAATATGCAAGATTTTTAATACTGTTCAACATTTACATGTTGGAATGAATGAGAACTATTTTAATAATGTTATTTAAAGACATGTATTCTGAAGAATATGAAATATATAGGCCCTACATTTCCTGGGCTGCTGGGTGTGAATGGACAGAATATGGTTGACCAAAATTCTGCTGTCAATGGGGCAGGCAAGTAATGGACACCCCACTAGTAGCAGACAGTTCATGGTGACATGCAAATGATGGAAATATTTCATCAGGAATATTTTCCTATCATTTATGCTATTACAATGCACCTCTGGCCTGTGGTGTTGCTAAAGGCCTCGAAGGGAAGCTACATTGTCAAGGCCAGTGTCCTGGAAACAAAATAATAATTAGCCAATTAACAGGGGGAGAAACATTCAAACTCCAAGGCAATACTCATGCTGTGGAAAGGGACCGTGATTTCCTTCCTGATTCCTTCCTGGTTCCTTCCAGGACAGGTTGGGCCTGTACCCATTGGAGTTTAGAAGAATGAGAGGTGATGTTATTGAAATAGGGCTCGATTCTCTGATTTCGTTACGCTCTCACTCAAGCGTAACGACGCCGGTGAATAGCGGGAGAGGTAAAAACGAGATCCGCGCCAGGGAGCAAACAGTTTTAATGCAACCGGCCCGCTCCCCAAGGCAAAATCAGAAACGCACTGTAGCATGGCAAGAAACCAATTATCATTTAAACCCCATTTCCATACAATTAATAAGAGCGCCCCCATACCCAACAACCTCCCATCATTCACTGGCATCCTCAGCAAGTGCTCACACTGGTGCTGATTAGTGCTCCTTTAGAAAAACGTCAACATGATGGAAGGGCTTCTGTGGGGAGCCGAGGAGGTGAGTATCAATCTTTGCTCACAGGCAAAGAGCTCCGGGGCGCTGGGATTGCCATCCCAGTGCTCGGTGGGAGATGGAGAACCCTCTACAGGGGTGGGCTGGTGTGCTGGGGAGATGGGCAAAGGGTCTGGGGGTCATCCCGCATTGCAGAAAGAAGTGATAGAGGCATCATAATGGTTTTGCAAAAGGGTGCTAATGTGCTGCACAAATTCCACTCCCGATGGTGCCACCCTGAATGCCATGCTCCGGCCTCTCGCTTACATCAAAGAGATGTAAGTTGCACTAAGTGCATTCCAATCACTCAAAGTGATTGCACTTACCTCTCTTTGATGTGGTCAATGTTTACAAACATTGGGGTTTCACCACTTAGACCACTGAAGTATGAAAGGATATGAATTCATCAAAGCTACAGATGGTTTTTACGAGCTGTCAATCACATACCACTACGGGAAAGCTATGAATGGCGTGAAGATTGTGGATCTGTGGGAACCAGACACAGGCACAGCCGCTCTCCTTACAGGAATGGATACGTGGAACTGCAATGTAAGTAATACAGCTATAATGCTTCCCACTGTCCTTGTCTGGACTGCTCTCTAGCTTCCAGACAGGGGCCCCTTTTCTGGGGGGCGTGGTCTGTGGAAGGGGTTCCTTTAGGCAAAGGATCCCTGTGGGGGGGGGGGGGGGGTCTCCCTATACAGAGGTCCCTGGGGAGGGTTTGCGATGGGGGAAGGGGATGGCGGTCGGGGCAGGCTCGAGAGGGTGCCAGCCGCGGGACTTTGCTATCGGGCCACCTGCTCAAGGTGGCAGCCTGATAGTGGGATTCTCTAGGAATCCCGTCATATTCCACAGAATCCATTGATGTGTATGGCGTGGAACACTGGATTGATTGCTTCCCACTTTATGGCTGCAAGGGGATCTTAAAACTGGTGCGATTCAGCTCCGGTATGAAAATGAAATGAAAATCGCTCATTGTCACAAGTAGGCTTCAAATGAAGTTACTGTGGAAAGCCCCTAGTCGCCACATTCCGGCGCCTTTTCGGGGAGGCTGGTACATAGGGCTGAATTCTCCGTTTTTCCGGCAGCTTTCCCGACGATGTGGGGCTGCCCCACAATGGGAAACCAGAAATCTGGTGTGGCAGGACTGAGAAACCGGCCCATAGTCTCCCAAACGGAGAATCCAACACACTATATCTACTAGTTCCCTTTTTATCTATGATACGTTTTATATATTCTCAAATAACTTGAAAACATTTGTCAGATAGGGGTCGCAATTTAGTGACCTCTTGCACCGGCCTGGAGCTGGACACAATGGGTGAATCGCGCAGTAATTTGGACATTCTGAATTCTCCCTCTGTGTACCCGATCAGGTGCCAGAATGTGGTGACTAGGGGCTTTTCACAGTAACTTCATTGCAGTGTTAATGTAAGCCTACTTGTGACAATAACAATTATATTATTATTATCAAGATTTGCACAAGATTGCCCCCGCCGGGGGGGGGGGGGGGGGGGGGGGGGGAACTCTAATTGTATTACAATTTTCTAAATGTCCTGCTACTATTTCCTTCATAATGAATTCCTACATTTCCCTAAACAAAGATGTTAGGTTAAGTGGCCTTTTGTTTCCTGCTTTCTGTCTCCCTATTTTCTTGAATAGAGTTTTGACATACTCACTTTAGCTAATCTCTTCCTTTTTATATATTTGTAGCTCCTCAACAGTCTGTCTTTATATTTCTTGCTAATTTACATTCGTATACTAACTTCTCCACCTTCATTATTTCTTCCTCATCCTTTGCTGGTTTCAGATGTATTCCCAGGCTTCTGGGCTACCACCAATCTTCACAGCATTCTACGCTTTACTCTCAATGTGATACCATCCTTAATTGGGGGAGTCAGTGGCCGAGTGATAGTGTCACTGGCCTAGTCAAATGCTCTGGGTGACTGAACTGAAGAAGGGCCATATGGATTTGAAATGTTGGGCTGGATTATTCCGCCCCACTGCAAAAACGCCACAGGCGAGTCGCGTACAATGGAGAACTCCATTGACCTCGGGCGGGATTCTCTGGTCACCGGACGGGCGTGGCTGGTGAATCCCGCCTTTAACTCTGTTCTTCTCTCTCAACAGATGCTGCCAAACCTGCTGAGTTTTTCCAGCATTTTCTGTTCAGATTTCCAGCATCCACAGTATTTTGTTGCTATTCTATATCTTGATCTACTGAGTCAAAATTATTTCTCACTCCCATAATGATCCCACCTTTTAGCAACAGAGATACTCCACCTCCTTGTCCTTTCTTTCCGTCCTTACAAATGGGCAAATATCCTTGATGACTCAGTTTCCACCCATTGTCTCATTGCTGCGTGCCATGGCTAACATATCTGATCTATTTATTCCTATTTGTCCTATCAATCCATCCACCTTGATATGATTGGACGGGGCATCGAGTATAAAAACTGACAAGTCATGCTACAGTTGTGTAGAACCTTGGTAAGGCCGCACTTGGAATATTGCGCACAATTCTGGTTGTCACACTACCAGAAGGATGTGGAGGCTTTGGAGAGGGTGCAGAGGAGGTTTACCAGGATGTTAGCTACGTGGAGAGCTGAATAGACTCAGACTGTTTTCATTAGAAAGACGGAGGTTGGGGGATGACCTGATGGAGGTCTACAATATTATGAGGGGCATGGAAAGAGTGGATGGGCAGGTACTCTTTCCCAGAATGGAGGGGTCAGTCACCAGGGGGCATAGGAATAAGGTCCATGGGGCAAAGTTTAGAAGAGATGTGCGAGGCAGGTTTTTGTACGCAGAGGGTGGCGAGTGGGTGGAACGTGTTGCCAGGGGAGGTTGTGGAAGCAGATACATTAACGGCGTTCAAAAGGAATTTTGACAAGCACATGGATAGGATGGGTATAGACGGATATTGCACAAGGGAGTGCCGTGGGTTTTGGCAAAGGTTGGCATCATGACCAATACAGGCTTGGAGGACCGAAGGGCCTGTTCCTGTGCTGTATTGTTCTTTGTTCTTTGAATGCTCAGTGCATTCAGATAAAGAGCCTTGAAAAGATGTATTTGTACCATTTTTTCCCACTCTGACTTTATTTGCTGGTGCACTCTTACAGAACGTAATTACCCCTTCCTGTCACACTCTGGATACCATTCCCTAAATTGTTACTTTTTCCTTTCTTGTTAACTTTCTAAGGCTTCCTTGACGATTACCAACCCCCCCCCCCCCCCCCCCCCCCCCCGCCTCCTCAACCCTACTCTTTTTGTTTAAATACCACTCTGCAGTCGCAGTTGCATGATTCATAGAACATAGAACGATACAGCGCAGTACAGGCCCTTCGGCCCTCGATGTTGCACCGACATGGAAAAAAACTAAAGGCCATCTAACCGACACTATGCCATTATCGTCCATATGCTTATCCAATAAACTTTTAAATGCCCTCAATGTTGGCGAGTTCACTACTGTTGCAGGTAGGGCATTCCATGGCCTCACCACTCTTTGCGTAAAAAACCCACCTCTGACCTCTGTCCTATATCTATTACCCCTCAATTTAAGGCTATGTCCCCTCGTGCTAGCCACCTCCATCCGCGGGAGAAGGCTCTCACTGTCCACCCTATCTAACCCTCTGATCATTTTGTATGCCTCTATTAAGTCACCTCTTAACCTTCTTCTCTCTAACGAAAACAACCTCAAGTCCACGGGTCGTACTTCCGGTTCCCGCCTTATATTATCTTTGCTCCCACTGGCACCCCGCCGCTCTCCCGCTCTCAATGTGTCCCCTCGCGCTCCTTCACTGTGCTAACTGTGCTAACATGCCACCCTGGTGGAATGAGTGCACTAGGTAAACTGCTTATACGGAGAGCCGGTGCAGACACCGTAGGGCGAATGGTCTTCTTCTGTGCTACAGCAATTCTGTGGTTCTATGGCATTCACTAGGCATTATTCCCAGCGCGGTTCACAGAAACATAGAACCACAGAATTGCTGTAGCACAGAAGAAGACCATTCGCCCTACGATGTCTGCACCGGCTCTCCGTATAAGCAGTTTACCTAGTGCACTCATTCCACCAGGGTGGCATGTTAGCACAGTGGTTAGTCTTGTTGCTTCACAGCGCCAGGGACACGGGTTCAATTCCCAGCTTGGGTGACAGAATCACAGAATTTACAGTGCAGAAGGAGGCCATTCAGCCCATCGAGTTTGTACCAGCCCTTGGAAAGAGCACCCTGCTTAAGCCCATGCCTCCACCCTATCCCCGTAACCCAGTAACCCCACCCTTTTTGGATACAAAGGGAAATTTAGCGTGGCCAATCCGCCTAACCTGCACATCTTTGGACTGTGGGAGGAAAGCGGAGCACCCGGAGGAAACCCACGCAGACATTGTCTGTGCGCAATCTACCCATTCTCCCCGCGTCTGTATGGGTTTCCGCCAGGTGCTCCAGTTTCCTCCCACAAGTCCTGAAAGATGTGCTGTTCGGTAATTTGGACATTCTAAATTCTCCTTCAAAGTACTAGAACAGGCGCCGGAGTGTGGCGACTAGGGGATTTTCACAGCAACTTCATTGCAGTGTTAATGTAAACCTACTTGTGACACTAATAAAGATTATCTCCTGGTAACCCTGCCTTTTCTTCCTGTTCAGATGACAGTCTCATTCCCTTTTGAATGCCTCAATGAAACCTGCCTCCACTACAATCTCGAAGAAGTGCATTCCAGCCCCGACCACTTGCTGCACGAAAAGTTTTTCCTCATGTCACTTTTGCTTCTTTTGACACTTGCATTAAATCTTAGCCCTGTCGTTCTCAATCCTTTCAGAAGCAGAAACAGTTTTTTTTCCCTATCTCCTCTGTCCAGACCCCTCATGGTCGTGAATACCCATAACAAATCTCCTCTTCGTCTTCTCTTCTCCAAGAAAAACAGTCTCAATTTCTCCAGTCTATGTAACTTAAGTTCCTCATCCCTGGAACCAACTTTGCGACTCTTTTGTCCACTCTCTCCAGTGCCTTCACGTCTTTTGTAAAGTGTGATACCCAGATCTGGACACAATATTCCAGCCGAGGCTGATCCAGTGTTTTAAAAAAATTCAACATAACCTACTTGCTCTTGTACTCACGGCCCCATTATTAAATACCAGTTGACTTATGCACATATACATCCAGGTCCCTCTGATCGTGTACCCCTTCAGAGTTATATCCTTTATTTTAGGTTGTGTCTGCATGTTCTTATTACCAAAGTAATCACTTTACATTTCTCTGCATTTAACTTGATCTGCCACTTGTCCGTCCATTCTGCCAACTTGCCGATGTCCTTTTGCAGTTCTGCCCCATCCTCCTTACAGTTCACAAGTGCTTCCAGGCTTTGTATTGTACACCAAGGTCGAGGTCATTAATATAGATCATGAAGAGCAACAGTCCCAACACTGACCCCAGGAAACTCCCCTAAAACCTTCCACCAGCCTGAAAAAACATCCATTAACCTATATTTCTGTCTCCTGTCAGTCAATTTGGTATCCATATTGATACTCTTATACCACGTCTCAAATGCCCTTTTGTTCAAGTAAGAGTATCCCAATGGTACAGTTCCCCCTTTCCCCAGTGCCCCATGAATCAAAACTGATGGAACCCACACCAATCTTTCAGCCGCGCATTCAACTCTCTGATCTTATTCATCCTATGCCAATTTGCTCATAGCACCTTTGTGATTCTGGTTTTTTTTTGTAATCTTAGCCCCCAGCTGCTCGTACTCCCTCAGCAGAATCTCTTTGTTTTACCTATTCTGTTGGTACAAACTGAACCACAACAACTTCCCCTTTCACTCAAAGGGTACTATCCAGTCATGAGGAAATGCTCTTCCAGAGCACCATACAGATAACAGTACCTTTTGGACTCACATTCTCAGCTGCAGAGAACAAAGTATTTATCCACCTAACTATACGGTCTCCTACTACGATATTTATTTCACCCCCCCCCCTTCTTGAATGGCCCTTTTACTAAGGTCTCATGGTCAGTGTACTTATCCTACTTGCTGTCCCTCCTCTCCACCGCACAGCCTGCAAGATTAACAGGTTGCCCTGCCAATGATACCCACATCTTATGATAAATGTTTCTTGGTTTTGTGAAGGTAGCCCATTTCTGCATACCATTTAAAGGTTTCTCCGTTCAGTTCTATACCCCAACTGTGCGTGTCTTACATGCCTAGCGAGAATTTTCACCCATTTGATGATTAGTTTTTGAATCTAACATTATTGTCCTCATCGTTTCGATCTATCCTTTCTCACAGGTATATAAAACCATGCTATTGTGTAGTTAGGCAAAAGATCTCAGCACAAGAACACTCAGCAGCACCGAGCTTACTGTTACTGTAAGCACACTTAGGTTTGGTGTCAGCAGGAAGATCTTGTAAGTCAGTGTTTGAACTAACATTGATTCTGATCTTCATAATGCTTGTTGACAAGCACGTCAGTATCACTCAGCTTGTTGACATCTAGTCACATTTGTGAAATAGATAGGCTTCTTTCAGTTACATGAAAGCAACAGCAGATGACTATTTTTCAAGCTTACCAAACAATACGAAAAAGATCATTGACTGCAAAAGCTGCCCACTTTATTAATCTCCCAATGACACATCTTTGGGAATTTGTTTTCCAAGGGATGTTTTATTGTTTACAGTACAAGATTGTGTCAATTATTTTCTTGAATCAGCATATTCCAAAATTATATCTTTTAAGAAACAATTAAGGCCCAAAAAGCGATCAAGTTGTATTTGAATTCAAATTTCAGTTTTTCTTAAATCACTTTCCTTATTTTGGCCAAGAGCAAGTTCTGTACAAATGTGGTATGCTAATTATTATTTTGTAATAATTTGGTTTACAAGTGCAACAGGTGATTAAGAAGGCAAATGGAATTTTGTCCTTCATTGCTAGAGGGATGGAGTTTAAGACTAGGGAGGTTATGTTGCAATTGTATAAGGAGTTGGTGCGGCCACACCTGGAGTATTGTGTTCAGTTTTGGTCTCCTTACTTGAGAAAGGACGTACTGGCACTGGAGGGTGTGCAGAGGAGATTCACTAGGTTAATCCCAGAGCTGAAGGGATTGGATTATGAGGAGAGGTTGAGTAGACTGGGACTGTACTCGTTGGAATTTAGAAGGATGAGGGGGGATCTTATAGAAACATTTAAAATTATGAAGGGAATAGATAGGATAGATGCGGGCAGGTTGTTTCCACTGGCGGGTGACAGCAGAACTAGGGGACATAGCCTCAAAATAAGGGGAAGTAGATTTAGAACTGAGTTTAGGAGGAACTTCTTCACCCAAAGGGTTGTGAATCTATGGAATTCCTTGCCCAGTGAAGCAGTTGAGGCTCCTTCATTACATGTTTTTAAGGTAAAGATAGATAGTTTTTTGAAGAATAAAGGGATTAAGGGTTATGGTGTTCGGGCCGGAAAGTGGAGCTGAGTCCACAAAAGATCAGCCATGATCTCATTGAATGGCGGAGCAGGCTCGAGGGGCCAGATGGCCTACTCCTGCTCCTATTTCTTATGTTCTTATGTAATCAACTAAAGCCACATCAATTCAAATTATTGCATTGGAAGGTTCACAGACTTCATACCCTGCATCCAATGCACAGGGTAGGATGTTCCCGCCCTTTCTGCCGGTGGGATCTTCCAGTCCCGCAAAAAGCGATCCGTCCATGGCAAGTTTCTGGGCGACAGGGCAAGGGATCAACGCAAATCACCATTGACTTCAGTGGGGCCGGAAAAGCACAGCCATAGAAACCTTCCAATACATTACAATGGTGAAGCCTTGAAGTTTAGTATTTTATTTATTCACGTGATAACAGCAGATAATGGAATTTATAATGGAAAAAAACCTTGTCAGAATGGAGGGGCAGAGCAGGGCATGAAAGGGTGGAGCCAGGAGCCAGTTAGAGCATGCATTCAGAAACAAAATTTGAGATGTAGCATCACAGGGAAGCAGGTAGGTGATTAGCTCATGAGCATTTACTATTCACCTTATCTAAACTAGGAAATTTCAATCGGGATGGTAGAATATTTATTGAAATAGTAAGAATATAAGCAGTAGGAAGACTAGATGCATTAATTAAAATGCACTTACAAGGAGGGGGAGGAATTCGAGATGAAATGTAGGGGAGGATTCTGGGAGGGGGGGAAAGGGGTTCGATGTTAATAATGGATAGGGGCGGGTCAGGCTCATGGGGCAGAGCCCGGTGGTATGATGATGGTGGATAAGAAACCCCCAGTTCGGATAGTCACATGGAATGCTAGAGGGTTAGGAGGTCCGGTCAAGAGTGCTTGTGCATCTTAAAAGTTTGAAAGCTGATGTGGCAATGCTGCAGGAGACTCACTTGAGGGTGAAGGACCAGGTGAGACTTAAGAAGGGCTGGGTTAGTCATGTGTTTCACTCTGGATGAAGGGCTCGAGGGGTAGTGTTAAATGGTCAGCAAAAGTGTACGCTTCCAGTTGGAGAAGGTGGCGGCAGATCAGGGGGGTAGATATGTGATTGTGACAGGCGCGCTGATGGGGAGGCTAGTGGCGCTGGTAAGTGTATACGGTCCCAATTGGGATGATGTGGGATTCGCGAAGGTGTTTGGGGCCATCCCCGACTTGGACACACACTAACTGATAGTGGGGGGGAAACTGGAACTTGGTGCAGGAGCCATGGTTGGACAGATCACGGTTGCGCTCGCTGGTCCCAACAGAGGGGGGGTGGGGACAAAGACGTTGGCTGGGCTAATGGTGGAAATGGGAGGGGTGGACCCTTGGGGGTCCTTTTTTCTCAGCAGTCCATAAGGTATACTCGCGGATCGACTTTTTCGTGGTAGGGAAGGGTATGCTGGCTGGGTTAAGGGGTCGGGATATTCGGCAATTGCAGTATCAGATCATGCTCCGCATTGGGTGGATATGGTACTGGAGAACGGGGTAGCGCAGAGGCCAGGGTGGAAATTAGATGTGGGACTTTTTGGGGACCAAGGGTTCTGTGACAAAATTGAAAAGGTAATTGAGGAATATGTAGGTTTCAACTGTGCAGGTGAGGTGTCAAAGACAGTTGTCTGGGAGGCTCTAAAGGCAGTGGTGAGGGGGGAGGTGATCTTGTTTAAGGCCAGGGTGGACAAAGAGGAGAGATTGGAGAGGCAGAGTGTAATAGATGAGAATTTGGAGGTAGGTAGGAATTATGCAGAAGGTGGGAACCCAGCAAAGTTGGAAAAGGGGAAGGAACTACAGGCGAGCTTCGACCGATTGTCTACCAGGAAGGCGGTGCGCCAACTGAGACGAGCAAGGGGTGCAGTTTATGAACATGGAGATAAGGCGGGGATATATTAGCAGGTTAGCTTCGGAGGGAGGCAGCGGTAAGGGAAATTGTTCGGGTGAGGAATAGGGCAGTGCAGTTTGTGGTGGCTCCGTATCTGATTTACACGGTCTTTGAGGAATTCAATGAGTGGTTGTAGAGGTCAGAGCCACCTGGGGGAGACCGGGAGATGCAGGAATTTCTAGATGGGTTGGAGCACCCGAGGTTAGGGGAGAGGAACAGGGCTACATTAGAAGGAGCGATAGTGGAGCAGGAGATAAAGGATGCGATTGGGAGGATGCAGTCAGGGAAGGTGGCAGGGCCGGATGGGTTTCCGGTGGAATATTATAAAAAATTCAAGGATAAGCTGGTACCGCTGATGGTGGGGATGTTTGAAGAGGTGATAAAGGGGTGTTACCACAAACTTTGGGGCCGGCATCGATTTCACTGTTGCTTAAAAAAAGATAAGCACCCTACGGAGTGTGGGTCATAAAGGCCCATATCACTTCTGAATGTGAACGCAAAAGTATTGGCGAAGGTACTGGCGGGTAGGCTGGAGGAGTGTCTCCCGAAGGTGATAGGCGAAGATCAGATGGGGTTCATGACGTTAGAAGGGTATTGAATGTGGTTATGGCACCAGCTGAAGGGAAGGAAACAGAGGTGGTTGTGGCATTGGACGCTAAGAAGGCGTTCGACCGAGTAAAATGGGTGTACTTGATGACAGTTCTGGAGCAGTTTGGGATTGGACCAAGATTTGTGGACTGGGTAAAGCTACTATATAAGGAGCCGAGGACGAGTGCCCGCACAAATAACATCAGCGCGAATCCACCGTGAGACTAGGCAGGGATGTCCTATGTGCCCCCTGCTGTTTGCACCCGCGATTGAGCTGTTGCCCATCGCACTAAGAAGTTTGGGGATATGGAAAGGAATAGTGCCGGGGGGGGGGGGGGGGGGGGGGGGGGGGGGGGGAACAGAGCATAGGGTGTCCTTATATGCCGATGACTTGCTGTTATATGTGTCGGAACCGAGTGTGTCGATTGGGGGAATATTGGAGCTGCTGCTTTGGGTGTTCGGGTCTTTCTTGGGGTACAACCTAAATCTAGACAATAGTGAGTATTTTGTGGTGTTTCGGCAGGGGATGGGGGTGTGCTGCCATTCCGTAGGGCAGGGACTCGCTTTAGATACCGGAGGGTGCAGGTTGCCTGGGAATGGGTGGGGGGGGGGGGGCGTCCACAGGCACAACGTTTCTAGTTTGGTGGGGAGAGTGAAAGCTGATCTGGCAAGGTTGGATGGTCTCCCTCTGTCACTGCCAGGTTGGGTACAGGCGGTTAAAATGAACATGTTGCCGCAATTCCTGTTCATTTTCCAATGCCTGTCCATTTTCCTGCCAAAGGCATTTTTCAGAGAGATTGAAGGAATGATTACTTTGTTCATACAGGGAGGGAAGGTGGCCAGAATTAGAAAGGTGCTGCCATAGAGGGGAAGGCAGGCAGGGGGTTTGGGTCTTCCGAACCTGACGTATTATTACTGGGCGGAGAATGTGGAGAAGGTGCGGAGCTGAGTCAGAGGGGTTGATTCCCAGTAGGTCAGAATGGAGGAGAGTTTGTGCGTGGGATTGGGATTGAAGGCACTAGGTCGGTTTGCAGGATTGAAGGAGCTGGAAGCAAAGTATGTGCTGGAGCAAGGGGAAATGTTTGGATACATGCAGATTCGAGATTTTGCCAGGAAGGAGATACAGAGCTTCCCGGAGGAATCGGCCTCCACGTTGCTGGAGGAGGTGCTGACGACAGGGAGATTGGAGAAGGGGGTAGTGTCAGCGGTGTATGGAGCTATTTTGGAAGAGGAGAAGGCATCACTGGAAGGGATCAAAGCAAAGTGGGAGGAAGAGATTGGAGAGGATATGGTGGAGGGGTTCTGGTGTGAGGTGCTCCAGAGAGTGAACGCTTCCACCTTGTGCACGAGGTTGGGGCTGGTACAGCTGAAGGTGGTATACAGAGCACACTTCGCGAGGATGAGCCGACTCTTTGAAGGAGTAGAAGACGTGTGTGAACATTGCGCATGGGGGGGGGGGGGGGTGCTAAACACGTTCATATGTTTTGGTCCTATCCAAAGCTGGAGGATTACTGGAAGGAAGTTTGTAGGGTAATCTCTAAAGTGGTGCACGTGAAACTGGACCCGGGTCCTTGGGAGGCCATATTCAGGGTGTCGGACTAACCAGGGTTGGAAACGGGTGTGGAGGCAGATGTTGTAGCCTTCGCCTCGTTGATCGCCCGCAGGTGGATCCTGATGGGTTGGAGAGCAATCTCGCCACCCTGTGCCCTAGCGTGGCGGGGGGACCTGTTGGAATACTTGACCCTCGAGAAGGATGGAGGACTTCTACAATTCATGGGCGTTATTCATTATCCACTTTCAAGAACTGGATCATATCAAACATTAGCTGGGGGGGGTGACTGTGTGTATTAATGATGACTATGGGTGATTCCTGATTCCTTGTTGTCATTTGTGAACATGCGGGCTGATGTTTGGGGTTTGGTGGGAGGATGGGATCGTTGATATGGGGATTGACATATTTGTTACTGATTATTGTTTATTGTTGGTGGGTGTACATTTGGTAGAAAATATGAACAAACGACAAAGGTAGGACTGGAAAAGAGGTTCTGCATAGTGCTATGAGCAGGCAAGGGGTTAAATTAAAAAGCAGAACCTCAAGGTAATAATCTCTGGATCATTACCTGAACTACAAGCAAATTGGCTGACGGTAAATAAGATTAGGAAGTTGAATGCACGGTTTGGAGAAATGGGTTTTAATTAATGGGGCACTGGCACAAATTTGGGGAAATTGGGGGCTGTACCATTGGAGCGGTCTTCACCTGGACCATGCTGGAGCCAGTTTTCAGGAAGGTTGTACACCCTGGGCAGTAGAAAAACCTTTAAACTCAATAGTGGTGGTGAAGGATCACATGTAGAACGTTGTACGGCTGGACCATCTTGGGCCTCCCACCAGGTATGTTTTTAGTAGGGGGATGTCAATTATGTTGGGTGCCCAGGCCAGCTCCTTCCTGACCTCGCAAACTGTTGTCTATAATACTTGGGAAGTTGGGTAACTCACCCATTAGGCCACCCACTATTAGACCTATTGAGGCCTTTAACTGGCCAGCTAATTGGCAATTAAGGGTCTCAATCCACCTCTACTACCATAAATCACAGGGCAGTGGCAAGTAGGCCAGAATGGAAAGACCACTTTTGAAATGGCTTCTTTGTGAAGGAGGGTCGGAAGAACCAGCTCATCAATTGTACAATGCCCTGTGCGCATTTCCCCCCCAACCCACTTCCCCCCAACCCCACCTCCCGATCCTGATTCCCCCCCGAACCCCACCTCCCAATCTTGGTGAAGGAATGGACAATGAGAATGAAGGCAACGCCATGGACGTAAAGAGTTTGATTGCGATTTTGAACCAAAGATGGGTAACTTCATGTGGAATTAGTGTTTTTTTGTGCTGACTTACAAATATTGACATGCTTCACACACATTGGCGATCACTTTAATGTTATTGTTCATACCCCACCAATAGATTGTCTCTCTGGTGAGTCTTCCCAACCAATCATGTGCCCATGTTTGAGTGATGCAGTCGTTGAATAATATGAAGTTACAAAGATTCTAGTATGATGACTTGCTTTCCCTTAAAAACGACTCACTGGGAGATTCCTATCCATCCCGTTAAGTCCAAAATTACCTCATGTCCATGTTTGTTAACCAGCTAAATTGAATCGGGTCATCCTTATAGCTTTCCATAATTTCTGTAGTATGGAATCTTTCGCCGCTTCATCTTGTAGCTGCTGAGATTTGTATTGCGCAGAATGTATCAGATCAATTTGGAGAACACCTTCGTCAATTAAGTGAACTTGCAGATCTGTGGATAAATCTCCTGTTTTTACTGGGTGAGGCAATCCACTAAGTGACCGTCAGGTTACCTGTCGTGTACCTAATTTCAGAGTTGTAATCTTGAATCTTTATCAAGAGACATTGCAATCTTGACGGTGAACTAGTCAATGGTTTTCGCAAAATCATCTGGAGTAGTTTATGGTTCGGTCTCCATCACAAATCGTTTACTAAAGAGTTGGTTATGAAAACACATTATTCCAAACACTAAATCAATTATCCCACTCGATGTTGGAGTTGTTGGATTGCATTACGGACAGAGATTTTAGCATGCAACATGACCTCATTAGAAAGGAAGTGTGGGCCGCTTCGTGCAGGGGGACCAGTTTGGCAGCCTTGGTTACGGCACCCCTGCCACTCCCACCGGCACGGTATTCCACGAGCCCCATAGTGGTGGCAACTTTGCGGATCTGGGGCCAATGGAGAAGGCACGTGGGGGGAATGGGAGCATCGATTTGGTCCCCAATTTTCCACAATCAGCGGTTTGCCCCGGGGAGTATGGACAGGGGTTCAGAGCATGGCGGAGGGCTGGGATTGAGAGGTTGGGGGATTTGTTCTTGGGAGAGAGCTTCCCGAGCAGAAGGGCGCTTGAGGAGAAATTTGGGCTGGCGAGAGGGAATAATTTCAGGTACTCGCAGGTGCGGGACTTTCTATGCAGTCAGATTCCGTCTTTCCCACGCCTGCCACTCAGGGGGACCCAGGACAGGGTATGGATGGGTTGGGGAGGGAAGGGTCTCGGATATATATAAAGAACTTATGGGAGCGGAGGAGTCACAGACCAAGGAGTTGAAGCTTAAATGGGAAGAGGAGCTCGGAGGTGAGATAGAGGAGGGCTGATGGGCGGAAGCGTTGAGCAGGGTGAACGCGACCACAACATGCGGCAGAGTCAACCTGATTCAATTCAAGGTCGTCCGCCGGGCCCACATGACAGTGGCCCAGATGAGTAAATTTTTCAGGTTGGAGGACACGTGTGCCAGATGTTTGGAGGGCTGGCGAGCCATGTCCACATGTTTTGGGCTTGTCCAAAACTCAGGGGGTACTGGCAGGGGTTCGCGGATGTTATGTCCCGGATACTGAAAACAGGGCTGGTGGGAGTCCACAGGTGGCTATTTTTGGGGTTTTCCGAGGATCCGGGAGTCCAGGGAGAGAGAGAGAGAGGCGGACGTTTTGGCCTTTGCTCCCCTGGTAGCCCGGCGACGAATTCTGCTGGCATGGAGGGACTCAAAACCTCCGAAGTCTGAGGCCTGGCTATCAGATATGGCGAGCTTTCTCGGCCTGGAGAAGATTAAGTTCACTTTGAGAGGGTCACTGTCAGGGTTCGCCCAGAGGTGGCAACCATTTATCAACTTCTTCGCGGAAAATTAATTATCAGCGCGAGAGGGTGTTAGGGTAACGTAGGTTAGGGCAGTGTTTTTCAAACTCTTTTTCCGGGGACCAATTTTTACCAATCAGCCAACCTTCGGGAACCCAACCCGGCCGACCTTCGCAGCCCATGCCAGCCGATCTTCGCGACCCACGTCGGCCAACCTTCGCGGCCAACGCCGGCTGATCTGCTCGACCCACCATTTTCTCCTACTTTGTAATGTTTAGGTAAAATGTGGTGAACCTCCAGCTTCTAGAAGATGAAAACATTTTCACTTTCTGCATTCTTTTCCTGTAAAATTTTATCAAATAAAATCTCCCCCCGAATTTGTAAAAAAAAAGGCTGCAACCGTATAAAACAAAGTGGCTGCACTGCGCATGTGTGCCCGCTCATTGGCATGCATGTGCAGTGCGGCCGCATTTTAAAATATGTTCGTGGCCATTTTGAAGGCAGCTTGCAGCCAGCGTTATTAAAAGCGCGTGGATTTGCGCGATCGGGAGCACCGCAACAGACAACTCCGCGACCCTCCCGACACCCGCCCACGACACACCCAGGGGTTGCGCCCCTGACTTTGACAATGCCTGGGTTGGGGGGGTAGTTAGGCTGGTCCTTGTGGTAGGGGAGCTGGGTTTCCTGCACTATAACAATTGTTTTTTTGCACACTTTTATATTACTGTTGTTTATTGTGCCAAAATGTCTTAAAATTGATTATCAAAAAAAAAGAAAGGAAGTGTGTCGGGTTCCAATTGCTTATAGATGTTGTAGTGTGAAAATAGTCACACGCAGGCCTTTGAATGAATAAAGAAGCCGTCTATTATATCAGAGCTCTGGGAGGAAGGCCTGAGGCTCCGCAGCCTGAGCGACTTTCTCACTTGAGCTAAGGTTCACATTGTGTTAATATACAGATTCAAAGGGTGGAGTTAGCTCGTACTCGCATTTACACACAACCAATCAACTTTATTTGTGTAACAGTGTATCTCAGTCTACGGCATAAATGGTTATTAGTTCATAACCTAGGAGCCTCATCCTGTTGTTGCTAATTGCTCAGCTTGTAGCTAGCCAGATAGTTATAGATAACTTAAGGCATGCAGACCTTGGGCAAAGTTTGTCAATGGTCCATTGTTGTGAAGTATGGCAGCACGGTAGCATTGTGGATAGCACAATTGCTTCACAGCTGCAGGATCCCAGGTTCAATTCCGGCTTGGATCACTGTCTGTGCGGAGTCTGCACATCCTCCCCGTGTGTGCGTGGGTTTCCTCCGGGTGCTCCGGTTTCCTCCCACAGTCCAAAGATGTGCAGATAAATTGCCCTTAGTGTCCAAAATTGCCCTTAGTATTGGGTGGGCTTACTGGGTTATGGGGTAGGGTGGACGTGCTGACTTTGGGTAGGGTGCTCTTTCCAAGAGCCGGTGCAGACTCGATGGGCCGAATGGCCTCCTTCTGCACTGTAAATTCTATATGTCTATGTATGCACCTGATGATGAGTCATTTATTTTGCATAGAGGGCTGCTATTTCAGTAGAAGACACAGAAAATACATCAAACTGTAGGCTAGATATAATTTTGGAACAGTTAAAAATTAGTTATATATTGTAAAAAGCAGAATTTCCCACAACCATATATAATAATAATCATCACTTATTGTCACAAGTAGGCTTCAATTAAGTTACTGTGAAAAGCCCCTAGTCGCCACATTCCGGGACCTGTTTGGGGAGGAGTTGAACCCACGCTGCTAGCCTTGTTTTGCATTACAAGCCAGCTGTTTAGCCCGGTGTGCTAATGTGAAACACAGAATTTTCCCACCAACAACACATTACAATACATGGTGTCACAGAACCATCGTCCTCACCAGAGTCCAAACTGGAAAACTAGTTAGTGAGTGTGATGGACTCAGCGACTCCAGCACTATTTGCCTGGTGCGGTTATGCTGTCTGACGGTTACCCATTCCCTCTCTGCTGTATTCTCTTAACTGTGGTGTAGCCACCTCCCTAAATGTGTTATCCAAATGGTTTTCAGCCTCATGGATGGACCATGGTGACTCCAGCCATTGCTGGAGTTCTGAAATCCAGAGCTCAAGTTTCCACAGCTGGTGACACTTCCTGCACATGTGGTCATCTAGGCCAGAGGAAGTGTCCACAACTTGTCACCATTCCGCATGGCTAGGTTTCCCTGCCATGTCTTAACTTTACAAGTACAGACTATGTATTATAAACCTCGTTGCTGGAAGCCAAGAACCTACTGCTCCTAATAAACTCTACTGCTAGTAAACCTTATGACGAATAAAACCTGACAATTACAACAAAATTACCCAAGAAAGATAAATGAGCGAAATAGTCATTAAACAAATCATTTACTTGTCTTCCTATGATATCACACTGATTATTTTCTCTGAATGTGGCTCATCCACTGTCTGAGCCCCCTAGCCCAAGTTTTAGGGGTACAATTTAATGGCCTTGTCTAAAGGTGACGTGATGAGGCGGTTGAATCTTGCAAGATTCGCAACGCTCGAAACATCTCAGGAGGTTCAACAGAATCTTGCAAGAGGTCGCGATCTGGATCTCGTCCAGCGATTAGCTTATTTAAGTGAGCCATTAGGCTCATTTAAATATGCCCACGCTGTATTCTTCCAGGGCCTGGGAACTAACAACCGCACCTGGGACAACACGCCAGGATGCCATTTAGCACTGGTGTCCACAAATATAGACCAGGCATAACAGCACCTAGGTGGGTCTCACATTGGTGACTCCCAGGTGGTCAGGCTCTGGGCAGGCTAGTGTCCTGGCACTCCCGCTGACACCTGGGTACCTTGCCTGGGCACCCTGGCCTTAAGAGATGGGGGAGTGCTCGAGGACCCAATAAGAGGCACGTTGGATGCAGCGGGGGTCCAGAGGCCACGGTGGGGTGGCTGAGGGCTGTTGAAAGATCCAAATGTCACCTGGATCTGCAATCGTCAGTTCAGGAAACGATGTAAGTGCAGCATCTACAGGGTGTTCCCCTCTCAGGTCAATAAACGGCAAAGTGCCGTTAAATAGCAATGTCTTTCTTGGTGTTGCAGGCACCGAGAAACACCCCACTAAACAGGCCCAGAACGGGACTCTTTTTATGTCCCATTAAATCGCGCCCCAGGTAGCTACTGAAATGACAGCGCCTCCTCCCTCTCTCCACCAACTTCCAAGCTCATATTCAGTGACTAGCTGAACTCAGTGACCAGTTACTGTCTTTGTGATATTAATACAATCGTGATTAATACAATTCTAAAGATCAAGATGTAGTTACAGTTTGGGCCAAGTTAAGGCACAGCAAAGGGGGAAAGTCAATAGTGAGAGAAGTTGTTTATCGGCCTCCTAACAGTAATAATGCTTTCGGTTGGGGTATACTGATTAATTGATGCAAGAAAGGCCCGGCAATAATCATGGTGGTTTTAATCTACATTTGGAATGGATGATCAGATTGGCGAAAGTAGCCAAGGCGATAGCAAATTCTTAGAGCAGCATGCTCTATAGAGCCAGCCAGGGAGCAGACGATTCCAGATCTGGTGGCATGCAATGAGGCAAGATTAAATAATGACCTGATGGTAAAGACGCCTCGAGGTATCCTTGATCAAAACATGTGTTTGAATATTGTACTTTAATATTTGATAATTAGCCTGAGACTTGTGTTTGAAATTTAAATAGAGGCAATTACAAGGGCATGATGATACAGCTGACCAAAGTGAACTGGGAAATCTGGCTAATGGATAGGTCAGTAAAGATGCAATAACAGACATTTAAGGAGATATTTCCTAACACTAAGCAAAATATATATTACAGTGAGCAACAAAGACTCGAGGAGATTAATTCATGTTCCATGGCTAACTAAGGAAGTTAATGGCAGTATCAAATGGAAAGAAAAAGAAGTGTTCAATTTTGTGAAGATTAGAGGGAGTTCTGAAGATTGATGAAGTAGGCATGGGTCATTTATTAGAGAGCGAGTGTGGGGAATTAATCATGGGAATATGGAAGTATTAAACAGATATTTTTGGATTTGGGTTTATCACATGTACCAAGGTACAGTGAAAAATATTGTTGTGCTACAGTCCAAACAGATCGTTCCATACGTGAAAAACATGGAACATATGATTGATACATAATTTAAATACATAAGTACAGACATTGGGTGAAGCATATGAATTGTAGGCCAGTTATCTTAACAACAGTCATAGGGAACTCCCAGAATCTATGCAGCAGGGCACTAAGAAATCCTTAATGCAATCAGGCAGAGTCAACATGATTCTGTGAAAGGGAAACCCTTAATGCAATCAGGCAGAGTCAATATGATTCTGTGAAAGGGAAACCCTTAATGCAATCAGGCAGAGTCAACATGATTCTGTGAAAGGGAAACCCTTAATGCAATCAGGCAGAGTCAACATGATTCTGTGAAAGGGAAATCCTTAATGCAATCAGGCAGAGTCAACATGATTCTGTGAAAGGGAAATCCTTAATGCAATCAGGCAGAGTCAACATGATTCTGTGAAAGGGAAATGCTTAATGCAATCAGACAGAATCAACATGATTCTGTGAAAGGGAAATCCTTAATGCAATCAGACAGAGTCAACATGATTCTGTGAAAGGGAAATCATGTTTGATTAATTTATTGGAGTCCTTTGAAGAAGTAGCAAGTTACGTGGATAAAGGGAAACCTGTAGTTATGATGTACTTGGATTTCCAAATGGCATTTGATAATAATGGTAATGTATTTTACTACTCAAAATAAAAGCTCATGTAGGGGGTAACATATTTGGTTAGCTAACATGAAGCAGAGTTTTGGGATAAATGGGCCATTTTCAGATTGGCAAGCTGTAACTAGTAAACTCAAACAGGGAATTAGGAGGGCTAAAAGAGGCCATGAAATGTCATTGGCAAGTAGGGTCAAGGAAAATCCCAAGGCTTTTATACATATAAAAGAAGTATGAGGGTAGCTAGAGAAAGAGTAGGTACACTCAAGGACAAAGGAGGGAAGTTATGCGTGGAGTGAGAGGAAGTGATCCTTAATGAGCACTTTGCATCGGTATTCACCAAGGAGTAGGACATAATGAATGTTTTTTTTTAATAAACAATTTTATTGAGGTAGTTTTTGGCTTTATAAACAGTTACAGACATCATCAGAAAGGAAGCAAAAAAGGCAAAAATGTGCAAACATCCCCGTTCTTTCAATACTTCCACCGTAACATATTGCACAAGCCCGCTCCCCTCCCATCGGTACTACCCGCCATATTTTCCCTCCTACTCTACTCTAACCCCCCCCCCCCCCCCCCCCCCCCCGTCTGCTGACGCTCACTCTCCCGCAAAGAAGTCAATAAATGGTTGCCACCTCCGGGTGAACCCCTGCACAGAACCCCTCAAGGCGAACTTGATTTTTTCCATCCCCAGGAAACTCGACATGTCCGCTAGCCACCACTCCGTCTTCGGGGGCTTTGAGTCCCTCCACGCCAATAGTATTCGTCGCCGGGCTATCAGGGAAGCAAAGGCCAGCACATCGGCCTCTTTCTCCCCCTGGACGCCCGGGTCTTCCGAAACCCCAAAAATTGCCACCCCTGGGCTCATCACCACCCTTGTTTTTAGCACCTGGGACATGACCCCCGCAAATCCCTCCCAGTACCCCCTCAGCTCAGGGCATGCCCAAAACATGTGAACATGGTTCGCTGGTCCTCCCGCACACCTAGCGCATTTGTCCTCTATCCCGAAAAATTTGCTCATCCGAGCCACCGTCATATGGGCCCGGTGAACGACCTTAAATTGGATCAGCCCGAGCCTAGCACATGTCGCGGTCGAGTTTACCCTACTCAGGGCCTCTGCCCACAGCCCATCCTCCATTTCCCCGCCTAGCTCCTCCTCCCATTTAAGTTTCAGTTCCTCTGTCTGGGACCCTTCCTCCCTCATGAGCACCTTATAAATACCCGAGACTCTACCCTCCCCTTCATCCCTCCCAGAGACTATTCTGTCTAGGATCCCCATTGGCGGGAGGCGCGGGAAAGATGGGACCTGTCTACGAACAAAGTCCCGCAACTGTAGGTATCTAAAATCATTTCCCCTTACCACCCCAAATTTCTCCTCCAAGCTCCTCAAACTCGCGAAGCTCCCTTCCAGGAACATATCACCCACCCTTCCCGCCCCTGCTCGCCGCCATACTCGGAACCCCCCATCCATACTGCCGGGGGCAAACCGATGGTTGTCGCAGATTGGCGCCCAGACAGACGCCCCCATCTCCCCCACATGCCTCCTCCACTGGCCCCATATCCGCAGGGTCGCCACCACTACCGGGCTGGTGGTGTACTTGGCCGGCGGCAGCGGTAGAGGAGCCGTGACCAGGGCTTCCAAACTGGAGCCCCTGCACGAAGCCGCCTCCACCCGCTCCCAAATAGACCCCGTACCCACCATCCACTTCCTTATCATAGCGATGTTGGCCGCCCAGTAATAATTGACCAGACTCGGCAAAGCCAGCCCTCCCTCGCTGCGGTTCCTCTCCAACATCGCCTTCTTTACCCGCGGAGACTTTCCCGCCCAGACAAAGCTCATGATCAGCCCGTTAACTCTTTTGAAGAAGGACTGTGGGATAAAGATCGGGAGGCACTGAAAAATAAACCAAAATCGCGGGAGGATTGTCATCTTTACAGTCTGCACCCTCCCTGCCAGCGACAGCGGGAGTGCATCCCATCTCCGAAACTCTCCCTTCATTTGCTCCACCACCCTGGCCAAATTTAACTTATGCAGCCTGCCCCAGTCTCGTGCCACCTGGATTCCCAAATACCGGAAATTTTCCTCAACCAGCCTAAACGGTAGCCCTCTCAATCTATTCTCCTGGCCCCTTGCCTGGACCACAAACATTTCACTCTTGACCGTATTTAATTTGTATCCTGAGAACTGGCCGAACTCCCTCAGCATTCCCAGTATAGTTCCCATCCCGGCCACTGGGTCCGACACGTACAGGAGCAGGTCGTCTGCATAAAGAGAAACCCTGTGTTCAACCCCGCCCCTCACCATCCCCTTCCAACCCTCTGCGGCTCTCAGCGCCATCGCCAGCGGCTCTATGGCCAGCGCAAACAGCAGCGGGGAGAGCGGGCAGCCCTGCCTGGTCCCTCGGTACAACCTAAAGTACTCCGACACTTCTCTGTTAGTCCTGACGCTGGCCCTCGGGGCCTGATATAATAATTTGATCCAATCCACCAATCCCTCCCCGAACCCAAACCGTCCGAGCACCTCCCATAGATAGTCCCACTCTACCCGGTCAAAGGCCTTCTCGGCGTCCATTGCCACCACTACCTCCACATCTCTACCCGCCGGGGGCATCATTATCACGTTGAGCAATCTCCTCAGATTGGCCGCCAGCTGCCGACCTTTAACGAACCCAGTTTGATCCTCCCCAATCACCTCCGGTACACAGTCCTCCATTCTCCCCGCCAGTACCTTTGCCAGGAGCTTGGCGTCTACATTAATCAGGGAGATTGGCCTGTAGGACCCGCACACCTCCGGGTCTTTACCCCGCTTCAATATCAGAGATATGGTGGCTTGTGACATTGTCGGCGGCAGGGTCCCTCTGTCCCTTGCCTCATTGAAAACCCTCGCCAAGACCGGGCCCACCAGCTCAGAGAACTTCCTATAAAACTCTACTGGGTATCCATCCGGCCCCGGGGACTTCCCCGATTGCATGGCCTTTAGGCCCCCCAATACCTCCTCTACTCTAATCGGGGCGCCCAGCTCTTCCACTTGCCCCCCCCCAACTGTTGGGAATGTTAACCCGTCCAGAAACCTTTTCATCCCCTCCGGTTCTTCCGGCGGCTCCGAAGTATACAGCTTACGATAGAAGTCCCGGAATACCCTATTCAATTCTGCCGGATCCTCCACTTTGCGCCCCCCCTCGTCCCTCACTCTACCTATTTCCCTGGCCGCCTCCCTCCTCCTGAGTTGCTGCGCTAACAGCCTGCTAGCCTTTTCCCCATACTCGTACACCACTCCCCTCGCCTTCCTAAGCTGTTCCACGGCCCTGCTCGTGGATAGTGCCCCCAGTTCCGCCTGTAGCCTCCGCCTTTCCCTGAGTAAAACCTCCCCCGGGGACTCCGCGTGCTCTTCATCTATCCGGCCCATTTCCCTGACCAATCTATCCATCTCTGCCCGGTCTGCCTTGGCTTTGTGGGCCCCAATTGAAATCAGCTCCCCCCGAACTACTGCCTTTAGCGCCTCCCACACGGTCGCCGCTGAGACCTCCCCAGTGTCATTCACCTGCAGGTAATTTTTTATACATTTCCGAAGCCTCTCGCAGATCCCCTCCTCCGACAGCAGTCCCACATCTAGCCTCCATTGCGGGCGTTGATAACTCGCTCCCCCCGAACTGCAGGTCCACCCAATGCGGGGCATGGTCTGAAATGGTAATTGCTGAGTATTCCGTGTTCTTTACCTCCCCCATACAGTCCCTGCTTATTACAAAGAAATCTATCCTGGAATATACTTTATGGACGTGCGAGTAAAACGAGTAGCCCCTTCCTGTTGGCTGTCCCTCTCTCCAGGGGTCCACTGCCCCCATTTGCCCCATAAACCCTTTCAGCTCCCTTGCCATTGCTGAGAGTCTACCCGTTCTGGGACCCGACCGATCCAAAGTCGGGTCAAGGACCATGTTAAAGTCCCCTCCCATTATTAGCTTGCGAGAATCCAAGTCCGGGATCTTCCCCAGCACTCTTTTAATAAAGTCCACATCATCCCAGTTCGGGGCATATATATTCACCAGCACCACCCTTCTCCCCTCCAGTCTGCCCCGTACCATCAGGTATCTGCCCCCCCTGTCTGCAGATATGCCCTCTGCCTCAAATTGCACGCGCTTGTTGATCATGATTGCCACCCCTCTGGACTTCGAGTCCAAGTCCGAGTGGAAGACCTGGCTAATCCAGCCCTTCCTTAGCCTGGTCTGGTCTGACACTTTCAGATGTGTCTCCTGCAACATAATTACGTCCGCCCTCAGGGCCCGCAAGTGCGCGAACACCCGCGCCCTCTTAACCGGCCCATTCAGTCCCTTGACGTTCCAGGTGATCAGCCTGGTCGGGGGGCACATCCCACCCCCCCCACCCCGCCGGTCAGCCATAGCCTTTCTCGGGCCGGCCCCTGACCCGTGCGTCGCGCCATTCCTGGCCCGCCCTTCGGCTGCCTCCCCCCTCGACCTCCTTTCCAGTGCCTATTTCAAGTCCCTCTCCCGTCAGCAGAACAACCCCCCCCTCCCCTAACCCCATCCCCCGATACCCCCACCCCCGCCATCTACTGGCTGTTACTTCCCCCCCCATCTGACTTCCTTGACTAGCCAATCTGCTAGCCCGGTGACTCAACACTCCGGCGCCTTCCTGTCCCATTCCCCTTGTTTCCCCGCCCTCCTCCCCACCCACTGGGGCAAGCCAGTTCCAGTGTCTTCCACGAGCTGCACAAAAAGCCCAAACAGGAAAAAATAAAAATAAAAAAAAAAATAAAAAAAAACCCCATAAAAAGGGAAAAAAACCACAGAAAAAAGAGAAAAAGCACATAAATGTCCATGAACAAAGGAAAGAGTCTCAAATGTTCCGCTTGGCCCCTTTGGCCCAGCAAACCGTTGAGCAGCGGTCCAGGCACATTCGGCGTTCCTTCCCACAGAAATCCTCGGGCCCTAACTCGCGTCCTTGGGGCCTCCTTTCGGGACCAGCCCCAGGTCCCTCACAAAATCCATCGCTTCTTCGGGCTCGGAGAAGTAGTGGTGTTGACCCTGGTGCGTGACCCATAACCGGGCTGGGAACAGCAGACCAAACTTCACGTGCTTCTTGAACAGCACCTCCTTGACATTCTTAAAGGCTGCTCGCCGCCGAGCCACCTCCTGGCTTAGATCCTGATAAATGCGGAGAACACTGTTGTTCCACGTGCTGCTCCTGGCGCTCTTTGCCCACTGCAGCACCCGCTCCTTGTCCACGAACCTGTGGAACCTAATCACCATCGGGCGGGGGGGTCCGCCCGGCCGCCCCTGCCTTGCCTGCACTCTGTGTGCCCCCTCCAGCTCCAACGGTCGTGGAAAGGCTTCGGCTCCCATCAGCTGCTTCAGCAGGTCTGCTACAAACGCTGCAGCATCAGCTCCCTCCGCCCCCTCCGGGAGGCCGACCATCCTCAGATTGTTCCTGCGGATTCTATTCTCCAGCTCCTCCACTCTGTCCAGCAGTCTTCTCTGCCGCTCTTTCAGGCCGTCCACTTCTACCGCTGCAACCGTTTGCGCATCCGCCTGCTCCTCCACCGCCTCTCCCAGCTCCTTAACTTTCACATCCTGGGCGTCCATCCTCTGGTTCAGCTGATCCACCGCTTTCTGGATTGGGTCCAAGCTGTCCCGCTTCAGCGCTTCAAAACTGGACTTCATTACCTGGAGCATGTTATCCAGCGCCAACTGGATTGCTGAGTCCGGGGTCCGTGTGTCCGCCATCTTAGGTCCCAGGTAATTTTCTTCAGGTCCTTGTCTCTGTCCCTTTTTCTCCTTCTTCTTCTGCCTTCTGGAATCCCGCTGTTCCATATGCCGCAGCCCGCTCCTCAGCGCCCTCGCTGCCGCTTTCCTTTGCCCAGCACCTTAAATTTTTACCCCCTCCTGGGCATCTGAAGTGGGTCCAAGCTGTCCCTCCTCAGCAACTCCAAACTTTTTTTTCCCTTTGTCCTGGAGGAAGGAAGGTCCGTGGGTCCGCCATCTTACCCTGCAGGTCAGCTTCCTCCTTGCCTCCGTCTCTCTCTCTTTCTTCCTCACCTGCTGGCCTCCCACACTTTCATTTTCTGCAGCCCGCTCTCCTCTTCTGTTCCCGGCAGCCTTTCTGCCGCCTCCGTGGTCCCGCTATCGCGGGGAAACAGCTGTTCAGTCCCGCCGGAGTGAGAGCCCACCGAATGTGCGGCTCACTCGGACATCGCCGCCACCGGAAGTCCCGGACATAATGAATGTTGATATTGGGGATGGGTGTGTGAATACTCTAGGACATGTCAGCATAATGAAGGAGGAAGTGTTGGATATCTTAAAATGCATGAAGGTATACAAATCCCCTGGGCCAGATGGGATATATCCCAGGTTACTGTGGGAGGCAAGAGAGGAAATAGCTGGGGCCTTAACAAATATCTTTACATCATCTTTGACCACAGGCGAGGTTCCAAAGGACTGAAGAAGAGCCAATGTTGTCCCTGTGTTTAAGAAGGAAAGCAGGGATAATTCAGGTAATTGTAGGCCTGTGAACCTGACGTCAGTGGTGAGGAAGCTGTTGGAGAAGATACTGAGGGACAGGATTTATTCATATTGGAAAGTGAATGGACATGTTAGTGATAGGCAACATGGTTTTGTGCGGGGAAGATCATCTCTTACCAACTTGATCATTGTTTTTTGAGGTGACGACAAAATTAATTGTTGAGGGAAAGGCTCGTGGATGCCATCTACATGGACTTTAGTAAAGCATTTGACAAGGGACCTCGTGGCAGACTGGCACAAAAGATAAAATTTCATGGGATCTTGGGTGTGCTAGCTAGATGGATAATGAACTGGCGTGGCAACAGAGGACTAAGAGTAACAGTGGAAGGGAGTTTTTCCAGAATGGAGAACTGTAACCAGTGGGGTTCCACAGGGATCAGTGTCTGTTGTTTATAATATAGAAACACAGAAAAAATAGGAGGAGACGGCCATTCAGCCCTTCAAGCCCACTCCGCCATTCATTATGATCATGGCTAATCCTCCAACTCAATAGCATAATCCTGCCTTCCCCCATATACTTTGATCCCCTTCGCCCCAAGTTCTATATCTAACTTCTTGCAACCATACAATACTTTGGACTCAACTACTTCCTGTGGTAATGAATTCTACCCTCTGAGTGAAGACATTTCTCCTCATCTCTGTCCTAAATAATCTACTCCGTATCCTCAGACTGTGACCCCTGCTTCAGGACACACCCAACATCGGGAACATCCTTCCTGCATTTACCCTGTTCAGTCCCATTAGAATTTTATAGGTTTCTGAGAGATCCCTCCTTATTCTCCTGAGCTCCAACGAATACAATCCTAACCAAATCAATCTCTCCTCATACGTCAGTCCTGCTATCAAAGGAATCAGTCTGATAAACTTTATATACAAATGATCTGGAGGACAATGTAGATGATCTGATTAGCAAATTTGCAGATTACACTAAGATAGGTGGAGTTAGATAGTGAAGGGGACTGTCAGAGAATACAGCAGAATATAGATAGATTGGAGAGTTGGGGAGATAAATGGCAGATGGAGTTCAAATATGAGATGATGCATTTTGGAAGATCAAATTCAAGTGTGAATTATATAGTAAATAGCAGAACCATCAGGAGCATTGACATACACAGAGGGATATAGGTGTTCAGGTCCATTGTTCCATGAAAGTGGCAATGCAGGTGGATAAGGTGGTCTTGAAAGCATATGGCATGCTTGCATTCATCGGCTGGGGCATTGAGTATAAGAGTTGACAGGTTATGTTACAGTTGTATAAAACTTTAGTTCAGCCATATTTGAAATATTGCGTGTAGCTCTGGTTGCCACACAACCAGAGGACATGGATGCTTTGGACAGAGTGCAAAGAAGGTTTGCCAGGATGTTGCCTGACATGGTAATGCTATGAGGAGAGGTTGAATAAATTCGGATTGTTTTCATTGGAATGACGGAGACTGAAGGGAGACCTGATCGAGGTCTACAAAATTACAAGAGGTGTGGACAGAGTGAATAGTCAGAAGCTTTTTTCCCAGGGTGGAAGACTCAATTACAAGGGGGCACAGGTTCAAGATGAGACGGGGAAAGTGTAGGGGAGATGTGCGGGAAATATTTTTCATGCAGATGGCTGCCTGGAATGCGTAGCCAGTTGAGGTGGTGGAGGCAGGCAGGATAGCAATGTTTAAGATGTATCCGGATAGACATGTGAACGGGCGGAGAATAAACGGTTATGGGTCATTTCGCAATAAGTAGCAGATCTAAATAAGGAGTCTGGATCGGCACAGGTGTAGTGGGCCAAAGGACCTGTTCCTGTGCTATCATGTTCTTTGTTCTTTAATGGAACATCACAGGGATAGTGCTGGGTCCCAAACTATTTACCATCTATATAAATTACTTGGCTTAAGGGACCCAATGTATGTTTGTTATGATATGAAGTTAGGTAGGAAAGTAAATTGTGGGAAGGAGATAAAGAGTCTCTAAAGGGATTTAGATGGGTTAAGAGAGTGGGCAAAAATTAGATTATCAGATGGAGTATAATATAGAAAATGTGAACTTGAAGAATAGTGTAATGTATCAGAGTAACAGCATTGGCTGGTGTAATGTCATATGATCTGCAATGACATATTGCAATGACAAGGGCAGCAGGGTAGCATGGTGGTTAGCATAAATGCTTCACAGCTCCAGGGTCCCAGGTTCGATTCCTGGCTGGGTCACTGTCTGTGTGGAGTCTGCACGTCCTCCCCCTGTGTGCGTGGGTTTCCTCCGGGTGCTCCGGTTTCCTCCTACAGTCCAAAGATGTGCGGGTTAGGTGGATTGGCCATGCTAAATTGCCCGTAGTGTCCTAATAAAAGTAAGGTTAAGGGGGGGTTGTTGGGTTACGGGTATAGGGTGGATATGTGGGTTTGAGTAGCGTGATCATGGCTCGGCACAACATTGAGGGCCGAAGGGCCTGTTCTGTGCTGTACTGTTCTATGTTCTATAATTGGGGTGTTTTGTGGATTTTTGGGGAGTTCACCACTGTACCCTGTTTGAGCAGCATCTTGTTACAAACCCCTTGCACTATGTCATTCAAACTCGACATGTGCCACCTCTAATTCTCTCTCTTTGTGGCAGCAACAAAGAATATAACAAATAGAATATTAGTATGTTGTTTACAAGATAAACTGCAGAACTCTGTGGAACTGAGGGATCTGGGAGCCCTGATACATGAATCACAAAATGTTAGAATGCAGGAACAGAAATTGATGAGGAACGCAAATGGAATGTTGGTGCTTATTGTAAGGGGAATGGAGTAAAAGTAGGGACATTTTACTATATTTGTGCAAGGTGTTGGTGGGACCACATGCAGAGTACTGCATACAGTTTTGGTCTCCTTACTTTAGAAAAGATATGTTTGCATTAGAGGTAGTTCAGAGAAGGTTCACTCAACTCATTCTGGAGATGCAGGTGTTATCTTATGAGGAAAGTTTGGACAGGTTGGGCGTGATCCATTGGAGTTTAGAAAAATGAGAGGTGATCTTGTTGAAACATATCAGATTCTGAGGGGATGACATGATGGATGCAGAGGATGTTTCCCTTATGAGTGAGAGTAGGGGCGGCATGTGGCGCAGTGGTTAGCACTGGGACTGTGCCGCTGAGGACCCGGGTTCGAATCCCGGCCCTGGGTCACCGTCCGTATGGAGTTGGCACATTCTCCCCATGTCTTCATGGGTTTCACCCCCACAACCCAAAGATGTGCAGGTTAGGTGGATTGGCCATGCTAAATAGCCCCTTAATTGGGGAAAAAAAATAATTGGGTGCTCTAAATATATTGAAACAAAAAAGTGAAACTAGAACTGTGGGACGCTGTTTAAAGATGGCCAGTGTCCCATTTAAGATGGAGACAAAGTGATTTTCTTTTCTCAGAGGATCATTTGTCTGTGGAACTATCTTCCCCAGAGAGCAGTCGAGGGTAGGTCATTGAAAATTTTTAAGGCCGAGTCCGATAGATTTTGATTTACAAGGGAGTCAAAGGATGTAGGGGTAGACAGCTAAGCGGAGTTAAGGACACAATCAGATCAACCATGAACTAATGAAATGGCGGAGTAGGTTGAAGGAGTCGAACAGCCTCTGCTCATAATTTATATGTTCGTATGTAAATTAGCCTGATTAGTCAAAATCTAATTTCAAAAACAAGCAATTCCTTCTGAACTAAAGCAACATGCGTAGTTACACAATTTACATTTTTCTTTTCAAATTATCCTATGCATTCCAGAAAGAAAACATATATTTAGGATTCTTGCAGGCACACCAGCTTCTCTTAGTTTCACAGTTCAGATTTTCTTTTCTTAAAAGCACTAAATGTAATTTTTTTATGAAGTCTGTTGCACGTTTTACTATGGGCGTAAAACGCGTTTATTGGAGTGTATTAACACGCCTCCGAGTTCGACGTGTGCTTAACACTGCTAGGCTCTGTTCTATGTAATTATTTAGCTCTGGAGTCGCCAGCTGCCGTATAGGCAACGTCACAAGTATTCCAAGGTCAAGTTCAAAGTAATAAAGACGATACACCGATTAGTAAAGTTCAAACGATCAATATTTATTATACAGTTATAATAAATACTCATGCACACACTAAGAGACTAAGCTACAACTAAACTTAAGCAAACAGAATACTTATCTAACAGGAACAGGCAAGGTCAGAGAACGAGGCCTTCGTCCTGGTTTTGTCTGCAGCCTTCAGCAAGCGTTCTGGCACTTGGGAGTCTAGTGGGCTTGGATCGCGTAGCGAGCGTTGAACTTACGGTTTCGGCGGCTGGTGCTCAACGGCTGGAGTCAGGATACCAGGTGTCAGTCGGAGCCGGAGCACGGGTTTAACAGACCGGACAACACGAGGTCCCTATCTTTTATAGGGGTTCCGTTGTCCTTCCCTCTTCTCGGGCGGGCTCTACCTATTGGATCAATTTCTTATCGATACTGGATTAATTCCCCAATGCGAGGGGGTCTCCGTGATGGAGGGGGCGTTTCTTATGTCCTTTTGTTTGGAGGTTTCTGGTGCCTCGATGTCTGGGTCTTGATTGGAATGTGTCCATTCAGAACCAAATGTATCTATTGTGTGGGTGTTCAAGTCTGATGGCCTCATTAGCATGCAAAGCGTTTTGCCATTTGCACCTAGCTAAGGTCTTTTCACCTGAGCCCAAACTGGTTTCTGCTGCTGCAGAATGCAAACTGCTCTTTGCAGACTGCTGTTCTGGCTGAACTGTCTGTTTCCCAGCAGCCTTCCATTTTAGTTTGGCTCAGTGTCCATTTTGCGTGGCCAGCATGGCTACATTCCCTCCTTGTGATCCTCACAATCATACTATTGTGAAGGATCACCTATGTACTTTGCCTCCTTGTGTTCTGACCTCTTGCCAGTTCCTGTTCTACTCTGTTCTAAACTATGGGAAGAAGAGAAAAAAATTTTAACTAACATCTCTACTTGGCCCTATGTCAAAAGGGACATGCATTACTACAATTGGGAACCTCTACCTATCACTATTAACCTTAACCTTAACTTAAACATTTAATCACTCTAAAATCTTAACCATTCACACCACAACATCACACTTCCCAACTCGGCAGTCGAGTATGGAACAATATAATACATGGCTGAATTTTATTTACAGAGTGTTGTAATCAGTGAGGGGTTGAGGGGTTTGGTGGAATCCGAAGATGGGGGATTGCACTCTATAGATGGGTGAGGTGCTGGAACGAGAGGCTCTCCTCTTCCATTTCCTCAACCTGAGGGTCTGCACTAGGATGATGAGGATCGCGATCACCAACAGTGATTCGATTATGTAGGACATGGAGTACCACGTCATGAATTTAGTACACCAGGTCTGAACCTCGCTGATCAGAGCTGAGCACTGGGGGTTTGTTGTACTAACATTTACGGTGGGGGTTGTGGGGGAAACGTGTCTTGTTTCCACACATATACATATGACATTAAATAGTAATAAGTGGGCTTCCATCATTTTGCTGTTCTTCTTCTTTCTCTTCCTTCTTCCTCCGGTATTGACAATCCTGGCTTCGACCTCTGTCTCGTCCTTTGAAACCTTTGGGATCAAGCACAGTATCTGTCAATACACAGTTTAAGACCTTTACTTGTTAGTGCATCTGTCTTTCAAATCCCAATTGACCCTTAAAAATGACTGGCTAAGTCACACCCTGTGACTCCCCTCATTTTTTTTTTCAAAAAGCGAATTTAAAGACCAGCATACACCTAACAATCCTTCCTTCTGCGAGCCGTCTCGCAGGCTTTGCTGATTTACCATCCGAATGTTCCCGGATGTAAATAGCATGTGGGATGGTGGCCGAAGGGCTACCTAACCTAAAATGAAAACAAACTTGGAAATAAACATCCGAATGAGTTGCGTATGGGCCGCTACGGGTATGAGTTGGATGGGATCCCCGGGTAGGGCGTGCTGTGCCATACCCGAGCTTGGCTGACCAAGGGTTGGTTCTCAGACAGGGCGGGTCCTCAGTGCCGTTTGTCCACTGCCTGAGTAACCTGGAGAAAACGGGTACGAATGTGTTGACCATGACTTGCAGCCTCTATTTCGCCGAATAGAGGGGCACCTAAAAAAACCAAGGGAGCCAAGATGCTCCAACTGAGGACATCACTGAAGTTCTCAGAGATATCTGCAGATAAACTATTTGGCGTGTGGCCTTACAACTTTGGAAAAGATCTCCAATCAAACCGAAGTTCTCAAAAGTATCTGCGGACAAACTAACGTGCATGTGAGGTGGTCACAATCTTTTCAGCTGAAAAGAAGATGTCCATCCTCCAGCTGAACAATGTACATTCCTGAAAACAAACAAACATAAAACGAAGACAAACATACGTGCAGGTTCCATCAGAAAGGACATCGTTTCCCTCAAACGATTCCTATCTTACATCATCTGGACACCTCACTTTGATTCTGCCTCTGTGAACAGGGTCACAAAGGGGTTGCCGTGTCGGGAGTCAGACACCGTGTCGTCCTGCTCTCCCGGATCCCACACCCTTGTGTGGATCAGGCATGCTACTTTGGAGTTGTGTGACCGGGGGTCACTCTCGTCATTGCGGACAAGTCTGTAGGAATTGTCCCTGTGCCATTGTGTAGTGTCGAGTGTGTTGTCGGGGTAGTCGGGGTCGGGTGGTGGTTCTGGATATTTGAGGTAGGTGACTTCCATGGGGTCACTGGAGTCGGGGTCGTAGTTGGTGCAGTGTGGGCTGTATGGCTGTGTGGTGTCGCTGTCTTCAGAGTCAGTGTCTGTCCTGCTGTCTCTGCTGTGGCAGCTTGTGGGCGTGTCGGGGCGTGGTCTGTAGTGGTCTGTGGGCGGAGTCGTGGGCGAGTCCGTTGATGAACTGGTCTGTGAGGGGGATGGTGGAAAAGTGTCTCTGGTGGGCGGGGTGAAGTGTTCTGCTGCGTCTAGCAGGACATGGTGAGCATGGTTGGCCTGTGTTCTATATGCCTTTAACTGGTTTATATGGAACCACGCGGTCTTCCCATTAGGATATTTGATCCTGTAAACGGAGGGGCTAATTTTGTCCGAAATTGAGTAGGGGCCGGAATATTTTGGAGCCAAAAAACTGCTGGGGTTATAAACAGATAACATTACCTGTTGCCCAACCTGGAATTCTGTGGTGTGGACGGTCTTATTGAAACAGGCAGTCCGTTGCTGTCGGCGTTTCCCTAGCTGGACTGCGGCTGCGAGCTGTGCAGACCTCACAGTCTCAACTAGTTCTTTAACTGCCTTTTCATGTGTGAGGGCCGTCACTTCGGGGCTTGTCATGTCCAGTCCTAAAAGGAATTCTGTACCTTTCATAGGGCGTCCGGTCATGAGTGTATGTGGTGTGTATCCTGTAGATGTGGAGACAGTGTTCCTTATGAACATGAGTGCAAATGGGAGCACTGAATCCCATGTGGAATTGTTCTCTTGAACCATTTTCCTAAGGGTAGTTTTTAGGGTCCGATTCATGCGCTCCACAATCCCGCTGGACTGTGGATGATACGCAATATGGAAGTTCTGTTTGATTCCGAATATTGTCAGGACGTTCCTCATGACCCGTCCTGTAAAGTGAGATCCCTGGTCCGAATCGATACTTCGGGGTAAACCCCATCTCGTGAAGATGTGGTGGGTCAGGATCTTTGCAGCTGTCTTTGCTGTATTTGTTCGTGAGGGAAATGCCTCTACCCACTTGGTAAAGGTATCTATCACCACCAGAACGTATTTATAGCCATTCCTGCAAGGGGGCAATGGACCTATAAAGTCGATCTGGAGGTTTGTCCAAGGGCCGTTAACTGGGCGAGTATGCCGAAGTTGTGCTTTCTTAGAATACCGCTCCGGGTTATTCTGAGCACAAATCAGGCAATTCTCTATGTAGTGCGTTACATCATTCCTGAGATTAGGCCACCAACAGAGTTGCCTGAGGTGCCTCGTTGTTGCATCAATTCCCTGATGCCCGTGTCCGTCATGGAACAAGGCAATCATCTGATTCCTGTCCTGCTGTGGGACCACATAAAGTTGGTCCTTAATGATCACACCCTCATGTGTGGTCAGTGCGTGTTTAAAGTGCTCGTACGCAGGCACAAAGTTTCCCTTGAAAACCTCCCTGAGGTCTCCGTCCTGTTTTTGTGCTGCCACGAGATCTTTAATATCAGTCTGTGAGACTTGGACTGCGCTCACAGGGGTGCTAGCTGGTGCGCTAGCTGGGGGGGTCCATAAGTGTCCTCTCCTGGAACCTGCCTTAGCCAACGCGTCGGCTTTTACATTCCCAGGGGGTGATGACCTATGGTGGCTTCGAACTTTTATAATGCCGAAGGTCCTGTCCTTCGCTTTCTCTAGGATATGCTGGAGTAAGGGGGCTGATGGAAGGGGTTTTCCGTCTGCGGAGACAAAACCTCGTGTCCTCCACAGGGGCAGAAAATCTGTTAGGCTATTGCAGACATATAAGCTGTCTGAATATATGTCTGCTGGGCTGGGGAAAGAATCGGGGTGGTCCACTATGTACGCTATGGCTGCTAGCTCTGCTGCCTGCGCGCCTAAGTGACCTGGTAACTTAAGAGCTATCTCTTCGAGAGCGCGCCCCTGCGCGTCCTCTACATAGATGCCGCATCCTGTGATACGCTCACCATTTAAAACTGTGGAGGAACCGTCTACATAAATCCTCAAGGGTCCACACGTGTCTGTGGGCTGGGGGCTTTGTTTCGGGTTCCCTATCTTCCTGGGGGGTGTTTTTGCTAAAAAGGGTCCTGTGTTATGCAGGGGAGCTACAATTTCACAGTCATGGGGCTGTCCGGGGTATTGGAGGTTGTCTGCTAAGTATGTGTGGGTGCGTGTCCGTTTTACTGTAATGTCCCGTCCTTGTAAAAGTAGGGTCCACCTAGCTGCCCTAATCTGGCTAACTGAACCGTCCTTCAGTCGACCGTCTAGTAGTAGCTGTGTGGGTGTGTGTTCGGTCAGAATAGTAATGGGGTTGAGTCCGGTGATGTATGAGAAATACTGCACTGCCCAGAAGACAGCAAGGAGGTGCCTCTCACAGGCCGAAAATCCTTGTTCTACTGGGTCTAACAGTCGGGAGGCATAAGCCACTGGTCTTAGCTGCTCGTGCCGTTCCTGAAGCAACACGGCCGAGAGGGTCAGATCTGTGCTAGCTACCTCGATTGCGTACGGGGAAAGTTGGTCGGGGACTAGCAGCGCGGGTGCTGCACTAAGGGCTCGTTTCAACTCTTCCACAGCGCCTGTATGCTGCGGAAGCCATTCCCAGGGGGCTCCTTTCTTAAGGAGGTCTGAAAGTGGGGCGGCTTTTGTCGCGAATCCGTCTATGTGGTTCCGACAATAGCCAACCAGTCCTAAAAACGACCGGAGGGCTGAAACATTCTGGGGAAGGGGCAATTTGACGATCGAATCAATTCTTTTGAATTCGATCTCGCGTTTGCCTTGCGTGATGACTGTTCCCAAATACATCACTTTACTTTCCAATATTTGGGCCTTTTTCGGGTTAACTTTACAGCCAATTTCAGTTAAGAGTTCTAGGAGTTCGGCCAGAAGCGAAATGTGCTCTGCCTTTGTGTCTGTCTGCAGTAGTAGGTCGTCTACATACTGTACCAGACATTCGGGTCGGGAAAATTTTTCTATACTTACATACTGACCAAGAAAATAGATAACATTTTTATTGTCTTTTTTATGAGATATTATAATTTAAGTTGTCTTGAATATCAGTTGTGGCAGCTTAATGGTATCTTATCAGATTGTAATGGCTGATTACAATTGTATTTTTGCATGTTTTTATAAATACAAGGGATAAACAATATTTTGTCGGCTGATATTTACATAAATTAAACATAATTTGATGTTCCTTTAAGGTCCATTTTATACAAGGTCTTGGAAAAATGGTCATTATAGTTCTCCTCTGATTCAGTCAGCATGGCTGTTTTCCTCTGATTGTTATTTGTTCACAGGAAGTTTGTGCCATTAGCCTGATGTTTCACTCCACTAACTGGTCCCAAACCAACTTGCTTCAACTTTTCACACAGCTGACCAAATTCTGTCATTAAAACCGAGACCAAGTGTTCCAGACTTCGAACAAGAATAACTGTTGACTGACATGGATAACATAAATATCTGCAAATTTTTGAATTAGATTGATAAACATCTATTCCATTGATATATTTTTATTTTTTGGAATGGGAGACTACAGAGTCTGCTTTAGAAACCTCACGGCGCTGAGGTTCGATCCCGGCTCTGGGTCACTGTGTGGAGTTTGCACATTCTCCAGTGTCTGCATGGGTTTCGTCCCCACAACCTAAAAAGATGTGCAGGGTGGGTGGATTGGCCACGCTAAATTGCCCCTTAATTGGAAAAAAAAAGAGTTGAGTACTCTAATTTTTTTATAAAAAATTATTTAAAAAAGGAGAAAAGGGGTGGGGCACAAATTTTATCTTTAATTTTGTCCACAAGCAATGTCACAGGAATTAAATCATTTAACTTGAGACTATGAATGGTGATGCATCTGTGAAATGAATAACAAAGTTCAAATGGTTTCAAACAAGATAATAAGAAGTAGAGTCGCCATAGTCCCAGATGACCAGAGGTAGCATGGTGGTTAGCATAAATGCTTCACAGCTCCAGGGTCCCAGGTTCGATTCCCGGCTGGGTCACTGTCTGTGCGGAGTCTGCACGTCCTCCCCGTGTGTGATTGGGTTTCCTCCGGGTGCTCCGGTTTCCTCCCACAGTCCAAAGATGTGCGGGTTAGGTGGATTGGCCATGCTAAATTGCCCGTAGTGTCCTAAAAAGTAAGGTTGGGTTGGGGGGGGGGGATTGTTGGGTTACGGGTATAGGGTGGATACGTGGGTTTGAGTAGGGTGATCATGGCTCGGCACAACATCGAGGGCCAAAGGGCCTGTTCTGTGCTGTACTGTTCTATGTTCTATGACCATAGGCTGCTCTCCCCTTTGAGGGGGGAGCTGACTGGTGGTGATTTAAGCTGAGGGTCACCACATCTCAGGTGACCCTCAAGGCTGAGAAGGTGAGGAATAACCTCAGCCTGTACGGGAATTGAACCCACGCTGGTGGCCTTGCTCTGCATCATGCATTAGGTGTTCAGCCAACTGAACTAAACCAGCTCCCAAGAAAATAATATAAAGATAATAAAGACATTGAAAAAGACCAATTGTTCACATGTTGTGCAAATCTTGATAATAATAATAATAATAATATAATTGTTATTGTCACAAGTAGGCTTACATTAACACTATAATGAAGTTACTGTGAAAAAGCCCCTCTTTGCCATATTTCATCACCTGTTCAAGTGTACAGAAGGAAATTCAAAAAGTCCAAATTACCTAACAGCACGTCTTTCGAGACTTGTGGGAGGAAACTGAAGCACCTGGAGAAAACCCACGCAGACATGGGGCGAACATGCAGACTCCGCACAGACAGTGACCCAAGTCAGGAACTGAACCAGGACCCTGGCACTGTGAAGCCATAGTGCTAACCACTGTGCTACTGTGCTGCCATCTGTTCCCCTAAGCAAGATAACCAGCCACAGTTAAAACATCCAAAGCCTCATAGCTCTGTGAAACCTCACCTTGACCCTCAAAACTAATGAAGCAAAACTCCAACCTTGCAACCCACACAATTCAACTCTGACGGTTGGGTTCTGCAAATGATTCATTTATCATCCCACACATAGAAATCATTGTGCTTTATTGAGAATTTTATGATCTGTGACTATCCTTATAATCTTTGCTCCTGTTCTTGGCTAGACAGTCATCCAGTTTTTGGAGCGAATTGTCATCATATCGGCTGATTTTGCTGGAATTCCATTTATGTACACTTCAATGTAAAATTATTCTTTTAATTTCTCTCTCTTATGCTTGCATTGCCAGCATTTTTAACCACTTGAACGGTATTGAAGTAAGCCAGTTGATTGAATCCAATTGATGTTTATCAAAGGAAATGAGCATCTGTAGCTGTTCATCCTGTGTTATTAAGAGCACCCACTTCACACTTCAATATGCACTCAACAAACACATCCAAAACTTGGGTTTTATTCCATTTTTGTTGGATACAAATGCATAGAAGTGTATCCTTTCTTGAATACTTACGAAAGCCAAAATCATGAGACAAGTAAAATTTAAAAATCTGAAAATTGATAATTTTCTTGTATGATGATTATTAGTATAGTCTGATTATCTTGTAGAATGATTATCGAAACGATCTTCTGAAAGAGAACCCTACCGAAGCCCATGCCCCCAATCTAGCACTGTCACTGAGTAACCCCACCTCACCTTTTGGACACTAAGGGGCAATTTTAGCATGGCCAATCCATCTAACAAGCAAACCTTTGGACTGCGGGAGGAAAGCGGAGCACCCAGAAGAAACCCACGCAGAGACGGCGAGAACGTACAAACTCCACACAGAGTCACCCAAGGCCAGAATTGTACCCGATCCATGGGGGCAGCAGTGCTAACCACTGTGTCACCGTACCGTCCATTGAGAGATCTGATGGTGGTATTGGTTGATTTGACACACATTGGGCAGCATGATCTAACAGCCACGCTGTGCCCACAAAGCAGCTCGCTGCTGTACTGCTGGCTGATAGAAGCTGGGAGACCCCGCTCCGGTATCTACATGACTCGCAATGTGATGTAAATTACGCCGCTGGTGGGCAAGATCACATTTTAGCAAATCTGCATATTAGAGCGAGACAGCTAGTCTCACTTTAATAGACAGTTTTCCATGTTGGGATTTAAGACCTTGGGTGAGAACCGTTCAGCAATGGTCCCCACAAATGGGGTCCAGATGTGGGATCTCCCAGGGGATCAGAGGCCTCCAGGTGCATGCGCTGTGGGTAGAGTGGTACCATGGCACTTCTGGTGTCACCTGGGCACTCTGGCACTGCCAGCCAGGTACACTGGTGATGCCACCTGGGTGCCAGACTGGCACTGCCATGGTGCCAAGGTGACTCTGCTCGATGGAACGGGCATTGTCAGGGTACCAGGTTGGGTCGGGGGCTTCAGAGATCGGGATACCATTTAAAACAACCTCCCGATCTCTTGCTACGCTGAGGAGTCCCAGCAAGTGGATCTTTTCAGCGTAGAAAATGGCCTTGGCCGCTCGTCCCCACTGAGGCCCCTTATTTAAAGGAAGTGGCGTTTTATAGCCATGTGTTTGGTGGCGCTGCGAGTGCCAGGAAACACGTTGCTAAATGCGCTCGCTATGGGATTTTAGTTGAGTCGCGCCCATTGTTGAAACTTCAGAGGTCCATTGAAAGCTTGTGTTATTGACACACAGATAAACACGCACTAGGTTACACAAGGGACCTTCCACTAGTGTTCTTCCAAGGACCAGCTTCAACCTTGTCAGTGAAGTATTTTTGACTTCAAGTACTGTGGCTTCTTATTGCAGGTCGTTTGCTGAGCTTGTGCTGGTTTTCAGGGAGAAGAGAGGATTGCATGACCAGACACAAAGAGTTAAGAGGGCCATGATTGTAGTTCCTCGGAGCCTGCAACACCAACAAATGGAGCAGAGCCTGCAGAGAGGAGAGGACAGCTCTCCACAGTAGATCCTATCCACCACAGGTTCTCCGAGAACATCTTTCATATATCCCAGTCAGCAGAGATGCCTGAGAAAACTCAGGTTCACCAAGGAGGCTGTTACAAAACTTCACATTGATGAAATGACACACATTGTGATTTCCGTACCTCTCCCCTGCTACTAGGTTGCCGGGGCAGTGTCAGGTTGGCGGTGCTCGGGGCCAGCATTCAGACAGAGCACCTTATCCATCTGAGAAGAACTTCAGGACAGAGGAGACTCCAGCAGGAAAACAACAGTCAGACAGAGCACCTAGTTTTTCTCGGAAGGACTTCAGAACAAAGAAACAGCCTTTTAAAAAAAAAAAAACTGCAGGTGGAAACAATACCTGCTCTTTCTAGGGAGCACTTCAGAACAAAGGGGGGGGGGGGATGCTGACAGTACGGTGGTTAGCACTGTTGCTTCACAGCACCAGGGACCTGGATTCAATTCCTTGCTTGTGTCACTGTCCATGTGGAGTTTGCACTCTCCCAGTGTCTGCGTGAATCTTACCCCACAACCCAAAGATGTCCAGGATAGGTGAATTGGTCACGCTAAATCGTCCCTTAATTGAAATAAATAAATAATTGGATACTCTAAATTTAAATGATATTTTCAAGGCCATAGAGGGAGGACTCGCCAGATGACCCTCATCCTGAGATTGACTCCTGACCTGATCCCCACCAGCCCCAATCCCCACTCCCACCAAAGGATGTCCCATGGCAGCCTGGAGGTAAGTGTTGAGAGTATTCTCGCCCTCCCTTACCCTGGTACTTCATCCCCACCTTTAGGGGCCAGTAGCGATTCGTGCCGGGTGACTTCCTGCTTGGCAGGCAGGGGGCTCAATGCCAGGACACTGCTCCATTTAACTTCAATCTCACTAATTAGATTAAAATGAATGCAAATGATTTATCAAGGGCAAGATCTGAATCATGGCAGCTGGAGCGGGCCGGGAGATTTGGAAACTCATTTGCACCCGGCGCAAATCTTGTTTCAGGTTTCTCCCACAAATCCCTTGACATAGCACGGGGGCACAGGGTAGGCACATGGATCTGCAACGATAGCGTGATTCTGGGTGGTGCTGGGACCTATTAACTGCACAAACGTGGCTCTGCAGGAGCCCCATGTTAAGGGAGAGGTACGGAAATCACAATGTGTGTCATTTCATCAATGTGAAGTTAGTGTGCGTCCATGTCATGTCAGCGAGTGTCCATGCATACCACATCATGTCAGTGAATGTCCACTATCCTGGCAGCAGCCATGGTGCCTTCATTGTGAGGCAGTCTGCTGTTTCCCCTGTCTTTGCATCTCCCAGAGCAACCTGAGCGTGGCTGCTCAGGGACAAAGCCTATTTCATCTAGCCATGCTGCTGGCTCCACTTGGTTTCCTAACTATATGAGGACAACAGACCTACAATAAAAATCATGCAAGACTCGGGCAGAAGTCTTTAGTTCAATGTCAGAGTGTGTCTCCAAGCTTGGGATGGTCTGCCTCACCCACAGCAACAATCACCATACTAAGGGTTAACATAAGAACAGTAGAAATAGGAGCAGAAGGTGATGATATGGCCCATCGAGCCTTCTCTGTTAACAAATATGATCATGTCTGATCTATTTTCCCACCTACTTCCCAAATCCCCTGATTTCCTTTGTGTTTCTTGTACAGGTACACCAAAGTCTTTCTGAACTTCAATATTTACAAGTTTCACGCCTTTCAAAATATTCTGGTTTTCTGTGCTGATGACCAAAATGAATGATATAAGACTTGCCCACATTTAATTCCATACTTAACTTTATTTACCACTCATCTAACCTGTCTGTATCTCTTTTTAGGCTCTTTGTCCCCTCCTCACAGATTGCTGTCCCAGCTAGCTTTGTCAGCAAACTTAGGGGAGGCGGTGGCGTAATGGCAGTGTCACTGGACTAGTAATCCAAAGACCCTCTTGGAGTCTCAGGTTCAAATCCCACCACTGCAGATGGTGAAATTTGAATTCAAGAAATATCTGGAATGAAGTTTAGTGATGACCGAGCCCTTATCCTGTGGTTATTTAATGTGACATCTTCACAAATGCCTTTTAGAAATCCAACTCCATCTGCATTTTCCACCATACCTCTTACCATTTACCCAATTGACCTGAAGTCATTCTCTCCCCTTACCTACATAATTGGCTTTGTTTAATTTTAAGATTCTTGTTTGTGATTGGAGCAAATTGATTTCAAGTTTAACATGTATTATAATCACTAATTCCCAGTGAATATTTTATTATGACATTACTAATTAACCCTGTATTTTTGCAGAATACTATTTCTAAGATAGCTTTATCCTTAGTTGGTTCCACAACATATTGCTCCAAGAAACCGTTACAAAAGCACTCTGCAAAATTCTCTTCCAGATCACCTTTGCCAATTTGAATCATTTAGTCCATGTGAAGGTTCAAGTCCCCCACACCTATTATTGGAGCCTGCAACAAAGGCCATATAATTTCTTGTTTAATGTTTTGTCCAGTAGTCTAAAGGGCCTAAAACTTATAGCCCTTGAAATTCCTGGGGCTGGATTCTCCGGTCACCAACGGCGAAATCGCGTTCGGCGATGGGCCGGAGAATCCAAATTCCTGCGATGCTCTGCCCCTTCCAAAGTGGCATACCCTGCGAGTACGCACGCCATGTATCAACGGCCTCATTGCCTGAGGCCCACCCCCGATGCTCCGCTCCTGACCGGTCTGTGGACTCAGTCCAGCACCGCCACAGTCGGGGGAGGGCTGATCCACGGCCAGGGGTGGACATACGCGGGGCTGGGGGCACTGTGGTGGGGCAGTCCGGGGCGCATGAGCCGGCTGAAGGGGGGACTATTTTACAGGCCGGGTCCGCAAGTGACATCCGCCATGAAGCACGGTGCGGCCGCTGCAGGCCACCGCCATGCGCATGCACGGCTGTGGACCCGGCAATTCTCCAGGCCGTATCGGCAGCTAGAGTCGGGTGCTCTATGCTGCCTTCCTGCTAGCCCCCAGCAAAAGGGGAAATCGGTGGCTGTTTTGCACCAGTTTTCTTGGTGTACAACGCCACTGTTCCCACGCCGGCGTGGAGACATAGTCGCCAAATCGGAGAATCCAGCTCCTAATCTCCAGCATACTGATTCTACGACCTGATTTTCTGAGTCAAGATCCTTTTTTTGCTAATGCCCTTACTTTTTCCTTTATTTTCAAGAATACCCCTCCCCCTTTTCCATTCTGCCTGTCTTTCCAAAATGCTGTGCACCCTAAAACATTTAGTTCCTGATCTTTGTCACCTTCTAGAATTCTCTCTGCAATGGCAATTAGATGTAAACCATCTCTCTCTATTTGTATTACTAATCTATCTTATTGTGGAGGCTCCATGCATTCAAATGAAGTGATGCTAATTTTACTTTTACTACTATCCCCTACTCCGACCATATTTGCTGGTGCACTCATATGCTTGTTTGTTCAGTCCCTTCCTGTCCCACTCAGATTACTATTACCCATATCTGTTGTGATATTTATCCGCACGCATGAATGCGGACTCAACCGGGATCTGGGATTCATGTCGCATTACATTCGGCCCCCACCAACAAGCCTGGACTTGCAGAGGCCTACCGACTGAACTGGCTTGGGACAATTCACACCTCTTTAACCTGGAGTTACCTCTCTCTCTGCATCTTTGATGATTTGATTGCCTGCAGGTGCTCGCATTCCGGGGCATCTCTGACTGTGTCTATATAAACATTTCTGGAACAAGCCTTTCCATTCACCTGAAGAAGGAGCCGTGCTCCGAAAGCTCGTGTTTGAAACAAACCTGTTGGACTGTAACCTGGTGTTGTAAGACTTCTTACTGTGCTCACCCCAGTCCAACGCCGGCATCTCCACATCGTGATATTTATGGTAGAGGAAAGGTAATTGATGAAGCAGCTAAAGATGGTTGAGCCCAGGACATGACCATGAGGAACCTCCTGCAGCAATATCTTGGGGCTAAAATGATTAACCTCCAACAACTACAACCATTAGGTATGACTCCAACCAGTGGTTTCTTTTCCCCCCTGATACCCATTGACTTCAGTTTTACACCGGCTCCTTGGTGCTACATTCAGTCAAGGGACGTTTGTCACCTAATCCCTTGAGTTCATCTCTTTTGTTCATGTTTGCCTCAGGTTGGAATGAGGCCTGGAGCCAAGACGTGCTGATGGGAGTTCAAGCTGAGCACCAGTGAGCAGTTTATTGCTGAGCAAATGTCATTTGATAGCACTGTTGATCACACTTTCCATCATGTTTTTAACGATTGATCTTTCTGACAGCCTGCCTCCATTCCCATCCAAGAACATCCCTAGAGGGCCTCTTGGCACCCAAAACAACAGCTTGTGTCAACCTTAAAACGGCAAGAGCCGAGGAACCCTCTCGCTGCCCTAGTGCTCCATTTCCCTTCTCTTCATTTGCAATTCTGTGCAGCCTCCCTTGAAGAGGAATTTTTAAAAGCTGGATGCTATCTGGAACACGTGCACGTCTTGCACACTGTTTGGTGCTGTGCTGAACGTTAAGCTAGTCAGTAGAATTGGTCTCACTGGTATGCATGTTGAATTCATTGTCACGAGGTTGTCACAAAGTTTGCAGCAGCATGAACACATGATAAATTACAAGCCAAGCCCACGGAAGCTGCTGCAAATACTTCTTTTTGTTCCAGAAGTGTTTAAGCAGGCTCGTCCCTGTAAAAGCTTACTACAATAAACAGTACATTGAGGTTAATTGAAGGCTAATGACAATGGGGGAGCGAAGTTTGTCAATTAGCAGGAACCTGTTATGTGTTAAGTGGGTTGAGTGAAACACAAATGAGCAATTACAACCTGTTGACCAAGAATTTGCTGGAGTGCGACATCTCATGTGTACACTTAGTTAAACTTGTTTCTATACTCTTCAGCTCAACATCCTTTTGCTCTGTCAGTTGCTGGAAGTATGAGCTGATAGCATCATAGCAAAGGCAACAGGATATCTAGAACCTTGATGAATGAGGCGATGGACAGTATATCTTGTTAAACAATGAGATTACAAGATTAAAAATAAACTGAGATAGGACTGAGAGAAAGAGTGAATTTAATGTCAGATCAAGTGCAGAAAGAAAAATAAAGATAGTTAAAGAAAGATTGGATTAAGAGTGAGAGATTAAAAAAAAAGAGGAAGACAGTTAAATTTGAAATTGGATGCTGTTATTGTACCCAGACCAGACCCCAATTTAATTTAGGAAACTGGGCGACACCCCAACAATTTTCAAACCGTGGGGAAAGGATACTTTTCTCCAGAGTGATTCCATTGCAAACTAGGAATCTTTGATAGAAAAACAAACTTTAGTAACACAGGATTTACCCCATTAAAACCCAAGGAATAAGCAGCTTTTTACTAAACAGTTCTTACAAAAAAAAAGAAGATTTTTGAGTTTACTTTCCAATATTCTTCTAAAGTTTCAATTAAGCAAATGCCACTTATTAATCCAGATTAAACTCACTGGCGAACAGATTTATTGACAAAGTCCTTGGGAGAGAAGCTTTCAGAAGTCCATCTGAAAAATACACCTCCTTTCCTCAGAAACCCAAAGTAGAACTCTTAAAAATAAAAACAGTAGGGGAAGGGCTGAAAAACTAAACTTTAAAACAGATCCAGCTCTTCTCATAAGTGCAATCACAGACTGCCTACTTGTTAACTCCTTAATCAAAGCTTTAGAAGGCATATAATCTGGATATCTTAACCAAAGTTTTTTTAATAACAGGCCTACAACAGACACATAATACAATATATGTAAACATTTCCTCCATTCATCACAACCCCTTTTAAAATATCCAGCAACAATGCCCTTCCCGAAAGAGTGAGACATCAGACTTTCAATTCTTTACCTTCTAGGCCAAAAAGGTTATTTGGCAGTCACTAACAACTATGTTATTAAGTGGGTAATTACACTCTTAAAGTAGAATCGTTCTCTCCCACCAGCAATGGAGTTTGTGACAGGAGAGGACAAATGAGATTAATTCAAGTGATTAGGCGATAGTGCCTACTTTTGACATCAAGGCAGCGGGTTTGGCTGAGTGTGGTATCTAGTAAATTTGAAGTTAATGGGATTCGTGGGGAAACACACCACGGGTTACATAGATTCTTACATAGAGCATACAGTGCAGAAGGAGGCCATTCAGCCCATCACGTCTGCACCGACCCATTTAAGCCCTCACTTCCACCCTATCCCCGTAACCCAATAACCCCTCCTAACCATTTTTGGGCACTAAGGGCAATTTATCATGGCCAATCCACCTAAGCTGCACGTCTTTGGCCTGTGGGAGGAAACCGGAGCACCCGGAGGAAACCCACGCAGACACGGGGAGAACGTGCAAACTCAGCACAGACAGCGACCCAGCGGGGAATCGAACCTGGGACCCTGGCGCTGTGAAGCCACAGTGCTATCCACTTGTGCTACCGTGCTGCCCACTGACTATCAGAGTGTGAGCCCGAGCCTAAACTAGATCTATGACCCACTGAGGTGTGCGTCTCTGGGTTGGAGTTATACCTAGCACAAAAGATAATGGTTGTGGTTGTTAGTGGCCAATCATTTTATCCCCAAGATATTGCTGCAGCAGTTTCTCATGGTTATGTCCTCAGTCCAACCACCTTTGGTGAAAACATTGGTTTCTCAATACGGAAATGGTGACAGGAACCGTCATTGCAGGAAAATGGCAGGTCGTCAGGAACTGTTTACGATATCATTAGCGAGATTCATGTTATCACCATCCAGAATTGTCTCCACCTATCTAATCATCTCAACCCGCCAGTGGGAGTTCACAACCATTCAAAATATGGCTAGACCAACGTGGTGTGCGCATGTCGAGACTTAAACAAATGGCAGGGTGGAGCAGGTGGCTGGCAGCCTGGACCAGGTGGATGGCAGGGTGGAGCAGGTGGCTGGCAGCCTGGACCAGGTGGATGGCAGGGTGGAGCAGATGGCTGGCAGCCTGGACCAGGTGGATGGCAGGGTGGAGGAGGTGGATGGCAGGGTGGAGCAGGTGGATGGCAGGGTGGAGCAGGTGGCTGGCAGCCTGGACCAGGTGGATGGCAGGGTGGAGCAGATGGCTGGCAGCCTGGACCAGGTGGATGGCAGGGTGGAGGAGGTGGATGGCAGGGTGGAGCAGGTGGATGGCAGGGTGGAGCAGGTGGCTGGCAGCCTGGACCAGGTGGATGGCAGGGTGGAGCAGGTGGCTGGCAGCCTGGACCAGGTGGATGGCAGGGTGGAGCAGGTGGATGGCAGGGTGGAGCAGGTGGATGGCAGGGTGGAGCAGGTGGCTGGCAGCCTGGACCAGGTGGATGGCAGGGTGGAGCAGGTGGCTGGCAGCCTGGACCAGGTGGATGGCAGGGTGGAGCAGGTGGCTGGCAGCCTGGACCAGGTGGATGGCAGGGTGGAGCAGGTGGCTGGCAGCCTGGACCAGGTGGATGGCAGGGTGGAGCAGGTGGCTGGCAGCCTGGACCAGGTGGATGGCAGGGTGGAGCAGGTGGCTGGCAGCCTGGACCAGGTGGATGGCAGGGTGGAGCAGGTGGCTGGCAGCCTGGACCAGGTGGATGGCAGGGTGGAGCAGGTGGCTGGCAGCCTGGACCAGGTGGATGGCAGGGTGGAGCAGGTGGATGGCAGGGTGGAGCAGGTGGCTGGCAGCCTGGACCAGGTGGATGGCAGGGTGGAGCAGGTGGCTGGCAGCCTGGAGCAGGTGGGTGGCAGGGTAGATTAGGCATATAGCAGGCCGGATGAGCAGGCGGGTGGCAGGCTGGGCCAGGTGAATGGTTGTTTGGAGCCGGTGGATGGCAGGCTGGACGAAGTAGATGACAGGGTAGACTAGGTAGATGGCAGACTGGACCAGGTGGATTGTAGGGTGGGCAGGTTGATGGAAGGCTGGACCAGGAGGATGGCAGGATGGTTAGGTGGATGGCAGGATCGAGCAGGTGGATGGTAGGGTGGGCAGGTGGATGGAAGGCTGGACCAGGAGGATGGCAGGATGGATAGGTAGATGGCAGGATCGAGCAGGTGGATGGGAGGAAGGTACACAGCCACAGGGGTGGGAGGGGGTATGGTTTACGGAATACGGAGTTGACAGACGTAAGATGGAACAGTTGGGGATGCCAGAGTGGGGGGTCGGATGCCAGCATGCAGCCTTGTGGGAGGGTTGTTTGGGGGGTGGGGGTGGGGAAGGAACCCATGGGAGAGCAGGGGACAGTGAGGGAAAAGACAGCTGGGTGTTGTGATGGGGAGGGGATACAGCAAGCGACAGTGAGGGTAGGGGGGGGGTGGAGTTTGAGGAAGAGATTGAGTGCAGGTCTGTGTGCTTCTCCGGCAAAAACTGTGCATTCTACTGGCCAAAATCCATAATGGTGTTTGCCATGGAAACCTGGGAGATGCACATGCAGTGCCACTACATCAGAATGAAGGTGGGTGGACTCCTCCACCTCACGTGCTGCTCTGTTGAGTTCCTCTGACACCTCTGCTTGATGTTCCTCCACCCTTCACTGCACCTCCAGAGTCTTGTCCAACATTGCTTCCAGAGGTTTGTCATCAAACATGGACTTAACATAGGTCTCTTCCCCAGAACTTCTCCGAGTGCTGGTGTCCTTGGCTGTCCCTGCCTCCTTCTGCTGTGGACATGTATCCATGCATCAGAGTGTAAGCCTGAGCCTAAACTAGATCTATGACCCACTGAGGTGTGCGCCTCTGGGTTAGTGGAGGGTGCAGGTGAGCACTGTGACACTCTACAGGAGAGAATACATCATTCCTGACTCCTCTGCGGGCAGGGGCTGGGCTCAGGATGGTGGCCTGGCCTTAACCTCTTCATGCTGGCAATTGGAATGGAAAGAGGAGAGAATGAGCACTGCAGGACAGTGCTCTTATGAATGGAATTGGCATTCACCACCCTGGCGACAACCTCCCATGCAGGTCCATCCATCGTTCAGAACAAGAGCATCCATCCTGTCCTCCACTGCTTAAAGACGGGTGTTCAGCAAGGCATTGCTGAAACTTATGCCAGTGCTTGTTTACTCCTGCCTGTCATGTCAACTTTGAACTCCAATGTGCAGTGAATGGGTAGCTGCCTGGATGTCTTTTAAATATGGGGCCCAGATATCTTGGCTTTCCCCACTGTGCAATTCCCCGGAAAACCTCCAGTTGCATAATTAATTGGCACAGCTTCGCGCCTTTTGGCAGGTTTTCCTCCTAGGCTCTGTGATGGAAGGGTGACTTCTCGCCCCTGCTGGGACTTAGGCTTGGAGTGGTAAATCCTAGCCCTAGTTATTGGCATTAACTTTTGTAGTCTAGTTAACATGTACATGCAGCAACTTCAAGAAATAGTAGAATTTATGGGCAAGATGCTGATTTTGCAAAGCTAATGGTAGAGAAGTACAAATCGTCCAGCAATTGGTAGTGATTTAAAATTCACCAGGTATCTCTTCCTCTTCACAAGCTGGCCAATTTAGACATGAATAAAGATTGCATCATCCATATGCCATTATTTTTCCAACACATTCCAGTCCATTGTTAATTAAAATTGAGTTATCTCTGTCTCTCGTTTTATGTTTATGTAGATGTTGTCTTTTTTTTTCCATTTGTGTCTTGCACACTTTTAAGATGGAGATCAGGCAAATGTTTTTTTCTCGGGAATCATGTCATTGGTCTGTGGAATTATCTTCCCCGGGAAGCTGGGTCATTGAATTTCTTCAAGGCTGAAGTAGATACATTTTTGATAGACAAGGAGGTCAAGGGTTATGGGGAGAAGACAGAGAAGTGTAGTTGAGAGCACAACCAGGTCAGCCATGATTTTATCGAATGGCAGAGCAGGCTCGAAGGGCTGGATGGCCTATTCATGCTCATAAGTTCTACATTCCTCTGTTCATTTGTCTGTGTGTCTTTTTTTTCCCTGTAATTTATCTTTGGTACTTTGAGCGTCCACAACACTTTTGGCTGAATTTCATGTCGGCAGGAACGGTACTGCCGCCAGAGGAGAAAGCAGGACGCAACATTGCTTCAGCAGGAAGCGGATCTGGGGTACATGTTACCAGGATCACTTGTGAGCTCAAGTCAGGATCAAAGCTGGAAGATTTGGGAAAATGTGAAAGAAAAGATTTAAAGTAGCAATTTATCTCTTTCTGACAGAGAGAGAGAGGAGAGATAGGAAACATAATAAGTGAGTGGGGAGGTGGAGGAAATTGAATGAGTGAGACAAACAGGCATGGAAAATCCTAACATAGAGAATGGAACCCCTAGCCCTTCACTCTGCTCGTCAGTGTCTTTGTTTGTTTGGGAAAGATGGAGGCTTCACCCAAAAATAAGGCTACTGGAAACAGCAGTACAGCTAGAACCCAGCGCTTCCGTTTTGTGTTCGTTCCAGCATATTCCTGCCAGAGTTACAGCAGAAATCCACTCGAGTGGCCAAAAAGATTATGGATCAATGCTTTGATTAAACTTTTGTAATGTCTGGTGGGATCGTTATGGCTGCAGTCCCTCTCATGATACTTCAGTGAAGCAATTCAATTTCAGTGAAAGTAACAGATTAAATTAAGAGAGCCTATTGGTTATGAGGCATAGCGCAACTAAACTGTGCAAATTGACAAGGCTAGTCTGCTAATCTTGCTGATCATTTTGAGTACAGAACTGAATCTAATTATTTAAAATTATTGGTTTAAAACCCCTCTTCAAATAGGTATTCAGCAGCAAAAATGAGCAACAGTAACTTCTGGGCTTTTGCATTTTATTGCTGGCCTAGCATAATGACCAAGGCACCATTGCACCAATGCATTCCAATTTGTAGTCCCCAACCATTTGTATCACATTTATGGCAAGAGTTATAGCCTCATCTTTTACTTATTCACATAATTGTACCACTAAATCTTCTTAATGACTGCTTCCAAACTCGCAGTTCTACTTTCATGTGCTGCTTGATACTCTAAAATTGTTTATTTTTCTCTTATAGGAAGCTAAAATGAATTTGCAAAAAAAAAGTTTGAAACGCGCAAGGAGAAAGAGCCTGAACCATTTTCAACTCCAGCCCCTTGGCAGTAATGAGGTGGAACCAATCGCCCATCCGTGACAGGACTTGCACCACATCTTTGAGATTGGTTTTTAACCCATTAAAATAAATGGGATGAAAACTGGAGGAGTTCTGTAACAGCTGGGAGATCCACTCCACCACATTATGGATCAGATAACCAAGCTGAAAATTAGATCCTCTCACACAAACCTTCAGAATGTTTCTTCAAGCCATTGTTTCTTCCACTAACCCGATGTGAAATACTCCAGCCATGTGTATATTTACGGTGTGTTGTTCACATGTTTGAAGTATTTCCATTAAGGTTATTTCGAAGAGGGACAGAAATAATTCAGCTCCTTGTAGTCGTGCATTTTATACCACACTCAGCTCTTGTTGATTCAGATTTGGATGATATCTAATTCCATGATAATTGGAACTGCGGCTCAGGAGATTTCTCGGATCTTCCAGAATTCCATGCCTATAATCCAACATGTCTCAATTTCCTGATCAGTTCCTATTTTTTGCTACGATCAAAAATATATGAAGTACCTCCAGTAACCTCTTGGATGATACTGCAGTTGAGAGAATTGCTTTATTGTCTCAGAAAGACAAACCAACTTCACAGCATGCATAATTCTTCCTTTCCCATCTTCTTGTGATTAATTTCAGTAAGAAATTTTGTATTCAGGAAGCCTAATTTAAGTTTGCACATTTTGCAGGCAGAACATTGAAACTGTCATGCCAGGTACATAAACAATTATAGTATAATTTGTCTGATTTGTAATCCAAGTTATCCAAACAGTTTAATCATAAAACAGATGGACTTTGTCTTGAGCTCTGTGTCGAAACCAATAAATGTGCAGACAAAACTGCAATTACGCACAGAATTTAATGTAAATAGCTCAGCAAACACATAACATAATGCAAGCTATTTTGCATTAAAAAATGAATAAAATTAGACCCAAAGCAATTTATTTTTATTTATCTCAACTATTTACCATAAATAAAGTACGGGCATTGAAGCAATTAGCATAATTAGGCTATCCTGGTCAGGGCCAATATGTTTTCCTTTGATGCATTCCTCAGAGTAGTTTCAAAAAAGCAGGAGTTTCACATAACTTGAAAATTATTTTGCACACATCTATTTGCTCATATTTTTGTCGTAGTATTTAACTATTTGCGGGATTCTCCGCCCCACCGCGCCACATTTCTGCCTCGACCAGCCAGCGGGATTCTCCATTATGCCAGCTGGTCAATGGGGCATTGTGGGACAGCCCCACGCCGTCGGTAAACCCCCAGGCACCGGCATAGCGGAGAATCATGCCGGCGGAGAATCCCGGCCTATATCTTTCTTAGGCCTGGATTTTCACTGTGTTGTGGAGTCAGAGACACATAGAAAACAGAGGCAGGAGTGGGCCAATCGGCCCTTTGAGCCTGCTCTACCATTCAGTATGATCATTGCTGATCCTCTATGTCAACACCATACCCCCGTACCCCTTGACACCTTTAGAATCTATCTAATTCTTCTCCAATATATTCAGTGATTTGGCCTCCACAGTGTTCTGTGGTAGACAGTTTCACAGGTCACCATCCTCTGAGTGAAAAGGTTTCCACTCATTTCAGTCCTAAATGGCCTACCCACTATCCTGAGGTTGTGACCCCTTGTTCTAGACCCCCAGGGAGAGGAAGCAACATATTTTCATTGAGCTTGTCCAGCCCTATCAAAATTCTATACATTTCAGTTAGATTCCCTATTATTCTTCTAAATTCCAGTAAATACAGGCCCAGTCAACCCAACCTCTCCTCACATGACAACCCTGCCATGCCAGGAATTAGTCCATTGAACGTTCACTGCACTCCTTCTATGGCAAGTATATCTGTTCTTAGATAATGTTCCTGATAGTGGGGGAGTACAGAACTAGGGGGTCATAGTTTGAGGATAAGGGGTAAAACGTTTAGGACTGAGGTGAGAGTAAATTTCTTCACCCAGAGAGTGGTGAATCTGTGGAATTCACTACTACAGAAAGTAGTTGAGGCCAAAACATTGTGTAATTCAAGAAATAATTAGATATAGCTCTTGGGGCTAAAGGGATCAAGGGATATGGGGGAAGGCAGGATCAGGGTATTAAACTTTATGATCAGCCATGATCAAAATGATTGGCGGAGCAGGCTCGAAGGGCTGAATGGCTTCCTCCTCCATCTATTTCCTATGTTTCTATAAGGAGACCGATTAGGAGACCAAAACTGCGCACAATACAGGTGTGGTCTCACCAAGGCCCTATACAGCCGCAGTAAGACATCTTTGCTCCGGTACTCAAGTCTTCTTACAATGAATGCCAACATTATATTTTCCATCCTAACTGCTTGCTGTACCTGCATATTTTCAGTGACTGGTGTACTAGGACACCCAGATCCCTTTGTGTGTCAACATTTCACGATCTATCATCATTTAAATAGTACTCTTCCATTCTGTTTCTCTGTCCAAAGTGGATAACTTCACATTTATCCACTTTATTCTGTACCTGTCATGTTGCCCGCTAACTCAACTTGTCTAAATCAACCTGAAGCCTCTTAACATCCCCCTCACCACTCACATTCCCATCAAGTTTCATGTTGTCAACGAACTTGGAGATATTACTTTTGGTTCCCTCATCCAAATCATTGAGGTATATAATGAATAGCTGGGGGCGCAAGCACTGATCCTTGAGGGATTCCACTAGTCACCTGCCACTTTGAACAAGACCCATTTATTGCTCCTGTCTGATAACTAATTCTCAATCCATGCCAATATATAACCTCCATTCCCATGCACTTCAATTTTGCACACTAATCTCTTTTAAGTGGGACTTTATCAAAAACTTTCTGAAAATCCAAATGTCAGGTGGATGTACCTTTAAGAAATGTGTGTTTATCAAATAGCTGCAGTGATGTCAGTGTGTGGGTGGAGCTGGCTGGCTGTCTTTCACTTTTGTTTTGAGCTGGCAGCTGCTGTGTGTTGGGTTTCATTTTCAGAGGTGGATAGCTACATTCAAAGAAAACAGCTGTATAATGATCTCTCTCTCTACAAGCTGAGGAATGTCGAAAGATCACTTGATGATTTCAAAGTAATACCTGTTTCTGTAGAGAATGTTAACCTGCTGTCTTTATTTTAAAAGGGTTTAACTTGTGGATGTTGTTTGGAAAGTTATCAAGGGTTATCTATAGAGTACTGTATCTTTTGGGGGGTGGTCGGATTGGTAGTTGATAAACTGTTTACTGTGTGTTTCTAAAATATTAATTGAATTCATAGAATAAGCATTGTTTTGTTTTCAACATACTTTAGCTCTCTGTTGCATCATACCTGTAAAGCGGGTCCTTGTGCTCCCCATAACCAAAATCTATTTAAAGTTGTGGGTCAGGAGAACTCCATGATATACTTTGGGGTTCTCTAAATCCTGGTCCATAATACACCACATCCGCTGGTTCACCCTTATCAGTTCCTTTATAAAAGGAAAATTTTATTGGGAGTTTTCTGTAGACCCCCCAATAACAGTTGAGAGATAGAGGAACAGATTGGGCGGCAGATCTTGGGAGAAGTGCAGAAATATCAGATTTGTTATCATGGGTGACTTCAACTTCCCTAATGTTGATTGGAACCGCCTTAGTGCAAATGCTTTGGATGGAGCAGATTTTGTCAGGTGTGCATAGGAAGGATTCCTGACTCAATATGTAGGTAGGCCGACTAGGGGGGGGGCCATATTGGACTTTGTGCTTGGCAACGAACCAGGCCAAGTGTCAGATGTCTCGGAGAGCATTTCGGTGACAGTGACCACAACTCCTTGACCTTTACCATAGTCATGGAGCGGGCTAGGAACAGACAGTATGGGAAGGTATTTTATTAGGGGAGGGGAAATTATACTGCTATTAGATAGGAGCTGAGGAGCATAAAGTGTGAACAATTGTTCTTGGGGAAATGCACAACAGTAACGAGGGGGTTCTTTAAGGAGCACTTGCTGTGAGTGCTGGATAGCTTTGTCCCACTGAGACGATTTGATTTGATTTATTATTATCACATGTATTAGTATGCAGTGAAAAGTATTGTTTCTTGAAATGAAAATTGCTTATTGTCACGAGTAGGCTTCAATGAAGTTACTGTGAAAAGCCCCTAGTCGCCACATTCCGGCGCCTGTTCGGGGAGACTGGTACAGGAATTGAACTGTGCTGCTAGCCTGCCATGGTCTGCTTTCAAAGCCAGCGATTTAGCCCAGTGTGCTAAACCAGCCCCTAAATGAAAATGAAATGAAATGAAATGCATGCTGTACAAACAATGCATACCGCACATAAGGAAGGAAGGAGAGACTGCAGAATATAATGTTACAGTTATAGCAAGGTGTAGAGAAAAGATCAACTTAATATGAGGTAAGTCCATTCAAAAGCCTGATGGCAGTAGGGAAGAAGCTGTTCTTGAGTCAGTTGGTACGTGGCCTCAAACTTTGGTATCTTTTTCCTGATGGAAGGAGGTGGAAGAGAGTATGTCTGGGGTGCATGGGGTCCTTAATTATATTGGCTGCCTTTCTGAGGCAGCAGGAATTATAGATAGAGTCAATGGATGGGAGGCTGGTTTGCATGATGGACTGGGCTACAGTCACGACCTTTTGTAGTTTCCTGCGGTCTTGGGCAGAGCAGGCTCCAAACCAAGCTGTGATACAACCAGAAAGAATGCTTTCTATGGCGCATCTAGAGAAGTTGGTGAGGGTCGTAGCTGACATGCCAAATTTCCTGAGTCTTCTGAGAAAGTAGAGTCATTGGTGGGCTTCCTTAACTATAGTGTCGGCATGGGGGGACCAAGGCAGGCGGTTGGTGATCTGTACACCTAAAAATTTGAAGCTCCCGACCCTTTCTACTTCGTTCCCATTGATGTAGACAGGGGCATGTTCTCCACTACGCTTCCTGAAGTCGATGATAATCTCCTTTGTTTTGTTGACATTGAGGGAGAGATTATTGTCGTCGCACCAGTTCACCAGATTCTCTATCTCATTCCTATACTCTGTCTCGTCATTGTTTAAAATCCGACGCACTACAGCGGAGTTTGGAGATGAGTTTTGTAGGAATGATGGTGTTGAAGGCTAAGCTGTAGTCGATAAATAGGAGTCTGACGGAGGTGTCTTTGTTATCTAGGTGTTCCAGGGTAGAGTGCAGGGCCATGGAGATGGCGTCTGCTGTGGACCTGTTGTAGAGGTAGGCAAACTGTAGTGGATCAAGGCAATCTGAGAGGTTGGAGTTGATTTGTGCCATGACTAACCTTTCGAAGCACTTCATGATGATGGATGTCAGAGCCACTGGACGATAGTCATTAAGGCACATGGCTTGACTTGTTTTGGTGCAGCGATGATGGTCGTCTTCTTGAAGCAGATAGGGACCTCAGATTGTTGAAAAGAGAGGTTGAAGATGTCTGTGAATACCCCCGCCAGCTGATCCACGCAAGACCTGAGTGCTCGTCCGGGTACCCCATCCGGGCCAGAGGCTTTCTGTGGGTTGACCTTCAAGAAGGCTGCTCTGACGTCTGCAGTGGTGATCTCAGATACAAGTTCATCCGCGGCTTCTGGGGTGGAGGGCTCGCTCTTGCTCAAAGCGGGCATAGAATGCGTTGAGCTCATCAGGGAGGGGTGCGTTGGAGTCGACAATTTTACATGCCTTCATCTTGTAGCCTGTTATGTCTTGTAGACCTTGCCATAGAGGCCGTGGATCTGTGTGGCGAGCCTGGGACTCAAGCTTGGTCCGGTACTGTCTTTTGGCATCTTTGATGGATTTCTTTATCCATGAGACGAGGAAGGAATGGTTAGGTGAAGGTGCTTTTCCCTAATCCTTCCCGCCAGGGCTTTTTCATGCCCCCTTCTAGCTTTCCTCAGTCTATTTTTGAGTTCCTTCCTGGCTACCTTGTAACCCTCTAGAGTCGTACCAGATCCTTACTTCCTCAATCTTACGTAAGCTTCCTTCTTCCTCTTGACTAGAAGCTCCACTTCTCTTGTCATCCAAGGCATGACCTGCCCCTCACAAAGCCATGCTGACTATCTTTAATCAAACTATGTTTTTCTAAATAATCATAAATCCTTTCTCTCAGAATGCTTTCCAATATTTTGCTCACCTCAGATGTAAGACTGATGGGTCTGTAATTCCCAGCGATTTACCTATTCCCTTTCTTGAACAAGGGAACAACATTCGCCTCCCTCAAATCATCCGGTACTACTCCAGTGGAGATTGAGGACGCAAAGGTCATCGCCAATGGGGCAGCAATCTCCTCCCTCGCTTCCCATAGTAACCTTGGATATATCCCATCAGGCCCAGGGGACTTTTCTATCCTGATGCTTTTCAACATTTCCAGCACATCCTCCTTCTTAATATCAACCTGTTCGAGTCTATGAACCTGGTTCACACTGTCCTCATGAGCAACAAGGTTCCTCTCTCTCGTGAATATTGAAGCAAAATATTCATTTAGGGCCTCCCCTACTTCCTCAGACTCTCGGCACAAGTTCCCTCCATTATCCCTGATCGGCCCTACTCTCACTCTGCTCATCCTCTAATTTCTCACATAAGTGTAGAACGCCTTGGGGTTTTCCCTAATCCTTCCGCCAGGGCTTTTTCATGCCCCCTTCTAGCTCTCCTCAGTCCATTTTTGGGGATGTGACGAGACACATTGATGAAGGTCGGGTAGTGGATGCGGTGTATATGGATTTCAGTAAGGCATTTGATAAGGTTCCTCGTGGTAGGCTCATTCAGAAAGTTAGAGGGGATGGGATACAGGGAAATCTGGCTGTCTGGATACAGAATTGGCTGGCCGAAAGAAGACAGCGAGTGGTAGTTGATGGAAAGTATTCCGCTGTGTGGTTGCTAAATTTGCAGATGACCTAGAGGTAGGTAGGAAAGTAGAACGTGAGAAAGACTTAAAGGGTATACAAAGAGACTTAGATAGGTTAAGTGAGTGGGCAAAAAAATTGGCAATGTGGGAAAATGTGAACTTGTCCACCTTGGCAGGAAGCACGCAGTATATTATTTAAGTAGAGAAAGATTGGAAAACCTGGAGGTACAGAGGGTTCTGCGTGTCTCAGAATGTGATTCACAGGAGGTTAGTATACAGGTACAGTAAGTGATTAAGATGGTAAATGGAATGTAGGTGTTTATTGCAAGAGGAATGGTATATAACAGTAAGGAGATTTTGTTATAATTGTATTGGTTGTTGGTGACACCTTAACTGGTGTACTGTGTAGATTTAGTTTCCTTCTTTGAGAAAAGATATATCATTAGAAGTTCAGAAAAGCTTCAGTCAACTGATTCTGAGATGAGGATGTTATAGAACATAGAGTGCAGAAGGAGGCCATTCGGCCCATCGAGTCTGCACCGACCCACTTAAGACCTCACTTCCACCCTATCCCCGTAACCCAATAATCCCTCCTAACCTTTTTGGTCACTCTGGGCAATTTAGCATGGCCAATCCACCTAACCTGCACGTCTTTGGACTATGGGAGGAAACCGGAGCACCCGGAGGAAACCCACGCAGACACGGGGAGAACGTGCAGACTCCGCAGAGACAGTGACCCAGCGGGGAACTGAACCTGGGACCCTGGCGCTGTGAAGCCACAGTGCTGGCCTGTTGTGCTACCGTGCTGCCCAAGATACCGTGTTATCTTATGAGGAGAGGTTGGGCAGATTGGACCTGTATACATTGGAGATTAGAAAACTGAAAGGTGATCTTATTAAAACATAGAAGATCCTGAGGGAATTGAAGGGGTGGATGCTCAGAGGATGTTCCCCATCTGCGTGAATCTAGAACCAGGAAACATAGTTTAAATATAAGGGGTCTCCAATTTAAGAGCGGAAATAATTTGGCTGGCTTCTCCGTGCCGGAGTCTAAATGCTGACCCTGGGGCAGGATTTGTGGACTTTCACGACAGCAAAACTAGCGCCGCACCTGGGGGGACCGATTCAGCGACTGTCAAGGGGCTAGCAGGGCGCCACATGGAACACAATCAATTCCAATGCGAAACGGTGCCGGATTCGCAAATGACACTAAGGCAGCTGCAACCACATATACACACTTCACTCCCCACACACACCATCCCAGCCAACAATATGGCACTGGTTCTGCTGGAGTGCACCCATATGGCTGATGGGTCAGCTAGGGCCAGAGGACATCTGGGGGGACACCCATACGACACGTGGCCCTAAGTTCATAGTGGCAGTCAGCGGCTCACTTGTCTAAAATCCTTGGGTATTATCAAGCCCATCCGTTTCACCGATTGGGCAGCGCAGGTCGTACCGGTAATGAAGCCAGATAACACAGTTCTCTTGTGAGGCAGCCACAAATTAATGGTAAACGCAGCTTCCCTAAACGCAGCTTCCCGACTTGACCGATACCCCATGCCCCACATAGAGGATGCTTATGCAACACTTGCATCTCGTTCACAAAGTTGGACATGAACCACGTTTATATGCAGCTGTAGTTGGATCCTGCTTCCCGAAAGTATGTTCCTGTTAATATGCACAGGGGCCTGTTTGAGTATATTCAGTTGCCTTTTGGCATGTCCTCCGCCTGTGTTATTTTCCAACGCATAATGGAGAACATCCTGCAAAGTTTACCACGTGTTGCTGTTAACTTGGATGAGGTGTTGGCTACGGGAACTTCAGAACAAGAGCATTTGGACAATCTGGGGGCTGTGTTAAGGCACTTCTTGGAGGTTAGAGACTAATTGTGATGCGCAAAGTGCATTTTTCAGGTGGAGGAAGTGATCTACCTCGGTTATTGGGTGAACCACGAAAGTATGCACGCCGCCTTGGAGAACATAGAACATAGAATCGTAGAGCACAGAACAGGTCCTTCGGCCTTCCATGTTGTGCCGAGCTTTGTCTGAAACCAAGATCAAGCTATCCCACTCCCTGTCATTCTGGTGTGCTCCATGTGCCTATCCAATAATCACTTGAAAAGGTGCACGCCATTCAGCAGGCCCCTGCTCCAAAGGACACTTTGAAACTTTGTTCTTTTTTCAGCCTTGTTAATTACTACAGGAAGTTTCTCTCGAATCTGAAAACAAGGTTGGCCCCAATAAACCTTCTGTTGAAGAAAGATCGCTTTTGGGTTTGGGCTGTGCCGCAAAAAAACGGCTCACAGCAGGTGAAGCAGCAGATGTCGTTGTCCAGGTTACTACCTCAGTGTGATCCTGGAAAGCCTCTGCTCATCACGTGTGATGCTTCTCCCTATGGTATTAGGTTTGTCCTGTCCCACAAAATCGAGAATGGAGGGGATCGGCCAATAGCTTTCATATCCCGTACATTGACTGCATCGAAAAAGAAATACGTGCAGTTTGAAAAGGAGAGCCTGGCGGTGGTCTTTGTGGTGAAACCTTTTCACCAGTATATTTATGGCAGTCACTTCACTATTGTGACCGATCATAAACCTCTGCTCGGACTTTTCCGAGAGGATATCGCAATTCCACCCATTGCTGCCTTGTGGATCCAGCGCTGGGCCTTGATGCTCGTTGCCTACAAGTATACTTTGGACAATTAGCCGGGCATGCAAATTGCGAATGCTGATGCACTGAGCCGTTTGCCTTTGTCGACCCGCCTCTTGTCAAACCCTAGGACGGTCAAGAAGGTCACAACCCTAAATTTTATGGACTCATTACCGATCATGGCATTGCGGATCCGTGAATGGGCCCAGATGGACCTGGTCCTATCGAAGGTTCGACATGTAGTCTTATATATTGGGCAGCAGAGACAGCTCTCAGGCAAGCTCAGAGCGTTTTCCTACAAGCTGTCAGAATTCAGTGTGGAAGACAATATCCTACTGTGGGGGTGTATATGGTTGTCCCAGATAAAGGGCAGAAGCTGATCCTAAAGGAGCTCCACAGGGGTCATCTGGCTGTGTCCAAGATGAAGGCCTCGACACTGATATTGAAAAGGTGGCCCAGCAATTTTCCATTTGTCAGTACCATCAGAAGCTTCTATTGGCCGTGCCTCTGCATCACTGGGAATGACTGGGCTAGCCCTGGACATGGGTACATGCAGCCTTTGCTGGTCCTTTTCAGTGGTCCATGTTCCTCTTGCTGATTGATGCTCACTCCAAATGGCTCGAGGTATACAAGATGGCAGGAACCAGATCCCATGCAACCATAGAAAATATGCATTTATCTTTTTGTATGCACGGACTTCCCAAAGTACTTGTCACTGACAACGGCACTCCTTTCACGAGTGAGGAGTTTGTTGGTTTTGTGAAGGTAACTGGGTTATGGCGTACTGAAACTTAATTGCCCTCACAAGTTTGTTTGTATTTAATCTGTTTGGGTGGCGATAAGAAACAACAAAGAAACAAAATCATCGGTGGGAACAGTTGATTGGTCCCTGACAATAGCTATGCTACAGGACAACCTACCAATCAATAAATAATGGTGGCTTGTAAGAAAGGTACTATAAGCATGGGAGATTTCAATAGATAGGGTGAATCAAATTGGCAAAGCTGTATGGAGGGCTTCTGATGGTGGCCATCTAGTGAGTGGTCACACATTTGGTGGCTCCCATTCGAGGCGGAATTCTTTGGTACTTTTTCATCCGATATGGGGGTGTTTACTGGTGTGAGGTTCATGAGCACTGATAGACATAAATCTTTCTCTGGTGGGCAGGTTTATGCCGTATCAGATGAGGAGTGTAACGTACAAGAGGTAGCAGCCTGGCCGGGTGGTTTGTCAAAGTGTAACAGAAGGAAAGATGGCGGAGGACTCTGGGGCATCGTTGCCCGCCCAGTGGGCTACTGAGCAACTGATGTAATTCCTGACTGCTAAGACACCTCAGAGGTCCTGGCTAAGGTGGTGGAGGCTATTGAGAGAGTGGAACAGAGACTGGAGGTGCAGTGTTCGGCACACCAAAAGGTAGAGGAGTCGGTGGTGCAACGTGCGGACTAGCTGGCCCCTCATTGGAGGCAGATATGGTGCTCTTGCCGGAGGGCCAGAAGCAGCTGGGAGAGAAGGTGGAGGACCTGGAGAATTGCTCCAGGAAGCAGAATCGCCAGATTGTGGGGCTGCCTGAAGGGATTAGGGCAACGCAGGCCACCACGTGTCGAGAATTTGGTAGGGATGTGGTGTTTGACAGTTCCCCCAAGGTGTTTTGAGAGATCAAGGTAATTGAGGAGTGGGAGAAGCCTATCGTTTTCTCGATAAGGGGAAGATTCTGAGGTGTGCGAAAGAGACGAGAAAGTGCGTCTGGGAAGGAAATGTGCCGCAGATCTACAGGACTTGGGTTCGGACGTGGCCAAGGGATGGGCTGGGTTCAATCAGATGAAGTTGGCCCTCTACAAGGAAGGAGTGAAGGAGTGAGGTTTGGGGTGTTGAATCCTGCTCGTCTGTGGTCACGCTTGAGAATCGAGAATTCTATTTTGATATGCCGGAGGAGGCAAGTGAATTTCTGAGAGACCGTGGACTGGGAGGTGTGTAAGGGCATTGAACTTTGGAGGTGCTAATGTGGGTGTGTACCCTGGGCAGATTGTTGTATTTACTGTGTTTGGGTGCAGAGTGGGTAAGTGTTTTTTTATTGTTTTTGGGGTGTTACGGGTGAAGGGCAGCTGGGGGGGGGGGGGGGGGGGGGGGGGAGGGGGGTTGGCGGTGGCCTCAAGTGGGGGCCACCATTCTAGCTGGTTGGCTAGTTAACTAGAGTGAAGTGGGGGGGGTCAATCTGTGGGTGGGGGTGGTGTTTGGGTTTTCTTTTTTCTTTGTTTATGGGGGGGGGAGTTGGCGTGGCATAGTTGGTTAAAGAGAGATGGCGGTGGAAATCTTGGGGGTGGGGGGGTTGCCTGAGAGTGAGCGAGGCCTGGAACCGGAGAGCTTGTTTAAAATGGGCTGATCGGCGAAGGGGTGGGCGCCGGGGAGCCCCCTGACCCAGTTGATTACATGGAATGTTCGGGGTTTGAATGGCCCTGTTGAAAGATAAAAGCAAATTACTGCGGATGCTGGAATCTGAAACAAGAACAGAAAATACTGGACAATCTCGGCAGGTCTGACAGCATCTGTGGAGAGAAAAGGGAGCTGTCATAATATACACACAAGTATATGATGGTGCCCAGACAGACATTGATTGACACACAGGATGACCAATGAACACACAGAACACAGCAGCCAATCACCAGACAGGACACGGCCACTATTAAGCCAGAGGGCACTAGTTTTCCTGCTCTCTTGGGATGCAGCCTGAGACAGTCAGAGCCCGTGAGCAACAACTAGAACATACACCATGTGGTAGTAAGACAGTCTGGTCAGGTTAGCCTCAGATCTCCAGTCAACTCAGCATAGTGTCAACCCACAGTTAAAGTATGTTTAATAGTTGAGAGTTAATAAAATAGAGTTGAATTTCTCCAAGTGTTGGTAGCCTGTCTCTCTCACTGCTATGGTAAATGCAGTCCTCGCAGACCCAGCTTACCCAACACATCAGGAGCTAACGTTTCGAGTGTGGATGACGCTTCAAGTCTACTGAAGAGACTGAAAAGTCATCCAGACCCGAAATGTTAGCTTCCCTTTCTCTCCACAGATGCTGTCAGACCTGCTGCGATTGTCCAGTATTTTCTGTTCCGTTTAAAAGGTCTCTTGATTGCGCCCATTTAAGGTGTTTGATTGCGGACGTTGTGTTTCTTCAGGAGATACACCTGACACTGGGGGACCAGGCGATGCCGAGGAAGGGCTGGGTGGGGCATTCGGGATTGGGTAAGAAGACGAGGGAGGTGGCGATGTTGATTAATAAGAAGGTGGGACGATGAGGAATACAGGTTTTAGTAAAAATTACGGGTTTTAGCAAAGATTCCAGACCTGGACACACACTGGCTGATTTTGGGGGAGAATTTAATACGGTGCTGCATCCTAAGTTCTACCAGTCATGCCCTAGGTCCCTGAAGGTTTTGGCCATTGCAAGGGAGCTATTGGGGTCCATGGAATGTATGGGGGTGGGTGGACCTTTGGCTGTGTGAGAGGCTGAGGCGAATGCGTTTTCCTATTTTTTGCACGTGCACTGGGTGCACCCCCGGATTGATTTCTTTATCTCAGATCAGTTGCTGTTGGCGGGGGTGGCTGGATCGGAGTATCGGCGATGTCGGACCATGTACCGCATTGGGGGGACTTGCAGGTGGCAAACGGGCATGCACAGCGGCCGGATGGAGGTTATATGTGGGGTTATTGGCAGATAAGAGGGTTTACGAAAGGGCGAGGGTGGCCATCCGGAACTATGTGGAGCAGAATAAGACCGGGGAGGTATCTGCCTCCACGCTGTGGGAGGCACTGAAAGCGGTGGTATGGGGGGAGCTTATTTTGATTTGGGCGCATAGGGAGAGGGTGGAGCGGGCTGAGAGGCTGAGGTTGGTGGAGGCCATTCTGAGGGTGGGCCGGAGGTACTCGGCAGGGCCTGAGGAGGTGCTACTAAAGGAGAGGCAGAGGCTTCAGGTGGAGATTGAACTGGTGTCCATGGGGAAGGCGATGGGGCAATTGTGTAGAGCCAGAGGGGTGGGATATGAGTACAGGGAGAAAGCCAGGAGGATGCTTGCGCACTAGCTCAGGAGGCAGGCGGCAGTGAGGGAGATTGGGTGGATGAGAGACGAAAGGGGTACGGTGGTATTGGAACCAGAAGGGGTGAACAAGGTTTTTGACACTTTTAACTGGAAACTGTATAGCACGGAACGTCCGGTAGGGGTTGAAGGGATGAGTGGCTTATGGATGGGCTGGAGTTTCCGTGAGTAGAGGAGGCAAACGTATAGGGGCTGGGGACCCCATTCGAGTTCAGGGAGGTGATGGACTGCGTGGGGTCGATGCAGGCAGGGAAGGCCCTGGGTTCGGATGGGTTTCCAGTCGGGTTCTATAAGAAGTTTGGGTCGGAGATGGGCCCCCTGCCAGTTAAAATGTACAATGAGTCACTGGACAGGGGAGGGTTTCCCCCCCATGAGAAACATCAACTCCGTAATTCCAGAATGCCTTGATCCACTGCAATTCGCATACCGCCACAACCGGTCCACAGCTGTTGCCATCTCCCTGGCCCTACACTCATACCTGGAGCATATCAACAACAAGGACTCCTATGTCAGACTCCTATTCATAGACTACAACTCCGCCTTCAACACCATAATCCCAGCCAAGCTCATATCAAAACTCCAGAACCTAAGATTTGGCTACTCCCTCTGCAACTGGATCCTCGACTTCCTGACTCATGGACCACAGTAATTATGGATAAACAACAACACCTCCTCCACGATAGTCCCTAATACCGGGACCCCCAAGGCTACGTATTTAGCCCCTACCAGACTCCCTATACACACACGGCTGTGTTGGAAAATTTGGCTCCATCTCCATCTCCAAGTTTGTTGATGACACGACCGTAATGGGTCAGATCTCAAACAGCGATGAGTCAGAATACAGGAGGGAGATAGAGAACCGAGTGGAGTAGTGTAACAACAACAATCTCTCCCTCAATGTCAGCAAAACTGAAGAGCTGGTCATTGACTTCAGGAAGCATGGCATTGTACACACCCCTGTCTGCATCAATGGTGCCGAGGTGGAGATGGTTGACAGCTTCAAATTCCTAAGTGCGCACATCACCAACAATCTGTCCCGGTCCACCTACGTCGACGCTATGACCTAGAAAGCACAACAGCGCCTATGCTTCCTCAGGAAACTAATTAAATTCGGCATGTCCACATTGACTCTTAGCAATTTTTACAGATGCACCATAGAAAGCATCCTGTCTGGCTGCATCACAGCCTAGATTGGCAACTGCTCAGCCCAAGATTGTAAGAAACTACAGAGTCGTGAGCACAGCCTAGTGCATCACTCAAACCCACCTCCCATCCATTGACTCTGTCTACACCTCCTGCTACCTTGGGAAAGGGGGCAATACAGTCAAAGACCCCTCCCACCCGGGTTATTCTCTCTTCCAACTTCTTCCATTGGACAGGAGATACAACAGCCTGAGAACACGCACTGAAAGGTTAAAAAACAGCTCCTTCCCCGCTGTTACCAGACTCCTAAATGACCCTCCTATAGACTGAACTGTACTACACTCCGGATGGTCACCTAATGCCTGTGCCTGTGTATTTACATTGTGTATTTATGCATATCCTATGTTTTTTCATATGTGGAACAATCTTTCTGGACTGTATGCAGAACGATATTTTCCGCTGTACCTCAGTACACATGACAAGAAATTAAATTCAATTAAATTCACGCAGTCTCAGACTTCGATATTTCTTATTTTAAAGAAAGACAGGGACCCAGGGCAGTGTGGATTGTACCGCCCCACTTCATTAAATGTAGATGCGAAGTTGTTGACGAAGGTGCTGGGACACAGATAGAGGATTGCGTGCCGGGGGTGATAGGTGAGGACCAGATGGGATTTGTGAAGGGGCAGGTGCTGTCGGCAAATGTACAGAGGTTACTTCATGTAATCATGATGCCCCCAATGGCTGAGAAGTTGAAATGGTTCTGGTGATGGACGCGGAGAAAGCTTTCGATTGAATCGAGTGGGCATACTTAATGGAGGTGCTGGGGTGGCTTGGGTTTGGTCAGGGTTTGGCTGCTGTATAAGGCACCTAAGGCGAGTGTTCGGACTAACAAGGTCAGCTTAGAGTACTTTGGGTTGCACTGGGGGCAAGGCAGGGGTGCCCGCTCTCCCCGTTACTCATTGCCCTGTTGATTTAGCCGTTGGCAATGGTACTTGGGGGCTCCAGGTGGGTGTAGGGGTATTGAGCGGGGTGGGGGGTGCCGAGCACTGTGTTTCTTTGTATGCAGATGATCTTCTGCTGTACATTTCAAACCCGGTCAAGAGCTGCGACAGAATCAAGGGGATTTTGGGGGAGTTTGACCGCTTTTTGGGGCGACAAGCTGAACGGGGACATGAGAGGAGGTTGGGGGAACTGCAGCTCCAGTTGGTAAGGGTGAATTTTCGTTACCTTGGGATAGAGGTGGAATGGAGTTGGGCCCAGATGCATAAGTTGAACTTGGCGTGGTTGGTGGAGGGAATAAAGGTGGACTTGAAGAGTGGAATATGCTGCCATTGTCGTTGGCTGGTCAGATCCAGATGGTAAAGATCTTCCTTTTTTAATGTAAATTTAGAGTACCCAATTCTTTTTTTCCAATTAAGGGGCAATTTAGCGTGACCAATAAACCTAACCTGCACATCTTTGGGTTGTGGGGGCGAAACCCACGCAAACACGGGGAGAATGTGCAAACTCCATACGGTCAGTGACCCAGAGCTGGGATCAAACCTGGGACCTTAGCGCCGTGATGCAGCAGTGCTATCCAATGTGCCACCGTGCTGCCCTCAGACAATAAATATGATGGTGTTGCCAAAGTTTTTGTTTGTGTTACAGAACTTTGTGCCCAAGTTCCTTTTTTAGGAAGATTGGGATGATTTTGTGCTTTGTGTTGGCGGAAGGCTCCCTGGGTTATGAGTGTGTTCTTGGAGAGGGATCGCCGGGGTTGGGGTGTTAGTGTTGCTGAGTTTGCTAAACTCCCATTGGGCAGCAAATATTGCAATGGTTAGGAAATGGGCGATGGAGGAACGGCCGATTTGGGGGCAGATGGATGTGGTCTTATGTAAGGCGACCAGTTTGAGGGCACTGTTGTTGGTGCCTCTTCCATTCTCGCCGGCCAGGTACTCCATGAGGACGGTAGCGGCATCTGCACTGCGGGTACAGGACAAACTCCTGCCTGAGGAGGAAATAGGGGAAGGCAAGGTTGCGGATATAAATGGCAGAACATAAGAACTAGGAGCAGGAGTAGGCCATCTGGCCCTTCGAGTCTACTCCACCATTCAATGAGATCATGGCTCATCTTTTGTGGACTCAGCTCCACTTTCTCACCCGAACACCATAGCTCTTTATTCTTCAAAAAACTATCTATGTTTATCTTGAAAACATTTAATGAAGGTTCCTCAACTGCTTCACTGGGTAGGGAATTCTATAGATTCACAACCCTTTGGGTGAAGAAGTTCCTCCTAAACTCAGTCCTAAATCTACTTCCCCTTATTTTGAGGCTATGCCCCCTAGTTCTGCTTTCACCCGCCAGGGGAAACAACCTGCCCGCATCTATCCTATCTATTCCCTTCATAATTTTATATGTTTCTATTAGATCCCCCTGCATCCTTCTAAATTCCAACGAGTACAATCCCAGTCTACTCAACCTCTCCTCGTAATACAACCCCCTCAACTCTGGGATTAACCTAGTGAATCTCCTCTGCACACCCCCCAGCACCAGCACGTCCTTTCTCAGGTAAGGAGACCAAAACTGAACATAATACTCCAGGTTGGGCCTCACTAATATCTTATACAGTTGCAGCAGAACCTCCCTAGTCTTAAATTCCATCCCTCTAGCAATGAAACTCCATTCACCTTCTTAATCACCTGTTGCACGTGTAAACCATTTTGTGCGATTCATGTACTCGGACACCCAGGTCCCTCTGCACAGCAGCATGTTTTAATATTTTATCATTTAAATAATAATCCCTTTTGCTGTTATTCCGACAAAAATGGATAACCTCACATTTGTCAACATTGTATTCCATCTGCCAGACCCTAGCCCATTCACTTAACCTATCAAAATCCCTCTGCAGACTTCCAGTATCCTCTGCACTTTTCGCTTTACCACTCATCTTAGTGTCGTCTGCAAACTTGCACTTGGTCCCCAACTCCAAATCATCGATGTGAATTATGAACAATTGTGGGCCCAACATGGATCCCTGAGGGACACCACTAGCTACTGATTGCCAACCAGAGAAACACCCATTAATCCCCACTTTTTGCTTTCTATTAATTAACCAATCCTCTATCCATGCTAGTACTTTACCCTTAATGCCATGCATCTTTATCTGATGCAGCAACCTTTTGTGTGGCACCTTTTCAAAAGCTTTCTGGAAATCCAGATATCCCACATCCATTGGCTCCCCATTGTCCACCGCACTGATAATGTCCTCAGAAAAATTCCACTAAATTAGTTAGGCATGACCTGCCCTTTATGAACCCATGCTGCGTCTGCCCAATGGGACAATTTCCATCCAGATGCTTTGCTATTTCTTCCTTGATGATAGATTCCAGCATCTTCCCTACTACCGAAGTTAAGCTAACTGGCCTATAATTACCCTCTTTCTGCCTACCTCCTTTTTTAAACAGTGGTGTCACGTTTGCTAATTTCCAATCTGCCGGGACCACCCCAGAGTCTAGTGAACTTTGGTAAATTATCACTAGTGCATCTGCAATTTCCCTAGCCATCTCGTTTAGTACCCTGGGATACATTCCATCTGGGCAGGAGACTTGTCTACCTTTAGCGCCATTAGCTTGCCCATCACTACCTCCTTAGTGATAACAATCGTCTCAAGGTCCTCACCTGTCATAGCCTCATTTCCATCACTCACTGGCATGTTATTTGTGTCTTCCACTGTGAAGACCGACCCAAAAAACGTGTTCAGTTCCTCAGCAATTTCCTCATCTCCCATTATTAAATCTCCCTTCTCGTCTTCTAAAGGACCAATATTTACCTTTGCCACTCTTTTTGTATTATATATTTGTAGTAACTTTTACTGTCTGTTTTTCTATTCTGAGCAAGTTTACTCTCATAATTTATCTTACTCTTCTTTATAGCTTTTTTAGTAGGTTTCTGTTGCCCCCTAAAGATTTCCCAATCCTCTCGTCTCCCACTAATCTTTGCCACTTTGTATGCTTCTGAATGCTGTTGAGGAGAGAGAGTGCTCCCATGGAGGAGGTTAAGAGTTAGTGGAAAGAGATGCTAGGGTGTTGCGCTGGGGGTTGGAGTATGGAGTGAAGCTTTGTGAAGGATTAATGCGTCCTTGTTGTGTGCAAGACTAAGATCCATCCAGTTTAAAATGATGCATGTAGTGTCCAGGATGAGCTGGTTCTTTTCGGGGCTGGTGGATCGGTGTGGGTGGTATGTGAGAGGGCCAGTGAATCATGTCCATACATTTTCGCCGTGTCCGAGGTTTAGGGAGTTTTGGATGGGAATTGCCGACGTAATGTCAAAGATTTTGGGGGTGGAGATAGATCCGAGTCAGGAAGTGGTGATATTTGGAATGTCAGAGGATCCGGGAGTACAGGTGGGGAGAGAGGCTGACGTGTTGGCCTTTGCCTCCCTGATGACCAGAGGTGGATGTTACTCAGGTGGCGGGACCTGGAGCCTCCTCGGGAAGGGGCATGGGTGAGTGATTTGGCAGAGTTTGCTATCAGTGGTTCGGACGATTGGTTCTTCTCAAGGTGGAGACTGTTCATCGACTTCTTTAAGGTATGGTAAAATGTCAGGGTGGGGGGGGGGGGATCTTTTTCGTTTCTTTTAGCTTTTTAGAGAAAAGTTGAGGTTGGTGTGGGGAGGTTGGAGTGGGGAGAGGGGGACAGTATGGATATAGCTATGGCATGTAGTGTGTCGATGTTGTTGCTGCTTCTCTTTGGTCTGTATATATATATTTGAAAATGCCTCTAATAAAACTATTTTTATAAAAACATGAAGGGGGAAGTGGTAAGTTATAGAAGGAAGGTAGAATGTTCTGGTTCCATCTCAAAAGTCATGCATGCAACCCTCATGCGAAGAGAGAGCACTGAGCCCACACCCTTGATGTCCAGCTGGTGAAATGCTATTTGGGAGGAGGGTCATCGGGTGGATGGAGTCGGAGATCAGCTCAACTGGACAACTGAAGGAGAATCCTGATAATCTATCCTGACAAATAAAAGGTCTCTTTAAAGACCCAGGAAAGCAATGGAGGAAGAGGGAACAGTGTACGTGGGAGGATTCTTGCACATGGCTCGCAAGGGCCTTGGCAAAGAGCGAGGCCTCCTTTCATAGGCATGTTTCGGGGGCATCAACCCAGCCTGGGTCAGCCCCTGGAAGTGTGGGGAGGGCTATTCACAGGCAATAACACAAGTGGCAACAATAAAAGCTCAGGAGATCTCCATCAAGTGCAATGATTAATATATTTACAAAGGTGCAACAATTACTTACATGCTTGTAAACCCCTGCAACCTGAGGGAACGTAATAACCCGGAGGCAGATTCTGTTGTGCTGGTTGGACTCTCAGCCACCGAGGGCAGGGGTATGGGTGAGCGATTTGGCTGTTTTTTCATTTGGAGAAGATCAAGCTCGCTATTCAAGGTGAGGAGGAAGGATTCACCTCAATGTGGAAGCTGTTCATCAACTTCTTTAAGGAGTATTGAGTCATCAGCCAGAGTGCGATTGGCTTTTGTGTTTCTTTGTAATGTATATATTTGAAAATGTCTTCAATAAAATGTTTTTTAATAATAGCTATATGGAGGGTGAAGTATATTCGTAAGGTGTATTTTGGATACTTTCTTCAAACGATACGTTTTGGAACCAAATAGGGAGCAGGCTATTTCAGACAGGGTATTGTAATGAGACCAGATTAATTGATGATCACATAGTAAATTATTCTCTTGATAAGAGTGATCATAACATAATATGATTTCACTTTCAATTTGAGAGTAAGAATGTGAGTCTGAAACGAAATTGGAACGGAAAAATAAGTTAAGAAGTAATATGGTAGAGAAGCGTTGGCAGACATTTAACTGTGAAGATATATTCCATTGGAAAATAAATATTCTATAAGAAGGATACACCACCCAGGGCTAACTGAGGATGTTTAGGAAGGTATTAAATTGAAAGAAAAGATATACAATGCTGCCAAGTTCAGTGGATTAGAGAGAAAGCTAGCATAAAATATGAAAACAGACAGTAAAAGCTTCTACAAGTATATAAAAATGAAAAGAGTAGCTAAAATGAGTGCTGGTCCCTGAGAGGATGAGACTGGGGAATTAATAATAGGAGACAAGGAAATTGCCAGAGGCATATTGAACAGTTGTTTTGTATCGGTCTTCACAGTAGAAGTCACAAAATGCATTTCAAAAATATTAGACATGTGGGCAACAAAAAGGAGGTCGGAACTTAAAACAATCATTATCAGTAGAGAAAACTCATGGGACCAAAGGTTCACAAGTATCCTGAACCTGATAACTTGCAGCTTAAAAGAAACGGCTGCAGAGATGGGGGGGGGCCTGGACTCTCCGTTGACAGGATCCTCCGTTTCGCTGGCAGCGCACTCACGACCACGTATTTCCCGACGGCATGGGGTGCCCACAATGGGAAAGCCCATTGGCCGGCTGCCAGGATGGAGAATCCCGCTTGGGGGGGGGGGGGGGCTGCACCAGAAAACAGGTGCGGCGGGACAGAGAATCCCACTAAATGAGTCAGAATATATGGGTAATTTTCAAACTGTAACTTGTGGTGTACCACAGCAATCAGTGCCATAGCTTCAACTATTTACTATCTACATTATTAACTTGGATGAATGGGCTGACTGTATTGTAGCCAAATTTGCTGATGATACAAAGATAGGTAGAAGGGCAAGTTGTGAGGAGGAAGCAAAAAGAGTGCAAAGGGATATAGATAGGTGAAATGAGTGGGCAAAAACTTGGCGGATGGATTATAATGTGGGAAAATATGAAGTTATCCACTTTGACAGGAAGAATCAAAAAGCAGAATATTAGTTAAATGGAGAGAGACTGCAGATTGCTGTAGGACACAGAGATTTGTGTGTCCTAGTATATGAATCGCAAAATGTTGGCATGCATGTACAGCAAAAAAAAAGTCGGAAGGTAAATGGAATATTGGTCTTTATTGCAAATAGGACGGAATGTAAAAGTAGGAATGGCTTGCTGCAAATGCACAGAGCATTGATGAGAATGTACCTGGAGTACTAGACAGTTTTTTGCCTCCTTACTTACTTACGGAGAAATATACTTGCATTGTATGCAGTTCAGAGAAGATTCACTGGAACGATTCCTGGAGTGAAGGATTTGCATTCTGAGGAAAGGTTTAGCAAAGAACAGAAGAAAATTACAGCACAGGAACAGGCCCTTCGGCCCTCCCAGCCTGCGCCAATCCAGATCCTTTATCTAAACCTGTCTCCTATTTTCCATGGTCTACTTCCCTCTGTTCCCGCCCATTCATATACCTGTCTAGATGCGTCTTAAATGATGCTATCGTGCCCGTCTCTACCACCTCCGCTGGTAAAGCGTTCCAGGCACCCACCACCCTCTGCGTAAAAAACTTTCCACGCACATCTCCCTTAAACTTTCCCCCTCTCACCTTGAAATCGTGACCCCTTTTAACTGACACCCCCACTCTTGGGAAAAGCTTGTTGCTATCCACCCTGTCCATACAGGGGCAGCACAGTAGCATGGTGGTTAGCATAAATGCTTCACAGCTCCAGGGTCCCAGGTTCGATTCCCGGCTGGGTCACTGTCTGTGCGGAGTCTGCACGTCCTCCCCGTGTGTGCGTGGGTTTCCTCCGGGTGCTTCGGTTTCCTCCCACAGTCCAAAGATGTGTGGGTTAGGTGGATTGGCCATGCTAAATTGCCCGTAGTGTCCTAAAAAGTAAGGTTAGGGGGGGGGGGGGTTGTTTGGGTTACGGGTATAGGGTGGATACGTGGGTTTGAGTAGTGTGATCATTGCTCGGCACAACATCGAGGGCCGAAGGGCCTGTTCTGTGCTGTACTGTTCTATGTTCTATGTTCTATACCTCTCATAATTTTGTAGACCACAATCAGGTCCCCCCTCAACCTCCGTCTTTCCAACGAAAACAATCCTAATCTACTCAACCTTTCTTCATAGTTAGCACCCTCCATACCAGGCAACATCCTGGTGAACCTCCTCTGCACCCTCTCCAAGGCATCCACATCCTTCTGGTAATGTGGCGAGCAGAACTGCACGCAGTATTCCAAATGTGGCCGAACCAAAGTCCTATACAACTGTAACATGACCTGCCAACTCTTGTACTCAATACCACGTCCGATGAAGGCAAGCATGCTGTATGCCTTCTTGACCACTCTATCAACCTGCGTTGCCACCTTCAGGGTACAATGGACCTGAACTCCCAGATCTCTCTGCACATCAATTTTCCCCAAGACCCTTCCATTGACCATATAGTTCGCTCTTGAATTTGATCTTCCAAAATGCATTACCTCGCATTTGCCTGGATTGAACTCCATCTGCCATTTCTCTGCCCAACTCTCCAATCTATCTATATTTTGTTGTATTCTCTGACAGTCCTCCTCGCTATCTGCAACTCCACCAATCTTAGTATCATCTGCAAACTTGCTAATCAGACCACCTATACCTTCCTCCAGGTCATTTATGTAGATCACAAACATCAGTGGTCCGAGCACGGATCCCTGTGGAACACCACTAGTCACCCTTCTCCATTTTGAGACACTCCCTTCCACCACTACTCTCTGTCTCCTGTTGCCCAGCCAGTTCTTTATCCATCTGGCTAGTACACCCTGAACCCCATGCGACTTCACTTTTTCCATCAACCTGCCATAGGAAACCTTATCAAACGCCTTACTAAAGTCCATGTATACGACATCTACAGCCCTTCCCTCATCAATTAACTTTGTCACTTCCTCAAAGAATTCTATCAGGTTGGTTAATACTGATTGGAGTTTAGAAAAATGAGAGATAATCTTATTGAAAGATGTAAGAGACTGAGGGGGCTAGACAGGGTTGATGTTGAGATAATGTTTCTCCTATGGGGAAATCTGGAACTCGGGAGCACAGTTTAAAAATAAGGGGTCTCCTATTCAAGACAGAAATGAGAAGACATTTCTCCTCTCAAAGGATCACTAAGCTTTGGAAATCTCTTCCACAAAGAGCAGTGGGGGTTATTCAATATATACAAGGGTGAGCAAACAGACTTTTGATTGACAAGGGAGTCAAGATTTATGGGGGGGGGGGGGGGGCTGGTTGTGGATAGGCAGGAAAGTTGAGTTACGGCCACAATCAGATTAACCATGATCTTACTGAATGATGGAGCAAGCTTGATGGGTCAAGTGGCCAAAGCCTGTTCCTATTTCTTAGAATCTTATGAAAGTTTGGAGCTCCGTTCATAATAGCACTGTGGGTGGACAACAGCAATTCAAAAAGGTACCTCACCACCACCTTCTCAAGGGAAATTAGGGATAGGCAATTTCCCTGTCTGCACCACTCACATCTCGTGAAAGAAGACAAATATTCTGCTATGGTTGATGGCCCACATGGATATCCATTTCTGAACTTTGTTCTGAATTTATTCCATTTAACACAACAGTCATGCCAAACAATACAAAAGAGAGTGTCCTCAGTGTGAAGATGGAACCTAGTCTCCATAAAAACTGCACTGTGTCTTAAGTGTTGTAATATGCCTTTGAGGGATATTAGCATGACGTAACTAGAAGGGAAACATGTCATGTGATCCAGTCTTTGTTTCACTTTTGCTTTGAGCAGCTGATATAAACTTTATACCTCTATATGTGTTTTCAAGTGCCTAATTTTAATAAATAAATGCTTAAAGTGTTTATCCAGTCCCTTATGTGCAATTGGTGCTTTATGCCTTGTCCAATAATTAAGTCCAACTTATTATGTCATTATAATAACATAACATTGTGGCAGCGGTGGGCAGAAAGATTAAGTACAGGTACGACGACATGGTGACCAGCCATAGATTGTGCTTCAAGGCATGAGACGAGTCTTGATGTTTTGGTCAAACTGCAGCATTGCAGAATGTTGAAAACAGCATGCAAAGAAAAGCTTTGGAGGCATAGGACGTCATTTAATGGAAACATTTCTAAGTGTCATTTTGGGCACAATTGGCAGGGTGTGTCTCGACGGCCACGTTGGCGAGATTGTGGCTCGTATTTAATGGCACTTAGTGCCGACAATGAGCCCCCCTGGCTGTCTCACCATCTGATTTGCCAGACTCACGCCTCAGCATATCGCCGCTAACAAAGGGGAACTGTTTTTAAATACTCCCTCACAACTCACTCCCAGTCACACACAAGCATAGCAGCATGCAAGGCGTGCTCCTCGCTTTGGGGATGATGACCTGGACAGGCTTCTCAATGCTGTGAATGAGAGACGTGGCATCCTGTTTCCCCGAGTGGTTGGAGGACCAGAAACAGGGCCACCAATATCGCCTGGGAGACAATGGCGGTGCCAGCGGTTGTCATTTTGGGTAGCGTGACCAGGAGGGCTAGCGTCCAATGTCGGTAGACCAACGACCTCTATCATGCTGCAAGGGTATGTTATTACCTTGCCTGGCATCAGTTCCGCCTGCCACTCCTCAAATTCCCAAACCCCACCCACACCCGATATTAATGTTTATTCCTCAGTACACCCTGGCACCTACCAACACAACCGTTTCAACTCCAGCTGCGGTATCCACACATGCCACCTGCTGTAGATCCTCTGATCCATCAAGCGTACGCTCACGAAGCCCTCCCCATGTCCCTGCAGGAGAAGATAGCCCATAATAAGCAGGAAACGGCCGAGACGGGGGGGAGCGGAATACCATAGATCCAAATCCTCATGCTCTATGCCCTGGAAATCACGGGGTTGTCTGAGGAGAGAGCAGCCACCAACAGCAGGTAGGCCTGTGCTGCAGAGGTGAGGATCCACTGCCCCTTCACCCAAATGACCTGGCTCAAGTGAGTTGTTCATGTCAGACATAGTGATCCTTCCCTCTCATTGACCACATGTCCATTCTCTCTCAGGATCTCCATCTGGAGTAGTCACCCGTCGCAACCCAAGAGACCACTTCGGAAGAGAGCTCCCAGGAGGTCATCATCGAGGCATGACAGCTATCACCCCCATTAATGGACAGGCTTCTGGGGCACAATCTGATGAGCACCACACAGTTGCTGATGCACATCAGGTGGGGTCAGGAACATCCAAGGCAGACAGCAATTGGAGGTCTGCTGAATCTCAGGACTCTGCCGTGTTCCAGTCAGATGCCGTGCCTCTGGATGAGGTTATCCCAGTGCTGAAGCTAGGACACTACGACTCTAGGCCCTCCAGAGGACTTCCACCAGGGCATCAACGACCACAAAGTGTGAAAAGCAACAGGCTGCCTCTACCTCTGATGTGCATCCCGTGGACACATCTCAATGTAGCCCTAGACCACGTAAGGTCAAGAAGATTGAGGAGTATTAGTGGGACTGGAGGGCATTGGCTCGGGGAAAATGGAAATGTCCAATGTTCACTATTAAAACATGTTGCACCTGATACATGTGCAGCCTCTGTCATGTTAATCTTCAGAGTGGCCTGCCTGCACCCCCACCCCTGATGCTCTCTGCTTAACGCCCTCTCCCCCCACCTCCACCAGGCATAAGATCAAAAGCCCCTGACGACCAAGATTGTTGTGAGCGTGCTGACAGCAGAATCACAGGAGTCCAATTTTGGCGCAGATTGGGGAGCAGCAGAGCTTACTTCACAGCGAGTGATCATCATTCTCCTGCCTTGTATATTGACCCGCTGAAAGTGCCAACACAGACCCATCACTCTGGGGTGATGTTACACAGACCCTGAAGGTAGAACAGGGTAGTCGAGGTGGTAGGGCATGGTGGAGTGGTGTTGGGAGGGTCAGGGAATGGGGAGAGGAAGGAGGGGAGCAGAGGAAGGAAGGAGAGAAATAGGGGCGGGGAGAGCTGACGGACAAAGCTTCATCCAATGAGAATCAGGTGAGGATGAGGGCCCCCCTGGTCCTCCAGGCATGCTTGTCCCTCGCTGCCATCTGTCCTCCATCCTCAGGCTCCTCCTGCGGGTCCTCCCCAGGTTCATCCTCAATCCCCTCCTGGTCTGCCTCCTCCTCAGACAAGGCCGCATGTCGCTCCTTCTCCTCCAGCATGTCACACTGCTGCTATGCCAGGATGGAGGCCACCACCAAGCGGGAGACCCTCTGAGTCCATTTCACCACTCAATAACAGCACGGGTAGCAACATGGGCTCCTTCTATCAGGTCTCCACCTCGGTCTCCGGCCTCCGCACTGGTGCCATCAGCCAGAACCTCAGCGGATGCCTTTTGTTCCCCCAAGAGCCAATCCGTCATCGTGGGATTGTCCTCGAGGACGATCTCCCAGTGTTCCAGGATATAGCTGTCTTGCACGTTCCTTGAGAAGCATGCACACATGTGCATGGTCCAGAGGTGGTGGTCGCACAGGAGTTGAACATTCAGGGAGTGGAACCCCTTCCTCTTAATGAAGGGGACTCCCTGATTCCTCGATGAGTGCAAGGCGACATGCATGCAATCAATTACTCCCTGGACCTGGGGCATCCCGGCGATGGCGGAGAATCTTGCAGCCGGGCATCTTGGTGGGTGTGCACAAGCCTAAAGTTTATAAAGTCTGATGCCCGGGCATACAGGGCATCCATGACCTCATGGATACACTTGTGGGCTGCACCTTGTGAAATGCTGCACAGGTTCCCGCTTGAGCCCTGGAATGAATTGGTGGCATAGAAGTTGTGGGCTGCAGTGACCTTCATGGCCACTGACTTCCAGCATGTTTAACCTGCAGTGTCCTGCCAGTTACAGGCAGCACTCACCATGCCAGCAACAAAAGCTTCAGCAATCTGTGAAAGCATTTAGTTAACAGCGTCATCGGGTGGCACATTTCAATGTTGCACACCAGGTCCTGCAGCATCTTCTCGTTTCAAACTGGATGGCCTTCAGGACTCATATGTCCCCCTGAGCCCGGTGTTCCAGGACCCAGATATCTTAGAAAAATTTGTCCATCTTTCTGGCTGCAGAAATGGAAGGAAACAGCAACAGCAGCCTCCACGCATTTGCAGCCACAAGCAGCAGCAGCAAGCAGCAAACACAACCTGCAGCTGTGAAGTGCTCTCACAACTAACAAGGCCAATTCTTTATTAGCAATAGCCTTCAATTGTGAATGATGTGGAGATGCCGGGGTTGGACTGGGGTCTGCACAGTAGGAAGTCTTACAACACCAGGTTAAGGTCCAACAGGTTTATTTGGAATCGCTAGCTTTCGGAGTGCAGCTCCGTCATCAGGTGAGTGTTCAATTGTGAAGCTAGAGGCTGCTCACTTTACCTCACAAAGGGAGGTAAAGTGACTGTTGGAGGGAAGTAAAGTTCAGAGTCTTTTCTCGACCATGTGGAGTTGTAAAAGTTGCGTTTATTTGGAATTGCTGTGTGTACACAGGAGAGGCAAGTTCTGCTGCTAGCTTTAGCTTGCAAAAGCCAGCTCTGATCATAGTCAGAATTACACGCATATATATTTAAGGTTTTACATAGAATTTACAGTACAGAAGGAGGCCATTTGGCCCATCGAGTCTGTACCGGCTCTTGGAAACAGCACCCTACCCAAGCCCACAACCCCACCCTATCCCCATAACCCAGTAACCCCACCCAACACTTAGGGCAATTTTGGACACTAAGGGCAATTTATCATGGCCAATCCACCTAACCTTCACATCCTTGGACTGTGGGAGGAAACCGGAGTACCCGGAGGAAACCCACGCACACACGGGGCGAACGTGCAGACTTCGCACATAGAGTGATCGAAGCCGGGAATCGAACCTGGAAACCTGGAGCTGTGAAGCAATTGTGCTAACCACAATGCTACTGTGCTGCCCAAGGTTCTTTCAGATTTACAAATAGGCATTGACGTCATCAATTCAGTCGGAACAATACAAGGTGATCAGTATCCATATCTTCGTGTCACTTTAATGGGAAAACGATCAGCTAATGCAATGCTTCTTTACAATCTCCTGGATTCTGTTCAACATGTTGGGGTGTTAATGTGTTTTTATCCCCTGCACTGGGCTGGACAATGAAGCCCTTACAGACAGGCTGGAGCCATGAGTTGGTTCCCCTTTCTTATCCTCATGCCCTGTGAGATGATTGAATTATCTCCAGTGCAGGTGACTTTTCTTTAAGGTCCACATATTAACCCCTTGCCTGCTGGTTTTTCCCTTGACCTGTACTGTTATACTTGAGACATCTTTATTATTACTTATAATAATTCAGACACACATATAGTAATTTCTTCCGTTAACAGTGACCATCAGCATATACCAAGAACGGGGTCATGTGCTGGAAATATTTGGTAGGGCAGACTGGCAGCACCTGGTATGGGTATCCACAATATTTAAAGATGGCTTGACGACCGCACAGGTGAAAATCCCCTCATACCCCCAGCCCATGGGTAACCCCCGACCTGGAACGCATCAGGCCCTGACCAAGACCAACCCCGCTGAGGGGCCCCCACCCCCGGAGCACTGGAGCAGCAGCTTGACCAGTGCCCTTGAGCTGCATGCCCAAAGATGGAAATGGCTACTCACCTCCTCAGTTTTCTTGAGCAGCCATTATGCCAGCTTCGAGCTTTTAAAAAGGAGTACTAAACACAGCTGTGTGTTTTCCTCGCTGCGAGCTGGTTAATTCCAGGGAGGCCATTACATTCAACCTCAATCTCACTAATGAGATGGAAATTAATGCACATTGGGATTGATGATATGCTTGCCATATTTGAGCGCGATCTGGAATTCACCATTGGGAGTGGGCCAGTTAGATAGCAAACTGATTTGCGCCTAACCCGAGTCTCGATTTTGGCCTTTCCCACTATATAAACGTCTTTCTAATTAACCAGGCGCAACGCGGTGGTTAAATTGCACGCATAGTGCCGAGCTCGTGCTCAAGTAAAGAGATGCTAAGCGGATGGAATCCTCCTGGTAAGACTGATGTCCATGTGTTTACATCATGTATTTATCATATGTCCTTTGTTTTTTCATGTATGGAGCGATCTGCCTGAACTGCACGCAGATCAACACTTTTCACTGCACCTCGGAACACATGACAATAAATCTAAATCTAAAGATGTTTAAACCGCGTACAGAGTGTCTGAACCGGAGAAGCAATCCAAAAGATTTCAGCTAGCAAATGGGAATGTAGGTCTACGCAAGCTGGAAATGTAAGGATTACAAATAGAAGGGCTAAAGGCAGCACGGTAGCACAAGTGGATAGCACTGTGGCTTTACAGTGCCAGGGTCCCAGGTTCGATTCCCCGCTGGGTCATTGTCTGTGCGGAGTCTGCATTTTCTCCCCATGTCTACGTGGGGTTCCTCCGGTTTCCTCCCACAGTCCAAAGACATGCAGGTTAGGTGGATTGGCCATGATAAATTGCCCTTAGTGACCAAAAAGGTTAGGATGGGTTATTGGGTTATGGGGATAGAGTGGAAGTGAGGGCTTAAGTGAGTTGGTGCAGACTCGATGGACCGAATGGCCTCCTTCTGCATTGTATGTTCTATGTTGTACGATCGAGGAATCAGGGAGTCCCCTTCATGTCATTTTGACCACAGCCTACAGAATCCAGAGACTACTTTGTCAGCTGATGCAGTGTGGTTTTCAGACACAGAACTAACAGAACAACTAATTGTTGAGTTGGTGATAAGGTCCATTTCCATGGAAGCGTTCCAGAAAGACCTGCTAGACAAGTATAAAATGTGTAGTATCAAATACCTACTCAAGGATGGCTATAAATCAAGAAGCACAATGCCAAATTTTGACACCCAAACATAGCAAGACATCTGGAAGGTGTGAACTTCTACATGTACCACGGAAATGCCCAACTTTTGATCAATTCTGCAAAGCATGTGGCAGACAGGGTATTGGCAGTGGCAGTTCACCAGAGCAGCGGCGTGCAGAGGTCTGGTGATGCCCGGGGCAAATCTTGATTATATGCCCCCAAAGACTCAAGTATAAGGCCTAATATACTGAGAAATATTATGAGAAAGGAAAACATTTTGAATATATAAACACAGATGAAACATGAAATAAACGCTTTAAACATAGAACAGTACAGCACAGAACAGGCCCTTCGGCCCTCAATGTTGTGCTGAGCCATGATCACCCTACTCAAACCCACGTATCCACCCTATACCCGTAACCCAACAACCCCCCCCCTTAACCTTACTTTTATTAGGACACTACGGGCAATTTAGCATGGCCAATCCACCTAACCCGCACATCTTTGGACTGTGGGAGGAAACCGGAGCACCCGGAGGAAACCCACACACACAGGGGGAGGACGTGCAGACTCCACACAGACAGTGACCCAGCCGGGAATCGAACCTGGGACCCTGGAGCTGTGAAGCATTTATGCTAACCACCATGCTACCCTGATTTATTCGATTTTAATATTAATCAATCAAATTTATTAAGTTCTTTTCCCCAAATGATACCTCCTGTCACAAAACACCTGAACTACTTCATTTTTTACATCAGCTGTGAGAAATTCTTTTTCAATGCTTATTAAAGCCAGGTTGGTCAGTCGCTCCTGTGACATAGAAGACCTCAGATATGTTTTTATTAATTTCAGTTTTGAAAATGACCTTTCACAGCTTGCGACTGAAAATGCAATTGTAAGCAGTAATCTGTATGAAACACACAGCGTCGGAAAGACATCCCTCCCATACTGCAGTAAAGACTCCAGAGCATCTTTAGGATCAGGGGGAACTCTAGTCCCTCCAGCTCGAAGGAGCATCACAAAATCAATAATTTCGTCATATAACTGAATTGCAACCACATCATTGTCATAATAATTTGCAACGTCTGAACATTCCTTTTTTAATTTCTCTCTTTCTTGTTCATCTCCACTGATAATTTTGTGCAATTTATATCATAGACTTGCAAATTAGTGGTATCTGTATTCAAATATTAGCATGTTAAGGAATAAATGTCTCCTATTCCGAGATTAAATGCCATAGCAGTCCTCTGATCATCCAGGCTTCACTCTTACTACATCCCACGTAAATATTTCATTAAATATCACCAAAAAACCTATAAAAAACGTAGTTGCACCCGTTCTAGAGCTATTCACTGACCTCTTTATCTTTGCCATCTCTAAGGTATAGGACGGCTGCCTGAGGTTAAATTGCGCTGTAAGTTAGTCAATTTCCCCTTAGCGCTGGAATTCTAGGGATATTGTTCTCTTCTTCAGTCATTTTGCTTTGCAACACGTTAGCATAGTGGTTAGCATCAATGCTTCACAGCTCCAGGGTCCCAGGTTTGGTTCCCAGCTGGGTCACTGTCTGTGCGGAGTCTGCACGTCCTCCTCGTGTGTGCGTGGGTTTCCTCCGGGTGCTCCGGTTTCCTCCCACAGTCCAAAGATGTGCGGGTTAGGTGGATTGGCCATACTAAATTGCCCGTAGTGTCCTAAAAAGTAAGGTTAAGGGGGAGTTGTTGGGTTACGGGTATAGGGTGGATACGTGAGTTTGAGTAGGGTGATCATTGCTCGGCACAACATCGAGGGCCGAAGGGCCTGCTCTGTGCTGTACTGTTCTAAATCTAAATCAATGGGTGAGATGTTATGTCTCAAAAGTTGCGCCTCCCTCCTCTGCAACCCCCATGGAGAAGGATATGAGCAGAACGTCATGGAAATACTGTTATGACCCTTGTGGAAACAACTACAAACAACCCAACTAAGACCAATATACAAGACTTCACTTTTATATTAGCAATCACACCAAAATCAACGTAAATTAAACATGAATTAACAGGAAAATTGCAATAATATGACCGATAAATTACACATAGCAGATACAAAGACATATCTCACACATTTCGGTCAGCTCATTCAGCACGTATCGCTTTCATTTCAGCCACAATATCCTTCAAAACGTTGAACTTCTTCAAATCAAATTCCATCTTCATTTCTCTAAAGCTTTAGCACCAAGTCTCATCAAACTACTTCACCCAATTTCCACAAATATAATTTTCACAGTCAACACATTTCCAGATCCCTTCTTCTTCACAAAACCCTGGTCATGTGGGGCCTGTTTGTGCACTATGCCAGTGCATAAAGGGTCCCCAAATCCAGATATAAAAGCTCTGTTCAAGATCCGAGCTCCAGCAGCTTGCAGTCAAGTCTCTGAGAATCTCCCCTGCACCCTGCTGACCCTGGGCTTTAAGTATAAAGGGTAAGAGGGCAAAAGTTAAGAGGCCATGATGAATTTTTATAAAATACTGGTTCTGTCCCAAATGGGTGCCCCTGGCCCAAATGTCAAATTCTGGGCACGACAGTTTAAAAGTTGACAGCTACAGAGAGGGTGCAGAGAAGAGTTTTAAAATAGATCAAATAAATAAAATAAATAAATGAATAAATAAAACTCACCCATGGTGGCAATGCCGTCCATTCTGGAAAATTCGCGCCCTTTCTGCTCCCTCTCCAGCCTCTGCAGTGCGCAGGCGCGCTCGGGCCGACCGCGGTGCGCAGGCGCGCTCGGGCCGACCGCGGCGACCGCGGTGCGCAGGCGCGCTCGGGCCGACCGCGGTGCGCAGGCGCGCTCGGGCCGACCGCGGTGCTGCCCCCATCCAGTCGCTGCCCGGGGCCAGCGCCCCGTCGGCCCCCCCCCTCTGCACGCCGCTGCACCAGAGCAATGGCTGACCCAGCTATTAAGAGCCGTGCACTGATCCAAACAGACTGTACACCACAGATATCTTTAAGCAATTAGAAAGACCATCTGGTATCCCGTCAGGAACATATGCATGAGGTAATTGACGAACCAGAATATAACGATGATGTGCACCGCAAGACGGAAGACCAGTGATCACATGTTTCATGTCGTCAATCTCATGGAACACATAGATGCCATCACACTGCCTGAAGTATTTGCCAAGATATCTGTCCAAAGAAAGTTGGTAACTATTTGTTATTCACCAAGATTGGCACAGGCAAATGTCAACATACTACATCTACAAATTCTAAAATACCTGTGTCAACAGACATGGAAGGCCACAGCAAAACATGTTCCTGCAAAAATTTCAGTGTACAATGGCTAAATAATTTAATCTGCAGGACTTCCGTAGTCCTGAAGTGCAAATGCTATCAATCTTCCTTAGTGTCACAGATTTTCTACATCATCTCCAAAACTAAAGGCCCAGCAATCGCAGGTCTTCTGGTATGTCATGACCTCACACTAATCACAATTCATAGAATCAGACATCAGAAGGCAGATCAGCCTCGGAAACTTCCGTATCACCTCACCTCAGTTCACGACCTAACATCAAAATATTCAGAATGTTTTGACAAAATTAGCAACATTACACTTGTGTGAAAATGCAAGTCTGTTAATTGATTCAACATTTAAATGCAGCATCCACATTAAAGACAAATTGAAGGTTGCACTGGACAAAATGGATAAAGGCAGAATCAGTAGAAGAGTACAAGAGCACACTGATTGGTGCAGCTCAATCACCTGTCATAAAAAGATGGATCATTGAGAATATGCCATGATCCATGATGCTTGAATGCAGCTTTGAAATGCTGTCCTTATAAAATAGCCACACTAAAACAGTAAGTCTGAAATTTTCAGCTGCAAAATTCTTCTCAAAGCTTGATGCCCAGAATGGTTACTGGTCAATGCATCTCACAGAGAAGTCCCAAGAGCTTACTACATTTCATAACCTGCCTGGATGATATTGTTTTTAACGACTTCTATCGTCAGCTAGGTTATTGTTAGCCAGGATCACTTTAAGCCCGTGTGGACTGCATTTTATGTACTGTACCAGGGTGCGGCTTTATTGCAGATGACATAGCAGTTATGGGAAGAGCAAAGTAAGAACATTAGCATGAGCTGCACTTATTGATGCAAGCAGCACGCATGAAAGAATAGTGGAATATAGTGAAAATAGTTGGAATCAGTGTACAGCAGATCAATTTCTTCGCTTTATTTACTCCAGTGCTGGCACATGATCCAATCCAAGTAAAGTAGGGTCATGTCAAGTCCTCTAGATAAGGATGATCTTCGAAGATGTCTTTTTAATTTCTTGTTTTTGTACATTACCAGTTTTGATTAAAATCTTTCATCGCTATGGTCTGAGAGCCTGCCTATTAAAAAAAAGGCATACTGATTGTGCTATGGACAGAAATTTTGAAGTAAACTCATTCAGTTGTTTAGCATTCTGGACCAGGGGCTTTCGGTGGTGGCTATGAAGGAGTAGGTCGCACATTTGGTGGCTCCCGCTTGGGTCGGACCTTTGGACTCTTTTGCCCGATTTTTTGTTGGATTTGATTCAGAAAATTGATGGTGAACGAAATTGTGAAGAGGAATCCTACATCAGTGCATGGAGAGGCGGACCGGGAGTCCTCGCAAAGGAAGAAATAGATGAACAGAGAAGGCCTGGGCTGAAGTTACAGCGGGGGAAAGCATGGCAGACGAGCGGAGTCCTGGCTCGAAGACCCCAGTGATCGATGGAGCAGTTGATGCAGTTTATACAGGAGGGCTTCGTCAAGCAGAAACAGGACTGCTTGCACCCGATTAAGGAACCGATTGCTCGTCTGGAACATAGACTGGATGCTCAAGGTCGGGCGATCCAGTAAGTGGAGAAGGCACTGACTGAGCAGGAGGAACACCAAACAGCAATGGAGGTGCAGGTGGGGATGCTGAGAGACCAGCAGAAAAGGCTCCTGGAGAAGGTGGAGGATCTAGAGAACATGTCCCACTGTCAGAACTTGAGAATCGTTGGTCTCCCGGAGGGGTTCTAAGGAGTGGACGCAGGGGCATATATAGCGGGCATGTTCGAGAAGTTACTGGTGGATGGGACGTTCTCCCGACCCTTGGAGGTGGACAGGACTCACAGAGCGCTTGCGAGGAAGCCACGTGTGGGGGACCCCCCCCCGAGGGCGATGGTGGTGGGATTCCACAGGTACCTGGACAAGGAGTGTATTCTACGGTGGTCCAGACAGACACAGAGCTGTAAGTTGGAGAACAGCATCCTGCATATATACCAAGATCTGAGCGCGGACATGGCCAGGAAAAGAGCAGGGTTCAACCAAATAAAGTTGACCCTTTTCAAGAAGAAGGTGACGTTTGGACTGCTGTATCCGGCCCGTCTTTGGGTCACTTATGAGGAGCAACATTTTTACTTTGAATCGCCCGAGGAAGCAATGGACTTCGCCAGAAGGAAAGGGCTGGCAGTGGACTGAAGTGTTTGAACTTTGCTGCAGCGTTCATGTAAAAAAACAAAGTTTTTGTTTTAGGAGTTTATCTGTAATGCCTTCTGTATTGATTTGGGGCCTGCCACATATTTGTGTGAGTTAAAGTTTGCATTTGTACTGATGGGGGATGGAGGTGTGAATTTTAATTGTGGGGTTTTCTTTTTGATTTTCTTGGTGTTTCTTTTGGGCAATTGGGTTGGGATTGTTTTCTTTTACAGATGTGTATCCGAGCGGGGGAGGGGGTAACAATAGGTGGGAAAATGTCTGGCACCATGGGGGGTGGCTACCAAGCTAGCTGGGCTGGCTGGCTCATGGAAGCGCAGTGGGGGGGGGTGAGCAGATGTTATGCTTGCTGAAGGAGGCTGTTTGCATAGTGCTGTTACTGGGGGGATCTGATCTGATGACGAGGGAGGGACATTTGCAGGTGGACAAGAGGGAGGTCGGGGATGGAGGCTGCCAATGGAGCGGGCCTGTGGATGCATGGGGCGCGAGCTGGAGACTGGCCCAAGAAAGATGATGGCTGATTGGGAGGGGGGTGGCGAGAAGCCCCTCAACCAGGCTGATCACATGGAACGTAAGAGGGCTAAATGGGCCGGTTAAGATGGCACGCGTGTTCGCTCATTTGAGTGGATTGAAGGCAGACATGGCAATGTTGCAGGAAACGCACCTTAGAGTAACCGATCAGATTTGATTAAGGAAGGGATGGGTCAGACCTGGTTTTTCACTCGGGGCTGGACTCTTAAGACTAGAGGGGTCACGATCCTGATTAACAAGCAAGTGTCATTCGTGGCGTGAAGAATAGTTGCGGATGTGGGAAGCCGTTACATCATGGTTAGTGGGAAGCTGGAGGGGCTGCCGGTGGTGCTCGTGAACGTGTACGCGCCAAATTGGGATGATGTGGAGTTCACAAGGAGGATGTTGGGGAAGATCCTGGACCTGGATTCGCATAAGTTGATCATGGGGGGGGGGACTTCAACACAGTCATTGACCCAGGGCTAGACCGGTCGAGCTCAAGGACAGGCAGGGTGCCAGCAATGGCAAAAGAGATAAAGGGGTTTATGGAGCAGATGGGGGGTGGGTGGATCCATGGGGATTTGGGCGGCCGAGAGTGAAGGAGTTCTCCTTTTACACACACATGCATAAAGTGTACTCCCGGATTGACTTATTTATCTTGAACAGGGGTTTACTGACAACAGTAGTGGACACTGAGTATTCAGAGATTGGGAAAGTAAGGGACAGGGAGGGATCCTGGTCGGAGATTCAGCTGAGGTCAATAAAGCGTTTAAGGAGTTTCATAGCAGGCTGTATGAGTCGGAACCCCCAGCTGAGCCGGAGGGCATGAGGCAATTCTAAGGGGGGCTGAGGTTCTGTAATGTTGACAAAGGGTTGGTAGAAGGACTGGGGGCCCCGATCAGGATGGAAGAAATAGCAGAAGGGCTGAAGGCCATGCAGACGGGTAAAGCCCTGGGAGCAGACGGGTACCCAATGGAGTTTTATAAAAGGTTCTCTGGGATGCTGGGGTTGCTGGTGATGAGGTCATTTAATGAGGCAAGGGAGAGAGGGGAGCTTCCCCCGACGATGTCACAGGCCACGATCTCACTGATCTTGAAGCGGGATAAGGAGCCGGAGCTATGCGGGACCTACAGACCAATCTCATTATTAAATGTAGACGACAAACTGCTGGTCAAAATCTTATCCTCTAGGATCGAAGACTGCATTCCGGACATGATTGGGGAGGACCAGATGGGAATCATTAAGGGTAGGCAATTGGCAGCCAACGTTAGAAGACTGCTGAATGTGATCATGATGCCCCCAGAGGGTAGGGGCGTGAAGGTAGTGATCGCAATGGATGCAGAGAAGGTCTTTGATCGTGTGGTATGGACCTATCTGTGGGAGGTGCTGGGGAGGTTTGTGTTTGGACGGGGCTTCATCGACTGGGTTAGGCTGCTGTATCAGGAACCCGTGACGAGTGTACGGATGAAAAGGTTGACATTGGCTAATTTAGGCTGCACCGGGGGACGAGACAGGATGCGCCCTCTCCCCACTTCTGTTTGCGCTGGCCATAGAACCACTAAGGGCAATTTATCATGGCCAATCCACCTAACCTGCACATCTTTGGACTGTGGGAGGAAACCGGAGCACCCGGAGGAAACCCACGCAGACACAGGGAGGATGTGCAGACTCCGCACAGACAGTGACCCAAGCCAGAATCGAACCTGGGACCCTGGAGCTGTGAAGCAATTGTGCTATCCACAATGCTATCGTGCTGCAGTGATTATTATAGAATATCGGCCACCTAATACGTCACCACACCCCCCCCCCCCCCCCCCTTATCGTCCCACCCTCTACCCAAGTAAACACTGAGGGAAAGGGAAGGGTAAAAATGATAGGGATTAAAATAGAAGAAAGAGAGCAGTGTGTCCTTGTGTCTGATATTGAGATTGTTGTGGTCGGCTATGTTCCCAGGACCGGAGTGATGAAACCACCAGTTGGTTTGGATCTTCTGGCTGGAACATTCAGGCCAGAGACTCAGGCTGGCTGTGGGATCCCCTCTAGGGAGTCACTTTAACATGTGTTAAGCTGTGTCTTTGCATGGAAGTTGCACTTCAGATCAGTTCCATTTCTTATTTGTTTCCCACTCCAGCAGGCTGACCAACAGTTTGTCTCAGATAAACAGAGTACCAGAGAAGCAGCTTCCACGAGGCCTTATAGTGATCTTGTAACCTTACAGGGAGAGGAATAGGATAGTTCTCCCCAGCTCTGTCTTCAGGCTTTAAGCACTCACCAGCTGGATAGAGAGAAAAATACTGGCTGCTCCGCTTAACTGGAGTGAGCCCCAGCCGAGATATTAATTCCACCCTTTCTGGGAGAGATATGTAAAGGAGTTCCGTTTGATGTGTTGGGTATGCTGGGTCTGCGAAGACTGCGTTTAAAATCGAAACTGAAACAAACACACAGACTCACACAGCAAGAAACATGCCGGAATGATCGGCCCCAATCAGTATCAAGAATTAGTTAAGATCCGGAATTTAAAGTAGCTGGTTGGCTGCCAACCAAATCCACCAAAACGAGGCATCGTTGGACCAAACCAAGCAGCATATCTCACCGGGGAGTTTCCTGAGGTCAGATTAACCAGCACATCTGCCAGAGGTGTCCTGTTGTTTTTAAAATTAAAAGTGCAGTCCATCTGAAAGGCATAAGCCCCAACATCTGTCCAGGCACAAAAGTTATATAAGCAAAGAATAAAAGAAAATAATGGGAATACACAAGGGAAACTGGGTTTAAACAGGAGGATCCTTACAGTACACTGAGCAGATTGTCTAACCCAGCGAAAACAGAATATATGTCATCAGATGTACAAGTTGACTTCATTGCCATCGAACTTAAAGATGTTCTCGAAATTGCACCTTGCAAATACCAGCAGTTACAAGAAGACATGGTAAAGGATTCTACACGATAGAAACCGTGGAAAACCATCATCAAAGGATGGGCTGATTCAGTTCAGCATGTCCATGAACTCTTTGGGACAAGCTCTGTAACTATCACCCAAGAGGTCACTTATAAAGGCAGGCAGGTCTTTATGTCAGAATCTTTGCGACCTGATATTCTTCAACCACTTCATCACTCATACATGGGCGCAGCCTGAATGGGGACATTCACCAGAGAGACATTTTATTGGCTGGGTATGAACAATTACATTGAAGTCGTCTTCAAAAAGTGCTAAGCATGTCAAGAGCATGTGCCAAGTCAGCACACAGCACCATTGATTCCACATGAGGTTCCTACCCATCCTTCATCCAAAGTCACATCCGACCTCTTTCAAATCTTTATTGTTTTTTGTTATTGTCGACTACTTCACCAAGCACCCCACCACTTGACAATTGTACAAAATGTCAAGCAGAACTGCTATATTTAGTTTATCTGGTACGCCTAGAGAGATCATTACGGACAACATCCACAATTTATTGGTGAGCCATTCCAAGATATTTATGTGAAGTGGAATATAGATTGCACTACTTCTTCTCCTCATTACCCTGGATCTAATGGCTTAGCTAAATGAATAATTCACATGATGAAATCCTTAATTCTCAAATTAAGGGGCAGCACGGTGGCCTAGTGGTTAGCACAACCGCCTCACGGCGCTGAGGTCCCAGGTTCGATCCCGGCTCTGGGTCACTGTCCGTGTGGAGTTTGCACATTCTCCCCGTGTCTGCGTGGGTTTCGCCCCCACAACCCAAAAATGTGCAGAGTAGGTGGATTGGACACGCTAAATTGCCCCTTAATTGGAAAAAATAATTGGGTAATCTAAATTTATAAAAAAAAAAAAAAAAAAAATTCTCAAATTAAGACAGACCAAGCAAGATCTACAGATTGCAATGTTACATCTGAGAGCCATGATGTGGAGATGCCGGCATTGGACTGGGGTGACCACAGCAAGAAGTCTTACAACACCAGGTTAAATTCCAACAGGTTTGTTTCGAATCACTAGCTTTCGGAGCACTGCTCCTTCCTCAGGTTCATTCACCTGAGGAAGGAGCAATGCTCCAAAAGTTAGTGATTCGAAACAAACCAGCTACTTTAACCTGGTGTTGTAAGACATCTGAGAACGACAACCTCACATGCAACTATTCAAGCACCAGAGGGCTCTTGTTTAGTGGACCAGTGTGCACCAATTTACCTACTCTTACCCATTCAACTCTCTTAGAAACTAGAGAACAACTTTTAAAACTGCAAGAGAGGATGACCAATGTGTGTGATAAAAATGCAGGTACAGAATTGCCAGGTTTATAGTTGGGACAAGTTCGCCTCCAAGACCTGCAAGGATCGGTGCTAGAACCCCAGCTATTCACAATATGTATTAATCATTTAGATGAGGGAACTAAATGTAATATCTTCAGACTTGCAGATGACACAAAGCTGGGTGGGAGGATGAGCTGAGAAGAGGATGCAATGGTACTTCAATATGATTTGGGCAAGTTGAGCGAATGAGTCATGGCAGGTGCAGTATAATGTGGATAAATTATCCCCTTTGGTAGCAAAAATAGGAAGGCAGATTATTATCTGAATGGCCATAGATTGAGAGAGGGGAATATGCAACAAGATCTGGGTGTCCTTGAACACTTGTTGCTGAAAGTAAGTATACAGGTGCTGCAGGTGTTAAAGAAGGCAAATGGTATGTTGGCCTTCACAATGAGAGATTCAAGTACAATAGCAGGGATGTCTTGCTACAATTTTACAGGACCTGGTGAGACCTCACCTGGAATATTGTGTGCAGGTGTGGTCTCCTTATCTGAGGAGGGTGTTCCTGCTATGGAGGTAGTGCAGAAAAGGTTTACCAAACTGATTCCTGGGATAGCAGGTCTGACGTGTGAGGAGCGACTGAGTTGGTCAGAATTATATTTGCTGGAGTTTAGAAGAATTAGGGGTGGGGAAACCTGTAAAATTCTAGCAGGACTGGACAGGATAGCTGCAAGAAAGATTTTCCCCATGGCAGGGGAGCCCAGAACCAAGGGTTACAGTCTAAGGATATGAGTATACCATTTAGTACTGAGATGAGGAGAAATTTCTTCACCCAGTGATTGGTGAGCCTGTGGAATTCTCTATCACTAGAAAGTAGTTGAGGCCAAAACATTGCATGTTCTCAAGAAGGAGTTAGATTTAACCCATGGGGCTAAATGGATCAAAGGATATGGGGGGGAAAGTGGGAACGGGTTACTGAGTTTGATGATCGGCTCAAAGGGCTGAAAAGCCTACACCTGCTCCTAATTTCTGTGTTAAATATGTGGCAACTAGAGGAGGCGACAAGGATTTGTTCAGAACCAGGGTTCTATGAAGTCATTCCACAGGAAGTTGGTATAGGAATTGAACCGGTGCTGCTAAGCCTTAGTTCTGCATTACAAACCAGCTGTCTAGCCCACTGAGCTAAACCAGCTTCTAAAGAAAGGGACCTAAAGGCGTACCTAAAGGCTGATCAAATCCATTCCAGCTCCTCATCCACCGTCCTGTCCTACTACATCGAGGACAAGATTCCAAATGCAACCAGGAATGACATTCAAGAAAGGCAATTCCATAGACTGTGAGTAAATAAAGAAACCTCCAGGCAAGGTTACCGTCACAAGATCAGAGTATAGCAGCAGATTATATTTATGCTTAATAGACTCACAGATTCATCAGTTCTATGCACTTATGTAATGGTAACTAAACATGAGCATGTTTTGTAAATAGTTATACTTCTTTGGAAGGAGAGGCTAGTATCTTTAAAAATAATAATAGCCTTTTATTGTCACAAGTATGAAGTTACTGTGAAAAGCCCCTAGTCGCCTCATTCCGGCACCTGTTCAGGTAAGCTGGTATAGGAATTGAACCGGTGCTGCTAAACCTTAGTTCTGCATCACAAACCAGCTGTCTAGCCCACTGAGCTAAACCAGCTTCTAAAGAAAGGGTGATGTTATATGTGTTCAAGGAGCATCAGCATGACATAACTATGAGGGAAATGTCTTATACCTTCAGCATGTAATCCGGTCATCGTTTCACTTTTGCTTTGAGCAGAGCGCACATTCTGTATAACTGTTTTCATGTCCCTTGTCTTAATAAATGAACCCATGGTGTGTTTACCCAATCTCTTATGAGTGATCAGTGCCGTGTATATTTTACAGTAAATAAACGCAAGGTGTTGTATCATTATAATAACACCATAATAACTCTGACCGCTACTGTCATGGACAGATGCATCATCTGACAGGTAACTTGGTGAGAGCGAATCAGACAGGTTTCCCCCTCTTATTGGTTCCCTCACCATCTCAGAAAAATATTAGGCCAGACCAGAGAAGGACAATTTCCTAACCTAAAGAACATTCGTGAATTAGATGGGGTTTTACAACAATCCAGTAATGTCAGGATCATCATTACTGAGATGAGCTTTCAATAGCAGATTTATTAATTACATTTAATTATTGCCACCTGCTGCTATGATGGGATTTGAATTCCTGTTCCTGAAGTGTTAGTCGGGCCCTCTGAATCACTAATGCAGTAGCATCACTACACTGGCTAGATTTTGTCAGGATTAGTGGAAGCCTCTTTGAAGTGGCTTTGACTTCCTTGTGCTGGATCCTGAGATGGCCCACGGAACAGTCATGTCAGTCCCACAGCTGCAGTCACTTTGTGGCATACTTGCAGTAATTTAAGTGTCATGACATTAAATTCTGCAGCATTGCAGTCTATCCCTTACCACAAGCAATGGGCTCCCAGCAGGAGGCATTATTTATATCAGGAGCTTATTGTACTAATGATATTGTAAATGATCCTCAAAGTTCCTGTGGGGTTAGCTCTCTTTTCTCCTGACTTGCTAGTCCTAACATACCCTTAACTCTGATCCTCTTCATGTGCAGAGCAGAAATATCACCATTGTACATCCTGTCACCAGAGCGTGTCGTTACTTGTTAAAATGAATTGAATATTGTATGTGGACAAAATAAATCTTCCGTAAAACTGACAAAGGTTCAGTAAAACATAATTCCTGCTGTCGTCATTTTCCTCTCAACTTTCTCAGAGGCAATGATCCAGCCATAACAAAATTTGCCAACGTATATTATTAATCAAAACCGTTTTATTGTGTATTATAAAGAACTATCAGGAATTTACGGTGAGTGCAACACAGAAGTTACCTTTTGATTTCTGTTTGTGTTAATAATTCCAACTTGAGCAATTAGGACATCATTAGAGAAATCCAGATCAATTACTGCTTTCTAGAGCTTGCACATCACTACATGTAGTAATAATACCCCAGCTTATTTATCATTTATCTTAGTCTATTGTACAAAATATGATATTACACAAAGAATGAAAAATCATTTGTAAACTTTCCATGTCAGGAATTACATCTCATGAAAGGGTGTAATATCAAGATTAAATATATTTTATACTCAGTTTGAAGAGGAGTAGTAGGAGTCGTGATTCATTGAAAGCAGCAGTGTGTAGCTTACAACAGCAGTAAAAATGGGACCATACAAGCCAGTATATAGGGCGCAATTCTCCGCTGCCCACGCCGGGTGGGAGAATCGCGGGAGGGCCCCCCGACTAATTTCACAACCCCCTGGCACCCCCCGTGATTCTCCCACCCCCCGCTCGGAAGAATCGCCGCTTGCTGTTTTTCACGCCGACCGGCGATTCTCCGATCCGGATGGGCCGAGCGGCCTGACGTTCGCGACCGTTTCACGACGGCGGCAACCACACCTGGTCGCTGCCGTTGTGAAATCACCGTGAGATGCCCGTTTTGGGGCTTGTAGGGGGCCTGGTGGGGAATGAGCACCACGACTGTGCTCGGGATGGGACAGACCCGCGATCCATACCCACCGATCATGAGGCCGGCGTCTCCCTTCCGCCGCCCCGGAAGATCAAGCCGCCCCGTCTTGCGGGGCGGCTGAGGGGAAAGATGGCCACCGCGCATGCGCGGGTTCGAGCTGTCAGCCATCGTGACGTCTGCCGCGCATGCGCGGATTGGAGCCGGCCAACCTGCGCAAGCGTGGCTGATGTCACAAAGGCACCGCCATCGCGTCATTCTCGGCGCGCCGCCTTGACGCAAGCGTCAAGGCCCGGCAGCCGAGAATAACGGAGCGCCGCTCCTAGCCCCCAGGTGGGGGTGCATTCGGTGAGAGGAGCGGGCTCGGCCGAGTTCACGACGGCCTACGATTTTTCCTGGGAGCGGGGAATCGCGCCCATAGTATACTGCATCAGTCCTATGTGGTAATAGTGAATCTGCACAGGTTTGTTTCGCACTTGGATGGTGCACTTACAATCAACATTTTCATTGAATCCCTACAGTGAAGAAGGAGGTTATTTGGCCCATCGAGTCTGCTTCAACCCTCTGAAAAAGCACTTACCAAGGCCCAACCCTCGGCAATACCATTGTACACTAAGGGACAATTTAGCATGGTCAATCAACCTAACCTGCACATCTTAGGACTGTGGGAGAAAATTGGAGCATCCGGAGGAAACCCACGCAGACAAAGTGCAAACTCCACGCAGTCAGTCAAGGCCAGAATTGAACCCAGGTCCCTGGCACGGTGAGGCAGCAGTGCTAACCACTGTGCCACCATGCCGCCCAGGTCCGTATGTCAGTGTTTTCTGACAACAATCAATATGATTCAAGCCCCACTGCCTGTCAGAGTCCTGTTGGAATTCAAAACTACCTTAACATCAAGGAAGAAATAGCGAGGCATCTGGATAGAAATTGTCCCATTGGGCAGACGCAGCATGGGTTCATAAAGGGCAGGTCATGCCTAACTAATTTAGTGGAATTTTTTGAAGACATTACCAGTGCAGTAGATAATGGGGAGCCAATGGATGTGGTATATCTGGATTTCCAGAAAGCCTTTGACACGGTGCCACACAAAAGGTTGCTGCATAAGATAAAGATGCATGGCATTAAGGGTAAAGTAGCAGCATGGATAGAGGATTGGTTAATTAATAGAAAGCAAAGAGTGGGGATTAATGGGTGTTTCTCTGGTTGGCAATCAGTAGCTAGTGGTGTCCCTCAGGGATCCGTGTTGGGCCCACAATTGTTCACAATTTACATAGATGATTTGGAGTTGGGGACCAAGGGCAATGTGTCCAAGTTTGCGGATGACACTAAGATGAGTGGTAAAGCGAAAAGTGCAGAGGATACTGGAAGTCTGCAGAGGGATTTGGATAGGTTAAGTGAATGGGCTAGAGTCTGGCAGATGGAATACAATGTTGACAAATGTGAGGTTATCCATTTTGGATGAATAACAGCAAACGGAATTATTATTTAAACGATAAAATATTAAAGCATGCCGCTGTGCAGAGAGACCTGGGTGTGCTAGTGCATGAGTCACAGAAAGTTGGTTTACAGGTGCAACAGGTGATTAAGAAGGCAAATGGAATTGTGTCCTTCATTGCTAGAGGGATGGAGTTTAAGACTAGGGAGGTTATGTTGCAATTGTATAAGGTGTTAGTGAGGCCACACCTGGAGTATTGTGTTCAGTTTTGGTCTCCTTACTTGAGAAAGGACATACTGGCACTGGAGGGTGTGCAGAGGAGATTCACTAGGTTAATCCCAGAGCTGAAGGGGTTGGATTATGAGAAGAGGTTGAGTAGACTGGGACTGTACTCGTTGGAATTTAGAAGGATGAGGTGGGATCTTATAGAAACATTTAAAATTATGAAGGGAATAGATAGGATAGATGCGGGCAGGTTGTTTCCACTGGCGGGTGAAAGCAGAACTAGGGGACATAGCCTCAAAATAAGGGGAAGTAGATTTAGGACTGAGTTTAGGAGGAACTTCTTCACCCAAAGGGTTGTGAATCTATGGAATTCCTTGCCCAGTGAAGCAGTTGAGACTCCTTCATTACATGTTTTTAAGGTAAAGATAGATAGTTTTTTGAAGAATAAAGGGATTAAGGGTTATGGTGTTCGGGCCGGAAAGTGGAGCTGAGTCCACAAAAGGTCAGCCATGATCTCATTGAATGGCAGAGCAGGCTCGAGGGGCCAGATGGCCTACTCCTGCTCCTTGTTCTTATGTTAACTGCTAACTGCTGCACACACTAGGCTGGATTTCTCATGAGAATAGAAGTCTTTGCTTGCAATATGTATGGCTTGAATTATTTCCATTTGTAGCACCACACTGACACTAGCAACACTGAGGGGTGAGGACAGAGTGTAAATTGGATCAGGGCAATGAGGGGAAAGAAAGAAGAAAACTAAACTGAGATCTTTCAAAATTCTCAGGTATTGTCAGACATTTCATGAATTACTTTCTAAATATATTCACTGTTGTATACAAATCAAATTGGCAAGGGTAATCTGAAAGGTGATTTTGTATAAATCAGACTAGTAAAGGTAGTCTGGAAGATGAGTTTGTAGAACACTTTTGCAACAGTGTTCTTGAACAATTTGTTGAGGAACCAACGAGAGTAAAAGCTATTTTACATCTGGTATCGTATAGCGTGGGAGGGTTAATCAGTAAGCTCATAGAAAAACATTTCCTCTGGGAACAAGTGATCATAGTACAATTCATTTGCATATTAAGTTTCAAGATAACATACACAATTCCAAAACGAGAATCTTGTCCAAATCAAGGTCAGTTCCATAGGAATAAGGGGAGAGTTGGCTAAGGTTGATTGGGTAATTAGATGAAATGGCAGTAAATAAACATGGGGAAATATTTTGAGGTAAAATGGGAGGAGGCTCAAGTGGAGCATAAAAAGCAACATGGTCTAATTGGGCTGAATGTCCTGTATCTTATTTGTAATCTTGGGTGGGATTCACCGCAATCGGCGAATTGGCCCGACGCCAGTGCCAAGAACGGCGCGAACCACTCTGGCGTCGGGCCAACTGGAAGTTGCAGAATTCTCAGCACTTCCGGGGGCTAGGCTGGCGCCGGAGGGGTTGGCACCGCACCAGCCGGCGCCGAAGGGACTGTGCGAGTTAGCGCATGCACAGAACCGCCGGCGCGAAACTAGTTTAAGGAAGGAAGGAGTGCCCCCACGGCACAGGCCCGCCCACAGATTGATGGGCCCCGATCACTGCCAGCCCTCATGGTTGGCCAACAGTTCTTGATGGTGGATTCTTTGCCTTTAACGGCAAGGAAATTCCAACGCAGGCTGTTAACTATCTGATTGACATTGAATCCCATTGCGGTTTCCAAAAATGGCCATGGCATGGTTACGACTGGCTTTCTGTCCAATGCGGCCATTAGGTTCCGCCCTGATTGTGATCGTCCCCATGGTGACCAGTTAATGGTCAGAGTTTGGCCTCACCATCCGATTACAGATGGGAAGCTGGAGGGCAATGAGAGGCTTTCCAGTTTGAAAGAAGCAGCATTATTGCTCTTCCTGGCCCACAAGCAGTGTTCTAAATACTTACCTTATAGATTTGTCTCTCCTTGCTTGGTTTTACACCAATTGAAAGAAAAAAGCCAGTAAAAGTTGAGGCACAAAGGCCTCCTCCCTTAAAATTCCTTAAAAGCTGTTCCTGACTAATGAGAGCAATTTGATGCCTGTCCACCCTTGTCCTGAAAAGGCAGGTTGGAATGGGTTTGAAATGTTTAAAATTTTAACTTTTCACCCAAACCAAATCAAGCCATTTGGTGGGGGTAGAGTTACCCAATTATACTGTTTATCTTTGTATTTTCAATCATTTCTTGCAGCTAGCAAAAGAATACAAAGTGCGTTAATATTTTTGTTTCACGAGTTCCATATTGGGATTGTAATCCAGGTTCTGAGAGCTGTAGGGCCACAGGAACTGCCTTGTGCTCCTGCCCCTTATTTCTGAATTAAGAGCAAAATAATGCAATGCAGGACACGCAAGAAAGTTTTGGCTTGCCTTTTGTCTCATGAAAAAGTACCACATCTAAAATAAGTAAAGTTTGACTTGGCAGTGTTCCTGTTGAATTAAATAGCCTGAAGTGAACTAGGGACGGGAAATAATGGTCTGGTGGCTGAAATGAGATTTATATTGATGGCAACAGCAAACATAAGGAACAGAGGTTGGCGGGTCATTTTTTGTGGTTTCCTCTGTTAAAGAAAGTGTTATTTTGATTTTCTCCATGATGAGGGAGATATGGGGCTGGATTTTCCGATTTTGCGTCTAAATCCTGACGCTCGCCTGGGAACTGTGGCGTTTTACGACAACAAAATCGGCGCCAAACCCTCACCGATTCTGGGGCCAGCAAGGGGCTAGCAGCGGCACAGGGTGAAACTCCTGGCTCCTGCGGCAAAAACGGCCAGAGAATGGATGGGTTCGTGGCCGTGCATGTGCACAGCGACGATCTGCAGCGGTCGCACCGTACAACATGGCGCTGGCTGTGCACGGATCCGACCTGCCAAATGCGGACAACCCCTGGCCACCCCCCAGCAGTAACCCCAGCCGTCGAGGAAGCCCCCGCCTCCCCACAACCAGCAGCACGGCTCCCGGCTGACTGCGGCGATGCTGGACAGTCTACAGCCGCCACGCCAGGTTCCCGACCACTCAGACCACACGTCAGCCGCGCGGTTGGCAACTTGGGCCATCAGGGGTGAAGCATCGCGAAGGGCCTTCCTATGATGCTCTGACGGCTTGCACCACACGATTATGCCATTTTGGAGGGGGTGGAGATGAGAAAACCAGTGTCAAACCGGCGCCACCCCCGATTTGGGAGTCAGATGGGATTCTCTGCCCGATCGCGAGAAGCGACAGAGAATCCCATCCATTATTCATATGAGCTGCACAACCTACATTTAAAAAATATCTTAGTTTTTACCATCTTCAGGTTGAGTAAGTCTTTTTCAGGAATAAAGATAACTGGGCAGAATGGAAGGTCACGAGCATTTGGTATCTCAAGTACCGTTGTGCATGAATGTTAATTGGAGCCAAGGGATTGGTTACAGAAGGGAGTAAAGGAATTTAAAATGTTTTCCATGTATATAGTGGCTGGAATTCTCCAGTAGTCAGGATTCACAATTCCCGCTGGCAGGACGGGTGGTTTCAATGGGAAATTTCATTGACAAGCGACGAGAAGATAGAAACCCGTCGCCAGTGAATGGTGCGCGGCCAAGAAACAAACGCCTGGGGGACCACAGAATCCCGCCCACTATTTACAAATGGCAGAATTCATTTTTTTTATTTTTCTGAAATTCATTTTTGTGTAGTAACATTTAAAAATGTCAGACTCTGTAATGATTCATGGTGCTCTTAAATTCTATTGATTCAAAGTTTCACCTCAAATGAAGCAGAATATTTTTCCACTATTTGCTTTCACTGAATTTATTCAAACGTGCCGCAAATTGTCTTAATTGCCTATCACATTTCTGAATCATGGGCTTTTTGAAAATCAAACGAGACTCGCCATAATATTCTAACTGGTAATTTAAGAACATAAGACAGTAAGGAACAAGCAGATCATAACGATGGCCTATGGTGAAACATTGGCATTTATATCTATTAAATTATAATAATCAGTGTTCCATATTAATTTTCAAGAAACATTGAGTATATTAATGCATATTTTAAAAATAGCTAACTGCTCTTTGGCTTGATTAATTCAATACTTGAAAGCATTTTTGCATTTAATTTGAAAATGCATCTAGTCACCTTATCCTCCACTCCCAGAACAGTGGCCACAGGTCTGGTGCTCTCCACTGTCCGAAGGTGAGTGAATGAGGGCCCCGAGCCTCACGCTCCCTTTATCCTCCACTCCCAGAAGAGCGGCTGCAGGTCCGGTGCTCTCCACTGTCCAAAGGTGAGTGAGGGTCTGAGCCTCGCACTCCCTTATCCTCCACACCCTGAATAGTGACTCTCGCATGCCCGGTGCTCTCCGCCGCCCGAAGGTCCTCTATACTTTTTCATATATTTGCATTGTTATTTTTAACTTCAGTTTCATAAATTAATGTGAATTTCAAATCTCTTCGTAACTTTATTAAATAAATACAAAAATGCTGGGAATACTTAGCAGATTAGGCAGCGTCCTTGAATATAAACTGAGCTAAAGCTTTAGGTTAATGTTCTTTCGTCAGAACTATAAAACATTTGTGATGGAATTGATTTCAAGCAAATATAGAGACAGGGAAAGGGAGAAGTGGAAGAAAGAATAAAAGAGAATGTTTGTGATGGAGTGCAAGCCAGAAGGCAACTAAAGCAGTGCTGGTGCATATCAAAAAGGAATAGGAAATTGGACAAGTAAAGAAATAAAAGGTAGGTCTTGAAGAGGTTTAAATGTCAAGGGGCTGATGGTAGATATCGATCCACAACCTAGCCCCAGAAATTGAGATAGATATGAATGTGAGGGAAGGGTGGAAGTTGTAAGAATTGATTAAATTTTCCAGTTCGAGATGAACGCAAGTTTATTACTTTAATTGCAAATATCTTCAATGGCAAAAAAAGCATTGTGGTCAAATGTGAGTTTCAAGAAGTTTTCATTGATTTATATGTGAAGAACAATACATGCCTAAAATCCATGGGTGACCATTACTGGATTTTACTCCAAATGTTTGATTATTTAAATTAAGGTGATTTAATTTTCAATACCAATGGTATCATTGGAATTGATTGCTGGGTGGGAATTTCATTACATTTGGAATAAATGTCTGATGTGTTTTGATGAAGGGGTCAGAATGGTATCTCCCTGCTGACTCCATGGAAATTGACGTGCTAGAACAGCAGCAGGATGATGCATTGTGAACCTTAGCAAATCCTTTAAACAATATTTTTATTGAATTTTGCAGCTTTGACATAGTTTACTGAAAGAGATCATTCTGTATTTACATATGAATAGTTCCTTTCTTCCCGTGGGTGGGGGGGGGGGGGGGGGGGGGGGGGGGTTGAAAATATGCAGTGAGCTCCAACTCTTATTTAATGCTAATAGGGCCAGGTATATCATTATAGGTTAAGTGTTGCTAAGAAAATCATGTAGAAAGAATTGCGGGCTGGATTCTCTGTTTCTGAGGCTAAGTGTTGATGCCAGTGGAGAATGGGTGGCGCTTTACAACACAATGGGTCAAATGGCCTCCTTCTGGGATTTTATTAAGTGACAGGCCATTGCAAACTTTTTCTACAATTTTGTGGGTTCTTGTAAGTTAGTGGGTATATTTAGGAATGGTTTTCTAGCACAGGCAGACAAGGGAGTGAAGTTGAATGTAATGTTATAGTAATGATTCACATGGACGTATTCAACTGGATCTCAACTGTGTGTGTGTGTGTGATGACCTTGAGCAAACAGGGCCCCAGTATTCTGGAGCTGAGTATAATATTGCGAGTGCTGAGGTTCGGAGGGTGGTGGTTGCAACACCCCACATTGAGCCGGCTAGTTTGTCAATCAAGTTGTTTCTGGACTTGACCTTGGCTGCAGTTGTTTTTAGATGTTCCTGGAAGGTCACTGTCCCATCTAAGGTCACTCTGAGTACGTTGGAGTTAGGTGGTGCTTTAACTTGCAGTTAATCATTCGCATATTAAGCTCTTTATTGGCTTCAGGAGGAGGCCAATCCACCCAACCTGCGCACCTTTCGACTGGGAGGAAACCGCAGCACTGGGAGGAAACCCACGCAGACATGGAGAAAACATACAAGCTCTACATAGACAGTGACCCAAGGCTGGAATTAAACCTGGGTCCCTGGTGCTGTGAGGCAGCAGTGCTAACCACTGTGGAGTTTATGATCATCGTGTAAAACCAGGTCAGACAGGCAAGAGCTCGGTTCTCAGGTGTCATATTGTCGTATACTGCTACTTTGCCACACTTCGAGCCGTGTAGGACCTTCTTTAGTTCTGCAACCTCAAAGGCTGATGTCTTCTCTGTGTTGCTGATACATAGAACATAGAACAGTACAGCACAGAACAGGCCCTTCGGCCCTCGATGTTGTGCCGAGCCATGATCACCCTACTCAAACCCACGTATCCACCCTATACCTGTAACCCAACAACCCCCCCTTAACCTTACTTTTTAGGACACTACGGGCAATTTAGCATGGCCAATCCGCCTAACCCGCACATCTTTGGACTGTAGGAGGAAACCGGAGCACCCTGAGGAAACCCACGCACACACGGGGAGGACGTGCAGACTCCGCACAGACAGTGACCCAGCCGGGAATCGAACCTGGGACCCTGGAGCTGTGAAGCATTTATGCTAACCACCATGCTACCGTGCTGCCCAATACAGTTTCTTAGTTCCACCTGGATGTTTCTTTTGGTGATTTTTCCCAAGGAGTGCGTTAGCTATGACAAGCAGGTGGCTGGAGACATAGTTGGGAAGAACTATAGGGCAGTTTTGAGTGGGTGGTTTTTGGGTTGCTCCAAGGCGATGTAAAAGGTGCCTTTGGAGCTGTATGTGTGAAGTTTAGCTCTGCTACTGTTTCCTCTGCTTGGTACGGTGTGTGCGGCATTGAGGGACTCGATCAGAAGGTCTTCTACTTTTGGGTCCCCGGGTAGTGCACATGCCTTTAGGAGAGCAACTGTCTTTTCAGCTAAGCATGCAATATGGATAGGTTGATATCCTCAGAGAATTGGCTGTGCAGGCTGCTTTGTAGATGGCATCAGAGAGACAGTTAGACGTTTCGTCAACAGTGATGTTTTAACGTGGGATTGTTGAGGTACTATGTTCCAAAGTTTCACTGCATCTTATCCAGTTGGCTTTCCAGTGGTTCTGTTGCATCTTCTTGGGGTTGTTGACAACTGGAACACATAGGCCTATATGAACGGGTAGAGGACTATTTTGGCTGTGCGGGAAGTCACTGAAAGCCAGACCTTGTGCAGATTGGGGGGTCTCATTGAGAGAACTTATCCAGCAGCGATCAGGAGAGTAATCCCTGCGCCATCTGGCTGAATGGAATGTTCCTTGCTGTTTGGGGCATGTATAAGTGTCATCATTTGTGGATGCCCACACTGCAAGTGCTTCACCGTCACTGTCCAATACTGGGTATCCCCAATCTGAATGGTGGCTGTTAAAGACCCCCACATAGATGGCTGGGTAGGGGAGGGTGGGCAAGACATGCTGCTCCCAGCTGATGCTTGGTGACTTGTGGACATTGGCTATGTGGAATCCACCAACTGCTAGGGCGTCAGAGAAAATGGTCGTTGCCAGATTATGTGTTTGAGCAATGTTGGTTCGGTCATAGGTGGCACTGCCATGTTTGGCATCAGTGTGGTAGCACCATCATCGCCTTTGATGGAAGAGCGGCCTGCTTTTTCTGTTCTGATGTTGGTTTCTTGACGGCAAATTATATCAATGTAGTTTTGAGCAGTAGGGCTTTGATGAGGCTTCATTTGGCTGCCGATAGGCCCTCAACACTGACATAGAAACATAGAAAGTAGGAGCAGGAGGAGGCCATTCGGCACTTCAAGCCTGTTCTACCTTTCATTATGATCATGGCTGATCATCCAACTCAATAGCCTAATCCCGCCTTCCCCCCCATATCTCCTTTGCCCCGTGCTTTATCTAACTCCTCCTTGAGAATTCCTAACTGCTTCTTGATTGGATGTGCTGGGGGATTGCTGTGCGACGTCAACACTGATCCATTGCTCCCCAGGATGACTGTGAGAAACATGCATTACATTTCATAAGGATTGGAATCAGTGGCAACAGTGAATGGATAAAAAGAATGGTGATGAAATGCATAGAAAATGAAGCGTAGTGCTCCTGAACGTCAAGAGGGTGTGAGGAGTGATGTGAAGGCGAACACTTAGCAAGATAGACTGAAAAGGGGCCTTAAACTCAGGGTGCAGTTGAATCAGCAAATATACTGAGTTATCTTGACGGAGTTAGGTTTTGACAGCACTTCCTACGTACACTGCATCTAAAATCTGGGCTACACACTCCTGATGTTCACTTTCTCAATTACTTCAATTCACACACTCGTGATTAAAGGCACACGTTTCTTCCTCCTTTTATTCTGAAAAAGTATGTCCCTCTTCCCCCTGACCACAGCTCTCCGGGCCCTGGACCGATGTACCGGCTGAACTGCTGATACCCTTTGAAGTCACCACGGCCCGTGAATCTCTGAAGGGCCCTTAAAAATTATAATTAATTAGATAAATAAATCTCCAACTTCTTTCCTGAGATTTGTATTCTAACTTAATAAAATATAATTGTTTTTAAAAAGAGCAATACCACAATAATTCCAGTAATCTGTCGTTGAATCTGGTGCTGCCCTTGTTCCTTGTGCACCATCCACCCTGCAGACCTCCAGTACATGCCCTGTCTCCTTTCTGAGATGGAATCATGCAGGTGCACCTCACACCTGCTACACAATTTAAGAGTTAGTTACGAAACACAGGAGTCAAAATTAATTTGTATTTTTGAGTTGTGTTTTCAGATTCTGACCCACTCATTTGACTTCTCAGTTCCAGCCAGTGGCGGACTGGCCAGGGTGTCAGCTTGCCCGATGGCAAGTGGGCCCTGATGAAGTGGGCCCCCTATATCAAATTAAAATGCAATAAAGAAACAAACACAGACAACTTTTTTAGTAATAAAAAGGAATAAGAAAAAAAAGAGAACAGGACACAAATAAGCAGTGCATGAAAAGGAACGAAGCAGAGGAGGTAGTGGAAGGATGTGGAATAGGGGGGCCCGGGTCGGGCATAATTAAGGAAATTCCATGTTTTCAGCAAGAGTGTGTGAATTTAAAGATAAAGTTACAATTCGTGATTTGAGATGGTCGGCAACTTCAAAGGATATCAGCAGTTCAGCCGGTACATCGGTCCAGGGCCCGGAGAGCCAAGAAGGGGCCCGTGAATCTCTGAAGGGCCCTTAAAAATTATAATTAATTAGATAAATAAATCTCCAACTTCTTTCCTGAGATTTGTATTCTAACTTAATAAAATATAATTGTTTTTAAAAAGAGCAATACCAAATAAAAATGCAATAAAGAAACAAACAAATAATCACTCAGTGTATGAAGGAACGAAGCAGTGTTAAAAGGAGTGGAGGGGGGGCTGGTTCACCCAGGTCGGACATAGTTGGAAATCCACGTTTTCAGCAAGTGTGTGTGAATTTAAAGATAAAGTTACAGTTCGTGATTTGAGATGGTCGGCAACTTGAAAGGATATCAAGCAGTACATAGGGTTGTGAGGTCACCGAAAAGGAGAAGCGGTACCTTTGACCGTGAATCATGAGGTCAAAGATATTGAAGTGATAAGCCATGATCGGTAAACTCAAAGGGTTGCGACTTGTAACACTACACTGGTATCAAACTGGACATGTTAACTTTGGTCGTGGGACCATTCTTAATGTCTTACTATAGTCGGACCAAACTTCTAAGTTTCAACAGTTGTCTCAGTTGCTTGCTGGTGTAAACACTGGACAGTGGATTGTCTCCTCTTCTGAAGCTGCATAGGCCACAGTAGTATTGACTAATGAACATAGCCTATTGAAGTGTAAGTAAGTTATTTTATATCTTTTATCAAGTAGGGGTTTATCTGGCGTTCCTTCAAGTTATTCTTGCAATCATCAATATTCATTTTTCCCAATGTGGGCTATTTTTAATTAAGTTTTTATTTCAGGAATATTACCCCTACCAGCATGGAAAAGAAAAAGCATAAATCTGGGTCACTAAAACGCAAAGAACAAAAAGAAGCAGAAAGGAAGGAATCAGCCAAGCGATGCAGGCCTATTACAGAGTTTATAATACCACAAGCACAATCCACATCAATATCCAGTTCTGCAACAAATAATCAAGAAGCAAGAAACAATGCTCACGGTGATGATGCAATGACATGCGAGTTACAAGAACAGAGAAGAGCTACTTTGAATGTAGAGACAAATACAAGTGCATCCATTACTAATCAACCCAGGCCCAATATTTCTTCTGGCTTCCTTGTTCTGCCTGTAGTTGCAACATCTGAACACATAGCTTCAACTAGTGACAGGGAATCAGATATTCCTTCAAGCATAAATTACTTGGTTTCTGAAGCACATCCTGTAAATGAACCTATGCAAGAAAATGAAAGATCAATTACTAGAATCGTCCAATATCCATCACGAGCAAAGCTAAAACAGTTTTTTGCTGAACATCCACTTCAGCCACTTGATACATGTTAATTTAAATTATGAAGAATATGATACAAGAAATAATTAGTTATGAAGTTTCTCAAGCAAAATATTATTCTATTCAGGTTGATTCAACACAAGATAATTCATCCATCGATCAGTTTAGCATTATTATTCGGTATGTGCTTACGGGTATTATCTGTGAGCGACTACTTTCAGTTGTGCCAAGTAATGTTGGTACAGGACAGGGACTTTTTGATCTATTGATTGAAACATTACAGCATCTTAAAATTGACCCCCAAAAATGTTTATCTGATAGCACAGATGGCGCTGCAAGCTACCATGGCCAGTATAATGGTTTACAAAGTAAAATTGCTGATGTGGCTGATCAACATGTTCATATATGGTGCTATGCCCATGTCTTGAATTTGGTGATAACTGAAACAACAAAATGTTGTGTGCCTGCAGTTTCTTTTTTCAATTTGCTCCAGAATATAGCAACTTTTGTGAAAGCATCATACAAGAGAATGGCTGTATGGATAGAAGTTGTTGGAAAACATCTAGGACAAGAAAAAATGAAACGATTAAAGCTAATTGGTGAGACCAGATGGTCAGGAAAATCCAATGCAGCAACAACTATATTTGGACGTTTTGATGATGCCACTGCTAGTACTTTCGTAAATCTATTGACATGCTTATCAATGATACAAGATTCAGAAAAGTTTGATGCAAAAACAAAACATGAAGCAAATGTTTTACTTCAAAGTCTTCTAAAGTTTGAAACCATATTGACAGCATTTACTTACTTGTATATATTTGAAACTACAACCCTGTTATCAAGTTATCTACAGACAAGTGGTTTAGACATGTTTACTGCATGGAGTTTGGTAGATTCAGCTACAACAAATTTGAAGGAACAGACAAGAACATTTGATAACGTTCACAGCAAGGCTTTGGAATTTGTAAATAAATGTAATGACAGGATTTCACAGATGAATATGGATGAAAATCAAACATTGGAAATTGATGCGTTGGAAACAGCATTGCCAGTTAAGAGGCAGAAGAAGAAGAAAAGAATGGCAGATGAGCTTATTGATGATGAAAGAAATTCCTCAGATTTTCTAGCTGATTTTCGAGTAAATGTGTTTAACTTAATAATGGATCGCATTGTCCAGTCACTAGAATCACACTTTGTACAACACAAACAGTTGTATAAAGATGTGTCCTGCTAGGACCCAGCAAAGATGAAGCATTGGAAGGTATTATTAAGCTGTTTCCACAAATCAGCAAAGATCAAGTAATATTGGAATTGTTTTCTTTTGCTTCAAACTTTGCTGTATTAAAGCTATTGCTTAATGATGGTGAGAATATGGATTCCAGTTGCAATAATTGTAAAATTTGCAGCACTTGCCCATCGTGTGTACTAAAAATTCTGGCATCCAACAGACTTCATGACAAGGCATATGATAACCTTTATGAACTTTATTTTTTTTAAATAAATTTTAGATTAGCCAATTATTTTTTCCAATTAAGGGGCAATTTAGCGTGGCCAATCCACCTACTCTGCACATCTTTGGGTTGTGGGGGCGAAACCCACTCAGACACGGGGAGAATGTGCAAACTCCACACGGACAGTGACCCAGAGCCGGGATCGAACCTGGGACCTCAGCGCCGTGAGGCGGTTGTGCTAACCACTAGGCCACCGTGCTGCCCGTTTATGAACTTTATAAAGTCATCTGCACATTATCAGTTACTCAAGTCCAATGTGAGAGGACATTTTCAAAGCTAAAGATCATAAAGACAAGGTTAAGAAATTCGCTGTCTGAGGAGAATTTGGAATCATACATGTTGCTACCCATTGAAAAGGAATTGTTAGATGAATTGGATGCAGAAGCAATTATTGGCAAATTTGCACAATCATCTAGCGAACACAAACGATTGCTCTTAATATAATGGACTGCATGCAATGCTCTATTGTGCTTTTGAACTATCTGTTAATGTGTAAATTGTGCAGTAAACTATTTAAAAATATCAACCAATTACTTAAAATTTTAAAAAATAATAAATAATTCAATTATAACATTCTGTATTTACATTTGGTATCTACAGCTAGCAATATGTACAGTACATGTACACTGTAATTACTAAGAAAGACACATTTTTTCCACAAACATTTTAATTGTACCCTTTTTTCCATATGTATTTTTTGAAAAATTTATTTATTCGTTATGAAAATTAAATAATAGCATTGTAGTTGTGGGTGGGCCCCCTTTGTCTCCTGGCAACCAATATTTTTAGACCCAGTCCGCCACTGGTTCCAGCCATGTAATTCCACCAATCCCATTTGAAAGCCACCTTCATATTAATATCAAGGCCAAAATTCTTCTCATCTTTGCTTTATTCCATGAGTGGAAAGGTCTGATAACTTGTGCATGACATAGGCACAGGTGATAATCAAGGTCTGCTTTGTGAGCATTTCATTATTTCCAAACGTCCTATTTATGCAACATCTGGGGTGAGGATTTGTTTAAATGAAAGTTATTTATAATTTATTTAGTTCAATTAGGATTTTGACAAGCACAGAAGGTACTTTAATATTTCCTTTGTGTCATGTGAGCTGCTTGTCCTTTCTTTTCCGAGGTGACCTTTTATGTTAGAAATCCCTGACTGTGTTATGTCTGTGGTATTCCAAATACTTATTACTTTTCAAACAAATCATAACTTAGTATGAATTGACAAAACACTTTAAACGTACTTTCAAATCAATAAATAACCACAATGCAGATAATAAATACTCTGCATCTCTGTCCCACATTGTAGTGTGTTGCTAACATAGAAACATAGAAATTAGAAGCAGGAGGAGACCATTCGGCCCTTCGAGTCTGCTCCCCATTCATTATGATCATGGCTGATCATCAAGTTCAATCCCATAATCCCGCTTTCTCCCATATCCCTTGATCCCTTTAGCCCCCAGAGCTATATCTAATTCCTTCTTGAAATTACACAATGTTTTTGCCTCAACTACTTTGTATGGTAGTGAATTGCACAGATTCACCACTCTCTGGGTGAAGAAATTTCTCCTTACCTCAGTCCTAAAAGATTTACCCCTTATCCTCAAACTGTGATCCCTAGTTCTGGACTCCCCCACCATCGGGAACATTCTTTCTGAATCTACCCTGTCTAACCTGCTAGACTTTTATACGTTTTTATGACATCCCTATCACTCTTTTAAACTCCAATAAATATAATCCTAACCGACTTAGTCGCTCCTCATATGACATGAATTGATACGGTAATCCCTCACTGCTGATGAATTAAAGATTGCTCTTAGTTTTATTCAGTTTAACAGTACACCAGTAGATACAAAGTTGTATCAGACGAGAGTATTGGTAAATACACTGCCCTGAATCTCTGCTGTGATATATCCAATTTATCTCAGATAACAAATCCAAGATCAGGATATTCTCAAGATCTTTATTATGTGAATAGTGTTGAGCAGTCAGTCTTTTTGGCATAATAGTGTGTTGGTGACATGGAAATAGTTTTTTTTTCGGTGCTCTTTTGATAGTGGAATCAAATTGCTGCAAAATACAATGTTGATCTAGGTTGAAAAGTAATAAAAGCACCACCTGAACTATACTAAGGAATTGGAAGCAGCAAGATGATTGAAGGAGTTAACTTTTGGTCTTGCCTATCAGGTTCATCAACCTGTCCTACATTCCCAGCAGAGTACACATGACCTATTATGAATTAAAATAGGCACATTTGCTTCACAGCCCAAAGGTCCGAGGTTCGATTCCTGGCTTGGGTCACTGTCTGTGATGAGTCTGTACGTTCTCCACTTGTCTGCATGGGTTTCCTCCGGGTGCTCCGGTTTCCTCCCACAAGTCCCAAAAGACATGGGGCGGAATTCTCCGCTCCCGGGAAAAATCGGGAGGGCCGTCGTGAACTCGGCTGAGTTTCACGACGGCCTCGGAGGCCACTCCTCGCCCCCTATTCTCTCCTCCCAGCGGGACTAGGAGCGGTGCTCCGTAAATCTCGGCCGCGGGGTCGTCGCGCCGGGAATGACACGGCCGGCACGCCTAATGGCGTCAGCCACGCATGCGCAGGTTGGCCGGCTCCAACCCGCGCATGCGCGGCTGACGTAACAACGCTGACAGCTCGAACCCGCACATGCGCGGTGGGCGTCTTTCCCCTCAGCCGCCCCGCAAGACGTGGTGGCTTGATCTTGCGGGGCGGCGGAAGGGAAATAGTGCGTCCGATTGAGACGCCGGCCCGACGATCGGTGGGCACCGATCGCGGGCCTGTCCCCTCCCGAGTACAGTCATAGAACATAGAACAGTACAGCACAGAACAGGCCCTTCGGCCCTCAATGTTGTGCCGAGCCATGATCACCCTACTCAAACCCACTTATCCACCCTATACCCGTAACCCAACAACCCCCCCCCCCCCCTTAACCTTACTTTTATTAGGACACTACGGGCAATTTAGCATGGCCAATCCACCTAACCCGCACATCTTTGGACTGTGGGAGGAAACCGGAGCACCCGGAGGAAACCCACGCACACAGGGGGAGGACGTGCAGACTCCACACAGACAGTGACCCAGCCGGGAATCGAACCTGGGACCCTGGAGCTGTGAAGCATTTATGCTAACCACCATGGTACCCTGCTGCCCTAGTCGTGGTGCTCATTCCCCACCAGGCCCCCTAGAAGCCCCAAACAGGCATCTCCACACCTGTCTCACGACGGCAGCGACCAGGTGTGGTTGCCGCCATCGTGAAACGGTCGTGAACGGCAGGCCGCTCGGCCTATCCGGGTCGGAGAATCGGCGGTCGCCGTGAAAAACGGCGAGCGGCGATTCTTCAGAGCCGGGGGGGGGGGGGAGGGGAATCGAGGGGGGCGTGAAATTTGTCGGGGGGCCCTCCCACGATTCTCCCACGCATCGTGGGGAGCGGAGAATCGCACCCATGCTGTTATGTAATTTGAACATCCTGCATTCCCCCTCAGTGTAGCCGAACAGGCCCCGGAGTGTGGCGACTAGGGGATTTTCACAGTAACTTCATTGCAGCGTTAATGTAAGCCTGCTTGTGACATTAATAAAATATTAGATTATTTGCTTCCACACCATGCTATTTGAAAGAATAACCCAGACCTCCCACCACTTTCTAATACAGAAAAGAAGATTTGAACACATTAATTCAGAAATTAAACACATGCACACCATTCCCGGCACAGGTCTAGTGAACAGGAATGAATTGAAATTTCATTTTAACATACTTTTCTAAAATTTTTGTATCAATTTGCACAGACAAATGGCACACGTGTTATTGTCTGTGTGCAGATGTTGACAATATTACTAGGTATTCAGTTTTTCTCCTGCTGGCAATATATCTTGTAGTAGAGTTTAATAATAAGACTACTTATTAACTAATAAGATTGCAATATACTGTGGAAGCTGGAAATCTAAAAGAAAAATACTGGAAATGCTCAGAAGATCTGTCAACAGAGAAACAAAATTAACATTTACGGTCAGTGCCTATTTGCCAGGACTCTTAATATTTCCAGCAATTTCTATTTTTAGAATTTATTAACTATTGTGTGCTATTATTGAGAGATGTTTGTAAAGTTCCTTCCCAAATGGTCCCATGTTGAATTTATTTTGAAGAATGAATGTGACCTAACGATCTTAAAAAATAAAATATTGTGATATTAAACTTCTGTTGCTCAAAGTCCCATCATATTTAGAAATATACATGAAACACTTAGGGCGGAGAATCGTGGGAGGGTCTCCCGAAAATTTTTACGCCCCCCCTGGCCCCCCCTGGCACCCCCAGTGATCCGATCCCCTCCCCCCCTGCTCGGAAAAACCACCGATCGCCGTTTTTCACGGCGAACGCGATTCACCGAGCCCAATGGGCCGAGCGGCCGGCCCTTCACGCCCGTTTCACCATGGCAGCAACCACACCTGGTCGCTGCATTCATGAAACAGGCGCTAGATGCCCTTTTGGGGCATCTAGGGGCCCGATTTGGGCGGGAGCACCGCGACTGTGCTCGGGAGGGGACGGGAGTGCCCACCGATTATCGGGCCAGCGTCCAAATCGGACGCACTCTTTCCCCTCCGCCGCCTGGCAAGATCAAGCCGCCACGTCTTGCCGGGCAACGGTGGAGAAAGTCGGCACCGCGCATGTGCGGGTTTGTGCTGTCTACGTGCTGATGTCATCCGTGCATGCGCAGGTTGGAACCGGCAATCTGCGCATGCGCGGATGACATCAGAAAAGCGCCGTTTCCGCGTCATTTCCAGCGCGACGAGGTTGCGGCCGGGAACGACGGGGGCCCACTCCTAGCCCGTGGTGGGGGTGAATTAGGTGCGGGGAGCGGGCCCCGAGGCCGTCGTGAACCTCGGCCGATTTCACGACGGCCATTCCGATTTTTATCGGGAGCGGAGAATACTGCCCATAATTTACAAAATTATTTTAAACATCAAGCTACAAAACTACTAAGGAACGAAACTAGTCATTAATAGATTGAATTTGTATGAATAACTTCACATTATTTGAAAACTGACATGAAATTATTGTCTGATTAATTATGACTGTAATGTTTGGTCTATTTTGATAAATCCATTGCACTAGTTACATGTCAAGGTTGCGTAAGAGATAATGGAACCACTCAACATTTCTGTTCATTATTCTGCTTACAACCCAGACTATTCTCATTGTCCTATCACTGAAATACCTGGCTCTGGGATTTTTTCTGAGGTGGTTACAAAGATCTGTGTGAACAATAGTAATTTTTTTGCTTCAGTCCCAGAGATTGAGTTCCTGCTAGAACATGATATTGATTATATGTCACTCTATAAGATTAAACATTTATGAAACATAGGAATGCCATTTTGTCCATGCAACTAAAATATTATATTGAAAAAAAATCAATTTAATTTAGTTGGTACAAAGATGATTTGCTATGTTTTTTGAAGGTGATTTTCATTATTTATAAGACTTAAAATAAGTTCTGTTTATAAGTAAGATAACATTATGGTGAACAGCCAAAGGTTGTGGTCCATATTGGTACCAACAACACAGGTAAGAAGCGAGATGAGGTCCTGAATGCCAATTATAGGGAGTTAGGCAATAAATTAAAAAGCAGGACCTCAAAATGTCACTATTACTCCCAGTGCCACGTGCTATGAAAGCAGGAATAGGCGAATAGACCAGAATAATCCATGGCTGGAGAGATGGTGCAGGGTGCAGGAGGGAGGGATTTTGATTCCTGCTGCATTGGGACCCATTCTGAGGAAGATGAAACTGTACAAGCTGGACGGATGACACCACAGCAGGATTGGGATTAGTGCTGTTGGGGAGGGTTTAAATTAGAGTGGCAGAGGGATTGGAACCTGAGTGGGAAAAAAGATAGAAATGAAAGACAGAAAAGTAGAAAGCAAAAAATAAGGGTCAACTGTGGAATTGGTGTATTTGAATTTACAGAACACTTTTGATAAAGTTCCACAGAAGAGGTTAGTGTGCAAAATTAAAGCGCAAGGGTTTGGGGATAATATATTGGCATGGATTGAGAATTGGTTAGTAGACAGGGAACAGAGAGTGTGAATAAATGATTGGATAGTTGACTTCCACAGGAATCAGTGCTTGGGCCCCAGCTATTCACTATATACATCAATGATTTGGATGGGGGAACTAAAAGTAATAGTCCAAGTTTGCTGCTGACACGAAACTTGGTGGGAAAGTGAATGCTGAGAAGCATGTTAAGAGGCTTCAAGTTGATTTAGACAAGTTGAGTGACTGAGCAAATATGTGGCAGATGCAGTATAACGTTGATCAATGCGAAGTTATCCATTTCAGATGGAAAAACAGAATGACAGAGTTAAATTAAATTGAGATAGATTGGGAAATGTTGATGTACAATGGGACATGGGTGTTCTAGTTCGCCAGTCATTGAAAGCAAGCATATAGGTACAGCAGGCTGTTAGGAAGGCAAATGATTTGTTGGCCTTCATTGCAAGTGGACTAAAATACAGCAGCAAGGGTGTCTTACTGTAGCTGTACAGGGCTTCGGTAAGACCACACCAGGTGTATCATGTGCAGTTTTGTTTATTAAAAGGATAAACATGCTGTAATAACTTCAAGAATTGGATCTACCAGTTAATCTATAAAACACAATGATTTATTACAACTATAGATATCAATTACAGAGTGATTAAAATAGTCTTTACAGACTCCACTCGAAGGTCCAACTGCTGCGACAAATCCCAAACTTACATCCCTAATTGGATAAGAGGAGCACATCAGCCCTTCCTCAGCGAATATCCCTTAAAGGGGCTGGCTACTACATCTTTCCACCTTTAAGTCCCTTTGGTAATAATTAAATAACACAATTGCCGAACAGTAATAATCATGAACACTTCCACACGAGTCCATCAATAACTCAGTCTGTCCGATGACTCCTTCTTCCTCATAGAGTGACATAGCTCCAGCGACTCACATTCTTCTGCTGCGGGAGTTACTGTTGGCCTTATTTCACAAGAATTCGCTCTTTTTACAGACATTTAATCTTCCTCTGTTCCCGGGGGGGTGGGGAGGTGGAGGGGGGGGGGGGGGGGGGTGGAAACGTTCAGGCCTGTTACTCACTTCACCTGACAGTTCACTCCTCGGGGAACCTACCACGCTTCCTCCTAGCACAATCAGACCAGGTCATAGCAATGGCTCTTGGGATGGCTCTCACCCACACAAGTGGTCTACATGATTTATTAAAATCTTGTCCTGTAACCTCATAGGACACCAACCCTGTTCTGGCTGCAAAAGCTGTTGGAACCCAATTTGATCTGTTACCAAAATTCTTCACAAACATTGAATCCTCTATCTTGAACTTTCTTGCACTTTTAAATTAATCGTGGTTCTTATTCTGGTTCCTCTGGCTTGTCTCCACTCTCCCCGCTAACACAAAGCTTAATCTGGTCCTCAACCGACAACTCAGCATCACAGCTGGAGAGCCTCCAGTAGTCGTATTCGAGGTGACGCTTTGTGATAGCAGGAGCCTAGTTAGTTTGCTGTTTAATGTTGCGGGCGGCTGCTTCTACAAGCTGGGACCATTAAAAGCCTTTCCGTTATCCGAAATGGGCATCTCTGGTGCCCCTTGGATTGTGAAACATTGGTGCTGCTTATCAACTGTGGTGTAACGGGAACACAAGTGGATAGTACTGTGGCTTGACAGCGCCAGGGTCCCAGGTTCGATTCCCCGCTGGGTCACTGTCTGTGTGCAGTCTGCACGTTCTCCCCGTGTCTGCGTGGGTTTCCTCCGGGTGCTCCGGTTTCCTCCCACAGTCCAAAGACATGCTGTTAGGTGGATTGGCCATGATAAATTGCCCTTAGTGATCAAAAAGGTTAGGAGGGGTTATTGGGTTATGGGGATAGGGTGGAAGTGGGGGCTTAAGTGGGTCGGTGCAGACTCGATGGACTGAATGGCCTCCTTCTGCACTGTACGTTCTATGTTCTATGTAAGCAGTTGTGGATCTCATCTCAAACACCTCCATCCACTTTGCATGGGAGTCCACTAACAACAAAATCATCATGCCCATAAATGGACCCATCCAGTCTACGAGGATTTTAACTCTCTCTCTTGAGGCACACTCATGCTTCCAGGAATCTCCATCCAAATTCAACAAGTGTTCATTTTCAATCGACACTGTTACTAATGTGTCATCTAAGTACAAGATGGCTCCCGGAACGTCTCGGTTCTTTCGAATATAACACACGCTGATGATCTACCCTTGAGGTACCAGGAATCATTGACAGAGAGTTCAATTTACGTAAATAACCCATCCTTCAGGTACCAGGAATCGTTTACGGAGAGTTCAATTCCCTCTCGACTCCACCTTTTTTTCCATGAATTCTTGCAACCTGAGTCGCTGGTCTTGACCATGTCACCAATGTAATAACTGCAAGAATTGACTCCACCAGTTAACTTATAAAACACAATGATTTATTGCAACTATAAACAACTATTTACAGAGCGCTTAAAATGGTCTTTACACTCCCCGTGTCTGCGTGGGTTTTGCCCCCACAACCCAAAAATGTGCAGAGTAGGTGGATTGGCCACGCTAAATTGCCCCTTAATTGGAAAAAATAATTGGGTAATCTAAATTTATATTAAAAAAAATGGTCTTTACATACTCAGCCCTCGGGTCCAAATGCTGGGACAAATCCCAACATATCCCAATTAATGCCCAGCTCCCATCCCTAATTGGACGAGCGAGTCACATCAACATTTCCCTCAGAGAACGCCCATTAATGGGGATAGCCCCTTAAAGGGACTAGCTACTACACTTGCCATAGAGGAATGTTCACCAGACTGATTTCTGCGATGGCAGGATTGTCCCATGAAGAGAGATTGGGTCGACTGGGTATGTATTCACTGGACTTTCAAAGAATGAGGGGCTCTAATTAAAACGTCTGAAATTCTGACAGGACTGGACAGACTGGATGCAGGGATGCCGTTTCCTCTGGCTGGAGGGTCTAGAACAAGGGGTCACAGTCTCAGGATACGAAGTAGGCCAATTAGAACTGAGATGAGGAGAAAACCTCTTCACTCAAAGAGTGGTGAACCTGTGGAAATCTGTGGAGGCTAAATCACTGAATATATTTAAGTAGGAAATAGATTTCTAGAATCTAAAGGTGTCAAGGTGTGTGGGGAGAGCGCTGATGCATGGTGTTGAGGCAGAGGATCAGCCATGATCATGTTGAATTGTGTCAAGGTGTAATGGGCCAAATGGCCTAATCCTGCTCCGATTCTCTATGTTTCTATTATTTATGCAATAATGAAGGAGGAGAAAGATGTTGTTACTTTTTATGACATCTTTGCTATTTTCCTTTGCATCAACAAAAAAGAGAAACACTTTTCATATACTTTTCAATTGTTAATTTTATATCATTTATATCATTGAAAAACCATGATAAAATAACATAGTAATTAAATCCTCATCATAATGTTGTGTTGTAATATCATTTAAATGACATTTTGTAGAAGGTTCTTTCTACAAAGCAGCCACTAGTATTCCAAATAGCAAACCAATGTGACATGTATTGTTTGTTTCTTCACAGTCTCTGGATGGATTTTTATTTGCAGTAAATCAAGAAGGAAGATTTTTATACATCTCTGAAACTGTCTCTATCTATTTGGGTCTTTCGCAGGTAAGCAAGTTAAACCTTTCTGTACTATGTTGTGACATTACTGTCATAAACTTGTTAACATAGCCAGTGCAGAGACATCAGTAATAAGGTCACCGTGTGGATGGTCATTGAGAGTGTAATGAAATATGAAAATTGGAAATATAATATTCCATGTTGAAACACTGATATTTCTTTTGTGATATAATGGTATATTTAAATACTATGCTCTTTCACTAACTTTTCTAATCAGACGTAGGAAAATGAAATCACACACTTCCCTGTTTTTTGCACAATGTTATCATGCATACAGAAGGATCCTGGGCGAAATTCCCCCAATCCTCTGCCAGCACTTTTGATGGTGGACATGGGGGGAGAAATTGGTTTCACGCCAGCGTGGATTTACAGTGGGATCATCTGCTGGTGCCGATCATGGCAGATTGGAAAACCCACAATGGCGTGGACCTCATTTGCATCCCATTAGTGGGATACAGATAAAGGCCCGACCCCCTCCTGCCCCACGGCAGACTCTCCACGATGCTGGTGGGAAACACATTCAGAACAACGTAGATGTCGGGACTCATCTGAACAATGGCGGGAGATGCCTCCAGAGTTTGGGATGGAGGCCGTCCACAACCTTGAAAGACCGCAGCAGTGGGGCGGGGGAAGCGTCTGCAGGTGGACCTGCCAGATTAGGTGTCTTGGAGGGGGTCCATCTCCCAGCCTCAGAATATTCCAGGAGATCCATCTTAATTCTCAGGAGACCCATCTTCCGGTCTCAGAGTGCTCCTGGAGATCTATCTTCATTTTCAGGCGGTCCACCTACTTTCTTCACTGGTTGGTCAATGAAGTCATTTTAATATGGCACCTAGACATGGCAGTGGAGCACCCGCCATCCAGGCCTGCCCCGCCAAGGAACATGGCGTGAAACACCCAGGTTCATTATAAACGAGTTTGAGGCCGGTAGATTTGATGTGCTTTCCCGCCGCCCACTGCAGCAGGAAAAACTCCACATTCCCGTCACCCCGCTTGGAATTTAGTCTCAAACTGGAAGAATTCTGCCCCATTTATAGGTTGCATCCAAACTTTACTAATCAGTACTCTCCCAACCTATCAAAAAATAATTAACAACTCGCATCTAGACTGCATCCCACAACTTAAGGCTTGCTTTAAAAAGTGTGGCTTAGATATTTATTTGTCTGACGTTTCTTGTTAACTAGGTACTTACTAATTTACTGTGTCGTATATTTTAGTTGAAATTGAGATATTGGTCTTGACAGATTGAAATTATCAGTGACCTTTGTGATTGAATAATTTTTATTCCAACTGAAATATTTCATTAGGCCAGTATAGCTACAAGGAATGTTGATGGTAACTATTAGTTATATTTGTGCTAAATGTACATTTTCTGACTGAACTAGATTGCTATTTGCCTGCTGTGCATGCAAAAATAAAGGAAAAAGTTCCAATTGTTGATACCATGAAACTTACTCTACAGTTCTTTAACTAGAACAATAATTGTGTTGCACCATGAAGTTGCTTTTATTTGATGTAATGTTTAAGATTTTTCACTGTAAGGTTCTCAACTGAATTTTGCATGTAACCTGTCAATTTTGAATTAATATTGATTTCCATTCTGCAAAGCCTATAGAGGAAAGGATTCCTTCCTTTGATGTGTTTCCCAGTTGATTGTATGCATCCTGTTTGAGAGGAAGAATTTAGAGCTTGAGCTATCAGATTTTCTATTATTATTTGATCTATTAAACAGCCAGGTGGAAAGATTGAGGAATAATAGCAAATCTAATACACAAATTAATTTTTCCTCATTTTGAAACTTTTGTTACAGTATGCTTCAAAGTGAAGCAAAATTATTTTTAAATTCAGTCACTTAAAAGGACCAACACAAATAAGATCATTACAAATATACCAGAATATGATTAACTCCCAGATAAAAGAGTTTGAAGTCAGAAGGGGTGTTTTAACTCCTGCATGGTTGTATGGAAAAAAATACGGGGGGGGGGGGGGGGGGGGGGGAATGTGTAGGAAGGCTATTGGAAACACAGATCAATGTGTCCAGGACAGTAGTGACCCAAACTCTTTTTGTGGAGTCTAAATGTGCGCTGTTCTGACACCACGTTCTTTTTTAAACTTAGCTTGGAAGTCCTCCACTTTTAGTCTGACAGTTTAAAGGCAGATGTTCCATGATCCAGCTTTAATAAATGACTTTGGGGCCCTATCTCCATAAAAGGGACCTGATTGTTATAAATTCATGAGGTTCCTTCTGAGTCAGATGGGTCCCTGAGGGGCTGTTTTGGTTTTAACTCCCGAGCCACTTTGAACAAAGCAAAGAAAGTTAAACTATCCTCTAACGTGTTGGTACATAGAACATAGAACGATACAGCGCAGTACAGGCCCTTCGGCCCTCGATGTTGCACCGACATGGAAAAAAACTAAAGGCCATCTAACCTACACTATGCCCTTATCATCCATATGCTTATCCAATAAACTTTTAAATGCCCTCAATGTTGGCGAGTTCACTACTGTTGCAGGTAAGGCATTCCACGGCCTCACCACTCTTTGCGTAAAATACCCACCTCTGACCTCTGTCCTATATCTATTACCCCTCAATTTAAGGCTATGTCCCCTCGTGCTAGCCACCTCCATCCATGGGAGAAGGCTCTCGCTGTCCACCCTATCTAACCCTCTGATCATTTTGTATGCCTCTATTAAGTCACCTCTTAACCTTCTTCTCTCTAACGAAAACAACCTCAAGTCCATCAGCCTTTCCTCATAAGATTTTCCCTCCATACCAGGCAACATCCTGGTAAATCTCCTCTGCACCCGTTCCAAAGCTTCCACGTCCTTCCTATAATGAGGTGACCAGTACTGTACGCAATACTCCAAATGCGGCCGTACTAGAGTTTTGTACAACTGCAACATGACCTCATGGCTCCGGAACTCAATCCCTCTACCAATAAAGGCCAACACACCATAGGCCTTCTTCACAACCCTTTCAACCTGGGTGGCAACTTTCAGGGATCTATGTACATGGACACCGAGATCCCTCTGTTCATCCACACTACCAAGAATTTTACCATTAGCCAAATATTCCGCATTCCTGTTATTCTTTCCAAAGTGAATCACCTCACACTTCTCCACATTAAACTCCATTTGCCACCTCTCAGCCCAGCTCTGCAGCTTATCTATGTCCCTCTGTAACCTGCAACATCCTTCCGCACTGTCTACAACTCCACCGACTTTAGTGTCGTCTGCAAATTTACTCACCCATCCTTCTGCGCCCTCCTCTAGGTCATTTATAAAAATGACAAACAGCAACGGCCCCAGTACAGATCCTTGTGGTACGCCACTCGTAACTGAACTCCATTCTGAACATTTCCCATCAACTATCACTCTCTGTCTTCTTTCAACTAGCCAATTTCTGATCCACATCTCTAAATCACCAGCAATCCCCAGCCTCCGTATTTTCTGCAATAGCCGACCGTGGGGAACCTTATAATCCTCTCCAAGACTTTACCCACCACAGACGTTAGGCTCACCGGCCTATAGTTACCGGGGTTATCTCTACTCCCCTTCTTGAACAAAGGGACCACATTTGCTATCCTCCAGTCCTCTGGCACTATTCCTGTAGACAATGATGACCTAAAAATCAAAGCCAAAGACTCAGCAATCTCTTCCCTGGCTTCCCAGAGAATCCTAGGATAAATCCCATCAGGCCCCGGGGACTTAGCTATTTTCACCTTGTCCAGAATTGCCAACACTTCTTCCCTACGCACCTCAATGCCATCTATTCTAATAGCCTGGGTCTCAGCATTCTCCTCCACAATATTATCTTTTTCCTGAGTGAATACTGACGAAAAGTATTCATTTAGTATCTCGCTTATCTCCTCAGCCTCCACACACAACTTCCCACCACTGTCCTTGACTGGCCCTACTCTTACCCTAGTCATTCTTTTATTCCTGACATACCTATAGAAAGCTTTTGGATTTTCCTTGATCCTACCTGCCAAAGACTTCTCATGTCCCCTCCTTGCTCGTCTTAGCTCTCTCTTTAGATCCTTCCTCGCTTCCTTGTAACTATCAAGCGCCCCAACTGAAACTTCACGCCTCATCTTCACATAGGCCTCCTTCTTCCTCTTAACAAGAGATTCCACTTCTTTGGTAAACCACGGTTCCCTCGCTCGACCCCTTCCTCCCTGCCTGACTGGTACGTACTTATCAAGAACATGCAATAGCTGTTCCTTGAACAAGCTCCACATATCCAGTGTGCCCAACCCTTGCAGCCTACTTCTCCAGCCTACACATCCTAAGTCATGTCTAATGGCATCATAATTGCCCTTCCCCCAGCTATAACTCTTGCCCTGCGGGGTATACTTATCCTTTTCCATCACTAACGTAAAGGTCACCGAATTGTGGTCACTGTTTCCAAAGTGCTCACCTACCTCCAGATCTAACACCTGGCCTGGTTCATTACCCAAAACCAAATCCAATGTGGCCTCGCCTCTTGTTGGCCTGTCAACATATTGTGTCAGGAAACCCTCCTGCACACATTGTACAAAGAACGACCCATCTAATGTACTCGAACTATATCTTTTCCAGTCAATCCAGTAGTGGGCCTTATGAGGACGAGACATAACCAGAATTGCATTTATATTCCTGTAACAGCCTCCCCGAACAGGCGGCGGAATGTGGTGACTAGGGGCTTTTCACAGTAACTTCATTGAAGCCTACTTGTGACAATAAGCGATTTTCATTTCATTTCATTTCATTGCAACTTAGTGTTGATGTGAAGAACTGTGGGCATTGAACCAAGACTAAACTTACAGTGTAAACTGGAGTTTAAACTGGATTCAGCATTTGTGAAGAGAGTAATCTCACATTGTTTTAGTTTGACATTACATGGCATGTAAATCCAATGCCAATTCTCTCAGCCCAGGGCCGGGCCGGAGAATCGCTGCGGCTGGTGCAAATCGCACCACGCTGCCCTGACGCCAGGATGCAATTCTCCGCTCTACGGGGTCACTCCTGGCGAATCTCCATCCAGGATGGGCCGAGCGGCCGAGTCCTGCCGGCGCCGTTCTAACCTGCTCTTTTCCGGTGGGACCTCGGCATGGAAGGGTCCGGGGGCGGCCTGTGGGGGGGGGGGGGGGGGGGGGGGGGGGTCCGACCCTGGGGCCTCCGCTGTGGCCTGGCCTTCGGGGCCCATCGATCGGCAGGCCGGCCTCTCGGGCTGGGGGCCTCCTTTCATCTGCGCCGGCCCCTGTAACCCTACGCCATGTTGCGTCGGGGCCGACGCGGAGAAGGGAGCCACTGTGCATGCAATGACTGCAAAACGCATTGGCGTTGCGACGGCGTCAACACTTAGCCTCAGGATCAGAGAATCCGTCCCTTGTTTGTACACAGGAATCTGTTGAACCTCCTGGAAACATCTAAACTTATCTTACCTCAATTTAAACATTTGGGGAAGAGTCTTCTGCTCTTAGGATATCAGTGTGAGCCAGAACCACTCTGGGTCTGACTTCACTCTGACAATCAGGATGCCCGCCTATGAAATCTCTTTGGAGCCAGCAAAGGGCCGGGATTCCCCGACCCTGCGCCGGGTCAGAGAACCCGGGAGGAGGCCTGAATCACGCCCCGATGACGGCTGCCCTATGCTCCGGTGCCAGTTTTTGGGCGGGGCAGGATTCCCGGCATGCCGGTCGGGAGCCGTTGATAGCGCCCTCCCCCCGCCGATTCTCTGGGCCCCAATGGGCCGAGCAGCCATCCATTTTTGGCCAGTCTCGCCGGCGTGAATTACTCACCTCATCCACGATGGGTCCTGGCAGGTGAGTATGCTGGGGCGGTCCTCAGGGGGGCGCGGGGGTATCCGACCCCGGGGGGTGGGGAACACCCATGGTGGCTTGGCCCGCGATCGGGGCCCACCGATCTGCGGGCGAGCTTGTTCCGTGGGGGACTTCTTTCTTCTGTGCCGGGCCCCTGTAGGGCTCCGCCATATTGCCCGGGGGCCAGTGCGGAGAAGAGAACCCCCGCGCATGCGCGGAAATACGCCGGCTTGTCTGCGCATGCTCGAGATCACGCCGGCCGGTCCGTGCACGCGCAAACTCGTGCCGGCCCTTCGGCACCGGCTGGAGCGGGGCCAACGACTCCGGCGGCAACCTAGCACCCTAGAAAGGTGAGAATTCCTCATCTTGGGGAGACGTTGATGCCGGTGTTGTTGGCGCTTGTTTCCCACCGGCGTGGGGACATAGCCCCATTTTCTGAGAATCCCGCCCAAGAAACCACATCTAGGTCCTTTGTCCGATGAAAGAGGGGCTGTTAACCTTGGAAGGTCGGCTTCTTAAGACACAGGTTTGACACTGTTTAAAGTAAACTCTCGCCACAGCTGCAAGGCCAATTCTGTGTAGAAGAGAATCCCCAGGATGGCTGGAGGCCCTTCAGGTACCTGCTGAGCTTCGACCGTATGTCAGGGCCCTTGTTCCTAATGGACCCACAAATGAGCAGTTAATTATGTAGATGGGCTTTCTGTGGTCCACCTCTGGGAAAATTGCCCAGAGGTGTGTCAGTCTGCTGTCGCAATGCCAACTTCTGTGACTGGCTGGTCATGGAGTTTAGAGATGCAGGATGAGCTCTCATCTGTTTCAGCCCCTTCTGAGGTAAGGGGTCCTGGTGTTTCCCTGCAACTAACATCTGAGGTGGGTCAGCCCTTCTACACTTTATCAGCACACGGCCTAGTCATCACTGGAACTGAGTGTTGATGGGAGGGGGGGCAGGGAGGTAGTGGGGGGGGGGGGGGGGGGTGGAGGAGAAAGCAGTGGCTCGTGCTGGCAACAGCACGGCTTTACTTAGCCATTTGGGGCGGAACAGTAGAACGGTGGTTGCCGCTGTTCCTTCGCGCCGGCGGGGTCCTGGGTTTGGTTCGGGTGTGGAGTCTGTGCTTCTCCCCGTGTCTGCATGGCTTTCCTCTGGGTGCTCCGGTTTCCTCTCGCGATCCAGGGATGTGCAGGTTGGGTGGATTGACCATGCTAAATTGCCCTTAGTGTTCCAAAAAGGTGAGGTGGGGTTACTGGGTTATGGGGATAGGGTGGGCTTAGGTTGGGTGCCCTTTCCAAGGGGCGGTGCAGACTCGATGGGCGAAATGGCATCCTTCTGCACTGTAATTTCTATGAAATCTATGAAATCCTACCTTCAAGCACAGTCTGACGGAACCAGGAAGATGGCACCCTTGAAGAGCAGGGATGTTCAGTCCAATACTTGTATGTTGAAGAATTAGCCTGAAGCTAGCCTGCACCTTAAAGCAGGTTTATTTTTTACAAGATAGCAAAGCAAAGTTGCAAACACTCCCAGTTCCTCTCTCCTCAGTGTGGTAGTCACCACTGTTGTATTGTGTATACTGCATACGAGGGTATTACGGTAAGGCCCCTGCACTACAGGTACGGGGGTAGATCCCTGCCTGCTGGCTCTGCCCAGTAGGCGGAGTATAAATGTGTGGGCTCTCCGAGCTGCAGCCATTTCAGCAGCAGCTGCGGGAGGCTCCACATCTCTGCTTAATAAAGCCTCGATTACTCTCTACTCTCGTCTCGTCATAATTGATAGTGCATCAATTTTATTACACAGAGATTTTAAAACGATGGATCTCCGCATCAAGCCTGATCGCCTGCAGCTGCACCCTCAAGCAGATGACGCCAAGTCGGCCTTCACACATTGGCTAGCTTGCTTCGAGGCATACATCGGATCTGCGACTGAACCACACTCAGAGGCACAGAAGCTCCAGATCCTTTACACGCCGCTGAGCTCCGACATCTTCCCCCTCATCCGGGACGCGGCTACATACACTGAGGCCATGGCGCTACTGAAGGAGAACTACACGCAGCAGACCAACAAAAACTACGCCAGGTATCTCATCTCCACACGCATCAACTCGCCGGTGAGTCTGTGGAAGATTTCTGGCGTGCCCTGCACGTCCTGGTGAGAGACTGCAATTGCCAGGCCGTTTCAGCCGCTGAATATTCTGACCTGCTACTTAGAGACACATTTGTTCCAGGCATAGGGTCGGCCTACATCTGCCACCGACTCTGAGAAAGGGCTGCCCTCGACCTCGCGGCGACCAAGAAACTAGCGCTCTCGCTCACAGTCACCTCACGCAATACACAGGCGTATGCTTGAGACCTCGTGCGGCCCGTGAGCGCCGCCATCTTGCTCCCCTCACAACACGTGCGGCGCCCATCTTGCTCGCCATCGTGCTTGCGTCACAACACGTGCGGCCCATGGGCGCCACCATCTTCCCCGCGCCAGGACCCCTGCTCGTCGGGCACCTCATCGGGCCACTCATCGCCTGCAACCGCCGCCGACCAGCCACGTCTGGCCTCCATCACGATTGAGCAATCCCGACCGCAGAACCTCGCGACCGCGTCGACGGCAGTGAAGGTCGACGGGCACAAGGTATCCCGCCTTCTGGACTCCGGGAGCACTGAGAGCTTCATGCACCCCGACATGGTAAGGCGCTGCTCCCTCGCGGTACACCCCATCAACCAGAGAATCTCCCTGGCCTCTGGATCCCACTCCGTGGTGATCCGGGGGTACTGCACCGCCACCCTCACCATCCAGGGTGTAGAGTTCAGCGGCTTCCGGCTCTACGTCCTCCCCAATCTCTGCGCTGCCTTGCTACTCAGCCTGGACATCTAGTGCAACCTCCAGAGCCTAACCCTGAAATTTGCCGGGCCCCTACCACCCCTTACCGTATGCGGTCTCACGACCTAAGGTCGACCCACCTTCCCTGTTTGCGAACCTCAGCCCGGATTGCAAACCCGTCGCCACCAGGAGCAGATGGTACAGTGCTCAGGACCGGACCTTCATCAGGTCTGAAGTCCAGCGGCTGCTGCGGGTAGGCATTATCGAGGCCAGCAACAGCCCCTGGAGAGCCCAAGTGGTAGTGGTGAAAACTGGGGAGAAAAACAGGATGGTCGTTGACTACAGTCAGACCATCAATCGGTACACGCAGCTCGACGCGTACCCCCTCCCACGCATAGAATCATAGAATTTACAGTGCAGAAGGAGGCCATTCAGCCCATCGAGTCTGCACCGGCTCCTGGAAAGAGCACCCTACCCAAGGTCAACAACTCCACCCTATCCCCATAACCCAGTAACCCCACCCAACACTAAGGCCAATTTTGGACACTAAGGGCAATTTATCATGGCCAATCCACCTAACTTGCACATCTTTGGACTGTGGGAGGAAACCGGAGCACCCGGAGGAAACCCACGCACACACGGGGAGGATGTGCAGACTCCGCACAGACAGTGACCCAAGCCGGAATTGAACTTGGGACCCTGGAGCTGTGAAGCGATTATGCTATCCACAATGCTACCGGGCTGCCCGGTACATATCTGATATGGTCAATCAGATTGCACAGTACCGGGTCTTCTTGACAGTGGACCTGAAATCTGCCTACTACCAGCTCCCCATTCGCAAGGCGGACCGCCCATACACCACGTTTGAGGCGGACGGCCACCTTTACCACTTCCTTAGGGTTCCCTTCGGCGTCACTAACGGGGCCTCGGTCTTCCAACGGGAGATGGACCGAATGGTTGACCGGTACGGCCTGTGGGCCACTTTCCCGTACCTGGATAATGTCACCATCTGTGGCCACGACCAGCAGGACCACAACGCCAATGTTTCCAAATTCCTCCACACCGCCAAACGCCTCAACCTAACCTATAACAAGGAGAAGTGCGTGTTCAGCATGGACCGATGAGCCATCCTCAGCTATGTGGTTCAGAACGGAGTTCTGGGGCATGGCCCAGATCACATGCGCCCCCTCAGGGCACCTCCCCTACCCCACTCCCACAAGTGCCGTTCCGGCTGCTCCCTGATCGTGGTAATCAGTGTTAAATGGCGCTCACCTAAGGTTAAACCCAAAGCCTGGGGTACATGAAGTGAGAGCATATTAGAGTGAGACTACCTACTCACTGTAATATGCAGATTTCCAAAATACGGATCCCACCCATAATGGGTCAATTTGACCCACTTTCATCCTCCGGCTAGTGCTGGGCACGGACAACAATGTTGCCGCACGAGGGGAACCTGAGAATCGGCCACCCATCCTGCTGAATTCTCCACCGCATCAGGAACTCTGCTACCAATTACGTGTGGTGGAGAATCCAGTCCTTGGTCTCTGCTTGTGGAGACCAATAGTGATTTGGGTCGCCGGGTGGGAGAATTGCAGGATATTGTAGAAATTAGCTTCTAACAGATCCCACCGGCTGGATTCTCCAAAAATGGGGCTATGTCCCCATGTCAGTGTACAAACGCTGGCGTTTCACTCTGGACTTTCCTTAAGAAAGTCCTGAGCGATTCTCCTACCTGCAGGGGGCTGGCAGACTCCTGGAGCGCTTCTCGCAGCTCTGGCTGCGGATACGGGGCCACGCGCTTCCGGTTGGGAGTCCGCGCGTGCGCATGCACACGGTGGCGGCCTGTGGCGGCCGCGCCATGTGACATGGCGGACTTGCAGTCATCAAAAAAAGTAGGCGCCCCCCCCCGGGATCTCGTGTGCCCACGGGTCTGTGCTGCCCAATCGCTCCCCTGGCTGTCCATGAGACCCCCCCCCCCCCCCCCCCCCCCCCCCGGGTAATCAATCCCCGTTCCCCCCACCAGGATGGCCGAGGACTGAGTCTGCAGCCGCCACGCAAGGTTCCGGATGCCCGATATATGGTTAGAACCACGCTGTCGAGAAGCCGGACAGTTTTGCGTGTAGAATCGCAGGGGATGGGGCGTTGTCAATGGTCCCCTACCTGCGCCGCGCCGTGAGCGATTCTCCGGGGACCAGAGAGTCATTACAGCAGCGTCATTTCCAGGTAAACGAACATTCTCCGCCCCGCGCCGAATGCGATTTCGGCACGGAGGCTCGGAGAATCCATCCCTGTATATTTAAATGACCATTTAAATATGCTAATCTGGTTCACGCCCTCACGTGGCGGGATTTGTGCTGGGTGTAACGTGATTGGAGATTCGCTCCAATACTTCCAAATAAAGATAGTGGCCAGGATTTTCCCCCAACCGGCGGACGATCCGTACCGGCGGCAACAGCGGTGTGAACCATTCCGGCGTCGGGTCGCCAGTAAGTTGCGTAATCCTCCACACTTCCGGGGGCTAGGCTGACGCTGGAGTGGTTGGTGCCACTCTAACTGGCGCTAAAGGGCCTCCGCCGGCCAGCGTGAATTGGCGCATGCGCGGGAGCGCCAGCGTGTTCTGGCGCATGCGCAGGGGGTTTCTTCTCTGCGCCAGCCATGGTGGAGCTTTACAGAGGCCGACGTGGAGGGAAAGAGTCCCCCACGGCACAGGCCCGCCCGCAGATCGGTGGGCCCCGATCGTGGGCCAGGCCACCATGGGGGCCCCTCCGGTGTCGGACTCCGCAGGGGTACAACTGCCAACGGCCCCCGACTGGCACGACGTGATCCCCACCCCTGCCAAAAAACGGCACGGGAGAACTCGGCGCCTAAGTGACGTCAGCCGCACATGCGCAGGTTGGCCGGCTCCAACCCGCAGCTTGCGTGGTTGCCATCTTCCCCTCCGCTGCCCCGCAAGACGTGGCGGCTTGATCTTGCGGGGTGGCGGAGGGGAAAGAGTGCATCTCTTGGAGACGCCAGCCCGACGATCGGTGCCCACCGATCGCGGGCCAGATTGGAAAATAGCAAATGTGATGCCACTGTTTAAAAAAGGAGGTAGACAAAAGGTGGGTAACTATAGGCCGGTTAGCTTAACTTCTGTAGTGGGGAATATGCTTGAATCTATCCTTAAGGAAGAAATAACGAGACATCTGGATAGAAATTGTCCCATTGGGAAGACGCAGCATGAAAGGCACGTCATATTTGACTAATTTAATGGAATTCTTTGAGGACATTATGAGCACGGTGGACAACAGGGAACCAGTGGATGTGGTGTATCTGGATTTCCAGAAGGCATTTGTCAAAGAGCCATTTAAAAAGACTGCCACATGGCCTGGTTGAGTAGATTTTTTGAGGAAATAGAGGATAGGTGCGGACGCTGTGGGGGAAGCCTGGCGAATCATGTACATGCGTTTTGGGCGTGCCCGAAGTTGAGGGGCTTCTGGCAGGGATTTGTGGACGTCATGTCAGAGGTCCTGGAAGGGACACAGAGGGGAAGGAAGCCTGACATTCAGGCCTACTCCTCCCTGGTGGCCCGGAGACGGATTTTGCTGGGATGGAGGGACTCAGAGCCCCCAAAGTCAGGAGTATGGGTCAGCGATATGGCAGGGTTTCTCAGCCTGGAAAAGATTAAGTTTGCCTTGAGGATGTCAATTCAGGGGTTTGCCCAGAGGTGGCAACCGTTCATCGACTGCTTCAAGGAAAATTGAACGTCAGCAGCAAGGATGGGGGAGGGGGAGGGGGGGGGGGGGGGGGGGGGGAGGGGTGGAAGATGGGAGGCATGGTAATGTAAGACAAGGACAGGGAACTTCGTATTTGGGTAATTAGGAAATAGGGCAGGGGTAGTAGTGGATGTTATTTTTATGTTTTTTGCGTGTGTCGTCCCGCTCGTTTGTTTAAGAAATATTAAAGTGTTAAAACTGTGAAAATTACAAATGCTTCAATGAAATATTTTCCAAACAAAAAGGCTGCCGCATAAGATAAAGGCACATGGCATTATGGGTAATGTATTGGCATGGATAGAGGATTGATTAACTGACAGAAAGCAAAGAGTGGGGATAAATGGGTGTTTTTCTGATTGGCTAGTGGTGTGCCTCAGGGATCAGTGTTGGGTCCGCAATTGTTCACAATTTACTTAGATGATTTGGAGTTGGGGACCAAGTGTAATGTGTCACAGTTCGCAGATGACACTAAAATGAGTGGTAGAGCCAAGTGTGTAGAGGATATTCAGGGAGTGCAGTAAAGAAGGTTCCCAGGGGTGAGGAATTTCAGTTACATAGATTGAGAAACTGGGACTGTTCTCCTTACAGAAAAGCACGTTGAGCGGAAAGGTATTCAAAATCATTTTTTAAAAAATGTTTATCTTTTTTTAAAATTTAGATTAGCCAATTATTTTTTCCAATTAAGGGGCAATTTAGCATGGCCAATCCACCTACTCTGCACATTTTTGGGTTGTGGGGGCGAAACCCACGCAGACACGGGGAGAACGTGCAAACTCCACACGGACAGTGACCCAGAGCCGGGATCGAACCTGGGACCTCAGCGCCGTGAGGCGGTTGTGCTAACCACTGCGCCACCGTGCTGACCCAGGTAATCAAAATCATGAGGGGTCTGGACAGAATAGATAGGGAAAAATTGTTCCAGTTGGTGGAAAGTTTGAGAACCAGAGGCACAGAATCAAGGTGTTAGGGGTTAGGCAAAAGAAGCAATGGCAACATGAGGAAAACCTTTTCTGCACAGTGAGTAGTTAGGATCTGAAATGCACTGCTTGAAAGTGTGTGGAGGCAGATTCAATCATGCTATTCAAAAGGGAATTGGATTATTATCTGCAATGGAAAGAAATTGCAGGGCTATGGGAAAAAGGTGAAGGAGTGGCACAAGGTGAATTGTTTTAGCACAGACATGACGGGCTGAATGGCCTCCTTCTGTGCTGAAACCATTCCATGATTCTATCACACTGTTTCAGAAGTTTTGCTGTCAGTGAAACCACCTGGTTTAAAAAAAAATCTTTTGTCTTGGCAACTATATGTTGCAACCTTTCCCTGATTCCAATATCATTCCCTAGAACTGAATGCCCACAACTTCACATATTCTAATTGCAATCTAAACAATGTCTTAAAACATAGAACATAGAACATAGAACAGTACAGCACAGAACAGGCCCTTCGGCCCTCAATGTTGTGCCGAGCCATGATCACCCTACTCAAACCCACGTATCCACCCTATACCCGTAACCCAACAACCCCCCCTTAACCTTACTTTTATTAGCACACTACGGGCAATTTATCATGGCCAATCCACCTAACCCGCACATCTTTGGACTGTGGGAGGAAACCGGAGCACCCGGAGGAAACCCACGCACACACGGGGAGGACGTGCAGACTCCACACAGACAGTGACCCAGCCGGGAATCGAACCTGGGACCCTGGAGCTGTGAAGCATTTATGCTAACCACCATGCTACCCTGCTGCCCCTTTTAAATACCATGTTAAAAGAAAGAAATAGCATGGTGGTTAGCATCAATGCTTCACAGCTCCAGGGTCCCAGGTTCGATTCCCGGCTGGGTCACTGTCTGTGTGGAGTCTGCACGTCCTCCCCGTGTGTGCGTGGGTTTCCTCCGGGTGCTCCGGTTTCCTCCCACAGTCCAAAGATGTGCGGGCTAGGTGGATTGGCCATGCTAAATTGCCCGTAGTGTAAGGTTAATGGGGGGATTGTTGGGTTACGGGTATACGGGTTACGTGGGTTTAAGTAGGGTGATCATTGCTCGGCACAACATCGAGGGCCGAAGGGCCTGTTCTGTGCTGTACTGTTCTATGTTCTATGTAAATAACAAAAAAGAAAGAATGGATAGAAGCAAGAAAGAAAGAACTTGCATTCATACAGCACCTTTCATGTCCATAGTATTTCTCAAAATATTTCCCAACCAATAACTCACAGTTGACAGACTATCATCTTGCTACCTTACTTAGTGTCTTTTTAAGTAAAATACAGAATCCTATTTACCTATTTAATAGGTTTTCCTCACCAGCAATCTGTAATCTGCATCCACGATCTTCCTGCATGTTTCTATTTTGGGATATTTTCATTTCTTGTTTTTTTAATATACTTTTTCAAATACCCCTTTGTTGAACTGCATTTATAAAATATTGGCCATTTCTTCCATCCAATTGTGATCCACCACAGTCCCCCGCGTTCTTCTCAGTTTTCGTTGTCACCTAATTTTAGTATCATTAGTAGATTTTCAAATCATTCGCTTGACCAGGCTATTCGCAACATTGAGGCAAGATTTTTCCACAGGTTTCAAGACCCCAGCATAGGAACCAAATCAGGTCTTGAAGCCTGCACTTGACAGCAATGAGGCTGACACAGCGATATTCCTAGAGGGGCTTCCTAATTGGTGGTCTTCGAGCTTGCGGTTCAGTTAAAGACGGCAGGTGGAACTCTGATGGTGCCAGCCCAATCAGAGGGTCAGAATCTCTGAAGCCTCAGCAGTCTCTCTGGGAGAGATTACCACCAGAAACGGCCCTAGGGTTGCTGGCGCCCCGGGCAAGCTGAACTTCGGCGCCCTTATACATACTCTAAAATTCTTCGTATTTTGTAATCATTACATTTGACAATCATTTCACAAGAGTTCCGGTAAGTTTGATGGTCATTAATCATTATCATAAGCATGAACAAAGTTAGCATTATTTGTGTTGCAGTTAGGCATGTCACGAAATGTTCTTTTAATCTAATAACTAAATATTCCCAGTTTCGTCTATATTACACGGTTTACACCAGCATTTGGTTTTTCTGAAATATTATTTCTTACTAACATCGACTTAATGGTAGAAGTGTACCTAATAGCTATATTCACATCGAGATCACATCTGTTTGTAAAATCGTCTGTGGTATGTAAAAAATAGCTTCCTAGCCCAGGGGCCGTATTTTTACGTGGGTCCCGCACTTGACTTGACAGGAATTCAAGTAAAAATAGCCAACAGAAAATGATTTACGGTCACGTAAAAATAGACACTGCGTTGTAAAATAAATTAAAAACAGTTAGATAAATACTTCATAAAAATTGTGAAATAATTTGTCACGCACTCCTTGATGGCGCCCCCTAGCACATGGCGCCCCGGGCGACTGCCCGAGTTGCTGGTACCTTGAGCCAGCCCTGATTACCACTGCTCAGGAAAATATGAGATCGAAAGAGTAAGTACAAAATACATTTTCAGAGGGGCCAAGCAGACGCGTTCCTCCCATTGTTTGTGCTTTTCTGCCAGGAATCTTCTTTTAAGGGTTAGAGCCTCCAGCTCAATGGCCAACTTGACTGCCACAAAGAGACTGCCACATGGCAGCAGGCTGTTCCAGTGCCAGCATAATGGCACTGCCTGGAAGCAGGCAGCGATTCCAACTATCTGATTGCCCTCTGGGAAACCTCTTTGTCAGTAGGAATGCATCAAGTACCATCCTACTGTAACTCCCACTGTTTTCGTAGCCCCCACATATTCAAACCATCACTAAGGCCACCGATTTCCACCTCCATAATATTGCTTGTCTTTGTCCCCATCTCAGCCCACCCTCTGTTGAAACCCTCGCCTATGCCTTTCTAACATCTAGATTTGGTTCCAAATGGCTGGTCATAGGAGCATTGGACTCAGGAGCAGGAGCAGGCCATTCACCATGTTGTATCTGTTCCGCCATTCGATAGGATCATGACTTATCTGGCTGTCGTTTCAATTCCACTTTCTTGTCTGCCTCCCATAATTTTTGACTTGCTTGCCGACGGTTTATTTTAACTCAAAAGATAAAGCGGCACTGCGGTGTATAGCACAAACGTCCCAGCCGGGACGATCAGACCTCCCGGTCTGGGTCTGGAAGCAGCATTTAAACGGCTCACTAATGAGTCCCAGCTGGGCGGGCTTTTTCCCGCTACAATGGGAATTTGTACTCTACGAGCCCCTCGGGGTGATCGATTAATGATCCTCCGTGCTTCTCATGATGGTTATCAACCCCTCCACCTAGGTCAAGTTGCTCTCACCCCCACTCCCATCACGATGATGGGCTGGATTCTCCGGTCCCCAGCCGCATGTTTGTCGGCGATGTGCCATTCGCTGGCGGTGGGGTTCCCTTTTCCCGCCACTTGTGACTACGACTTCCCATTGGAGCCATCCCATGCTGGCAGGAAACCCGTGTGTGGGATTGTGCTGCCAGCGAGAAAAGAGAATTTCAACAGCCGGAAAATTCTTGCGTGCTTCTTGGCGCACAGCCTTGAGTCAACCATCAGGAGCCGGTTCTTATATTCGTTCGTGGGATGTGTGCGTCGCTGGCTGGGACTCATTAGCGAGCCGTTGCTGCTCATCCCTGAGGGCATTTAAGAGTTAACCCTATGGCAGTGTGGGTCTGGAGTCACATATGGGCAAGTCCAGGTAAGGATGTCAGATTTCCTTCCCTAAAGGGACAGTAGTGAACAAGATGGGTTTTTACAACAATCGACAATGGTTGCATGGTCGTTATTAGATTTTAAACGCATTTCTTTGTGAATTCAAATTCCACCATCTGCCCAGGTGAGATTCGAACCCAGGTCCCCAGAGCTGGACCTCTGGATTACAATAAAGTGACAATACCATTAAGCCAATGCCTCCCCTCCCCTCGGGGGCGTGAAGCAGATAGGGGATCGTCATGTTGCGGGGGTTTGACACTGTTCAACTATAGTGTTCCTCACTCCCCAACTGACCAGACAAAACTTCAGCAAGTTTCAGTTCAAGAACTTTATTCGAGCTATAGCAGGGAAGCTAAGTATCCACTAGGTGGCTTGCCAGCTCCCCAATCATAGAAAATTCAGAGTAATCATATGTTTGGTTATCTCACAAGTAATTAACATACCCAATTCAAAAGAATGCATTTGTTTAGATATTATCCATGTCCATTCACAACTAACAAGTAGGATTACATGGGTGTAACATATGACTATAATTGTCAATCATAATCGGGGCACATAACTTTAATTAAAATATCGGCAAGTCACTTTTGGTGGTGGCCATGGAGGGGGAGGTCGCACATTTGATAGCTCCCGCCTGAAACGGACTTTTAGACCTTTTTCCCCTGGGTTTTTTCAGATTTTATGGGGTAAAGCAGTGAAGAGTGGGACAATAAGGAGAAATCCCCCTCTGGTGTATGGAGAATTGGACCAAAAGTGGCCGTGTGAGACGACAAAGTCCTATAAGGGAGATGCAAGCAGAGCTGGTAACACGGGACAGCATGGTGGAGAAGCAGGGCCGCGGGGAGACGGCACAGTGGTCGACGGAGCAGCTGGTGAAGTTTTTTGAGGATTGCTTTGCCAAGCTGAAGAAGGACACGCTGGACCCGATTAAGGCTTTGATTGATCAAGTGGTTCAGAATCAGGAAACCCACGGGAGAGTGATCTAGGAGGTCCAACATAAGTTGTCCGAGCACGAGGAGTATATAAACGTGCTGGAAAGCAAGGTGAAGATGATGAACGACCACCAGAAAAGAATGCAGGAGAAGCTGGAGGACCTGGAGGATAGGTCCAGGAGGCAGAATCTCAGAATTGTTGGCCTCCCTGAAGGCAGTGAGGTATCGGATGCGAGGGCCTATGTGACGACATGTTGGAGAAGTTGATGGGGGCTGGGGCATTCCCTCGGCCTCTGGAATTGGACAGAGCGCACAGAGCCCTCACGAGGAAGCCCAGAGCGAACGACCCGCCGAGGGCCATGGTGGTACGTATTCACCGTTTCATGGACAAGGAACACGTTCTGCGGTGGGCCAAGAAAGAACGGAGCAGCAAGTGGGAGAATTGTGAGTTGCGCATCTATCAGGACCTGGGAGCGGATTTGGCCAAGAGGCGAGCTGGGTTCAATCGGGCAAAAACGACCCTCTTTAAGAAGGGGGTGAAGTTTGGGTTGCTGTACCCAGCCCACCTGTGGGTCACACATGAGGAACGGGACTTATACGTTGAAAGCCAGATGAAGTATGGACCTTATTAAAGAAATGAAGCTGGAGGCAACTTAAAAAATACTTAAGCCTTGGAGAAGTACTGTGGCAGCGATTTGTGGTGCTGAATTGTAAAAATCTAAGTAGCTCTATGTGAAATAATGGGCTGTGTGGATGGTTAAAGGTTGATCTGTCTTGTTGGGACCTTGTTGGGGGGGGGGGGTCTTTGAATGCAGTTCTGATTTTTGGGTGACTATTTTTCTAAAATTATTGTTTCTTCACTTTTTTTTCTATTGTTTGTTTACTGGGGAATGTGATGCTTTTAAAATGTTTATTCATGTGGGGGGGGGGGGGGAGAGGAGTGTACAATAGGGATACAGACTGCTTGGTGACAGGGACAGGAGCTATCGAGTCAGCATGGGTCAGCTGACTCCCGGAAGCGCAGTGGGAGGGTGGACAGGTGTTAAGCTGGAGCTTGACTTGGGGGATTGGGCTTTTAGTGTTGTTGCTAGGGGGGAGGAAGGGGGTGTGGGGGGGGGGGGGGGGGGTGATGCTTTGCTGACAGGGGAGGAACTGTTACTAGGGGACAAATGGGAGGTCAGGAACGGCGAGAGCCTGAGTGGGAACTCGAGGAAGCGGAGGGCGAGAGCTCGAGGCTGGCCTAAAAAGGGCGATGGCTAGTCGGCAAGGGGAGGGGCGTTGGAAGCCCCCCGTCCAGGCTGATCGCATGGAACGTGAGAGGACTGAATGGGTAGGTCAAGAGGGGTCATGTGTTCGCGCATTTGAGGGAACTGAAGGTGAACATGGCAATGCTACAAGAGACACACCTAAAGGTTACAGACCAGACGAGATTGAGGAAAGGGTGGGTTAGCCAAGTGTTCCACTCAGGACTGGACTCAAAGACCAGGGGGGTAGTGATCTTGATCAGTAAATGAGTGGCATTCGAGGCAGGGAGAATCGTATCAGACAAGGGGGTAGGTACATAATGGTGAGTGGGAGGCTGGATGGGTGCGAGTGGTACTTGTGAACATATATGCTCCGAATTGGGACGATGTAGAATTTAAGAGGCGGGTGTTAGGGAAGATCCCAGACTTAGAGTCACATAACCTGATCATGGGAGGGGACTTCAACGCAGTCATTGATCTGGAACTGGACCGGTCAAAATCCAGGACAGGAAGCAGTCCGGCTGTGGCAAAGGAATTGAAGAGGTTTACGGAACAGATGGGGGGAGTAGACCCATGGAGGTTTGCACGGCCGAGGACGAAGGAATTTTCTTTTTTTTCACATGTTCACAAGGTATATTCTCACATTGACTTTTTTGTTCTGAGCAGGGCGCTAATACCGGGGGTGATGCATACTGAGTATTTGGCAATTGCAGTGTTGGAGCATGCCCCGTGTGGAAAACACCACTAGTGATATATTGCATGTATTCCGGCACTGCCCATGTATTACAGGTACTACGGTAAATCCCTGCCTGCTGACTCCTCCCAGCAGGCAGCGTATAGAAGTGTATGTTCTCCTGTGCTGCTCCCATTCTGGTTCCAGCTGCAGGAGGCACAACATCTTGTACAATAAAGCCTCGATTGTTTCACCATTCTCATCTTGTGGTAATTGACGGTATATCACCCCGCACTGGGTGGATCTACGGGTTAGTGTGGAGAGAGGGCAATGCCCGCTGTGGAGACTGGATGTGGGGTTGCTCGCGAATGAGGTGGTCTGTGGGCGGGTTAACAAGTCCATCCAGAACTACCTGGAAACAAATGATACAGGGGAGGTCTCTGCAGCGACGGTCTGGGAAGCTTTGAAGGCAGTGGTCAGAGAGGAATTAATCTTGATACGGACCCACAGAGAAAAGGTGGAATGTGCTGAGAGGGATAGATTAGTGGAGGAGATACTCCAGGTGGACAGGAGATACCCGGAGGCCCCGGAGCGGCGGAGATTACAGGTGAAGTTTGGGCTGTTGACCACAGGGAGAGCAGTGGAACAGTTGAGGAAGGCAAGGGGAAAAGCCAAGCAGAAAGTTGGCGCATCAGCTCAGGAAAAGAGAGGTGGCCAGGGAGATAGGTAAAGTAAATAGTAGAGACGGTAATACTGTGCTCGACCCAGCGGGGGTCAACGAGGTGTTTAAGGACTTTTACAGTAAATTATATGAGTCAGAACCCCCGGCTGGGGTGGAGGGGTTGAGTCAATTTCTGGATCAGTTGAGGTTCCTGAGGGTGGAGGAGGACCTGGTGGAGGGGCGGATCCCCAATTGAGATTGAGGAAATGATCAAGGGGCTGGAGGGCATGCAGTCGGGCAAGGCCCCGGGGCCTGACGGCTACCTGGTGGAATTCTATAAGAAGTTTTCAGAGATATTGAGCCCACTGCTGGTGAGGACATTTAACGAAGCAAGAGAGAAGGGAGTCCTCCCCATAACAATGTCACAGGCCTCGATTTCGTTGATCTTGAAACGGGAGAGGTTTCCAGAGCAATGCAGGTCGTACAGGCCGATTTCTCTACTGAATGTGGATGCCAAACTGGCCACAAGGATAGAGGAGTGATGGGGAAGACCAGACGTGATTTGTTAAGGGCAAGAAACTCAAGGCAATTGTTCAAAGGCTTCTAAATGTTATTATGATGCCCTCAGAATGAGAGGAGGTGGTGGTAGCAATGGATGCAGAGAAGCCTTTTGATCGGGTGGAGTGGAATTACTTTTGTGAGGCGCTGGGAAGGTTTGGGTTTGGTGAGGGCTTTATTGACTGGGTGCGGTTGCTCTATCAGGCACCAGTCGCGAGTGTGCGTACGAACCGGCTGAGGTTGGGGTATTTTGAACTACACCGAGGGATGAGGCAAGGGTGCCCCCTGTACCCGCTACTATTTGCTCTGGCCATAGAGCCATTGGCCAAGGCGTTAAGAGCCTGTAGGAACTGGAAAGGGCTGGTTCGGGTGTGGGGGGGGGGGGGGGGGGAGCACCATGTCTCGCTCTACGCAGTTAACCTGCTCTTGTACATTTTGGACCCGTTGGAGGGGATGGGGGAAGTAATGTGAATCTTGGGGGAATTTGGCAATTTTTCAGGGTATAAATTGAACATGGGGAAAAGTGAGATGTTTGCGATCCAGGCAAGAGGGCAGGAGAAGAGACTGGGAGAGCTGCCGATTAGAATGGTAGGGAAGAGCTTTCGATATCTGGGAACCAGGTGGCCCGGAAATGGGAGGTACGACACAGGTTAAACCTATCCCGGTTGGTAGAACAAATTGAAGGGGACTTCAAGAGATGGAGCACGCTCCCGCTATCACTGGCGGGGAGGGTACAGGCTGTGAAAATGACGGTCCTCCCCAGATTTCTGTTTGTCTTTCAATCCCTCCCCACGCCTGAGCTGTGATGTGCTGCAGTGTTTTTCAAACTTTTTTTCCAGTGACCCACTTTTACAAAATGGCCGACTCTCGCGATCCATGCACGTTCACAATAGATTCTCCATAGTTACTTTTTAAAATATCACATTCATTGTCAGCACTTCTACATTATTAAATGCAAAAAATTGTAAATAAAAATATATTTTCTATTTTTTCTGATTTGGAGATCTAAATAACTTATAATAAACATCTCTGCACAGATCAGTGTGAACGCAGACTCCTGGGGCGGGATTCTCCGTCGGCGGGATTCTCCGTTTCGCCACCAGCGCACTTACGCCTGCAGATTTCCCAAAGGTGTGTGGGTGCCACAATGGGAAACCCCATTGGCCGGCTGCCGGGTTGGAGAATCCTGCTGCAGGCAGGGGCTGCATCAGAAAATGGGTGCGGCGGGACAGAGAATCATGCCCCTGGTGTTTGACGGGGGAATGAGGGAATTACTGGAAACACGTCTGAGCTGATAGGGAAGGAAGGAGGCTCACCGTTGATCACAAAATCAGTCTCAGAGAGAGCGACTGATCTCAGAAAGTGAGCGGAGAGCAGCTCCCCATTTTAAATATACATCAAACCCCTTATTGCGCACACAATCCAACTTTAAACATTGATCTGATTGACAAAGTCAAGAGTAACAGAAATTCAATTAACACTGATAATGTTAATAGTGACAGAAATTCAAGGTTCATTGATAATGGTAACGTTGGTAGACATTAGACATGCACCCTATTCAGAACGTTAACTAAAGTAATTCTCTTTGCGTGATCATTGACTACGTGCTTCCTATGAGCTGTACGTGAACAGATGCATTGCCTCCCTAACTGGGATGGACGGAATTCCCAAATCCACAGCCGGCGCCCAAGAGCCAAGTTCAGAATGGGTCAAACATGAATCAGCTTTGTGACAATGCACCAATTGAAAGGTGGGGAGATTTGCACACAGGAATTATCACCTAGATCCTGTATAAGGGATGATGTGGAGATGCCAGCGTTGGACTGGGGTGAGCACAGTAAGAAGTCTTACAACACCAGGTTAAAGTCCAACAGGTTTGTTTCAAATCACTAGCTTTTGGAGCACTGCTCCTTCACCTGAGGAAGGAGCAATGCTCCAAAGGCTAGTGATTTGAAACAAACCTGTTGGACTTTAACCTGGTGTTGTAAGACTTCTTACTGTATAAGGGAGTCCAGCTATGAGTTACTGACTGGGGTACTTGTGGAGTCAGCAGTCAGCAGTCATTTGGATTTGGGTAAGAGATGCAGGCCTGGAAAAAAGAGCGCAAAGCACTGCTGGAAACAAAGTCTGTGCAGAAGGAGTATCTTCAGGAAATTTAAAGATAATTGATTTTTTTGCTTTTAAACACTTCCTACGTACTTGTAGGAGTAGGTGCTGATTAATCCAGGCGATCAGCTACTGCAGAAACGGAAGTGGCTGCTGGAGGCTGTATTGGTGGAGGTGACCATAACAGTGACCCAGGGAGGCAAAAGTCCACATCACCGGACTCTACATCAGCCTCATGTGGTCATACACTGTACTGCAGCAAGAATTTACCCAGGGAGTAAATGGGGAAAAAGGTCAGGTGATCTTTGGGGGGAACCTTTGGAGACCTTTCGGCGACCCATGTCACATCATCCCGCGATCCACCCACGGGCCGCAGCCCCCACTTTAAAAAAAACTGATGTACTGTACTCCCTTCTGTTGTCCAGTGTTTCTGTAAGGCACACAAACTGCAGCTGCATTGTGATCGATTGAATTTTGGTGTGTGAACGGTGACTCCTGCCTATGTTTAATTAATATATTAAGGGTCCTTGTATCAGTAGACTCTCTGAGCTGAAGCAACTGGTTTCTCGACACTAGCTTTCTGTCTTTAAGAATTCACCAGCTAACAAGCAACAGCCTGTGTGAGTCTGTTGGTTTTTATGCCTTTCAATCGCTTGCTGGCAGAGCATCAAAGGGCCACTGATGGAGGCTGATCTTTGACGCCGACCTCCAACCGAGGGTCAGTCCTCTCAGTCTCCATTTTTGACCCTGAGTCTCCGGTTCCCCATGGACTGAGACCCCTGCCCAGAGGTGGGGTGCAAAGGACGTTGAGCACACCATTCCGTGCGGCGTCATTTCAACAGGGGAAGGTTCGCTGCTCCTAACCTGGTCCATGGGTTTCCGTTTGGTCTTCTCTCCAGTCTTGACCTTGTATGACACGTGGCCAATTTTTTCCACAATGACTCCTGGAATCCGAGCTGATCCGTCTCCAAAGTTACGTACATAGACAGTGACTCCTGTCTTGAAGGTCCTGTCAATGGGTGTCAAAATGTTTTTTCTGTGCTTTTTACCTCCACTTATCCCCCTAGATTGGGAACAATAGTCTGGTCCAGAGTCGATGGCCCATGAGCAGGTCTGCTGGCATGACAAGTTGTACTGGGTGGAATGGTCCTATAATGGAAGAGGAACCGGGCAAGTTTGGTGTCTATCTATCCAGCGGTCTGTTTCTTCATGCTGTTTAAAATTCTTTTGACTGGTCGTTCGTTCAGGCCATTGGAGGATGGATGGTATGGCGGCAATCGGATATGTTTAATCCCGTTGGACTTCACAGATGCCTGGAATTCTCCGCTGGTGAAGGGGGTCCCATTGTCTGACACAAAGAACTCTGGTATCCCATCAATGCAAAATGATGATATTGTTGGAATTTCTCTATGGTCATATTGGAGGTCGTGCAGGACATCTTGTGTTGGATTCACCGTTTTGGAGGCTAAGTGCCGTTGCCGGCGTGGGAACTGTGGAGTTCTACGACCCTCATCGATCCTGGAACCGGTGAGGGACTAGCAGATATGCCGAGTAAAACTCCTGGCTCCCACGATAAAAGCACCTGGAGAATGGCCGGGTCCATGGCCGTGCATGTGCACGGTGACGATCTACAGCGGTCGCACCCTAAAACATGGCACGACCTGCTAAATAGTGCCCCCCTGGCCACCCCCCACCAGTCCCCCCTGCACGGCCTCCAGCCGATTGTGGCGGTGTTGGACACAGTCCGCAGCCGCCACACCAGGTTCCCGACCCCTGAGACCACACGTGCCCCGCGCGGTTGGGACCTCAGCCCATCAGGAGCGGAGCATCGGGGATAGGCCTTCAGGTGACATGCCAATGCTGTTCCAATGGTGCGCGCTGCGCGACGCAATGATGCCATTTTGGAGGGGGTAGAGGATAAAGAACAGGCATCAAACCAATGCCGCCCCCGATTTCAGCATCATGAGGGATTCTCCGCCCGATCGCCAATTACGGTATCAACATCAGGGAACGGTGAATCCCGCCCTTGGTGTATGTCCATCCATTTAGAAAGGGCACTGACCATCGATAAGAACATCGATCCCATAAATGACCTGGCGATGTTCACATATACCCCGTACCCAAGGTCTCCCTGACCATTCCCACGGGTGCAGCAAGGCCGAATGTGGGAACGTCTGGTTCTCCTGACACAAATGGCACTGTTTCGCCAATTTCTCAGTGTCAGTGTCAAGCTCGGGCACCAGGCTTGGCTTCTTGTGAGCATCTTCATCTTGGAGACCCCTGGTGACCGTTGTGTAACTCCATCAAGATTGGGCACTGACCTGGGTGAGGGATAACCACTCGGCCTCCCCATAGAATGATGCCATCTTTAATGCTCAATTCTTGGTGTTTGGATAGGAAGGGCTTCATATCCTCTGTGGGGCGTCCTCGAATTCCGCAACTTAGGATCATGTGATGCAGTTCTACAAGGGGCAGCAGGGTAGCATGGTGGTTAGCATAAATGCTTCACAGCTCCAGGGTCCCAGGTTCGATTCCCGGCTGGGTCACTATCTGTGTGGAGTCTGCACGTCCTCCCCCTGTGTGCGTGGGTTTCCTCCGGGTGCTCCGGTTTCCTCCCACAGTCCAAAGATGTGCGGGTTAGGTGGATTGGCCATGCTAAATTGCCCGTAGTGTCCTAATAAAAGTAAGGTTAAGGGGGGGGTTGTTGGGATACGGGTATAGGGTGGATATGTGGGTTTGAGTAGGGTGATCATGGCTCGGCACAACATTGAGGGCTGAAGGGCCTGTTCTGTGCTGTACTGTTCTATGTTCTATGTTAAGTGTGGGGTCCTCGTGTCCATGCCTGGACTTGTTCCGAGGGTACAGGCAAGGTGTCCAGGAAATTTAGATTATTATAACTTCATCCATTACTGGCAGAGGGGCCAAGCTTGTGGCCAATGGTAAGTGACTCAGGGCTTCAGAATTGACGATGTATGTGCCAGGGCAGTGCTTGAAAGAGTACTCATAGGCTGCTAACAATAGTGCCCAATGTTGGATCCAAGCCGAGGTGATTGGGGGGGGGGGGGGGGGGGGGGGGGTTCGCTTTGTCCTCTTTAAAAATGCCCAGAGTTTATGCTTCGTGATTATTGTAAAATACCAGCTGACCATAGATGTAGGGATGGAATTTCTTTACTCTAAATAACACGGCCAGGCCCTCTTTTGGATTTGGGCACAGCGTCACTCCGTACCTGCCAATTGCATATACAATTGGTCGTTCAGTGCGATCGTCCCATTGGTGGTGGGGGGGACTTCTCCTACTCCACACGTTAGCAGGAATCATAGTGCACCAAGATGTTGGACGACAGCAGCCATTGTTTCACTTTTAGAACATAGAACAGTACAGCACAGAACAGGCCCTTCGGCCCTCGATGTTGTGCCGAGCAATGATCAGCCTACTCAAACCCACGTATCCATCCTATACCCGTAACCTAACAACCCCCCCCACCTTACTTTTTAGGACACTACGGGCAATTTAGCATGGCCAATCCACCTAACCCGCACATCTTTGGACTGTGGGAGGAAACCAGAGCACCCGGAGGAAACCCACGCACACACGGGGAGGACGTGCAGACTCCGCACAGACAGTGACCCAGCCGGGAATCGAACCTGGGACCTGAGACCCTGGAGCTGTGAAGCATTTATGCTAACCACCATGCTACCGTGCTGCCCCAAGGGATACTTCATCCTGCAGCGCCTGCCATCACCACTTCTGGTGCTTCTTCAACCGTGCATGTAGGGGTTTCAGTAATGTAGCTAAGTTGGGGATGAATTTCCTATAAGTAATTTATGATGCTTAGGCTGTCTTTATCGACGTGGTACCCGAAGTATGTTACCTCACTTGCCTGGAATACACTCGTTTCCTTCTTGAGGCGGCCGCCTACATTAGAGAATCAGCGTAGGACTTCCTCCAGGTTTGCCAGATGTTCATTTTCTGTGGCTCCTGTGATTAATACGTCATCGAAGTACACTGCCACATTAGTCAGCCCATGAAGGATATGTTCCTTTGCGCATTAGAAAATGGCATGCACCGACAAGATTCCAAAAGGTAAGCACATGTATTCATACAAGCCCTTATGGGTGTTGATAGCTACATATTTTCTGGATGTCTACTCAAGCTCTAGCTGAGGTACACATGGCTCATATCAAACTTGGTAAAAGAGTGGCCTCCTGTCAGTTTTGCATAGAGGTCCTCAATGCGCGGCATGGGGTACCAATGTTGAAGGGAGGCCTCTGTTAACAGTTATTTTCTCGTCCCCGCAAAGGTGAACTGACAAGCTCCCTTGATTTTACCGAGGCCTTCCTGAAATATCTCGGGGTATTTTCCAGTGACCTCATGTAGACCGGTAGTTCCCGTGTTAAAAATTTGCCGCAAGTCCAAGTCCGTTGATGCCAGTCTCTGCCCAGAAGACGAGGCTCTGGTCCTTATACAGCTATCAGTGGGAGTCGGACCATCTGCTGCTCATGGGTAACAGGGGTCACAGTGATTCCTATAATCCGTAGATGTCCCTCCGTATACGTGGCCAACCTGACCCTGGTGTCTCACAGGCCTAGAGGCACGATGCCCCTTTAGGGGTGCCTGAAAATCAACAATAGAGACGGCGGCTCCTGTGTCCGCTTGCACTTCCAGGAAATGGCTGTTGACCTGGAGTTTGATTTTAATTGGAGCAACCTTGGTGATATAGTTCAACTGTATAATTTTGGCCTGTTCGGGCTGGTGGATTTGTAACGCCTGGGCCTGAGGCTTTGGCATCTGGCCTGGGCGGCACATGTAATGTCAATTCTGGCATAATTGCCATGAGCGTGTCCTTTGGTTTCAGGTACAATAGCCTTGATGTTGTTCTCTGAAGTTCTCTGGAGAAGCGTCCCTAATATTTCTGGGATATCTTTGTTGTCCCTCCGTATTCTTGAGTATTGCGACTGAGTGGTGAACAGGTGGTGGGTGGGGCATATGAATGGTCTCGACAGGAAAAATGGTCTTCCTATACAGGGCTCACGCTACACTGAGCACGCTACCGTCCATTGACCCTTGCAGTTCCTGGGCTCCTTTTTTTACATTCTCCAGGGCAACGCCAATTCTATGGCTCTTTTAACATCTCGAATAGGTTCTGCTAGTAGTTTCTCTGTGTCGCAACATTGTTTGTCCTGCATTTCAATTGGTCCCATAGCATCTCAGGAAGGGATGGCCCATACTCAGTGTTCCGCCAGTTTCCTGAGGCTGGTCAGGAATTCCGTCACAGAGTTTCCATGGGTCATTCCAGCCATGCCAAATCTGTAATGCCGGAGAATTACCAATGGTTTTCAGTCATATGGTATGCCACAAACCCTACCAGTTTGTCATAGGTTTTTGAGCAGGAACCACACTGAGGATTTGGGTTTGGATTTGGGTTTATTGTCACGTGTTCCGAGATACAGTGAAAAGTATTGTTCTGCGTACAGTCCAGACAGATGGCTTCATACATGAAAAAAACATAGGACACACAATGTAAATACATAGACACAGGCATCGGGTGAAGCATTTGGAGTGTAGTACTACTCAGTAGAGAAGGTGCATGGAGAGATCAGATCTGTACATAAGAGGGTCATTCAGGAGTCTGGTAACAGCGGGGAAGACGCTGTTTTTGAATCAGTTAGTGCGTGTTCTCAGACTTTTGTATCTCCTGCCCGATGGAAGAGGTTGGAAAAGCAAATATCCCGGGTGGGAGGGGTCTTCGATTATGCTGCCTACTTTCCCAAGTAGCAGGAGATGTAAATAGAATGAATGGATGGGAGGCGGGTTTGTGTGATGGACTGGGCTGTGTTCATGACTCTCTAGTTTCTTATGGTCTTGAGCCGAGCAGTTGTCATACCAAGCTGTGATACAGCCAGATTGGATGCTTTCTGCGGTGCATCTGTCAATGTGGACTTGCCAAATTCCCTGTGTTTCCTGAGGAAGTATAGCACCTATACTTGGTCGTAGCATCGACGTAGGTGAACCGGGACAGATTGTTGGTGAATTTGAAGCAGTCAACCATCTCTACCTTGGCACCATTGATGTAGACAGGGGTGAGTACGATAGTTTTGCTCACGTCAGGGGAGAGATGGTTATTGTTACACCACTCCACAGGGTTCTCTATCACCCTCGAGGATATCTCGAGCTTCAATCTTGTAGGTGGGCGGGGATCTGGCATTATTATTGGTAAATGGCGTGTATGTGCAGTGACAGTGGGAAATAATCCACTTCAAAACACAATACTGCACTGATCTCTATAACTGAATCTGCACTGATTTTTATCTTGCTGGTTTGGGCAAAACTTCGAGTGCACCCAAATCGACTTCAATCTCTACTCAAATTGTTGTTCTCCCGATGTGGCCACAGTGCTGCAGGCAGAGCTTCAGACTTGGATTGCCATTTTCACTTGCTGATCAATGCTGTTAACTCACTATTGCTGCCACCATGTTCTATTATCTCTTTCTAGACGAATACAAAGTGAAAGACAGGCACAGAGGTTGAACACAGAGCTTTAATAGAGACTTATTGTTGCTTCAGCTTACACATGTTGACCAAAAGAAGTGAATGACGTGAAATTGCATCACTCCCTGTGATACCTATTAGTGTAAAAGTATATTTAAATGATATTTAACATACTAACAGATACACTATCACACTATCCCATCCAGAGGGACAAGGGCAGCAGATGTGTGGGACACCACCACCTGCAAGATCCCTTCCACATCACCATAACTTAAATATCACCATTTTGTATTGTCAGTGGGCAGAAAATCCTGGAAGTCCCTTCACAACAGCAGTGCAGGTGTGGAACACCAAGTGGACAGCAGAAGTTCAGGAAGGTGGCCCACTATCATCTTCACGAATATAATTAGGGGTGGGCAACCAGCAACATTGCCATCCCATGATTGAATAAAAAAAGTATCTAGCTATGATCTTGACAGCTCTCCGGTAATCTCGCTTTTATGTCTGAGATCTAAAATAGTCTGTCATTAAGGGAGGAGGAGAAGAGAGAGAAGCTAATCATTACCTTTACCATGTCCCAGTTCTTAATCCCATTTTGCACATAATTCTGAAACAACTCGTTATGTGTGTGCGCCATGCATAAGTTTTAGCAATTGAGTGAGAAATCAACTTGACTAGAAGAAGGCAGCAGGGTAGCATGGTGGTTAGCATAAATTCTTCACAGCACCAGGGTCCCAGGTTCGATTCCCGGCTGGGTCACTGTCTGTGTGGAGTCTGCACGTCCTCCCCCTGTGTGCGTGGGTTTCCTCCGGGTGCTCCGGTTTCCTCCCACAGTCCAAAGATGTGCGGGTTAGGTGGATTGGCCATGCTAAATTGCCCGTAGTGTCCTAATAAAAGTAAGGTTAAGGGGGGGGTTGTTGGGTTACAGGTGTAGGGTGGATATGTGGGTTTGAGTAGGGTGATCATGGCTCGGCACAACATTGAGGGCCGAAGGGTCTGTTCTGTGCTGTACTGTTCTATGTTCTATGTTCTAAGTGTGCAAAGATGTCAGAATATTCGCCAAGGACAGAACCCTTTTTGAGCTAAGATAGATGAATAAGGCTCAACCAAGGCTCTGGATGACTTCCACCACCTTTACTGATGAAGATTCAAAAACCTGCCCACGTACAGTGTGGCAGAACCGTAATGTGAAACCAAATTCTATTAAAACATCAAGCTTCTTTATCCCTGAAAATAACTTAATAGATCATATCCTAGGAGGATGGTATTTCGATAACTGGAAAAGTAAACTGGGCAGCACGGTTGCACAGTGGGTAGCACTGTTGCTTCACAAAGCCAGGGTCTCAGGTTCGATTCCCGGCTTGGGTCACTGTCTGAGCGGAGTCTGCACGTTCTCCCTGTGTCTGCGTGGGTTTCCTCCGGGTGCTCCGGTTTCCTCCCACAGTCCCGAAAGACGTGCTTGTTAGGTTAATTGGACATTCTGAATTCTCCCTCTGTGTACCCGAACAGATGCCGGAGTGTGGCGACGAGGGGCTTTTCACAGTAACTTCATTGCAGTGTTAATGTAAGCCTATATAGATTATTATTATTAAAGGTACACCTTTGCCAATTACAAAGTACCGATCCTCATTTCAATCCTGTTGTGCTAAGCACAGCATAAGGCAAAGAAACATGTTCTCATTAAAACTTCAGAATGGGTTAGTGTGGGAAGTTCCAAATGGCATATGTTAAATCCAGACAGAACGACCACAAGGAAGCGATGATGAAAGCAACAAAAGTTTTAATTATACCATAAACTACGATGTACAACTCCATACCCCAAAGGGTATCAGACATGCACCGCCTGAAGGGGCGTATTCCTGCCCACTGTGGTCCTTACTTCCAACGTCCGGCAACACAAGACGAGACTCAGGTATATACGTAGGCGCTGCCCCACGAGAAACACCGATGTCGACACCCCGGCGTAGTTCTGTAACAGAAGAAGAACCGGGCCAGACACGTCTCGAGGGAACCCATAACTGTTTCTGCATCCCCTGCTTGAATGTCTAGACCACCTGCTCAGCCAACCTGTTTGATGCCGGCTGGTATGGTGGTGAATACCGTTCATCCGTAAAAGGTCCCAAATGCTGCGCTGGTGAAGGCTGTCCCATTGTCCAAGACAAGGACTTCCGGTATGCCATACACGCTAAATGTCTGTCAGAGCCGTCTGATCGTGGCCTTGAATGTCATCAAAAGCATTCGGTCAACATCCATCCATTTCAAGTGGGTGTCAACCAGGATCAGAAACATCGATCCCTGGAAAGGGCTGGCAAAATCGATGTGAAGCCGCGACCAAGGGTGGAGGGGTGGGCGCTGGCAGAAGCTTCTGGTGTTCTTGGCATGGCCTGCACTGCTGGGCGAGGTTCTCAATGTCGATGCCTGGCCACCATATGTAGCTGCAGGCCAGCTTTATCATTTTCGGGGTGACCATTATGTAGATCCCACAAAATGGGGCCGTGATGTTTCATTGGGACATGACACACGTGGATGCTGCCTTCTATAATGAGTTCTGTGATCTTCGTTGTAAAAGTGTTCAGGTCGTTGGGCAATGCGCGGTGTTGGGCCCCATACAAAATCATACGCCAGACACAGGCTAGCTGGGGGTCCGTCTGGGTCCAAGCACGAATTTGGGATGTCCATAAAATGTAAAGCCGCCTCGGCAGCCTGCTTGTCAGGGGAAGCCGACGCAGAACGTCCGCATGAGGGATCTTTGACCCGGGGCAGTGTTCCAACACATGCTCATAAGCCAACAGTAAAGCCCATCTCTGAATTCATGCAGATGCAACGGGAGGGTCTGCCCTGTCCTCTTTGAAAAACCCCAACTGGGTCTCACCCCCACATCCCAAAGATGTGCAGGTTAAGTGGATTGGACACGCTAAATTGCCCCTTAATTGCAAAAAAAAATAATTGACAGCGTCAACACTTAGCCTCAGGATCACAGAATCCTGCCCCAGAAGTGTAGCAAGCTCTGAATGTAGAGTATTATATTCATTGTTAATTTAATTCAATCTTAGTTAATTCGACTGCTAGTAAAAGTATGAAAGAAAAGAACTCACAAGTATATTAATTTGTTACTCAATAAATAATTTGTCTTCACTGGAAGACTTTGAGCATTCATCATCAAAGTTAAGTTAAATTCGGCATAACAAATAAGTAACATATTCCCAAGTAATATAACAGGTCCTTCTTCAGCAGACTGTGCAGGGAGGCCAACAGGGGCGCGACGTTCGGAATGAACACCCCGTAATAGTTCCAGCCAAAAGAAAGGATGGTGACCTGCCGAATTGCCCACACCTTGTCTTCAACCTAGTGAAGGTCACTTTGGTCCATGCAGTAAACGAAGTATGTAATCTCCCGAGCGTTATTCCTCCGGAGTCTAACCCCAACGTCTAAGTCCCTCAAATATTCTTGGTCCGACGTGTTATCAGCACGTCCTTGTTATTGTGACCTGCAGCAAACCCTACAGTGTGTTTTCCATCACCCGTTGAAATATTGTGCAGGCCAATGATATCTCAAAAGGCAATCTGGTATATTTGTTCAGCCCCAGTGTGTATTTACTGACCCCCGAGTCCAAAGACAACTGAAGATAAGCGTGGTTCATGTCGAGCTTCGTGAAGGAATGACCTCCACTGGGTTTCACGTAAAGGTCCTCTACCCCTCTATCCGGGTGGTACAGGTTTACAGGATAACAGTCCAACTGGGAACTCGGCTGACCGTCATTTTGTAATCCCCGCAAAGACGTACGGTGCCATCCGGTTTTAGCCCAGGTGCGACCAGCACAGCTGGTGGATGATGCCCAAGCTCTCCAGGCGCTTGGGCTCAACGTACACCTTCGGCTGCAGTGCATTATGGAAACATATGGGCCTGGAACTGACATAGCTGTGCTAATGGGTCTGCGCTGATTTCTTCTGTGCCCCCCCCCCCCCCCCCGATGGTGCCCAACAATTCTGGAACAGCTTGGGGAATTTTCCTTGTATGCCATCTGGCCCATCTGGGCAGATTTGGCAAACTCGCTGCCAGTCAAGACAGACATTTCAGCCAATCTTGGCCCAGTATACTAGAGCCACCATCTTGCACCACAACTAATGACAAACAGGCAGATTGTTGCCTGTACACAACGTGAACTCCCGAGGTTCCGGTAATCGTCAACAGCTCTCTGGTACAAGTGGCTAATCAAGTGTCCGTGTCCTGCAAAGATAAGACTTGGATTCCCGACCAGATCCGATCGAAAGTGTGGCAGCTGATGACAGAGATGGCAGCTCCTGTATCGAACTCCATCAAGATGGGGTGGCTATTTATGCAGAGCATTAGTCACGTTGGTGCTACTCTCGGTGCAGTGATGCAATTCAGTTGTTCGCAGTGATCAACAATCTCCCCCACAAAAATTGTCCGAGCTCGGCCATACCTGGCGGGCGGTGAGAGGATGAGCTATCTCTCAGACACCTCTCACCACTGCCCTAGCAGTCATATGCATTCCCGCCTCGGAGATCCTGATCTTTCAGATCAGGGAAAAATGCCCATCTAGTATCCTGACCCCTCCAATGTCGGTTCGACTCTCGGTGGTTGCACACCCAGGATCGGGGGAGGGGGTGGGGGGGTAATCATCTGACCGAGGAGGTGTTTCTCTGCAGGGGGTTGAACGGCCTAGACTGAGGACCTCCATGCCCTGCAACTCCTGCACGCCTTGCTCTGTAGTCTCGTGGGTTGCAGCTATTTTAATTGCCTTCTTCAAGTCCAGCTGTGGTTCAGCTAATAGTTTTCTCTGGGTTGCTGCGTTGCGGATACCGCAAACCAGTCTGTCTTGTAGCATTTGGACAGTGTTGGAATCAACAATTCTACGGACACGTGCTTGTAGGATTAGAATAGCGGTTTTAATATACTCACAACAGAGCCAGCCTATTAGCCATTGGACATTCGGTGAACTGGCCGGCTGACCATGTGGCACTGATCTTTATACAGCAGCTTCCGGGGGAGGAGTCCTGGGCAGAGCCAAGGGAGAAGCCCCGTACAACGCGAGCATTCCCAGAGCTACTCCCCCTGGAGGACAGGTAGTGCAACTGCATTTACAATATAGACACATGTATATACAGATTGTAATCCGGTGTGAATTACATTCACCATAGACAGCGATGTCCCGAATTTGCGGAGCTCTGTGATCATCTGCAGGTGGGCCAAAAATTCCGTCACGGATTGCCCCTGGGCCTGGTAGGCGGAATGGAAACGGAAATGCTGAACGATAATGGCCTGGCCTCGGGTTAAAATATTCACCCACCAATGCGACCAAATTCGTGAATGGCAGTGTGTTGGAGTACATCAGGCACTTGATCACTGCACACGGCAGCCCCGCAAGCTGTGGAGAAGATGAGCTGCTGGCGCTCATCTCCAATATTACCATTGTTGCAAACAAAATAGCATTCTCAAAATAGCAAAATAGCCCAAAATAGCATTCATGGGCAGCATGGTAGCATGGTGGTTAGCATCAATGCTTCCCAGCTCCAGGGTCCTAGGTTCGATTCCCGGCTGGGGCACTGTCTGTGCGGAGTCTGCACGTCCTCCCCGTGTGTGCGTGGGTTTCCTCCGGGTGCTCCGGTTTCCTCCCACAGTCCAAAGATGTGCGGGTTAGGTGGATTGACCAGGCTAAATTGCCCTTAGTGTCCTAAAAAAAAAATAATGTTAATGGGGGTTGTTGGGTTACTGGTATAGGTGGATACGTGGGCTTGAGTAGGGTGATCATTGCTCGGCACAACATTGAGGGCCGAAGGGCCTGTTCTGTGCTGTACTGTTCTAATTCTAATTCTCTCCACATATTGTGACCAGTCATCTGTACCTACATGGAAAACCTCCAACTTTCCTATGTGTGGCATGTTTGCCATTGGTAAGACGGCCTCCTGAGGCCTACGAATAGAAGGCTGAGTTTTGAAAAAATGCGGCTATTGGCAGCTCCACTTTATCTCGTCGCCTCTGTTAGATCCAGACAGAGCGACCACGAGGAAGTGAGGATGAAAGCCAGGAAAGTTTGAGTTACACGATAAACTACAATATACAACTCCACTCCCATGCCAACCGACATCGGGATCAGGGTTTTTATGTCCGGTTGGCTTCCCTTGTTAAGGAAAAGACCCGCCCCACAACAGGAAGCTCTTGAGCTGGATTCTCCGCTGCCGCGCCACATTTCTGTCCCAACCCGCCGGCGAGATTCTCCGTTACGCCAGCTAGTCAATGGGGTTTCCCATTGTGGGGCAACCCCAGGCCGTCGGGAAACCCCCGGGTGCCGGCAAAACGGAGAATCCTGCCGGTGGAGAATCCATCCCCATATTCACCCGTTTTCAACCAGTGACTCTCGTGAAGGTTACAACAGCATGTTACCATCCTATTGTTTTTTTTTCCACATTCAACTCAGACAAGCATTCCACATTAACTTAGGATCTATGAACATTTGGAATACTCATTTCTCCCCTCTTGTATCAATAGCCTTCTAAGTGAAACCACTAGGAAATGTGGACCTGTTGAGAAGTTTGGGCACCAGCTTTAATCTGGATGTCCGTTCAGTTCTATTCTGAATTTTCAAACAACGATCTGTCCATACATTACCACTTTAAACCTTGGTTCTTGTAAATTGTGATTTAGATTTACCAATGAATGTTCTACCATGCTAATAAACCAAAACTGTGATAGTGAACCACAAATTGGTACAATTTGCATATTTGTATATATTTCTGTGACGGTGACAAGATATTATAAATGTGATGTATGTAAAACATTGGTTTATATTGTATTTTTCTGTAATCTTGTTAAAGAATCAAGATTTAGATACCCAGTTTGTGTGGCTGTAAAAGGTGCAATTAAGATGGAGTAAAATTGTGATCATCATTCATTCCCGCAATGTGCTTACAAAGAGAGGCCTAATGGAATTTTGTTACGATTGCTGGAGATTCCCTGGAGACTAGATTTGAGACATGTGTTTAGACTTCGGTAACCAAGTCAGGGGATGTGAGTGGGATAAGGATGATGTAATTAATGGGAGGAGCCAGGTCTGTTTGAAATTTTGCAGTTTGATATAGGAGTCTGTGAGAAGATTTAAGCTGAGCAGTAGCTTTTGCCAAATGTTGTCAGGTTGAGCAGTAGTCTGACACAGACAGAAGGATCTGCAGGCTATTTCCTGAAAGGATCAATCTCTGACTTCAAGCAGTCTTTCAAGAAACTGCTACACAAGTGTACAGCAAGTAACCCTGGGCTGGATTCTCCTGTCACCGATGGCGAAATCGCGGTTGGCGAGCGGCCAGAGTATACGGCATGGCGACTGTGGACTCAGTCCAGCGCCACCACATTTGGGGGAGGGCCGATCCACGAGCAGGAGGGGACATCATTCGGGGCTGGGGCACTGTGGGGGGGGGGGTTCGTCCGGGGCATGCGTCCATGAGCAGACGGCGCCATATAGCATGGCGTGACTGCTGCAGCATGCCGCCGAGCACATGCATGGCCACGGAATGGCAATTCTCCAAGTGCTCTACGCTGCCGTCCTGCTAGCCCCAGAAAAACGGTGAATCGGTGGCTGTTTTGCACTATTTTGTCTGGTGTAAAATGCCACCATTCCCACGCCGGCGTGGGGACATAGCCCGAGAATCGGAGAATCCAGCCCCTGTGTTCGCTACCTTTATTTCTAAGTGGCTTTTGATCTGTGGACTTTGCTTAACTGGAAATAGAGACGGTATAAGTTAGTAGTATAAAGGGCTTTTGTTTTAAGAATTGTTAACAGTTAATAGAAAAGCTATTTTCTGTGATCTTAATCTATTTATTCCTGTGTAAATTTTGTTTTAATATAAAAGATATCTATTGGTCAGTGGAATTGCTCCTGGAGCGAGGTATTATTTCCACACAGTTTTAAAAACTAACACGTGTTTGAGGTTCTCGTCCAGTTTCCTAATGACTGTTGCAGTCCACACTGGGATTTTAACAAAAATTATCACCATATTAGAAGTACAGCTCCTACAATTAGACCGTATCATATACTAGGTTAAAGATAACTGAATGGCTGTGAATTTGGAGGATCAAAATGGCAAATTCACAGTGCACACCTTTATTAGTGCCTAAAAAAGCCTCAATCTGTGGCAAGCTAGAGATATGCCTTTGCGAATTGTTGCAAATTACTGGATGATTTATGCGACTCCTCAATTAACGTCACAAAAATGGGTATCAGGCACAAATTTCTCATTGTCAAGAAATTGCTTGTAGTTGCAAGAAATTGTTACTCCTGCAAGTAGTAAATTGTTCCTCGTGGTGCTTTTATTTTAATTTATTTATTTTCCATTCCACCTCCTCGTGCCCATCTACTAATCCAATCTTTCTTTCGTGATCTAATTTAACTTTAATTCACCTTACTACTCATTGTTTCTCTCGTGTGCTCTTTTTCTTTCTCTGTCCTTAAATTGCATTATTAAGGAGATAGACTCTTGGTCATGTTGTTCTCTAAGTCCCAGATGCCCTGTTGACCCCATCAAACCATTATCAACTCGCACTTTCAGCAATTGTGATTAGAGATGAAGGAAGAAATCCAACTCCTGCATATGCCTCGCTCCAGCAAATTCTGAGCCAAAATGTTTTTGACTGCTTATTGCTAACATGATTAAATAAAGACTATTCAGTTGCTGCAAATCTTGCCCTAATTTTTTGTGTTAATCCTAATGATCATTATCTCCGTTCTGTTTGCGTTTTGTTTCGTTCAATGCTGTTGAATAGAAACCGGCGGATTTAGATCCTGGCAATGAAATACTTTAATTGGTACTTATTTTGCACAGGTAAAACACTGTTGATTGCCCATTGTTTCACAAAGTTTAAGAATTGATTTCTAACTTTGTGCTATTAAATTCCCAATACTTACACAAGGACATTGCAGTAATTTATGAAAATTGTCAGCATTATGCATTTCCAAGGATTTACTTCAAGAGTAGAATTAACTAGATGTTACAACAATCTAATTTTAAAAGATTGTGCTGGATTTAAGTTAAGTTATGCCCTGCGCACATTTATAAAAATTGTATTGGGCATCGATTTAAACCAATTTGCATGTGTCACTGTAGCACCTTATTTGTAGATTCACTTCACAAATATACTTTCAATGGTAAATTATATTTGCAACAAAGCTCTGAATTTACAAGTTGCTTGCAAATGGAAAATAGAGGAGTGTCCATTTCATATTTTATATCCTTTGATACACTGTTCTTGAAATGTAATACTGTTGAATCGGACAAATGTATTTGAAATTCTAATAGTATGGCAGCATAAAACTGTAGCACAGGATGTATAACAACATCAAATGTAATATATCCACAGAGATTCTTAGACTAAGACAATGCAGAGTGTTAATTAGGCAAACAATGACTCAGATTTTTTGATGAAAATGCACCCACTTTCAAATAAGAATGCTAAAAATAAATACATGCTTTAATGTATTTTCTGTATTTCAGTCCCACAGCAATACTGAGTGAATCATTGTAGAATCTTACAGTAGGGAAGAAGGTCATAATCCTGCATAGTTATGCTTTTCCAGCATATATCCAATTCCCTTTTGAAAGTTATGATTGATCCTGTTTCTACAATCCATTCATCCAGTGCTTTCTAGATCATAGCAGCACAAACATGTTAAGAACATTGGTCTGAATCTTTCGAGCAGCAGAAATGCTAGATGCATTTCTGCTTTGCAAAGATTCTCCAGACCCGTCGATGCTGTGTATTCCTTCCAGTATCTTTCCATTCCGGCTGTCACAGAAATGACCAGTCGAGCGACCCAGGGACAACTCTTTTCGAGTGGAAAGCCATGACATATTTCCACTTTTATGATGCCAGCTGCCATATTTTGTCTGATAATTTATAGGTCCAGTCTTTGAATCTGGATTAGCGAATGGGTAGGTGAGGTGGGTAATTGGGTACGTCGTTGGATGGCTGGGTAGGTGGGTGGATGGCAGTTTGCCAGGCTAGAGGTAGTGGAGTCCATTTGGGTGGTTGGGGCAATTGGATCCAGTCTGGAGGTGGGGTAGATGGGTTCAGTTGGGGAAGGGGAGTACTCGGCTCCAGATGAAGGGTTAATCGAGGAGTAGTCAGATGGTTCTGGGGCAGCTGGACTGGGCCAGTTGTAGTCAGGTCAGGTTGGGTCAGAGGATAGTTGGGAGTACAGTCAGGTGATGGGGGGAGTGGTAAGGTCGGGGGCAGGGGGGGGGGGGGGAAGGATAGTCAGGTAGAGGGATGGTCAGGGGTTAGTCAGGTCGGGGTAGTTGAATTGGTCGACGGGGATGGTTGGGGGCAGGGTTAGTCGGGTGATCAGGGTGGGTAGACTGATCTGATCCGGGGGTGGGGGTTAGTTGAGTGGTCGGTAGAGGAAGCAGATTGGGCCTGGAGATAGTCAGGTGGCTAGGGGTTTAGTCCGGTGGTCAGTGATTGTCAGATGGTCAGGGTAGAGATTGGAGGCTTTTATTACAGAACATAGAACGTAGAAAATACAGCACAGAACAGGCCCTTCGGCCCACAATGTTGAGCCGAAATTTTGTCCTAGATTAAGAACAAATTAATTTACACCCCATCATTCTACCGTAATCCATGTACCTATCCAATAGCCACTTGAAGGTCCCTAATGTTTCCGACTCAACTACTTCCACAGACAGTGCATTCCATGCCCCCATTACTCTCTGGGTAAAGAACCTACCTCTGACATCCCCCTATATCTTCCACCATTCACCTTAAATTTATGTCCTCTTGTAATGGTTTGTTCCACCCGGGGAAAAAGTCTCTGACTGTCTACTCTATCTATTTCCCTGATCACCTTATAAATCTCTATCAAGTCGCCCCTCATCCTTCTCAGTTCTAATGAGAAAAGGCCTAGCACCCTCAACCTTTCCTCGTAAGACCAACTCTCCATTCCAGGCAACATCCTGGTAAATCTCCTTTGCACCTTTCCCAAAGCTTCCACATCCTTCCTAAAATGAGGCGACCAGAACTGCACACAGTACTCCAAATGTGGTCTTACCAAGATTTTGTACAGCTGCATCATCACCTCACGGCTCTTAGATTCAATCCCTGTGCTAATGAACACCATAGGCCTTCTTCATAACTCTATCCACTTGAGTGGCAACTCTGCTCCTCCAAATTGCCAAGAACCCTACCGTTAACCCTGTATTCCGCATTCATATTTGTCCTTCCAAAATGGACAACCTCACACTTTTCAGGGTTAAACTACATCTGCCACTTCTCAGCCCAGCTCTGCATCCTATCTCTGTCTCTTTGCAGCCGACAACAGCCCTCCTCACTATCCACAACTCCACCAATCTTCATATCGTCTGCAAATTTATTGACCCACCCTTCAACTCCCTTATCCAAGTCATTAATGAAAATCACAAACAGCAGAGGACCTCGAACTGATCCCTGTGGTACGCCATTGGTAACTGGGCTCCAGGCTGAATATTTGCCATCCACCACCACTCTCTGACTTCTATCGGTTAGCCAGTTCGTTATCCAACTGGCCAAATTTCCCACTATCCCATGCCTCCTTACTTTCTGCATAAGCCTACCATGGGGAACCTTATCAAATGCCTTGCTAAAATCCATGTACACCACATCCACTGCTTTACCTTCATCCACGTGCTTGGCCACCTCCTCAAAGAATTCAATCAGACTTGTGAGGCAAGACCTACCCCTCACAAATCTGTGCTGACTATCCCTAATCAAGCAGTGTCTTTCCAGATGCACAGAAATCCTATCCCTCAGTACCCTTTCCATTACTTTGCCTACCACCAAAGTAAGACTAACTGGCCTGTAATTCCCATAGTTATCCCTATTCCCTTTTTTGAACAGGAGCACCACATTCGCCACTCCCCAATTCCCTGGTACCACCCCTGTTGACAGTGAGGACGAAAAGATCATTGCCAACGGCTCTGCAATTTCATCTCTTGCTTCCCATAGAATCCTTATGTTATGACATTACCTAGTTGTTAGACTAGGTTTTAAACTGGGTAACTATCCAGATTAGCACTGCAGGATTATGCCAGAGTCTCTGGCTCTAGCTCACAGTTGGAGACATTTGCAAAGGTTGAATTGCCCATGGGAAGTCTAAGTTTGCTGGGCAGTTACCTTGTAGCTTTGCATGTTAGAACTTCCACAGGATCCTGACGTGCATCTTCAATCATATGCCTGGCCTTTGACAATCTGGAGACAGTTGGGTCGACATTTTACTCTTAGAGTCCAACATTGCTAAAGCAGCAGAGGGAAATGCAAGAATCGCGGAAACTAATTTCAAGCAATTGCATTAGGTAATCGACAAGCTATAAATTAAAAACAATACGTATTTTTTGCTGCAGGTTTGGAACCAGCAGCAACTCAAAAACTGTCAGTGGCTCGCAAGAAATATTTAAATGAGCCTGACCCCAGAAGAACTGCAAGGGTGAAAGCACATGTCACAGAAATTTAAATGCTGTCAGTAAATTGTACAATTTTAGACGCATACTGTGTATCAGAACTCGTCACCGAAGATGGGTTATGATAATAAACTCTCTACTGAAAATTATATTTGGGCAAACTTAGCTCACTGTAATAACGAGCCCATTCAGTGGCTTGCGCTGCAGAAGATGAAATATTAAAGCTGGATTATGTTTCCAAAAGTTAAATTGAAATGACTAAGTTATTTTGGAAACAGCACTAACATTTTAGATATTGCTACGGAAAGGCATATTTATGCATTTTAGTTTGTTTGGCTTTCACATTTTACTCCAGTGTTGTTGCAAAAGAACTTGTAGTAAGCAAAATGCTAAGAATGAGTTTGCTTTTAAGGATTCTTTTCCGTTCCATGATTTAAATCAGCATTGCCGAATACACTTGTTAAATGTGGTAAATTGGCAACAGGCATGTGGGGATTGTTGCACTCCGTCGATTGCATATACTGTTGGCCACCATTTCTCCGACTGCTGACCCTGCATGCTGTGCTTTCTCTAGTGTCTGATCTACAATAAAGTTGAGGGTCAGAACTGTCTGGCCGTTCGCTGGTGGCGGGATTCTCTGGTCCTGCTGGCAGTGCACTCCTGCCCGTGGGTTTCCCGACAGTGTGGAGTGGCTTCAATGGGAATTCCCATTGACAGCGGCAGAAGCAGAGAACCCCGCTGGCAGCGAACGACACGCCACCTCCCGCTGCCGAGAAACACGTGGATGGAAGACTGGAGAATCCCGCCCCAAATGTTTGGGAGATCAATAATGTCAATGGGAACACTGAGATAGAGTTTCCTTGAGTGATACCAGTGCAATCCAGATTAAATCAACCAAACCAGTGCAAACGATTGAGGAATTTTAAACATAAGTGGGTTACATTATAGTATCATAGAATTTGCAGTGCAGAAGGAGGCCATTCGGCCCATTGAGTCTGCACCGGCTCATAAGCCCACACCTCCACCCCAACCCGTGACTCAGTAACTCCACCTAACCTAAGGGCAATTTAGTGAGGCCAATCCACCTAACCTGCTCATCTTTGGACTGTGGGAGAAAAGCCACAAAGTCACGGGGAGAACGTGCAGACTCCGAACACACAGTGACCCAGGCTGGGAATTGAACCTGAGCTGTGAAGCAACTGTGCTAACCACTTTGCTACTGTGCCGCCCTAAAACATATGATGCACAGGGGTGATTGTGTTGCAGGTTTGCAATGTGTGTTACGATCAGGTGAGAAATGGAATGGCTCCCCTCTTTCCCCGACCTTCAGTTGACTGCAACAGGTTTTTTTTTGAAAGGATATGCTTGCAAACTCAGCAAGTGTTTAACTGTTTATGTGCTGGGACTGTAAAAGACACAAACAGATGAATTTCCTTAAGTTTTTTGTAAAATACAAAATGTTGCTAATGTACTTAACTCAGTCGAAGAAACCACAAATCTCACACTGTCACGTGCGTGCGCGCGCACATGCACACACACACACAGTTCAATAAAAATTAAAGTAACATGGTTCTGATAAGTTGATGACGTGGGTGATCCACTCTGAGCTCTGGTTTTGTCACTGAGGCAGTTTAAAGATGCAGAAGAATTGGAGGCAACAGGGTTGAATTCATAAACAAATCTCCGCCTGCGAAATGAGGGATAGTAAAAAAAAAGCAAACAAAACACCAATGAAACTATTTAATGGTTCATTCTCATTTTCTTTTTTTTCCCCTTTAAAAAAAATAAATTTAGAGTACACAATTTTTTTTCACCAATTAAGGGACAATTTCACGTGGCCAGTCCGCCTAACCTGCACATCTCTGGATTGTGGGGGTGAGACCCGCATAGACACGGGGAGAACGTGCAAACTCCACACGGACAGTGACCCGGGGCCGGGATCGAACCCAGGTCCTCAGTGCCGTGAAACAGCAATGCGAAGCACTGCCGCCCCATTCTCATTTTTCTTTAAAGTTAGTCATTCAGATTATTCAGAGGAGGAAGATATTTTGGTGAGAAACCCATTTCAATTACTAACAAAACTGCACCAGGGGTTACGACAGTAAGGAATACTTTATACTGGAGAGAAAAGAGAACAATTCCATTACATTGGCCAATTATGTTATTTAATTGAAGATATTACATTTGTGATTATGCAGCTGAACTTTATGGCAAACTTGAACTGCAAGCTAAACTTTAAAAAAATTAATTCATAGTCAGCTTTTAATGCCCATCTATAATTGCCCCAGAGGAGGTTGGGGTGAGCTGCCTTCTTGAAAACAACTGAATGGCTTGCTAGGGCAATTAAGAATCAATCACATTGTTCTGGGCGTGCAGTCATCGCATGGCCAGATTAGGTAAGAAAGGCAAATTTCCTGAAGGACATTAGTGAACCAGATGGGTTATTACAACAGTTTGACAGCTTCATGATCACCATCAATGTCACTCTAATTTTTTTTTTGCTGTGAGCAGCCTATTCATTTAAGTGCATGGAACCTATAAAATTTTGTGCAGGAGGAAAGATTGGTCACGTTTACTGATATTAATCCAGATTTATTCATCAATGGACGTTAAGTTCCACAGCTCCTGTCGTGGGATTTGAAGTCGTACCCCCAGATCATTAGTCCAGGCTTCTGAATTATTTGTCCAACAGCATAGGGTGGAATTTTCCCATCTTGTCCGTGGTGAGTTTTGTGGCGGGTGAGAGCAGAGAGTCCAGCCAAAAAATTGCAATCCCACTGGCATAAAAGCAATTTGCAGTTCTCCCAATGGCAGGTCAGGACCCCACTGACTAGTGGCGTGAACGTTCATTACCATCTCGTAAATGCTCATTAAATCTGAAACTCACTGGAATCACGTGACGCCGACTTTGTTTTTACAAATTTAGAGTACCCAATTCATTTTTCCAATTAAAGGGCAATTTAGCGTGGCCAACCCACCTACCCTGAATATCTTTGGGTTGTGGGGGTGAAACACGGGGAGAACTGTACAGTGACCCAGGGCCGGGATTGAGTCTGGAACCTTGGCGCTGTGAGGCAGCAGTGCTAACCACTGTGCCACCATGCTGTCCCACGTGATGCCTTCTAATCTTGCATCGCACCAGTAGGACATCACACAGCCAGTGCCAACCTGGCAGTGCCAACCTGTGACTGGGCGGGCCTCTGAGGATCCCAATTGAGAGCAGGTTCCTGTTTTGTGTGGTGGAGGAGTAGAGAGCCGAGACCTTTGGAGGGAGCGGGCATTGAGGGGATGGAGTGGGCATCAGTGGCGGAGGGAGCACAGACGATATTGCCGTGGTGGATGTTGGGGGAGAGCCCCCAATAGTTGCACGTGGTGCGGTGGGGACGGGGGAGTTTAACATCAATTCTGATTGGGGTGCGATGTTCTCTGCGGAGCCAGCCTTGCTGGCCCTATCAGGCCCCGTCCTGCCAGACTGACAGCATAAATCACACCCGATTTATTTTTATCAGAGTGGCTCAGGGTCTGGTCTGAAAAAAATTGGCAGTGCATCTGAAGAGGTACATACTGACTTTCAGTCAGAGCCTGATACACTGACAAATTATGGGAAAATTCCACCTACCATATGGGAAAATACCATCCACTATATATAACAGGCAGGCTTTCTTCCTTCTAAACAGTTAATCCATTTGTCTATCATTAACTGATGCATGTTGTTTTTCTCACATGCTGAATAATATGAAACAAAACAATGAAAGGTAATCTTGCCTTCTTAACTCATCTGCAAGAAAAAATTCCTCACCTTTACTCATAAAAGATGTTTAGCTGTACGCTGGCAGCGAATCTGTCACTGATACAAAGGAGAGGCAATATGCCAAGTTTTCTTCACAACATTGCTGGAATTGAACAAAACAGTGCAGTTTCAGTAACTGTATTATCCACTCATCAGCTGACATTATCAGTACACAAACTTCAACAGGCATGAAGACCTGTGGCCTGGCAAATTGCACGTACGCCCCCTTGTTCTCTATAATTATGTACCACAAGCGTATGTTGTATGAGTTTTCAGTCATAGAACAGTCAGTTCCTTTGCCTGAGTCAGAAGGTTGTAAGTTCAAGTCCCACTTCAGAGTACATGATCTGGGCTGACATTTCAGTGCAGTACTCTGAGCACTCAATGTCTCCTCTAAAAAATGAGAAGACTAAGTTGAGGCCCCATCTGCCCACTGAAGTGGACAAAAAAGAACTCATGGCACAAATTGATTACAAATTGGCACAAACTGGTTAGTATCCCATTACTGTTATTGGACCTTGCAGTGGGAAAATTATGTGTCCTACATTGTTATGGTGAAAATACTTCAAAAGTACTTAATTGGCCAGAGGTTATGAAAGACAGTTCCTAACTACTTTACAAGGTTCATTCCTTCTTTTTCAATAGTTCGGCTAAAAATTGTTTTAGGGTAATTTTTGTGTATTTCTCGGAATTGACTTTATGGTTTATTAAAGTATCAAAGGCATCAACATCATTTTCAAATTCCATCAGTTTACACTGAATAATAGTGTTAGTGATTCTGATTTTGATTCTTTGATTTCGGTGTCACGAGTAAGGCCAGCATTTATAGCCTATCTTTAATTGCCCTTGAGGATGTCGTGAAGCACCTTCTTTACAAACTGCAGTTTGTATGGTTAAGGTACTCCCGCAGTTCTGTTAAGCAGGAATTTCGAGGATTTTGACCAGTGACAAGAAAGGCCCAAGTCAGGATAGTATGTGACCCAAGTAGGGAACTTAAGGTGGTGTTGTTCCCATGAGCTTGTTGCCCTTGCCCTTCTAGATGGAAGAGATCACAGGCTTGGCCGATGCTGTTGAAGAAGCCTGCCGTGCATTTAGTAAATGCTACTCGCTGCTGTGTGGACCACTGATGGAGAAAATGAAGTGTTCTGTTGGATGGCTGCCAATCAAGCAGACTGCATTGTCCTAGATGGTGTTGAACTCCTTGAGTATTGCTGTAGTTGCAACCATCAGGCAAGTAAAGAGTATTTATGACACTGCAGGCTTGTGCCTTGTAGGTATTTTGGAGAGTTATGTGGTGAGCCACACACAGCAAAATACCCAGGTGTCTGATCAGTTGTAGTAACCACAGCCTTTTTGTGACTGACTCAGTTGAGTTTCTGGTCAATGGTAAGCAAGGATGTTGATGATGAATGATTTGGTGATGGTTAGACTCTCCCTGTTGGCGATGTACATTGTCGGACACTTGAATGCCAAAAATATTACTTGCTACTTTATTAGCCCAAGCATGGATGCTATTGATGTCTTTTTGAAAGAGGAAAGGACTGCTTTATTGTATTAATAATTGAGAGCTGTAAAATCATCAATGAAGACCCCCACTTCCAATGTTATAATTGAACAAAGGTCATTGATGGATAAGCAGAACGTGGTTAGATCTGGAACCCTACCTTGAGGAACTCTTGCATCAATGTCTTGTGGCTGAGTTGATTGGCTTCCAATAATCATAAGCATCTTCTTTTGTGCTAGTTGTGTGCCAGCGCTGGCGAGTTTTTATCCTGATCCCCATTAACTTCAGTTTTTCTAGGTCTCCTAGGTCACACACTTGGTTGTCCATAGAATTCCTCCAGTGCAGAAGGAGGCCATTTAGCCCATTGAGTCTGCATCAAGCCTCCAGAAGAACATTCACCTCGGCCAGTGTTTTTCAAACTTCTTTTCCGGGGACCCATTTTAACCAACTGGCCAAACTTCAGGACCCACGCCGGCCGACCTTCTGGACCCACACCGGCCGACCTTCGGGGTCCACGCCGGTCGACCTTCACGACCCATATTTTCTCTTACCTTGTTTGCTGCTGACAAAATGGTGGAATCGCAATCGCGCCCAAAGCACGTGATGATGACGTTCGGCGGCCATGACCTTCTCTCTGCCTCTCTCAGGCAGGAATATTACATGGAATTTTTAAAAAATCTTCTGCTTTTCCAATTGCGCAAATTCGTGGTCTTCAGACGCAGCAGCCGGCTTTTATATTCAACTTTTATTTATTTTTTGTAAATTGGAAAAATGTTGCACCGCACGTTAAATGAAAGAGACCAAAGCCCATGTCATTGTCGGACTCTTCAGATTCTTCCTGTTTCTTCTCTTCCCTTTTCTCTTCAGCAGCAACAGGAGCAGCGGTGAAAACAACTGCTGCAGAAGCTGGGGCACGATGATCAGCACTAACATTGCAGATCAGACTATTGATGTCAATATTAGCCAATGCCTTGGCAAACAGACTAGGCCAGAAAGGATCAAAGGTCACACCAGCTGTTTAATCAGGGCATTGAGTTTGTCTTCGGTGACAGTGACCTCATCATCGTGAAGGATGAACGCGCTGTGGATATAGGCGAGTTCCGAGATGGAGGCCATGGCGCTGAATCTCTGCGGATGGGTCCGATGGTGCTAGTCTCCGGGGGGAAACTCAACCTCAGCTTCGTTCAGAAGAACCGAGCACTTCCAAACCGGGCAGAGTGATCAGCAGCCGGCTTTTAACTATGCCGGCTGGGAGCGGCCATGTTACCAAAGAAAAAATGCGGCCCCATGCGCGTGCATGCCCGCTCATCGATGCACATATGCATAGTTTTGCGCATGCGCACCGATGATCGGGCACGCATGCGCAGTGCGGCCGCATTTTAAAAATATGTTCATGGCCATTTTGAAGGCCGCTCGCAGCCAGCATTGTTAAAAGCCGGCCGCTGTGGCTGTTGCGGGCGGATGTGCACAATCGGAAGCCCCGCGACGGACGGCTTCTCGACACCCGCCCGCGACCCACCCCCTGGTCACGCCCCCAATTTTAACAATGCCTGACCTAGGCCCACTTCCTGTAACTTAAACTGCAAAGGCGGGATTCTCCTACCCCCCCCGCCGGGTCGGAGAATCACCGGGAAGTGGCGTGAATCCCACCCCGCCGTTCTGAAGCCGGCTGCCGAATTCTCCGGCGCTGGTTTTTGGCCGGGGGCGGGGATCACGCCACGCTGGTCGGGGGCCGTTGGCAGTGGTCCCCCCAGCAATTTTCTGGGCCCCAATGGGCTGAGAGGCCGCCCGTTTTCGGCTAGTCCCGCCACCGTGGATTAGACAAGGTCCATACCGGCGAGACCTGGCTTTGAGGGCAGCTTGTGGAGTCCTCGGGGGGGGGGGGGGGGGGGAGGGGGCATCCGGCCCTGGTGGGGTGGCCCCCACAGTGGCCTGGCCCGCAATCGGGACCCACCGATCTGCAGGCGAGCCTGTGCCATGGGGGCACTCTTTTCCTCCGCACCGGCCTGTGTAAGGCTCCGCGATGGCCGGCGCGGAGAAGAAACCCACTGCGCATGCGCAGGAATCATGCCAGCGGTTCTGAGCATGTGCCAGAATGTGCTTGCGCTCATGCGCATGCGCCAACTCGCGCAGGCCGGCGGAGGCCCTTCGGTGCCGGTTGGGGCGGTGCCAACCACTCCAGCTCCGGCCTAGCCGACAGAAGTGCGGAGGATTCCACACCTTCCAGGTGGCTCGACGGCGGAGATGTTCACGCCACTCTTTGGCGCCAGTACGGCCCACCCCGCCGATTGCGGGAGAATCCCGTCCCAGATGTTTGGACACTACGAGGCAATTTAGCATGGCCAATCCACCTAACAGGCACATTTTTGGATTATGGGAGCAAACCAGAGCGCCCAGAGGAAACTCACACTAACACTGGGAGACCATTCATAGAACAGTACAGCACAGAACAGGCCCTTCGGCCCTCGATGTTGTGCCGAGCTTTGTCCGAAACCAAGATCAAGCTATCCCACTCCCTGTCATTCTGGTGTGCTCCATGTGCCTATCCAATAACTGCTTGAAAGTTCCTAAAGTGTCCGACTCCACTATCACAGCAGGCAGTCCATTCCACACCCTAACCACTCTCTGAGTAAAGAACCTACCTCGGATATCCCTCCAGTATTTCCCACCCTAAAGCTTATAGTTATGCCCCCTTGTAACAGCTACATCCATTCGAGGAAATAGTCTCTGAACGTCCACTCTATCTATCAAATTCCACTTAGTCACCGAAGGTCAGAAGCAAACTCTCCCACTGTGCCAACCACTGTGTCATGTCAATGGCAGTCTCTCTTCTTCTTCTCTGAAATTTAGTATTTTTCCCATCTTTGGTCCCGCCTGGAATGGAGTGGTTTTGGAACCCACTGTTCTTCGGTCTGTGCAACACTGAACCCAGTAATTACTGACTGTGAGTAATTGCAAGGAATGGCACAAATTATTAGGACGGCAGCATGCCTTCTACACACCGGCATGAAAAGGTCTTCTTAGCACTTTAGAATATTGTCAATCGTCATTACTGAATTACAATTTCCAAAGTGTCTACTGTCATCATAACACATGAAATCTCCTCTGAGAACATACTGAATGAACAATGTCTTATTTCAACATATCTAATAGATTGGTCGCAGGAAGTTGAATTTTTCCAACAGCTCCTCCAAACCCCTCCTCTCCTCCCACTCCACTTGGGCCAATTGTTCCTAGTTGCCCTTTACACTCTGCTCACCTTTGTTCTGCCATTCGCACATTTTAGTCTCCTGGGGCGAAATTCTGCCCCCGCCGTGGCAGAGATTCTCCGCCACCCGGGAAGTGGCGGCGGCGGGAATCTCGCCACTCCGATCGGAGAGGCCCCTGCGGTGATTCTCCGGCCCGCGATGGGCCGAAGTCCTGCTGCTGGGAGGCCTCTCCCGCCGCCGAGGTTTGAACCACCTCTGGTGGCGGCGGGATCGGCGGCGCGACCGGGCCCCCGGGGTCCTGGGGGGGGGGCGCGGGGCGATCAGACCCCGGGGGGTGCCCCCACGGTGGCCAGGCCCGCGATCGGGGCCCCCCGCTCAGACTCCGGGCCAGTGCCCTGGGTGCACTCTTTCTCTTCCGCTGCCACCACGGCCTCCGCCATGGCGGAAGCGGAAGAGAAACCCACATCGCGCATGCGCCGGTGGTGACGTCAGCGGCAGCTGGGCGCTGACGTCACCGCCGGCGCATGCGCCGACCGGTGAAAGCCTTTCGGCCAGCCCCGCTGCCGGGGGTGCCGGTTTTTTGCGCCAGTCTTCTGGTGCCGACCGCTCCGGCGCGGGGCTAGCCCCCAAAGGTGCGGAGAATTCCCCACCTTTGGGGAGGCCCGACCCCAGAGTGGTTGGTGCCACTCCCCTACGCCGGGACCCCCCGTCATGCCGGGTAGGGGAGAATCCCGCCCCTGATGTGCCACTATCCAAGTCCCTCTGGGTTGAAAATTCGAAGATTCACCACCTTCTGAATGAAGAAATTCCTCCTCATTTCAGTCTTAAATGGCCTGCCCCATATTCCGATACGATTCACATTCATCTTTTCACACCCTGTAAAGGTTTTGTATGTTTCAATGAGATCATCTATCTTTGAAACTCTGGACCATACAGGCCCAGTTTCTCAATCTCTTCACGTAAAACAATCCTGTAATCCCAGGGATTAGTCCAATGAACCTCTGCTGCACTCCCTCCATGACAAGTATATCCTTCTTTAGAGAAGGAGACCAATACTTCAGGTATCGTCTCGCCAGGGCTCTGTACAATTGCAGCGAGACATCTTTACTCCTGTAGTTATATCCCCTTGCGATGAGGCCAACATACTATTTGCCATCCTAATTGCTTGTTGTGCTTGCATGCTAGCTTTTAATGATTCATGAACAAGGGCACATGGGTCCCTTTGGATATCAACACTTCAACATCTAACCATTTAATAAGTCTGCCTTTCTGTTTTTTCCACCAAAGTGGATAACTTCATATTTACTCACACTATATTCCATCCACCATTCAATTAGCCTGTCCAAGTCTCCTTAAAGCCTCCTTGCATCCTCCTCACAACTCACATTCCCCACCTAGTTTTGTGTAATTTTCCTTGAAGCTTTAAAGAACGATTTGCATTTATTTGGCGCCTTTCATGGCCATTGGATGGCTCAAAGCTCTTTACAGCTTAATGAAGTAGTTTTCAAGTGTATTCACTGTTGTAATGTAGGAAACAGGCAGCCAATTTGAATATTTCCACAAACTTCAGTGTGATAATGACCAGATAATCTGTTTTTCTGATTTGTGGAATAAATATTGGCCAAGACACTGAGGATATCTCTCATGCCATTCTTCAAATCAAAGTTAGGTGGGTGCCTCAGCCACCCAAAGGGTTTAAATGGCCTCAGGGCAGGAATCAAGCAGTATGTGTACCACTACTGTTTTAAGTCATTGTTACAGCAATGGTCAAAATAATTTTTCTTTTTCAAGGGTCCTTGAGATTTTCTTAAGGGCTAAATTTTTGTTTTTTTGGGGACCTTCGCAGTCTGTCCCTCTCAGTTTCTCTGCTTTGTAACCCTACTGCCCCACAGCCTCTCTAACACTCCTCTTTCCTCTCCCCCCCTCCCCCCCGCAGACTGTTCTCCCATCACAGCCTCTACCCACACAGCTTCTCCTCCCCCCCCCCCCTACAGGTTCTTTCACCCCCCTCCTTCTGTGCAGCCTCTTCCCATTCCGGCAGTCTCTCCACGCCACCTCTCTCTCACCGTCACCTTGGTGCTCAAATTGATGCGGCACCACCCTACTGTCCCACATTATTCCTCCGATCACAGGCTGTGAATGAAAGAGCAGCTCCTCACCAATTCCCTCACTTCCACGTATGGGGTGACTTGTCTCGCATTGATGAGCCGCGCGATTAGATTTTCCCATGCATTTTGGGGAATTCGGTGGCTGAATTTGCCTGCTGCACCAGTGTATTTTGAGCGGTGTGTTACAGTCAGTTTCATCTGTGCATTATCTGCCGCTTAACTGCAACAAGAGGAAAAGGATATATAACACATTTGCAGATTGCAAGACACATGGCTCATTGATGAATTTCCAGTATCACTTTTATTGCATTTTCACTATTGATATGAGTACTGCAAAACACAAATATTATCAGTACCAGGGACACTGGGAATTTCAACCCAGAGTGGCAGAAAGCTTGCTGGAATGCTGGCGATTAATTTTGGAACAATTCCTGCACTGCTATATATCTACATAAGTGCAGTGCTCACGCCGCTCAGTGAAAGGGGCTGTAAGACTTATCTCAATTGTGTTAATTAGTTCCTGTGGAAGTACATTTTCCTTTAGTTTGGTACATTAGTAGTCTTAAGTAATGTTTGATCGGTGTTAAATTTGCTTTGTTTGTTTGTTAAAGTAAAAGTCTTAAAACAAACGTGGATTAGGGGCAGGTGGAATGGGAGACTAAACAAAAGTTGAAAACTATCGGGCTTGCTGGGGGGTGGCTGCCTCAGGCGGGACGGGGAGGAAATAGTGGGTAGTGACTTGGTGCCAAATACATGGACTTGGGGTGTCCCGCTCGGGATCAGGGTGGCCTGGCTCAGACCGCCATCGTTGCAATCTGTCTTTTAAATGCACCTTTGGTGCTACTTACAGGCTCCTGGCTGCTCACACTGCTCAGTGCTGCCTGTGTCCTTTGAATGCTCAGAAGGCCTCTGGTCACCTGGGATCCCACCCAGGCCACCACTCTAGACACCCTCAAACCCCAGCTGTATCATCAAGGGTCAAGCTCAATCCGCCTCACCCATGTCCAGCAATGTTGCCCATGCCGCCCCACCCTCATCCCTGCCCCATGCCCCCACCCCCTTCTCCCCATCCCCTATCTCCTCATGCTCCCCATACACTCCCCGCCCTCCACTCAAACCCTCTCCCCACACCCTCACAATAAACGACGGGTACGGCTCACGATGCTCCCTCTGTATCCCCGCAGGAGAAGGTGACCCATGTCTATTCTCCCACAGGATCGCCATCCGATGGTGCCGGCCCATCCAGGGTGGTTCCCCCCACCCTGCCTCCCCTGAGAACATGTCAGAGGAAAGCTCTGAGGACATCAGCACAGAGATACACCCGATGGGTGACAGTAGTGGGCAGGCCTCTGAGGCACATGCTGGTGAGCACCACACAGTTGCTGATGCACATCAGGTGGCGATAGGAATGCCTGGGCCAGCCAGCAGTTGAAAGTCTGATGGATCTCACGACTCAGCTGTGTCCCGGTCAGACGCTGAGCCTCGGGACCAGGTTTATCCAGAGCTGATGCAGATGCTAGGGAACGCCCATGAGATTCAGCAGGTTCAGCAGGGGATGTCAGCGACCCTCCAGCAGGCCCATAGCCGATTGGAAGAGTCCCAAAGGCTAGGAGCGCAGGTGATGGCATCAGCAATGCGTGGCACTGAGGCCAACACTGCTAGGTTGGCGACCGCAGTGGAGAGGTTGGTGCACGACATCAGCAGCATGAGTGGAGGTGTCCAAGACATGGCTCAGCCAGTGGCGGCCATGGCTGATCACATCGACAGCATGTCCCAGCCACTGGGGGACGTGGCCCAGTACCAGGTCGACCACAATGAGGCGCTGTGGGGCATGTCTCAGTCTCAGGTGGGCATTGGCAAGGCCCTGCACAGCACGTCCCAGGCGCTGGGGGTGGTCTCCCAGTTTTATGTAGGCATAGTCGAGGCGCTGCAGAGCTTGCCCCAGTCGCAGGTGGTCGTTGCCGGGGTGCTCCAGAGCATGTCTCAGTCACTGTGTTGCAGACATCGGGGAGCCGCCAGGGCTAGCAGAGCCATATGACGCAGGGAGGGGCAGGGTTCAGCTGCCCCTCCGCCCCGAGGTGAACCTCAGGGCCAGCCACATGAGCACCAACCAGGAACAGGGGGCACTGGATACCAATCTGGAGTCACCCTATGGAACATAAGAACATAAGAACTAGGAGCAAGAGTAGGCCATCTGGCCCCTCGAGCCTTCTCCGCCATTCAATTAGATCATGGCTGATCTTTTGCGGACTCAGCTCCACTTTCCGGCCCGAACACCATAACCCTTAATCCCTTTATTCTTCAAAAAACTATCTACCTTTACCTTAAAAACATGTAATGAAGGAGCCTCAACTGCTTCACTGGGCAAGGAATTCCATAGATTCACAACCCTTTGGGTGAAGAAGTTCCTCCTAAACTCAGTCCTAAATCTACTTCCCCTTATTTTGAGGCTATGTCCCCTAGTTCTGCTGTCACCCGCCAGTGGAAACAACCTGCCCGCATCTATCCTATCTATTCCCTTCATAATTTTAAATGTTTCTATAAGATCCCCCCTCATCCTTCTAAATTCCAACGAGTACAGTCCCAGTCTACTCAACCTCTCCTCATAATCCAACCCCTTCAGCTCTGGGATTAACCTAGTGAATCTCCTCTGCACACCCTCCAGCGCCAGTACGTCCTTTCTCAAGTAAGGAGACCAAAACTGAACACAATACTCCAGGTGTGGCCGCACTAACACCTTATACAATTGCAACATAACCTCCCTAGTCTTAAACTCCATCCCTCTAGCAATGAAGGACAAAATTCCATTTGCCTTCTTAATCACCTGTTGCACTTGTAAACCAACCTTCTGTGACTCATGCACTAGCACACCCAAGTCTCTCTGAACAGCGGCATGCTTTAATATTTTATCATTTAAATAATAATCCCGTTTGCTGTTATTCCTACCAAAATGGATAACCTCACATTTGTCAACATTGTATTCCATCTGCCAGACCCTAGCCCATTCACTTAACCTATCCAAATCCCTCTGCAGACTTCCAGTATCCTCTGCACTTTTAGCTTTACCACTCATCTTAGTGTCATCTGCAAACTTGGACACATTGCCCTTGGTCCCCAACTCCAAATCATCTATGTAAATTGTGAACAATTGTGGGCCCCACACGGATCCCTGAGGAACACCACTAGCTACTGATTGCCAACCAGAGAAACACCCATTTATCCCAACTCTTTGCTTTCTATTAATTAACCAATCCTCTATCCATGCTACTACTTTACCCTTAATGCCATGCATCTTTATCTTATGCAGCAACCTTTTGTGTGGCACCTTGTCAAAGGCTTTCTGGAAATCCAGATATACCACATCCATCGGCTCCCCGTTATCTACTGCACTGGTAATGACCTCAAAATATTCCACTAAATTAGTTAGGCATGACCTGCCCTTTACGAACCCATGCTGCGTCTGCCCAATGGGACAATTTCTATCCAGATGCCTCGCAATTTCTTCCTTGATGATAGATTCCAGCATCTTCCCTACTACCGAAGTTAAGCTCACTGGCCTATAATTTCCTGCTTTCTGCCTACCTCCTTTTTTAAACAGTGGCGTCACGTTTGCTAATTTCCAATCCACCGGGACCACCCCAGAGTCTAGTGAATTTCGGTAAATTATCACTAGTGCATCTGCAATTTCCTTAGCCATCTCTTTTAGCACTCTGGGATGCATTCCATCAGGGCCAGGAGACTTGTCTACCTTTAGCCCCATTAGCTTGCCCATCACTCCCTCCTTAGTGATAACAATCCTCTCAAGGTCCTCACCTGTCATAGCCTCATTTCTATCAGTCACTGGCATGTTATTTGTGTCTTCCACTGTGAAGACCGACCCAAAAAACCTGTTCAGTTCCTCAGCCATTTCCTCATTTCCCATTATTAAAACTCCCTTCTCATCCTCTAAAGGACCAATATTTACCTTAGCCACTCTTTTTTGTCTTATATATTTGTAAAAACTTTTACTCTCTGTTTTTATATTCTGAGCAAGTTTACTCTCATACTCTATCTTACTCTTCTTTATGGCTTTTTAGTAGCTTTCTGTTGCCCCCTAAAGATTTCCCAGTCCTCTAATCTCCCAGCAATCTTTGCTGCTTTATATGCTTTTTCCTTCAATTTGATACTCTCCCTTATTTCCTTAGATATCCATGGTCGATTTTCCCTCTTTCTTCTGTCCTTCCTTTTTGTTGGTATAAACCTTTGCTGAGCACTGTGAAAAATCGCTTGGAAGGTTCTCCACTGTTCCTCAACTGTTCCACCATAAAGTCTTTGCTCCCAGTCTACCTTAGCTAGTTCTTCTCTCATCCCCTTGTAATCTCATTTGTTTAAACACAAAACACTAGTATTTGATTTTACTTTCTCACCCTCCATCTGTATTTTAAATTCCACCATATTGTGATCGCTCCTTCCGAGAGGATCCCTAACTATGAGATCATGAATCAATCCTGTCTCATTACACAGGACAAGATCTAGGACCGCTTGTTCCCTCGTAGGTTCCATTACATACTGTTCTCGGAAACTATCGCGGATACATTCTATAAACTCCTCACGGTTGCCTTGACCGACCTGGTTAAACCAATCGACATGTAGATTAAAATCCTCCATGATAACTGCTGTACCATTTCTACATGCATCAGTTATTTCTTTGTTTATTGCCTGCCCCACCATAACGTTACTATTTGGTGGCCGACAGACTACTCCTATCAGTGACTTTTTCGCCTTACTATTCCTGATTTCCACCCAAATGGATTCAACCTTATCCTCCATAGCACCGATGTCATCCCTTACTATTGCCCGGATGTCATCCTTAAATAACAGAGCAACACCACCTCCCTTACCATCCACTCTGTCCTTCCGAATAGTTTGATACCCTCGGATATTTAACTCCCAGTCGTGACCATCCTGTAACCATGTTTCAGTAATGGCCACTAAATCATAGTCATTTACGATGATTTGTGCCATCAACTCATTTACTTTATTCCGAATACTACGAGCATTCAGGTAAAGTACACTTATGTTGGTTTTTTTACCTTTGTTTTGAATCTTAACATCTCCAGTTTTATTTCTTGTGTTATTACTGGGCCTATTCACTGAGCTCCCCTCAGTCACTGTACCTTGTACTGTCGCCCTTTTAGATTTTTGACTATGTCTTCTCTGCCTTGCACTTTTCCCCTTACTTCCTTTTGCTTCTGTCCCTGTTTTACTACCTTCCAACTTCCTGCATCGGTTCCCATCCCCCTGCCACATTAGTTTAAACCCTCCCCAACAGCTCTATGGAGTGGCTATGGTGCCCACCAGCTCGTCATAGACTCACCCCCCTGACAATGTCATGTCTCAGAGTCAGCACCATGAACAGGATGGCACAGTGAGGCATGTACCACCAGCAAGTATCCCTCCGGCCCCAGAGCGCCCAGAGGATGGCCGCCTGGGGCAATGACGGCCACAGGACGCAATAGGGAACAGGCTGCCTCCACCTTTGATGTGCATCCTGGGGACACACCTGGGCGCAGCAGTAGAGCATGGAAGGCTAGGCAGGTCAAGGTTCACTGAGAGGGCACTGGGGGGGAGAAGTGGGTGGGGTTAAGAGCGTGAGAGTGCTTTGGAGGGGGGAAGGAGTGGGAGGAGGGCGTGGGAGAGTGGGGCGGCACCATCGGGGGATTAGGGCAGTTGGGGGACACATGTATCGAATTTTTTAAAGTTGATGTTGATTAATATGATCCCTTTGGCACTTTCCTCTGCAATACGGGCTGACTACCAATCCAGTGCCCCAGTTCCTGGGACATGGAGGCTCAGGATGCCTCCCCCCACCCACCCCCCACCCCTCGGCACACCGCGTGATTGGTCTGAGCAAGCACTCAGAAGACAGGCAGGGGTCAGACAGACTATGGCATAGATTGAGGAGGACCAGTGCCCAGCTCTCAGTGGTTTATCATCACTCCCCCTTATACCCGTCAGTGACCCGCTGACAGTGCCAACACAGTCCCATCACCCTGGAGTTATGTTACTCAGACCCTGAGGGGTGGGACAGGGGGATGGGGGGGGGGGGATGGGGGGGATAGGAGGGGCAAGGCTGAGGGATGGGGATAGGATGGTAGGGAGGGGGTGAATGCGGATGGGGATGAGGGCCTCCCTGGCCCTCTGTGCTTGCCGGATCCTCGCCGCTGCCGCCTGTCCTCCATCGACCAGCTAGTCCTGTGGATCTTCACAGACTCACCCACCAGCCCCTCCTGGTCTGGCACCTCCTCATCCTCCCCCTCCCACACGGAGGTAACCACATCTTCCTCCTTTTCCACCTCCAGCACACCTTCCCACTACTGTGCCAGGTTGTGGAGGCCTGAGCAGATCACCACAAAATGGGCGACTCTCTTAGGGGAGGGGGGTCCAAGAGGAGTTGACCCAAAGCGAATCTTCAATGGAGTTGCCCCCAAAGTCCATCAAAAGGCCACCCCCTCCCATCTCCCAGAATGGAAAACCTGCCCATCCCATCCCTATTAGAACCCTCAACAAGAGAGACCCCTGTCATGAAGCCCCCCAGAGGATAGACCCCTGTTTGGAAGCTAGAGAACAGTCCAGACAGAGGCAGTGAAAAAAATCACTGCTTTCGCATACACTTGGGAAATAGACAGAGGACGCAGCACCTGTCAATTCCTGGAAAGAGAAAACTAGACAGATGTGATGCAGAAATAGCACAGGGTTGGGGGAAAGGCTGAATTGAGGGGGGAGAGGGGCTCAGCCCCGGGACCTCGCTTTTGGGACGCCCGGTCAAAATGGAGGCCCAATAGCAGGATTCTCGAAGGAATCTCTCGCAATTAATTCCATGCAAATATTTGCATGGCTAAGAATTATGAATCGCTTCTGATTGGGAACGCAAATCATGTGCGATTTAACTCCGGTGGGAGAACATAGGGCAGGATTGTCCATTGCCCGACGCCGTTATCGTAATCGCCAATTGGGCGGAGAATCCCTGTTTACAACCGTATCGAGATGTTCCGCCCCCTCCAAAACAGCATCATTGAGGAGTACGCCGCACGCCATTGGGATGGCCTCATGACATTACCTGAAGGCCCTGCCCGATGCTCCGCCCCCGATAGGCCGAGTTCCGATGGCGAGGACATGTGTGCTCTCAGTTTCTGTGAACCCTGCGTGGCGGCTGCGGACTGTGTCCAGCGCTACCACAGTCGGGGGGGGGGGGGGGGGGGGGAAGCTGTGCTGCTGGCCAGGGGGCTTCGGGGAGGGCTGGAGGGACTGGCGGGGGATGGCCAAGTGTGGCAAGGGGATGTCCAGGGGGGCAGTCTCTGGCAAGTCAGGTGCATGCGCGGTCGGCACCATGTTGTACGGCCCGACCGCTGCAGGTCGTTTCCCTGCACATGCGTGGCCACGGACCCGGCAATTCTCCAGGCTTTTATATTGGGAAGGCCGTGCATTATACGTGGCGCGGCTGCTAGCCTCTCACCGGTTGGAGAATTGGTTCTGGTACCTTGCCATTTTTTTCATTGTAAAGCCAGACACATCCTCCGGACATAGCCTCAAAATCGGAGAATTCAGGCCATAGTCTCCCAAACAGTGAATCCTGCCCTATGATTTCAACATTGTGGTTAGTTTCGCAGCAGAGTACTTGAGATCCATTCAAGTGTGAAGGGAAATGAAATTAAACGATCCAGAAAGCTGACTGTCTGGAAGCGGTCAATCACAGCCTAGTGCAAGCAATTTCTCATTGATGCGAATGCAAGCCTTGCAAATCAAAGATCTGAGGGGGTTTAAAATCTGATGATGTGTTTTTTGCTTTCTAGGAATTTACAGCTGCTGCTTCCTCTGCCTGAGGCAGCAGGTGCAGGGCACAGTGAGTTTTAAAGTAGTGATTTCATCACTGTCTCTGTCTGGACTGCTCTCTGGCTTCCAGGCTGGGGTGGGCCTCTATTATGGGGTGGGTCTCTGGTGGGGTCTTTGTTATGAGGAGGTCTGAAGGGGGTGGGGTGGGCAGGATTTGTATTGAGGGGAGAGGGAGGCTCTCCGATGGACTTTGGAGGCACCCAGCTTAAAGACTTACCTCCTTGGCCCATCGCAATGTCCACCATGGCAGAGCAGCACTGACAAAATACCTGCACCAATCCACTCCCACATGAATCCCGGCCAGGGAATTACATAGGCGTGGAGAACCCAGTGCCCAGCCCATTAATAGGATGTAAATGGATCAATTTAATTTGCATCCTCCTGCTTGGCACAGGGTGCGCACCTCTATGCTGCTGCCAGGGGGTTCCGGGACATGGGAAATGGGCACCGATCCCATTCTTTTTGACAATGTTGGATTCTCCGCCCGATCGCGGATCTCTCTGCCGGCTTCGGGCAGCGGAGAATCCAGCTGCTTGTTTCTTTTCTTTTTGCACTGAAGGACAATAACACTGGTCAGGGAATGAGACTACAATAAGAGGTGTGACTATAAGCTTGTGTTAAAACGCTGCAAATTAAAGATGAAGCTTGAAAATTCTTCCATATTTCAAAATATGGAATACATGGTTGACAACTATTGTGCTGCGTTAGAACGAGAAGAACTAATTGGTTTAGGCAAGTAGGTACTAATTAGGAGTCTCCTGACTGACATGCAGATTAAAATAAAATTCTACAAGTCTGGTTCGCTATCCAGGGTCTGTCAAAGCAGCTGCATTATTCTGTAATTGAGATGTGCATGTTTGTTTTGTGTAACAGATGGCATTGTATGCTTAGGTTGAAAGCAAGAAAGAAATAATTGCATTATTCTGGCCAAAAAGGTATTAGATTTTGGGTTTTAGCCATTTTCAATAGTACTCCTGCCAGAGTAGCATATGCGCAGGCATAGATTAAACTGTCAGAAATTGACACATCTGCGATATGTTGACCATCTGATAAATCATCTCTGCTAAACCAAATGTCTTTGTATGTAAAACAGAAAAGTTTTAACTGTGAAGAATATTATTTTCTTTGTCTCTTTTGATGCGGTAGAAAAATTAACATTTTGGAAGATGCATTTGTTTATGCTGAAAATTTTAATTCAACAAGGATACTGTGCAAGGTCAAATGGATGACAGCACTCAATCTATTTGAAAAGCTTTTCTGAAAAGATCCAGGAGGGCAAATATGGTTTATTTGAATAATAAAGGAAAATTTAATTTCTCTGATAATTTGGCTTTGAGCCAGTAAATCACCAGAGGTAGAGAAACTTTGCTACTCCAGTAGCACATTTGTATATTTACTGCATTTCAGCCTACTGAGAGTACCTTACACCATCAAAGCTGACAGACTTAACATGCTCTGAATGTGAGTTTAAAAAAATAGTTGTTTTAAATCTGATCCCCTATTTTGTAAGTAAACCTTGAAAATACCCACAGACATAAAGGTTGCAAAACCGTGGAGAAAACAAAACTGATGTATTAACGGATGAAAGTACAATACACATAGGAACATTATCAATTTACAGCATTTAAATTGATAAATGCTTAGAGGTAAAAGCCTACAAGGGCACTTTGAAAAGCAAATAGTGACTTGGTAAAGAAATTGATTTTTTTCCCCCTAAAATGACTGCATGATGCATCATTTGACTGCACGCTGTCCAAGTGCTTGACAGAGATAATCTCAGCAATCCCACGGGTGACCTTATCGTTCTCAACAGGGCAACTTTGTCTAGGCCTGACTTTGTGGATGTCAATGTTTCTCAGGGCAGGGTCCTTGGGGAAAAGTTGCTCTGTTCAATCTAGGTATTAACCAGTGTGCTGGGCAAAAATGGTAGTCAGCAGATCTTACATTTGTTTCACATTAATTGAAATGAAAGATAGTAAATTGGAAATAGATAATAATAGATTTTTGGTAATATGTTTGTTAAATTGAAGGGGAAATTCAACCTTAGAGACAGAGTACCAGACAAAGGATATTTCATCGAGATTTTTTGCAGCCGCTTTTCTTGTAAATACTGTGGATTAGGAAAAAATAGGTAATAGAGTTAAAATAATTAATGGTACAGTGGTGCATTAGACATCACAGGAATGTTTTAATATATATATGTTATATCTATATAAAAGATGCTATAAATGATACAAGTGTTGCCTTTCTTTGTTTAAGATCATGTAAGTTATCTGCTTGGTCTTCAAATGAATGCAGCTGTAGAAAGCCCTGTTGATAACCTACCAACTTAATGTGTGCTAATAATCACTCTACAGGTTGAAAGCCACTTTATATCAAAATTACCATATCTAATGCCTTAAAGAAATCCCAACTCACAATTACACCCATCACCTCCGCGTGCTACAAATAAAACCCACAAGGAAAAAGAACAAAATAGAAAGTGCATAAAAATGATGTACAGAAGAAAAAGAATTAAGAATTGCCTGGTGAATTATTCTATTTGATTCTGATTCTGCTTTGTTACTGTTGCCGTTTGAAAATGTACAGGCAATGACTACTTGAATTCAAATTATAAAGAAAATGAAGCACTGGGGTGACACATTAGAGAAGTACATTGATCTCTGAACCTTATGACCATGAATGGTACGCCTGTGTGAAATTATTTTAGGAAGCTCTACTCCGATTCCCACCTGGGCTTACAATACAAAGGAATCCCCAGGTTGGCACTGAGCAGGCAATCTCAGTGAGTGGAGCCCAGAAAATGGCTGGTATACACATCAAAAATGCAATTAATGGTGTTTTTCTGAGACAGACCAGCAATTGATGGAGCTTTCCCATGTGATCTTTAATTCACTGGAAACAGTACTCCATCCAGCAGTACCGCAGCTAACAATATTTTGTCTAATTTTCTCCTGGTTTCTTGCACTTTGTTCCCAAAACAAATGACACAAGGGACAGTCACACTGGTGCTCACACAAGAAAAGCCTTTAACTATATTCGGGGCAGCACGGTAGCATGGTGGTTAGCATAAATGCTTCACAGCTCCAGGGTCCCAGGTTCAGTTCCCGGCTGGGTCACTGTCTGTGTGGAGTCTGCACGTCCTCCCCGTGTGTGCGTGGGTTTCCTCCGGGTGCTCCGGTTTCCTCCCACAGTCCAAAGATGTGCGGGTTAGGTGGATTGGCCATGCTAAATTGCCCTTAGTGTCCTAAAAAGTAAGGTGGGGGGGGGTTGTTAGGTTACTGGTATAGGGTGGATACGTTGGCTTGAGTAGGGTGATCATTGCTCGGCACAACATCGAGAGCCGAAGGGCCTGTTCTGTGCTGTACTGTTCTATGTCTATATACCAGTTTTGTTGCATTCTATGTGGATCTGGGGAGAAATAGCCTCCAGACTCAAGTATAAGAGGTGAGAAAAGGTGACTAAAAGCGTGATCCAATTTGGGTGGGGCATGAATTCTGTGTCTCTTTCAGGTGGCTCTAAGCAGTGTCTATCAGCAGGAGTATTAGCAGGTACGTTTTGATGGAAGTCTACCATTTGAGGTTAGCTAACTCAGCATGGACAGTAATTTTAGGACTTTCGTGGTCAGTTTGGCTCATTACTATATAAGCAGTGCACAACCCACAGTGTCATTAGGGACTCATTGTTAGCAGTATTTTTAATTGTAAAATTTATTTCATTGCGTATAGATATGTGATAGAAATGGAATATATCAGGAAGGAAAAAAGCAAATTATGAAATGAAATGAAATTCGCTTATTGTCACGAGTGGGCTTCAAATGAAGTTATTGTGAAAAGCCCCTAGTCACCACATTCCAATGCCTGTTCGGAGAGGCTGGTATGGAAATTGAACCCACGCTGCCAGAAGGATGTGGAGGCTTTAGAGAGGATGCAGAAGAGATTTACCAGGATGTTGCCTGGTATGGAGGGCATTAGCAAAGAGGAGAGGTTGAATAAACTCGGTTTGTTCTCATTGGAACGAAGGAGGTTGAGGGACGACCTGATAGACAGGGTGAATAGTCAGATACTTTTTCCCAGGGTAGAGGGGCCAATTACTAGGGGGCATAGGTTTAAGGTGCGAAGCGAAAGGTTTAGAGGAGATGTGCAAGGCAAGTTTTTTACACAGAGGGTAGTGGGTGCCTGGAACTCGCTGCCGGAGGAGGTGGTAGAAGCAGGGACGATAGTGATGTTTAAGGGGCATCTTGACAAATACATGAATAGGATGGGAATAGAGGGATACAGACCCCGGAAGTGTAGAAGATTTTAGTTTAGACAGGCAGCATGGTCGGCGCTTTGAGGGCCGAAGGGCCTGTTCCTGTGCTGTACTTTTCCTTGTTCTTTGTTCTTTGCTGGCCTTGTTCTGCTTTACAAGCCAGCTGTTTACTGCGGATGCTGGAATCTGAAATGAACGAGAAAACCAGTATGTCCCTCCCCCACTATCACCTTCACTGCTTTCCATTTCTCTCTTAGTCAAGGGGCGCGATTCTCCGCCCTTCACGACAGGTCGGAGAATAGCGGGAGGGCCTTCCCGACATTTTTCCCGACCTCCCGCTATTCTTCTCCCCCCCCCCCCCCCCCCCCCCCCCGGCCGCCCCACGACACGAATCGCTGTTCGCCATTTTTTTTACGGCGAACAGCGATTCCCCCCTATCCGATGGGCCGAGGTCCCAGGCCTTTACGGCCGTTTTCACGAATTTAAACACACCTGCTCTCACCATTCGTGAAAACGGCCGCAAAGTGCCGTTCTGCACAACCATGTCACCGATTGTTACGGCCGCACCACGGCCGTGCCAAGGGTGGCATGGGCCCGCGATTGGTGGGCACTGATCGTGGGCAGCGGGTCCGATACCCGCGCGCTCTTTGTCCCTCCGCCGCCCCGCAGGATCAGTCCGCGGGGCGGCTGAGGGGCATGACGGACCGTGCATGCGCGGGTTTGATGCATATGCGCGATGACGTCATCCGCGCATGCGCGGGTTGGAGCCGTCCAATCCGCGCATGCGCGGCTGATGTCATCGTGCGCGTCAGCCGGCGTGAGTCTTGGCGGCCGGGCTTAGCGAATGTTCGCTAAGCCCGCGATGCCGTTCTTCACGTGGCCACGATGCTAGCCCTGACCGGGGGGGGTGAATCGGGTCCCGGGAGGGGGCACGGAGGCTGCCGTGAAACACGGCCGGTTTCAAGGCAGCCTTTACGACTCTCCGCATTTGCGGAGAATCGCGCCCATGTTATTTACCAAAACTCACTTCCACAGCCCCTCCCCCCACATCTACAGTTCATCCTCTGATGTTAGTTTCCCTGCTGTTTGTCCTTTCAAATCTTTTGTCCTCTCTGGGGACTGCCATTCGCACCCTTTCCCCTTGGTTTCTGTGGCCATTAGTACCCGGTTTCCCTGGGTTTCTGTGGTGTTGACTCATCTTTCATTCTCACTCCAAAGTATAGTATAAATATTTCCCACTTTCTCTGTCTGTTAGCTTTGACAAAAGAGTCATCGGACTCAAAACGTTAGCTCTTTTCTCTCCTGCAGGTGCTGCCAGACCTGCTGAGATTTTCCAGCATTTTCTCTTTCATATCAGGAGGGAACAGTTGAATACAAAAAATATAGGGCTGGATACACAGGTCCCCAAGCCGCGTTGTTTCTAGGCAGCGTACTATTCACTGGCAGTGGGATTCACTACTCCGCCGCTTGTCAATGGGATTTCCCATTGAAGCCATCCCATGGGCAGCAGGGTAGCATGGTGGTTAGCATAAATGCTTCACAGCTCCAGGGTCCCAGGTTCGATTCCCGGCTGGGTCACTGTCTGTGTGGAGTCTGCACGTCCTCCCCCTGTGTGCGTGGGTTTCCTCCGGGTGCTCCGGTTTCCTCCCACAGTCCAAAGATGTGCGGGTTAGGTGGATTGGCCATGCTAAATTGCCCATAGTGTCCTAATGAAAGTAAGGTTAAGGGGGAGGTTGTTGGATTACGGGTATAGGGTGGATATGTGGGTTTGAGTAGGGTGATCATGGCTCGGCACAACATTGAGGGCCGAAGGGCCTGTTCTGTGCTGTACTGTTCTATGTTCTATGTTCTATGTTGCCAGGAAACCCACGGGTGGGAATGTGCTACCGGTGGGAAAAGAGAATCTTAACAGCCACAGAATTCCGGCCAAAATATCTGGAAGTGACAATTACTGGCACCATTCATGTTGGTCATTTCTCCTTAATTCTTAGTATTTAAAACTATATAGGTATTCGGCACAAGAGGTCAATCTGCCAATTTTATTTTGCAAGCCCCTGGCAAGAGTAATCTGAAACTAATTCTGTTGGCTTTAGTTCCCATAGCTGTGCACCTTCCTGTGCTTGGTTTTAGTCGCATTGATAAGGTTCTATCTCAGCAGCTGATATGACCAAAAACGCCTGGAATTAGAAACTCGCGCCCCCGAGTTGGAAAACTACTGCGGGGGTAGTCCACACCATAACTCAACCTACCACTGGAGCCTGTTTTCAGATTTCTCTTTCTAACTGTTCTTCATCTGTTTATATACTCCCTGTATCTGGTAGATGTGTTTCACTTCTCTCTGTGCCGTTTTTGTTTCTTGCTAACATCACCACTGCTATTTAAACATCACCTGTTTTGACATCGGACTCGAAACATTAGCTCTTTTCTCTCCCGACAGATACTGCCAGACTTGCTGAGATTTTCCAGTATTTTCTCTTTCGTAAACATCACCTGTGTTCCAAATACAACACGCAGGATTCTCCGTTTGGGAAACTTGTGTTGAGACCGGGATTGAATTGTGTGCAGTTTGTATTCCCGTTGGGGGAGCTATTCAGGCAGTAATTTGGGTCACGCTAATGGGCCAGCACTCTGCCCACGTGAATCTAAACCAATTCCCATTCCCACTGGCGTCTGATTCGCTGGGGCCGGAATTGGTGCTGGCGAGGTTGACAAGTTGGAGCTGCGCTCCACTCCCCACGCACTCTCATTCCAGCTGAGAAGATGGCACCAAGGAGACATGCCCCCCACTTTCTGGACAGTGATTTGGAAGTGCTGGATGCTGTGGAGGAAAGGCAGGATATCCTATTCCCTAGGGTGGGCAGAAGGCTCCAGCTTGCTATTCTGAACCGAGCCTGGGGGGAGTTAGCAGATGCGGTCAGTGCGGCTAGCCTGACCAAGCAGACCGGCACCCAGTGTCAAAAGACAATGAATGACCTCCTTAGGCAGCTCGGCTGAGTCACCACCTCTGTTCCGCTGGCATCACTATCACTCCTGTCCCTCACATCACCGCCACCCCCCTCCCCGAGAGACCAATCAACATCCATCTGCCTGAATCTCCCTTACATCCCACCCTGCACCAAACCCCAACACCTGCATTGTCCTCTTTAGCCAGGTGCCTTGCATACACATGCCACCAGCAGTAGACCCCCCCACCCCGTAGACCTCACCTCCATAGGTCTCACCAAGTCCTTTATGTGTCCGTCAGAAATGGCGGTCCACAATCGAAGGGTGCAGGAGAAGACTGGAGGGGGCATCCCCGACCTCTGGGCTCAGCCCTCCCCCCTCTGCAAATCAGAGGGCGCTGGAGGTAGCCCATGAGGGACAGGAGTGGGCTATCTCTGAGGCGGAGGTCAGTATGTGTCAACCAAGTGAGCTGCTAAAGCAAAATGATGTGCTTACACCAAGTGAGTCACCCCTCTCCCACAAACAAGCAGACCGTGTGCCACCTGTGCCAGAAGGTGGCGCGGTGGTGTGCAGGAGGAATATCCGCTCCTGGTGGCCATCAGGTGATGGTCACCCTGAACCTTTATGCCTCTGTGTCTTGTCAGGGGCCAAGCAGGGATCTGTCTGGGATATTGCAGACATCCGCACACAGGTGCATCTGCGCCATTATGGATGTCCTGTGTGCTCGGGCAGCGGACTATGTGAACTTCAGTCTAGACTAGGATTCCCGGCCAGCAAGATTTACCGCCAGGTCCAGGCACGCATGTCCCCTTATGAGCACCAGCTAATCAAAGGGTGCGCTTCATCAATCGGAAGGGTGTCTACTAATGCATGTGCAGTTGGTGTGTGACCAACAGCTGCACATCATGCACAAATGCGCTTGATACCCAGGCAATGCGCATGATGCATCTGTCTTGGTGCACCCATCGATTCCTGGCATCTTTGAGCATTGCCTTGGGTGAGGGGTTTGTCATAATATACACACAAGTATATGATGGTGCATAGACAGCCACTGACTGACACACTGAATGACCAATCAAAACACACAACACAGCAGCCAATCACCAGACAGGACACGGACACTATAAAGCCAGAGGGCACTAGTTTTCCCGCTCTCTTGGGATGCAGCCTCTGAGACAGCCAGAGCCCGTGATAAGCAACGCGAACATCCACCATGTGCTAGCAGGATAGTCTGGTCAGGTTAGCCTCAGGTCTCCAGTCAACTCAACATAGTGTCGACCCACAGTGCAAGTATGTTTAACAGCTCATAGTTCAATAAAATAGAGTTGTACTTCTACAAGTGTTGGTAGCCTGTCTCTCTCACTGCTATGGTAAACGCAGTCCTCACAGACCCAGCATGCCCAACACATCAGGGTTGGTTCTTTGGCGACAAGGGTTCCCGCTGAGATCTTAGCTAATGATGCCTATCAAAAGGCCCCTGACCAATGAGGAGACCTGTTATAACGACACCCATGCAGCGACCAGGAAAGACAGGCCAGGCATCAGCTGATGAGGAGGTCAGGAAGAACTGGGCATGGAGCCTGGGCTAGATTCATAAAATCCCTGCAGAAACCCATCAAATCTACACTGACCCTTTGAAAGAACATCCAAACCTAGGCCCACTCTCCTGCCCTATCCCCGTAACCCCACCCAACCTTTGGACATTTAGGGACAATTTATCATGGCCAATCCACCTAACAAAGAACAATACAGCACAGGAGCAGGATCTTCGGCCCTCCAAGTCTGTACTGGTCATGCTACTACCCTTGACCAAAACCCTCAGCATTTCCTAGTGCCTTATCCCTCAATGTCCATCCTACCCATGTATTTGTCGAGATGCCGTTTGAATGCATCAATGTATCTGCTTCCACAACCTCCCCTGGCAGCGCGTTCCAGACACTCACCACCCTCTGTGCAAAAAAAACGTGTCTTGCACATCTCCTCTAAACTTTGCCCCACGGACCTTGAACCTATGCCCCCTAGTGAGTGACCCCTCCACCCCTCACGTCGCCCCTCAATCTCCATTGTTCTAAAGAAAACAGTCCGAATGTATTCAGCCTCTCTGCAGAGCTAACACCTTTCAGACCAGGCAACATCCTGGTAAACCTCCTCTGCACCCCCTCCAAAGCCTCTACATCCTTCTGGTAGTGTGGTAACCAGAGTTGTGCAACATAGTCCAAGTGCGGTCTTACCAAGGTTCTATACATCTATAGCATGTTTTTATGCTGGATGCCCCATCCAATGAAGGCAAGCATTCCTTACGCTATCTTGACTATCTTGTCCACTTGTGTTGGCACTTTCAAAGATCTGTGAACCTGTACATCTAGATCTCTCAGGCTTTCTATATTCCGAAGAGTTTTGTTATTTATTGTATATTTCCCCTCTATGTTAGATCTAACAAAATGCATGATGTCACATTTTTATGGATTAAACTCCATTTGTCATTTCTCTCCCCAACTCTCCAACCTATCTATGTCCTGCTGTATCCTCTGACAATCCTCAACACTGTCTGCCACTCCACCAATCTTGGTGTCATCCACAACCTTACTAATCAAACCAGCTACATTTTCCTCCAAATCGTTTATGTATGCTACAAACAACAGAGGCCCCAGCACAGATCCTTGTTGAACACCACTAGTCACAATTTTCCATTCAGGAAAAAACCCTTCTACTGCTACCCTCTTCCTTCTGCGACCAAGCCACCTCTGTATCCATCTTACCACATCACCTCTTATCCCATGTGACTTTACCTTTTGTACCAGTCTGCCATGAGGTACCTTGTCAAAGGCTTTATTGAAGTCCATGGTAAACAACATCCACCACCCTCCCCTCATGAATCATCTTTGTCACCTCTTTACCTTCACATCTTTGGATCCACAGGAAACAACGCACATCCGATCTTGTCTTCACATGGTTTGGGGTGGTGGTGGACTGTAGGAGTAAACCGAAGGAGCCAGAGGAAACCCTAGAGAATGTGCAAACTCCACTCAGTCACCCAAAGTTTCTATTTGAAACTAGAGCCCTGGAGCTGTGAACCAGCAGTGCTAACCACTGTGCCATCATGCTGGCACTGCAGGCCACACAATGTGTGCTCCAGGGGCACATGGGGCACCCTCATCATCTCCCAATTTGCCAACTAATTGGCCTGGCCACTGGCAGCTCATCTGCCCTGTCCAACATATAAATACCGCACCCCTCCTTCCAAGTGGTACCTCCTCCCCAATGCCGCTTACCTTCCCTGTCATTCCTCCCTTCACTGCACCTTCCTTGTCCCACTGCCCTTCACTCCATCCAACCACCCAGCTCCCCTTCCGAGGTCCTATCAGCACCACAACAGGGTGTTGGCCCTGGGCAGGTTTATCAGCAGGTCTTTTCCGCAGGCTGGAGGATGATGATGACCCATTATGAGATGAGCTCTGATGCTCCTCATTGTTTAGCAAAGTCTGACTCCTGTCCTCAGGATCATATTCCACTGTCCGCTCGGTTGATCGTCACATGTCCAGCACTTGAGCCTTACCGGCTTGCCCCTGCTCTTCTGGGGCAGACTCCTCTTGAGCAGGGTCCTCCGAAGCAAGCCCTGTGCTTCCAGCGTCCGTGTGTCCATAAGAGCCGCTGCAGTCAAATAGATAGTGAGCGTTGTTGGCTACACTCCGAAATTCATTCTCTGCAGAGGGGGAAAAGAAGACATGTTAAAAGATGAGTATTTCCTTGCCCATCAACAGGCTACATGGCGACCCTGAGTTGCACCTCATCTCCACCCACCACATGTTGCCTTCCACACTGCACCCCTGCCCCAATCAGTGAGTGGCACTGGACCTGTGATACAGGGAGCCTCTGTCAACAGGGGTACCAGTGGCTGCCGCCACCCATGTCAGCGATCATTTCTGTGGCCCCTGTTTTCTCCAGTGGGGTCCACTATGAGTGTCTTCATTGAGTGGGCCATGTGTTACCCCATCAGCAGGGTGGCACCTGGTTGTGCGGTGGAGGGCCGTGGTGTGGTACCAATTGCCTCCATACTTAGATGCTCGTGAGTGGGCAGGTCCTACAGTTGGGGGGTGAGGCAGGGAAATGTGTGTCAGTTGGGAGCTTAGCTGCAATGTGATGTGGGTCCTGGGTGTGACACACAGGTTGTGACAACCTGACTGGGGTGAGGATGGATGGGATGAGTGGGCAAGCAGGGCTTCGCAACAGCTGGTGGTGCTGAGAGGTGGGTTAGCTGATAATGTCACCAATGAGGCCTCTGCCCTGAGCGATGATGTGTGCCATGTGTTCTTTGTTTGGGGTAAGCTATTCCTTTGCTTTCCCTGCAGGGGGGCTACGCTTCTGATGAGTGCTCTGAGGAATGATAGCACCTGGGTAGACCATTGATTGAGCTTGGCCACGCCCATCCCATTGATGGGTCAGCTAGGATCGGAGTGTTTCCAGAGGGACGACCAGAGACTCTGTGAACATTTACGGGACACAGTGAGCAGTCAACACAGTTAGCAGCCAGGGACCTGTAACTTGCACAAAATGGTTGCGTTTAAAACTAATACTGCGGCAATGGCGGTCTAAGCCAGGCCACCCCGATCCCAAGGAGGTCACTTCAAATCCACGGACATATCACCACGTCGCTCCCTGCAACTCCCGGCCCTGGCAGCCACTCCCAGTAAGCGCTGCAATTTTTGAAACATTTTTAAAAACTTTGCTTTACCTTCTCGCTCCCCTCAGCAACCATGGCACCCAGTCCCTGTTTGTAAATACTTGTAGTAAATTGGGCCTGCGTGACTTCCGGCTGAATGGGGCGGAGCATCGCAGAAGGGCGGATCGTACAGTGTCCAACCGGCTAAGTAGATTTAAATGTATGAAAATGCCGGTTCTACACGCCCCCATGGCGCGGGGTGCAAATCTATTGTTCGCTGTAGGGGAGGGACTAGAGGATGGCGGCAGAATCGGCACGGGGCGCAAACCTCAATTTTTACCAGGAGCCCGATTCTCCACCTGATTATCATTCGAGTTTCCAGCATCACGAGGTGGAGAATCCAGCCCAAGGTTTATAAGATTGTTATAGTTTGGGATTTCCGCTTTAATTTAAAGTAACATGGAGTAATGAAGGGATTGGTATTACCTGTTTGGAATTTTTCCAACAAGAAGCTTGTGGCCTGGTTGTTGAAGGTGAGAGGGCCAGGTTGTTTTACTGGGAAGAAGGTACAAGGTGTAGACAATCTGTGCAGACATGGGTAGTTTCCAAGTCTCATTGTCAAGTGTTTTGAATGTCAGGTTTTATAAATAGTTATACTTTGTCTATTTAATTTTAAGATAGAATGGAATTGGAAAAGGATAGTTAATTAGCATTTCTATCTGGATACAAGTCCCATGTGTCTCACATTGCCATGGAGATTGGCTTTGAGAGAGGAAGAGTCCATACTGCACCATTGTAGTGTCATCAGGGTTTTTCTAAGAAAGCACTGAATCTGATAGAAACAAGCCAGTCTGCAAGAGATAAAGAGGAAGCAGAGAGATAGAGGCAGCCAGTCTCAATTGTTCACTGTGCAAAGTGGGAGCTCACACATGGGTTGAAGAGAGCAAGTTCATGTCCAATTTTGAAAGTGTGGAAGGTTGGCCTAGCTTTGGTTAGAGGTAGGAATCTCCTGGATAGCTTGCACTGTGAAAACAATTTCATGGATTAGAAGTTATCAGCTGGAAAAGGAAAAATGAAGCAAGCTATAGGAAGCTGAGAATAGCTGGTGGGGCTGGTTTAGCACAGGGCTAAATCGCTGGCTTTGAAAGCAGACCAAGGCAGGCCAGCAGCACGGTTCAATTCCCGTACCAGCCTCCCCGAACAGGCGCCGGAATGTGGCGACTAGGGGCTTTTCACAGTAACTTCATTGAAGCCTACTTGTGACAATAAGCGATTTTCATTTCATTTCATTTCATTTCGAATAGCATTAGACTTGAAAACTAAGGGCGAGATTCTCCCAAAACGGGAGAAATCGTAAAGCTGCCGTAAAACCCGGGCGGGTTTTACGGCAGCGCGCCCCTTCCCGACCGGGGACCGATTCTGGTCCCCGGTCGGGGCTAGCAGCCCGACGCCGTAGGCTCTGGCAAGACGGGCTTAACGAAAATCGTTAAGCCCACTTGCTGGAGTTAGCGCCGGCTGACGCGTCATATGACGTCAGCCGCGCATGCGCAGTTTGGAAGACTCCAACCCGCGCATGCGCGGGTGACGTCATCGCGTTTTTGCGCGAAACCCGCGCATGCGCGGGCCGGGTTGCCCCTCAGCCGCCCCGCGAATGGATACTGCGGGGCGGCGGAAGGACAAGTAGTGCGCGGGCAGCGGGCCCGCTGCCCGCGATCGGTGCCCACCGATCGCGGGCCCATGGCACCCTTGGCACGGCCGTGGTACTGCCGTGCCAATCGGTGCCATGGTTATAAAAAGCGAGTTTGTGACGCCGTTTTTACGAACGGCAAGACCAGGTGTGTTTGCCGTTCGTAAAAACGGCGGAAAGGGCTGGGACTTTGGCCCATCTAACAGCTGAGAATCGCTGCCGGCCGTAAAAAAACGGCGGCAGCGATTCGGGTCGGGACTTCGGCGGGGGAGGGGGGAGAATAGCGGGAGGGCGGCAAAAATGTCGGGAAGGCCCTCCCGCTATTCTCCCACCCGTCGTGGGGGTCGGAGAATTTCGCCCTAAGTATTCACTTAAGGGGCAGAGTAAAATATACCTAGGGGGAGTTATTTGGTTGCTTCAAAGGTTAAATGGCGATTTGTTTCCTGTGATTGAGACCATATATTGCCTTCTGAATTTTCTTTTGTTTGTCTATTATAGTAAGAGTCGTAAGACTTGAAATCTTCTTGTGTGATCCTTCCACTCAGTCACTGGAAATTCAAATATAATTTTTTTAAGTTATTGGTTTCTATCAGGCGCAGTCGGGGATGAAAGTGATGTAGAGATGTTGGGAGGTGTAGGAAGGGAATTCCAGAACTTGGCACCTAGGTAACTGAAGGCACAGCCAGCGGCGGTCGAGCAATTACAATGGGAATGCACAAAAATCCAGAATAAAGGAACTATTATTATTATTATACAGGTATTTCGGAGGGTTGTGAGCAGAGGACAAACACATTTTCTTTTACAAGGCCTCTTGAGATTTTCTGGAGGGCTACTTTTTGATTTTGGGAGGTTACTCTTTGATTTCCAAGGGCTCCTTTATCATTCTCACTAACTGGGGTCTTAGTCTTTGCAAAATGACTGCATATTTGTCTTGAACACAGTCACAGCATGTCAAATAATTCACAGCATGTGAAATGCTTTGAGATGTGATGAGACATAAATGCAAATCTTTCTTATGAAAGAAAAGGTCCAGTATTACATTATCCAATTAACACAGTGTTCATTACCATAGCATCAACATATATTAGCTCCTGAACTTATGCAGCCTGAAACTAGAGATCCACATTCATTTACAAGGAATTCATTATTACTTCAGGTTTTCCTAGCTCCCAGTTAGGTGAGTATTCCTTTGTTCACAGGTCGAAAATTCTTCTCTCCCCTTTGCAGCATCTCTCAGCTTCACAGCAACTTTAAGCGATACAGCCTCTCTCAATTTCACAGCTCCTCACCCTAACAACCTTTCTCCCCTATCGCAGCCTCTCTCCCCATTGCAGCTTGATTCACAAAACAGCCTCTGGCTACGCCACCTGCTCCACCCTGCCCCTCAGCCTCTTCCCTGGAGTAAACCAGGAAAATGGGCAGCCTTTCTCCACAGTCTCTCCCCCTGCAGTCTCTGTGCTGCTGCAGTCTGTCTCCTCTCAGTCGCCCTCGCATTGCAGTCTCTACCCCACGCAATCTTCCCTGCTCCGCAGACACATTGCCCTGCAGTCTCTCCCTCCAGTCCGCTGTCGCTCCCCCTCCCCAGTCGCTTCCCCAGCTGGAGACTCTTCCCCTTGCAGTCTCTCCCCCTGCAGTCCCCCCCCCCCCCTCCTTGCCACACATAGTCTTTCCCCCAATGGCAAGCTCTTCCCCCCCCCCCCCCCCACACCCCGTGCACTCTCTCTCTCATGGCAGCCTATCTCCCAACAATGTCTCCCCAGCATAATGTCCCCTGCCCCGCAATGTCTGCTCCCCCGCATTGTCCGTTCTCCCGCAGTATCTCCTCTCTCACCCTCCACAATGTTTCCTCTCCCACCATTGCTTCTCCAGTGCTCAGGCTGATGTGTCACCACTCACATTTCCATGGCTCACTGATAGGGGTTGGTTTAGCACAGTGGGCTAAACAGCTGACTTGTAATGCAGAACAAGGCCAGCAGCGCGGGTTCAATTCCTGTACCGGCCTCCCCGAACACGTGCCGGAATGTGGCGACTTGGGGCTTTTCACAGTAACTTCATTTGAAGCCACCTTGTGATATTAAGTGATTATTATTATTATCCTCCAGTCACAGGCTGTCTCCCTTGCTGCTGAAAGGCTCTGACATGGGAAAGAAACAGCCTGTGATTGGAGGAGAACCCATTGCCAATTCAGTCACTTCCACATGAAGAGAGGCAACTTTTGTCTCATTGGTCCCCCTACCACCCTGTGATTGAATTTTCCTGGGAGTTTTGAGGCCTGTCGGAGGTGATCTGCTTACTGCCCCGAAGTATTTTGAACCCAGTTGTGAGATTTGTTTGGAAAGCAAAGGTAGCCTGAAGGGATTTATATTTGTATTGATAAACATTAGAAATAAGGTATAATTTTGAGTGTGATTAATATATCTGTGCCCGGAAGAATAAAACCTATGGTTAAATTCATGCTGAACAAAGGTGTTTGTATGTGAGGGTTGGTTTCAATTACAACTGTGATTCTATCATGCTTAAAGAGTGTGAAGAAGAAATAGAAGTAGCACAGATTGCTTATCAATTGAAGGCCCTTGTATGGATAAAAAAGCTTTAATTTTCAGTTTTAGTTGGATATATTGTGGTCGAAGATAGGACATCGAAGAGACATGTCTTTCAGCTGGGCCAGAGGAAAGACTGAGAGGACAGGCTTTCTAGAGTACCCACGTTACTGTCCAGGTTACGAGGAAATTGGGACAGAGAGTTTCAGGGGGATAGGAGCGGCGTTGTGAGAAACTCGGCCGCCGGGCCTTGACGCTTGCGTCAAAGCGGCACGCCAGGAAATACGCAACGGCGGCGCCTAAATGACGACAGCCGTGCATGCGCAGGTTGGCTGGCTCCAACCCGCACATGCGCTGTTGCCGTCTTCCCCTCTGCTGCCCCGCAAGACATGGCGGCTTGATCTTGCGGGGCGGCGGAGGGGAAAGAGTGCATCTCTTAGAGACGCCGGCCCGACGATCGGTGGGCATCGATCGCGGGCCAGTCCACTCCCGAGCACGGCCGTGGTGCTCGATCCCCTCTCTGCCCCCCACAGGCCCCAAACTTACATTTCGCGCTATGTTCATGCGGCAGCGACCAGGTGTGGTTGCCACCGGCGTGAACAGGTCGGGAACATCAGGCTGCTCGGCCCATCCAGGCCGGAGAATCGTCAGTCGCCGTGAAAAAGGGCGAGTGGCGATTCCGCGACACGCCATTTTGGGGGGGGGGTGGGAGAATCACGGGGGGGTGCCAGGGCGGCGTGTCATGATTCGCCCGGCCCTCCCGCGATTCTTCCACCCGGCGTGGGCAGCGGAGAATCGCGCCCCCCAAGGCTTTATCATAAGAATTCAAGGAACAGTAAATAAAGTTAAAGAGACAATTGCTGCAACCAGATGTAAAGTGGGAGAGCAGACTTCAAAGATAAATCAAATGTCTGATGCCATTTTCATATCGTCCAGGAATCAAGAGTTAAAGCAATTGTGAAGCAGTTTGTACAACAGTCAAGACAAAGCAATCCAACAAGGAGTTGGTATAAAATCCTGTGTTGAATTTGCTGTTAACAGGGAAGCGGAAGCTTAATTTAAAAGTGCAATTTGGAAAATGTGAACTGGATTTCTGAATGCACGTTGCTTAATGGACGCATTATTGTGAACAAAGATTTTTTTTAAATTACATTTATTAAAGTTTTACATGTTACCAAATAATGCAACAAAACCTCAGGAATGGTACAGCTCAACAGAAAAAAAAGTATCAACACATATGTATACAGAGGGGAACAGTAAAATAGCAATATAACAGGCTCAATACAATACAATACAATACAAGACATGACTCCGCTTGATGCCTTAATATGCACCACCAGAAAGGATAAGGCCATGGACACATAGTAAAATGGTGTACACTTTCCTACGTGGCAATCGCTTGCAACAACCAGGAGAGTTCAGATAAAGGTTTTGCTCCATGTTCGGGCGTGCACTAGCGCAAATCTTTCACAACTCCAGCAGCACCAGATGCAACAATGACACACCACAACCTTCTGCCTTCTGATAACAGACTGTCTGTACCCCTGCAGGAAGCAATCACAGATTATCTATACCTACCAGAACAAAAAAGGAAAAATACAAATAAAATACATGAGAACCCAGTTCTAAAAGGATGTTCTACATATACCACACAATGCAACATAACCCCAATCTCAGGCACGAACAGTCAGTCAGAATTTCACATTTATACAAAGAGGACCAGCAGCCATAGCTTCGGACTATGGTCAGAGCTGTCTGTGTCTCCCAACAAGCTGACCTAAACAGGGTTAACAAAAAGAAGAATAACTACCAGGAGCAGAAGATCATAGGATAAAATAGGACTAGGATCCAGCTAAGGGTCTGTATTACTCCACCATCTATTGATGAAGAGGATTTAAAAAAACTACTCGGTCAGAGAGGGGAATGTCCCAACCATAAGGGGGGGCAGCAGGATATCAACCATTATACAGGACTCGGCTCAAATCTAGGCCCTGGTACACAAATTAGTCTGTCAACCAAGGATATTCAAACACATCAAAAGAAAAACCCAGCTTCAGGGCAACAGGATACCAACCACAGCACCAGATCTGGCCTAGTCCTGCTCACTCTGACACACAGGAGTGTGTCAAGGCACACAAGACACACTAAGACCTACCACTCAGTGGCCCTGCACCTCACTACCACACCCAGTGCAGTGATCAACCCCATTAACACTAAAAAAAACACACCAGCCTCGAACAGGGAGACCCCAATGCGCTCTATCCCGCTCCAGAGGGGCAAATACTTCGTCCCTTCCCACCAATGAAGAAAACATTTTGGCAAATGAGCCACATAGAACATAGAACAGTACAGCACAGAACAGGCCCTTCGGCCCTCGATGTTGTGCCGAGCAATGATCACCCTACTCAAACCCACGTATCCACCCTATACCCGTAACCCACCAACCCCCCCTTAACCTTACTTTTTTTTAGGACACTACGGGCAATTTAGCATGGCCAATCCACCTAACCCGCACATCTTTGGACTGTGGGAGGAAACCGGAGCACCCGGAGGAAATCCACGCACACACGGGGTAGACGTGCAGACTCCGCACAGACAGTGACCCAGCCGGGAATCGAACCTGGGACCTGGGACCCTGGAGCTGTGAAGCATTTATGCTAACCACCATGCTACCGTGCTGCCACATGAGTGGTGATAATCCACTTCCACAGTTATCAAAGGAAGGAGAGGATTTTGGAATGGGTGAAGAAGCTTCACAATAGCGACTGGGACAGGAACACAATACGGTTATATCAAGACATTGGGACTGAGCTAGCGAAGAGGTGTGCGGCGAAGGCGGTGTTTTATAAGAAGGACGTGAGATTTGGTGTGGTGTACCCAGTGTGACTGCAGGTCACAATGGACTCAAATGACCATTTCTTCGACACGCCGGAGCTCTGTTAGAACCGGGGTTGGAGGTAATAAAAAAAAAGGATTATTATGTTTCATTTGGAGGGGAGAGAGGTGGGGGCTTGGGCATGGTGGGAGGAGAAGGGACATGTTGGCTGTTGCTTGAAGGGACATTGGAGGGGGATCCTGTATGGGGGCTACTTTGCTTGGGAGAGAAGGAGGCATAGGTAGCAAACGGGACTGGAGTGCGGGGGGGAAGCTGCTGCGGCCTGTTGGGTCAGATTGGGTGGGGTGCAATAGACCTAGTGGTTTATTTGTATGGTGTGTTGATGGGATGTGGTGCCAGGGGGCCTGGAGAGGGGGGAATGAGATAATAGGTGTGGGGGGGGAGGGCTTTACTAACAGTGACCTCGGGCTTTTCTTTGTCCCACTCTAGGGGTGGGACCAGTGGCCACCTCAAGTGGGCCTGGGACGCAGGAATTGTGGTAGGAATATTGTGCTACGGAGCTGATGGCTGATTCAAGGGAAAGGGGATGAGAGACCCCATACGAGTTTGATCACTTGGAATATGCGGGCTTGGGGAGGGGGGGGGGAGTGAAGAGGGCAAGGGATTTTCCCTATTTGAAGGGTTTGGGGAGTCGATGTGGTGTTCCTGCAAGAAACTCACCTTGGTGCAGGTCCAGATCAGGGGCAGGATTCTCTGGCCCCCCGCCGGGTCGGAGAATCGCCCGAGGCCGGCATCAATCCCGCCGTGTGCCGAATTCCCCGACACCCGAGATTCGGCAGGGGCGGGAATCGTGTCGCGCCAGTCGGCCAGCCCCCCGCGGCAATCTCTGGCCCGCGATGGGCCGAAGTCCCGTCGCTGTCAGCCCTCTCCCGCCGGCGTGGATTAAACCACCTACCTTACCGGCGGGAGCAGGTGGTGCGGGAGGGTGCCGGGCTCCTGGGGGGGGGGGGGGGGGGGGGGGGGGCACGGGGCGATCTGACCCCGGGGGGTGCACCCACGGTGGCCTGGCCCCCGATCGGGGCCCACCGACCGGCAGGCGGGCCTGTGCCGTTGGAGCACTCTTTTTCTTCCGCCTTTGCCATGGTCTTCACCGTGGTGGAGGCGGAAGAGACCCCTCCCCTGCGCATGCGCCGGGATGATGTCAGCAGCCGCTGACGCTCCGGCGCATGCATGGACTTACGCCGGTCGGTGAAGTCCTTTCGGCCCCGGCTGGCGTGGCGCCAAAGGCCGTTCATGCCAGCCGGCGGAGCGGGAACCACTCTGGTGTGGGCCTAGCCCCTCAAAGTGAGGGCTTGGCCCCTAAAGGTGCGGAGACATCCGCACCTTTGGGGCGGCCCGACGCCGGAGTGGTTCACGCCACTCCAACATGCTGGGACCCCCCGCCCCGCCCCACTGGGTAGGGGAGAATCCCAGCCCAGGTAACAGAAGGCCTGGGTAAGTCAGGTTTTTCATCTGTGTTTGACAGCAGGGCATGGGTTTGGCGATTCTGGTTAGCAGGAAACATAGAAAATAGAAGCAGGAAGGGGCCATTCAGCCCTTCAAGCCTGCTCCGCCATTCCTTATGACCATGCCTAATCATCAAGTTCAATGCCCTGATGGCGACATCGTCCTATGTCCCTTGATCCCTTTAGCCCCAAGAGCTATATCTAATTCCTACTTGAAATTACACAACGTTTTGGCCTTAACTACTTTCTGTGCTAGTGAATTCCACAAATTCTCCACTCTCTGGGTGAAGACATTTCTTCTCACCTCAGTCCTAAAAGGTTTATCACTTATCCTCAAACTGTGACCCCCTAGTCCTGGACTCTCCCACCATCAGGAACATTATCTTTTTGCATCTACCCCATCTAATCCTGTTAGAATTTTGTAAGTTTCTTGATGAACCATCAATCGAACGCGAGACGAGTTGCTGTACAAAAGTTAGGCTTTAATAAGCTAGAAGTTAGCCCTGCGGTCGACTACAGTAAATGGACGACCGCCGGGCGTTCTGGGTATTTATACCTTGCTCTGGAGGCGGAGTTAACTCAGCCTCTCGACCAATCGGGGAGCCGTCACATGACTGCTCTCAACCAATCGGTCGAGAGGCACATGACCGACCAGGGCCAATGGTAAGCCAGTGTTCTGCACCAATGGCAGACAGTTATGCAAATCATACCACCACATTTCTATGAGACCCCCCTCTCACACTTCTAAACTCCAATGAATATAATCCTAACCGAAATAGTCTCTCTTCATATTTCAGTCCCACCATCCCAGGAATCAGCCTGATAAATGTTCGCTGCACTCCCTCCATAGCAAGAACATCGTTCCTCAGATAAGAACGCCAAAACTACGCACAGTACTCCTGGTGTGGCCTCACCAATGCCCTATACAATTGTAGTAAAACGTCTCTTTTCCTATACTCAAATCTTCTCGCTATGAAGGCCAACACACCACTTGCCTTCTTTACTGCCAGCTGTACCTGCACACTTACTTTCCGTGACTGATACATGAGGACACCAAGGTCTCGCTGAGTATTCACCTCTCAATTTACACCCGTTCAAATAATAATCTGCCTTCCTATTTTTGCTACCGAGGTGGATAACCTCACATTTATCCACATGATACTGCATCTGCCATGCATCTGCCCACTCACTCAGCCTGTCCAAATCACACTGAAGCATCTCTGCATCCTCCTCACAGCTCACCCTCCCACCCAACTTTGTATCATCTGCAAATTTGGAGATTACACATTTAGTTCTCTCGTCCAAATCATTAATATATAATGTGAACAGTTGGGGTCCCAGCACAGTTCCCTGCGCTATCCTACTAGTCACTGCCTGCCAACCAGAAAAAAACCCATTTATTTCAACATTTTGCTTCCGGTATGCTGACCACCTTTCCATCCATCTCAAGACACTACCCATAATCCCATGCGCTTTAACTTTTATATATTAATCTGCTATGTGAGACCTTGTCAGAACGCTTCTGAAAGTCTAAATTAGCCACATCCACCTGTTCTCCCTGGTCAACTCTAGGTTTGTTTCCAGGTAAAGACGGTGGAGGTTGATCTAGGGAGTCATTATATGATTGTTACAGCTACGCTGGAGGAGAGGGCCGTGGTGCTGGTGAATGTGTATGCCGCAAATTGGGACGATGTCACATTTATGAGATGATTGTTGGCTGCTATTCTGGAATTAGATACACACCTACTGATTTTAGGAGGGGATTTTCATTGTGTTTTCAATTCAAAGTTTGACCGCTCCAGGCCTAGATTGCTGTTCCCTTCGGGGTGGCGAAGGTGCTAACAGTGTTCATGGAGGAAACGGGAAGGGAGGGGGGCGGATCCATGGCAGTTTATGCATCCAGGGGGCAAGGGTTTTTTTTTTGTCAGTGCCTAAGGTGTATTCAGGGATATACTTCATTATTTTGGGTAGGACCCTGCTTCCCGGGATCATGTATACATAGATAGATAGAATTTACAGTGCAGAAGGAGGCCATTTGGCCCATCAAATCTGCACCGGCCCTTGGAGAGAGCTCCCTACTTAAACCCATGCCTCTACCCCATACCCGTAATCCAGTAACCCCATCTAATCGTTTGGACACAAGGGGCAATCCACCTAACCTTTGGACTGGGGAGAAAGTGCAAACTCCACGCAGACATTCAGCCAACGCCGGAATTGAACCCGGGACTCTGGAGCAGTGAGACAGCAGTGCTAATCACTCGGACCACGTGCCCGCATTTGTTCGACCTGACTTTGGAGGCTGGACGTGGGATCTTTAGTGGATTTTTGGTTTTGTGGGAAGATTTCCTGGGCCATAAAGGACTATGTGGAATAGAATGAGGACGGAATGGTCTCCCTGTCGACGGTGTGGGTGACGTTGAAATGGTAATACGGTGGGAGATCATCTCATACATGTCACACGTGGATAGGGAGAACAGGAGATAATGCCAGAAGATGGTGGACAAGAGTCTGCATGTAGATAGGGAGTATGCGAACGATCCAACGCCAGAGCTTTGTACATGCAGAAATAAACTATATCCACAGGTCGGGTGATACGCCAGCTGAGGCACTTAAAGGGGACAGTATATGAGTACAGGGAGAAGAGTAGCCGGCTGTTTGCTCATTAGTTAAAGTGGCAGGAGGCCGCCAGTAAGATTGCATGGGTACAGAGCCAGGGCTGGGCTGGTTTCAGCCCCGGAAAAAGTCAGCGAGGTGTTTTCGTCCTTTTATGAGGGCTCTATAGGTCAGAGCAGCAAGAGGATGGGCAGAGGATGGTGGAGTTCTTGGAGGGACTGGAGTTTTCTCAGGTGGGGGAGGGATTTGCAGAAAGAATTGGAGGCTCCGATGGCCTTAGGAAAGATGCCGACATAGAAGCCATCGGGGTGTGCGGATCGGCTGGTCCCGTTGGTGCTGGGGATGTTTAACGACTCTTTGATCCGGAGACACTGGGGCAGGCGTCCCGTTCCCTCCTTCTGAAGAAGGACAGGGACTCCGCAGAGTGTGGGTGATACCACCCAATTTCTTTACTTAACATGGACGCAAAGGTAGCATTGTGGATAGCACAATGGCTTCACAGCTCCAGGGTCCCAGGTTCGATTCTGGCTTGGGCCACTGTCTGTGCGGAGTCTGCACATCCTCCCCGTGTATGCGTGGGTTTCCTCCGGGTGCTCCGGTTTCCTTCCACAGTCCAAAGATGTGCAGGTTAGGTGGATTGGCCATGATAAATTGCCCTTAGTGTCCAAAATTGCCCTTAGTGTTGGGTGGGGTTACTGGGTTACGGGGATAAGGTGGAGGTGTTGAACTTGGGTAGGGTGCTCTTTCCAAGAGCCGGTGCAGACTCGATGGGCCGAATGGCCTCCTTCTGCACTGTAAATTCTATGAAAGCTTTTTGCCAAGGTCTTGGCGTAGAGGTTGGAATCTTGCCTCCCGGAGGTTATGGGGGAAGGCCAGATGGGATTTGTGATGGTTTTTCTGGCAAGGTTGTCTACATTCTCTGTAGATTCAGGATTAGTTTAGTTTTGCAGCAAAGATGCGCCAGCAGCTCACTCGTTTTAGAATAATAAAACAATTTGTTACTTCAGCAGCTCGAGAGAGAGAGAGAGAGAGAGACTGTTCCTTTCGCTACCAAGGCATAATCACTTCTGCCTAGTTCTCTCAAAGCATCACACAGGAACCAATCACTAATTGTTGTCAGACAGAACACTGTCCCTGACCATCCCACAGGCCAACTTCCTCCAAAGCTGGTTCGGCGCCCAGGAGCCTGTTTCTCCTCTCCAAACTACCACACCAAGGAACACAATGTCCTGACAAGCAGGCTGCTTCAGCTCGAGTCCTCTGCTTAAAGGCATATTCCGAGTATGGGTCCACGGACCAAAAATAATAAATGAAATGAAAATGAAAATCGCTTTATTGTCACGAGTAGGCTTCAAATGAAGTTACTGTGAAAAGCCCCTAGTCGCCACATTCCGGCACCTGTTTGGGGAGGCTGGTACGGGAACAAAAGAAAAAAAAGAAAGAAAATGGGAACAAAGGCAATAAATAGGAAGGACTCTTCCAGGATAAAATACGGATGAAAAGATGAGTAGCACCAAAGCTCATGAGAAACGCAATCGTTCCCCCCGCCCACATCACGTGACCCCGTAAATGAAGATTTTAAAGCATGTTTTCGGGAGCGGAGTTTGGAAACTCTCACATGACAATCATCTGGAGGGTTTATGAGGAGAAATTCACAGACATCCATGTAAGGTTCAGAGTGGAGAATGTATTTTATCACAGCTATCTCGTCTGTGTTACTGAGACCATTCGTGTCATTCATATTCATCTTAAAATCTGTGTTTACTTGTTAAGCTAAGAGGGAAATAATCCAACTTTTCATATTTAATATTTTTTTTTGCTGTTAAAACTAATTAGCGGTCCTGTGACGCTGTTCCGCCACACTTTATTTTTTAAAAAGTAAAAGTTAGTCCTTTGAGCCAGCATTCCATTCTGGGAACTTCCCGTCAAAGTATCACCTCAACTTGGATTGTAACAGAGTTAAGGAGATGCTACAAATAAGGTGGAACAAGGCCATTAGAATTAGAATTAGAATTAGAACAGTACAGCACAGAACAGGCCCTTCGGCCCTCAATGTTGTGCCGAGCAATGATCACCCTACTCAAGCCCACGAATCCACCCTATACCAGTAACCCAACAACCCCCATTGGAACCCGCCATGGAAGGGAGAACTTTAAAATCAGGACATCACTTGATAGGGAGCCACTGTAGGTCACTGAGCAATGGGGTGAAAGGAGAATGGGACTTGATAAGAGTTAAGGTATGGGCGGATGATGACTTCCATCTGTAGTTATCAATTCAATCCCTCTCCCTACCAACCATGTGAGGCTGAATCAGACTGTTCGTAAACCTGATATTGTACTTGACCCACGGATGTGCATTTGACCACGTACCATGCTATTGCTGAGACTCCTTGGGTGGGATTTTCCCCTACCCGGCAGGGCGGGCAGACCCGGTGCTGAGGAGCGGTGTGAACCACTCCAGCGTCGGGCCGCCCGGAATGTGCAGAATCCTCTGCACCTTCAGGAGCTAGGCCAGTGCCGGCGAGGATAGCACCATGCCAACCGGCGCTGAAGGACCTCTGCCGGCCGGCGCGAGTTGGCGCATGTGCGGGAGCGCCAGCGTGTGCTGGCATCATCCCAGCGGATGCGCAAGGGGGTTTGTCTCCGCACCGGCTATGGCGGAGGTCCACAGCAGCCAGTGCGAAGGGAAAGAATGCCCCCACAGCACAGGCTCGCCCACGGATCGGTAGGCCCCGATCTTGGGACAGGCCACCGTGGGGGCACCCCCCCATGGCCAGATCCCCCCCGCGCCCCCCTGAGGACCCTTGAGGCTGCCCGTCGAGCCAGGTCCCGCTGGTAAGGACCTGTTGTTATTTACGCCGGCAGGACCGGCCTAAAATGGTTGGCGATTCCCGCCCCCCCCCTGCCAAAAGCCGGGCGCCGGAGAATTCGGCATCCGGCGGGGGCGGGATTCACGCCTCCCCCCGGCGATTCTCCAGCGGTTCGGGGAATCCCGCCCCTTATTTCTACCTCTGTAACATCACCTGACTCCACTCACACTTCAGCTCATCTGCTTCTGAAACTGTCATCCTTGCATTTGTTATCTCCGATCTTCACTATTCCAATGCACTCATGCAACTAGGGATGGGCAGTAAATGCTGACCATGCTAGCATCGCCCACCTCCCATAGATGAATAAAGGACTCCAGCCTTCCACATTCTACCCTTCATAAATTTGTCTCCATCCTTTTGGATGCTAGTGACCTAACTCATACAAAGTTATGGTCACCTCTCGCACTTGTATTCACTGACCTACTTTGGCTCCCCGTTAAACAACTACTTGATTTTAAAATTTTTGTCCTGTTTTCAAATTCCTCCATAGCCTGGCTCCTCCCTATCTCTGTAATTTCCTCCTGCCACATAACACAAGATTTTTGCACTTTTTTGATTTTGGCTCCTTGAGAATCCCAAATTTTAATCACTCCACTGCCAGTGTCCATGCTTGCAATTGTGTGGGCCCTAACACTGGATTTGCATCCCCAAACCTCTTCAACTCTCTACCACCCTTTCCTTCTTTAAGAAACTCCTTAAAACTTAACTGTTTGGCCAAGCTTTTGGTCATCTGTCCCAATATTACCTCATGTGACTCACATGTCACATCCTGTTGCATAGTACCCAATGCAAGGCGACTTTGGACATTTTATTGCATTGAAGATGTGCAGCTTCAGAGCAAGGCAAGCATGGATGGCACTGCCACTACCTGCAAAGGTGTTTGCTGCCAAGAATCTCTTCAGGATTGTTGACCGGGACCCTTGCTCCAGTCAATTGATAGACTCACTCAGGGGTCGTATTTCCTCTCAGGAGCATGACACGCAAGGGTCTGTGTTCAAATTAGCTTATTGCATGATGACTGATCTCAGAGCCAGTTGTCCTTCATTATTTTAGTACCTCCTTCCCTATTCCTGTCCATTTGATCAATCAGGATTAAGATTATTATCAGGGACATATGTTGCTTTCCATCCTGCTAATTCATGATAGTCAGTCTTACCCTTGAAGACATTTATTGTCCAGTACCCTGCTGACTCTTTATGACCAGTCGTAAAATCAAAAAGATTGGTGGTAAATCACATGGGCCATTTGCAGGTTGTGTAAATCACATACTCACAGCCTAAAGTCATTCATTCTGCTCACCATATTCCTGAAGTTAAAATCTCCTAGTTAGCTACATTTCCCATCAGGCCATGGTAGTGTCCTTTCTTTGCTTCGCCATTTTGTATCGCACTGTAAATGGCCAGCTGCAGGATGTTTTCTTGATGGTACAGATGACGTCTCTAATGTTATCCAGGTGGTGGTCCTGTGCTGTATAAGGGAGATGGCTGAAACATCCTATGACAAGAAAAGCAAATATGTTGTGTTCTCTCTGACCAGAAAGAAGCAGGCAATGCGTGCCAGCACAACTTGCTTCCCCGTAGTACAGGTTGCGAATAATTGTGTTGATTTTTGGGTGCTGGATCTAAATGTAGAAATGTACCTCAACACAAATGGTTCCACTCCCTAAATGGGCAATTGGTACATGGCTATGCTGAGCACATCATGTGGGTTAATAATACCCTGTATCCTGACAGCGGTCACAATTCCTTTATTCTATTTCAGTCCACTGTTCCTTCAAAATTTGAGCACCACACCAAACGAGAGGATGATTGCTTTGTGATAAGGGCTAGCTTATGACCACTTGGCTCATAACTCTAGTGTGTAACTCAATGTGATGAATGTAGGAATTTCAGACATATTGTATGATATGTATTTGGTGCACTAAGGGTTAAAAGCCTGGCTTCGTGGGCCGAAGGGCCTGTACTGTGCTGTACTTTTCTATGACTGCTGCAGTAGTGTTTTTAAAAATGCTGGTTTAAAAGGAAACTATGTTTTGGGAGCATCGTAAAAATGTGGGTTAAAGGAATGTTGTTTGGATTAAGGTTCCATGTGGAGTAGTTAATTAGACACAATGGGCGGGATTCTCTTTTCACGGGACTAAGTCCCCATGCCGGCGGGAAAATCGGCGCAAACCATTCCGGCAGTCCCTGAAATTGCGGAATTCTCCGCACTTCCGGGGGCTAGGTGGATGCTGGAGGGATTGGCGCCGCGCCAGCTGGCGCCGAAAGGACTGTGCGAGTTCGCGCATGCGCAGACTGGCCAGCGTATTCTGGCGCATGCGACGGGGATTGTCTTCACCGCTCCAGCCATGGTGGAGCCCTACAGGGGCTGGCGCGGAAGGAAGGAGTGCCCCCATGGCACAGGCCCGCCTGCAAATCGGTGGGCACCGTGGGGGTCCCCCTCAGGGTTGGATCCCCCTGCGGGGCCCTCCCCCCTCCCCCCCCCTGAGGACCGCCCCAGCCAACTTACCTGCCAGGTCCCGCCGAGTGGGACCATGTCTAACCCACGCTGGCGGGACTGGCCAAAAACGGACGGCCACTCGGACAATCGGGTCCGGAAGATTTCCGGGGGGGCCGCTACCAACGGCCCCGACCGGCATGGCGTGAACCCCATCCCTGCCCGAAAACCGGCGCCGGAGAACAGCCGGCGGCGGGGCGGAATTCGCGCCGCCGCTCTGGGATTTTCCGATCCGGTGGCGGGGGTCGGAGAATTCCGCTGATTGTGTTTAGATGGTAAGATGATGTAACTAATGGGAGGAGCTGGAGTACCAAGCATTTTAGCAGAAATTGTTCGGTTGGTTATTGGGAGTCAAACCGGAAAGATAGTTTCTGAAGGCTTCAGTTAGAGATCCTGGATTGTTCTGACAAGATTCAGATAACATCTCAAAGAACATCTCTTAAGAAAGTATGCCTGGGTCTGCTAACTGTATTTAAAAGTGGATTGAGAGCTGAGATGATTTTGCTGTTTGAGTGGAAATAAAGATAGCAGTTAAGGGTTATTGTGTCACTGTAACGATTAGCATTGTTAAGGGATAATTGAGTGCATAATTTGGGTGCATTTGAGTGCTGTAGGAGAGTTTGGTGACTGAGGGAGTTAGGTGAGGAGGGAGTACGGTGCTCCTTTTCATTTAATTTCCGACATTTCCTCAAAGAGCGTGAAGGGAGCCGGGAGTTTACCGAGAGTACAGCTGACTGGGAGCAGAGTCGGAGGGCGGAGGTCCAGTTAGTCCATAGGGCAGCTGTATTCAGTAAGGTAAGAGGGGATGGAGGCTAGGGCAGTTGCATGCTCCTCCTGTAGGATGTGAGTGGTGAGGGATATCACCAGTGTCCCCGCTGACTGTACCTGCGGGAAGTGCACCCATCTACAGCTCCTCAGAGACCATGTTAGGGAACTGGAGCTGGAGCTGGATGAACTTCAGATCATCCGGGAGGCAGAGAGGGTAATGGAGAAGAGTTACAGGGAGGTAATCACAACTAAGGTACAGGACAAGAGCAGCTGGGTTACAGTCAGGGGAAAGAAAACAAACGGGCAGTCAGTGCAGGGATCCCTCGTATCCGTTCCCCTTTAAAACAAGTATACCGTTTTGGATACTGTTGGGGGGGATGACCTACCGGGGGAACGCCCTAGCGACCAGGTCTCTGCCACTGAGTCGGGCTCTGGGGCTCAGAATGGAAGGGGGGAGAATAGAAAAGCAATAGTAATAGGAGATTCAATGGTTAGGGGAATATTTAGGAGATTCTGTGGTTGCAAGCAAGACTCCCGGAAGGTATGTTGCCTCCCGGGTGCCAGGGCCAGGGATGTCTCGGATCATGTCTTCAGGATCCTTAAGGGGGAGGGTGAGCAGCCAGACGTCGTGGTGCACATTGGTACCAACGACGTAGGTAGGAAAATGGGTGTGGATATAATAAACGAGTTTAGGGAGTTAGGCTGGAAGTTAAAATCCAGGACAGTGAGAGTTGTCATCTCTGGTTTGTTGCTGGTGCCACGTGATAGCGAGGCTAGGAATAGGGAGAGAGTTCAGTTGAACACGTGGCTGCAGGAATGGTGTAGGAGGGAGGGCTTCAGGTACTTGGATAATTGGAGCGCATTCTGGGGAAGGTGGGACCTGTACAAGCAGGACGGGTTGCATCTGAACCTGAGGGGCACCAATATCCTGGGAGGGAGGTTTTCTAGTACTCTTTGGGAGGGTTTAAACTAATTTGGCAGGGGAATGGGAACCGGACTTGTAGTTCAGCAACTAAGGTAGCCGATGTTCAGGACGTCAAAGCATGTAGTGAGGCAGTGGGGAAGGTAACACTGACAAAGAAGAGTACTTGCAGGCAAGGAGATGGGTTGAAGTGTGAAGTGTGCATCAGGAATAAGGTGGGTGAACTTAAGGCATGGATCGGTACTTGGGACTACGATGTGGTGGCCATCACGGAAATTTGGATAGAAGAGGGGCAGAAATGGTTGTTGGAGGTTCCTGGTTATAGATGTCTCAATAAGATTAGGGAGGGTGGTAAAAGAGGTGGTGGTGGTGGTGGGGGGGGGGGGGGGGGGGGGGGGGGGGGTGGCATTGTTAATTAGAGATAGTATAACAGCTGCAGAAAGGCAGTTCGAGGAGAATTTGCCTACTAAAGTAGTATGGGTTGAAGTCAGAAATAGGAAAGGAGCAGTCACCTTGTTGGGAGTTTTCTATAGGCCCCCCAATAGCAGCAGAGATGTGGAGGAACAGATTGCGAAACAGATTTTGGAAAGGTGCAGAAGTCACAGGGTAGTAGTCATGGGTGACTTCAACTTCCCAAATATTGAGTGGAAACTCTTTAGATCAAATAGGTTGGATGGGGTGGTGTTTGTGCAGTGTGTCCAGGAAGCTTTTCTAACACAGTATGTAGATTGCCCGACCAGAGGGGAGGCCATATTGGATTTGGTACTTGGTAATGAACCAGGGCAAATGATAGATTTGTTAGTGGGGGAGCATTTTGGGGGTAGTGACCACAATTCTCTCACTTTCACTTTAGTAATGGAGAGGGATAGATGCGTGCAACAGGGCAAGGTTTACAATTGGGGGAAGGGTAAATACGATGCTGTCAGAGAAGAACTGAAGTGCATAAGTTGGGAATAGGCTGTCAGGGAAGGACATAATTGAAATGTGGAACTTGTTCAAGGAACAGATACTACGTTTCCTTGATATGTATGTCCCTATAAGGCAGGGAAGAGATGGTCGAGTGAGGGAACCATGGTTGACAAGAGAGGTTGAATGTCTTGTTAAGAGGAAGAAGGATACTTATGTAAGGCTGAGGAAACAAGGTTCAGGCAGGGCGCTTGAGGGATACAAGATAGCCAGGAGGGAACTGAAGAAAGGGATTAGGAGAGCTAAGAGAGGGCATTAAAAATCTTTGGCGGGTAGAATCAAGGAAAACCCCAAGGCTTTTTACACATATGTGAGAAATACGAGAATGACTTGAGCGAGGGTGGGTCTGATCATGGACAGCAGCGGGAGATTGTGTATTGAGTCAGAAGAGATAGGAGAGGTGTTGAGCGAGTACTTTTCTTCAGTATTTACCAATGACAGTGGCCATTTTGTTGGAGAGGACAGTGTGAAACAGACTGGTAAGCTCGAGGAGATACTTGTTAGGAAGGAAGATGTGTTGGGCATTTTGAAAAACTTGAGGATAGACAAGTCCCCCGGGCCTGAGGGGATATATCCAAGGATTCTATGGGAAGCAAGAAATGAAATTGCAGAGCCGTTGGCAATGATCTTTTCGTCCTCACTGTCAACAGGGGTGGTACCAGGGAATTGGAGAGTGGCGAATGTCGTGCCCCTGTTCAAAAAAGGGAATAGGGATAACCCTGGGAATTACAGGCCAGTTAGTCTTACTTCGGTGGTAGGCAAAGTAATGGAAAGGGTACTGAGGGATAGGATTTCTGAGCATCTGGAAAGACACTGCTTGATTAGGGATAGTCAGCACGGATTTGTGAGGGGTAGCTCTTGCCTTACAAGTCTGATTGAATTCTTTGAGGAGGTGACCAAGCAAATGGATGAAGGTAAATCAGTGAAGGGGTGTACATGGATTTTAGTAAAGCATTTGATAAGGTTCCCCATGGTAGGCTTATGCAGAAAGTAGCGAGGCATGGGATAGTGGGAAATTTGGCCAGTTGGATAACGAACTGGCTAACCGATAGATGTCAGAGAGTGGTGGTGGATGGCAAATATTCAGCCTGGAGCCCAGTTACCAGTGGCGTACTGCAGGAATCAATTCTGATTTTCATTAATGACTTGGATGAGGGAATTGAAGGGCGGGTCAGTAAATTTGCCGACGATACGAAGATTGGTGGAGTTGTGGATAGTGAGGAGGGCTGTTGTCAGCTGCAAAGAGACATAGATAGGATGCAGAGCTGGGCTGAGAAATGGCAGATGGAGTTTAACCCTGAAAAGTGTGAGGTTGTCCATTTTGGAAGGACATATATGAGTGCGGAATACAGGGTTAACGGTAGGGTTCTTGGCAATGTGGAGGAGCAGAGAGATGTTAGGGTCTATGTTCATAGATCTTTGAAAGTTGCCACTCAAGTGGATAGAGCTGTGAAGAAGGCCTATGGTGTGCTAGCGTTCATTAGCAGAGGGATTGAATTTAAGAGCCGTGAGGTGATGATGCAGCTGTACAAAACCTTGGTAAGGTCACATTTGGAGTACTGTGTGTAGTTCTGGTTGCCTCATTTTAGGAAGGATGTGGAAGCTTTGGAAAAGGTGCAAAGGAGATTTGCCAGGATGTTGCCTGGAATGGAGAGTAGGTCTTATGAGGAAAGGCTGAGGGTGCTTGGCCTTCTCTCATTAGAACGGAGAAGGATGAGGGGCGACTTGATGGAGGTTTATAAGATGATCAGGGGAATAGATAGAGTAGACAGTCAGAGACTTTTTCCCCAGGTGGAACAAACCATTACAAGGGGAGATAAATTTAAGGTGAATGGTGGAAGATATAGGGGGGCTGTCAGAGGTAGGTTCTTTACCCAGAGTAGTGGGGGCATGGAATGCACTGCCTGTGGAAGTAGTTGAGTCAGAAACATTAGGGACCTTCAAGCGGCTATTGGATATGTACATGGATTACGGTAGAATGATGAGGCGTAGATTAATTTGTTCTTAATCTCAGACAAAAGTTCGGCACAACATCTGGGCCGAAGGGCCTGTTCTGTGCTGTATTTTTCTATGTTCTAATTGTAAGTTATTTTCTTGTGCGATGTTGAAAACGTTTTCATACTGTGTTAATAACAACGTTTATTTTTAATAAACCATCCCTATTTTGCGTGAAAATGCTCCTGGAGTGAGGTTTCCTCACAGCCTTACAAAATTAAAATAAAATATTGGGGTTTCTTTCCAGTATCCCAACCGCTATTGGTGTTTGATCTGGGATCGTTATACCCAAGTAGATGTAGCCATGCTACACCAGACATCATCAAGAAACAGGCTGTGAAGCACTCATCAGTGTGTGTCAGAATTAGTTGCAGACTGCATCCAACACAACACAACTTCACTATCATGAGGTCCTAGCTCCTGAATATGGCAAGCATCTGAGGAGGTTGAAGAGGAGGAGCAGAAGAAATGGAGGAGGCAATTAACTATTTATTTTGATTTCAATTGCAGTGAATGTGCCCCAATTCCCCACTCACCTTACCATCACTCTGTTACTGATTATCAGAGTCTTTGCCACACATGCTGAAAATCAAAGTCACCACAAAACAACCATTTTGAATCAACTTCGTCAAGCAATCTTTTTCCTGCCAAAGGCTTTTTTCAGGGAGATTGAGGGAAGGGTTACCTCGTTCATATGGGGAGGGAAGGTGGCCAGAGTGAGAAAGGTGCTGCTACAGAGGGGAAGGCAGGCAGGGGGTTTGGGTCTCCCGAACCTGATGTACTACTACTGGGCGGCGAATGTGGAGAAGGTGCAGAGCTGGGTCCGAGGGGTTGATTCCCAGTGGGTCAGAATGGAGGTGAGTTTGTGCAGGGGATCGGGACTGAAAGCACTAGCAACAGCGCTGCTCCCGATAGCTCCAGGGAAATACTCAGGGAGTCCGGTAATAATAGCTTCATTGAAAATCTGGAGGCAGTTTCGCCAACACTTCGGGTTGGGGGCAGGGGCAAGGGAAATGCCGATTCGGGGAAACCACAGATTTGAGCCAGGGAGGCAGGATGGAAGTTTTCGGAAATGGGAAGAGAAGGGGATTAAGACGCTATAAGATTTGTTTCTTGGGGGTCGGTTTGCAGGATTGAGGGGGCTGGAAGCGAAGTATGAGCTGGAGCAGGGAGAAATGTTTAGATACATGCAGGTTCGAGATTTTGCCAGGAAGGAGATGCAGAGCTTCCCGGAGGAGCCGGCCTCCACATTGCTGGAGGAGGTGCTGACGACAAGGGGGCTGGAGAAGGGGGTAGTGTCAGCGGTTTACGGTGTTATTTTGGAAGAGGACAAGGCACCACTGGAAGGGATCAAAGCAAAGTGGGAGGAAGAGTTGGGAGAGGTTATAGAGGAGGGGGTCTGGTGTGAGGTGCTTCGGAGAGTAAATGCCACCTCATGTGCGAGGTTGGGGCTAATACAGCTGAAGGTAGTATACAGAGCACACCTCACGTGGGCGAAGATGAGCCGATTCTTTGAAGGAGTAGAAGATGTGTGTGAGCGTTGCATGGGGGGGAGGGGTGCGAATCACGTTCATATGTTTTGGTCCTGTCCAAAGCTAGAAGAGTACTGGAAGGGGGTTTTATGGGTAATTTCCAAGGTGGTGGACGTGAAACTGGACCTGGGTCCCCGGGAGGCCATATTCGGGGTGTCGGACCAGCCAGGGTTGGAAACGGGTGCAGAGGCAGATATCATAGCCTTCGCCTCATTGATAGCCCGAAGGCGGATCCTGTTGGGATGGAGAGCAGCCTCTCCACCTTCTGCCCTGTCGGGCGGGGGGACCTGTTGGAATACTTGACCCTTGAAAAGGTTAAGTTTGAACTGAGGGGAAGGACGGATGGATTCTACAAGTCATGGGCATTATTCATTACGCACTTTCAAGAACTGGATAACATCGAACATTAGTTGGGGGGGATGGAGGGGGGGAGGGGGGCTGTGTGTATTAAGGGTGACTATGGGTAATCCCTGATTCCTTTTTATCATTTGTTTATGTAAACATGCGGGCTGATGTTTGGGGGTTGGTGGGAAGATGGGATCGTTGTTATTGTTATGGGGATTGACATATTTGTTGCTGATTATTGTTTATGGGTGTGTATTCGGGAGAAGATGTGAAAAAGGAGAATAAAATATTTTATAAAAAAAACTCTGTCAAACAATCCATCCAACATTCCAGTCAAAAGCCATTTGACTGGAATATTAGATTGTTTGCTTGTCACATTATTCTTGTGCCTTCCCTTAGTGCCTGACTAGCCTTTGCCTGTCTTGGTGCCCCTGAACAGAGCTACACAAGTGGCTGCAGCATCGCTGGTGGAAGGCTGATGACTTTCAGTGATGGTTTTGCAGGACACCCGTGGGCAGATCTGGGTTTAGGAGCCTGATGTCAGACTGCACCACCTTGGCATGGATGGCAGCAGTTTGTGCTGGTTAGCTGAGAGGCAACTGCAGGCACTAGCAGAGTGGCAGTGGTAGGAGGGCAAATGCTGTCACCTTGAGAGGACAACGGGTTTGCGCTCCAAGGGGAGGCAGCACCTCAACAAGGCTAGTGAGACAGACGGTTGATGAACTACTGTTTGCGCCTGAAAGACCCAATGAGCACTGGTATCTGTGGTGATCTTTGTGAGGGGTTTCCAGGATGGAAGGTGTAATGATCACAAACACACACAAAGCACTTTTGAAGAACTAAACTAATTTCATTAACACTACTAAATTTGAGTTCAACACTTATTCTAAATAGCAAACATACGTGTAAGAATTAAACTACACTCACTAACACTATCTCTACTAACTAGAACTATTATATCTCAACTAGCTCTGCAGTACACTATGAATCTTGTCTTCTTCAGCTCCAATCTAATCTCCCCCCCCCCCCAAGTCCAAGAGCCAGCGCAATTTATAGTACTGTCCCTTAACCCCCTCTAGTGGCTCGGCTTAACATAACATTAACTCTTCACATGCTGTACATTTGTATAATGTCATGGTATCTTTTGGCAGCAAGCTGTGTTTGCAAGGCAACAAGCTGAACTTGGATGATGACATCTGAGTTTCCATGCAGCATCTAGATGTTTAATACTTTCTGCTTTTCTGCAATGGAAGCTGAGGTACGTATCAATGGTTGGATCCTCCAGGGTTCTCATAAAGTTCAGTAGAACAGTAGTCAGCACTGTTGCTTCACAGTGCCAGGGTCCCAGGTTCGATTCCCGGCTTGAGCCACTGTCTGGGCGGAGTCTGCACATTCTCCCCGTGTCTGCATGGCTTTCCTCCGGGAGCTCAGGTTTCCTCCCACAAAGTCCCGAAAGACGTGCTGTTAGGTGAATTGGACATTCTGAATTCTCGTTCAATGTACCCGGTCAGGCGCTGGAATGTGGCAACTAGGGGATTTTCACAGTAACTTCATTGCAGTGTTAATATAAGACTACTTGTGACAATAATAAAGATTATTATAAAAAAAAGTTGACCACTATTTACATGTTGAAAAGGATGGGTTTCAAGCTCTGCCCAAAGCCCTGTGCCAACTTGGTGCCAGATGCCCTGTGCTTCTTGACTGTAACAAGCTTTATGGCAGGCCTGTGTATGTACCAAGCATTAAATTGTGCATACCTATCAGCCTATCTCTGGAGGCTGCCACATCAAAGTCTACATCTTTGGGGGCAGCACGGTAGCATGGTGGTTAGCATAAATGCTTCACAGCTCCAGGGTCCCAGGTTCGATTCCCGGCTGGGTCGCTGTCTGTGTGGAGTCTGCATGTCCCCGTGTGTGCGTGGGTTTCCTCCGGATGCTCCGGTTTCCTCCCACAGTCCAAAGATGTGCGGGTTAGGTGGATTGGCCATGCTAAATTGCCCGTAGTGTCGTAAAAAGTAAGGTTAAGGGGGGGGGGGGGGTTGTTGGGTTACGGGTATAGGGTGGATACGTGGGTTTGAGTAGGGTGATCATTGCTCGGCACAACATCGAGGGCCGAAGGGCCTGTTCTGTGCTATACTGTTTCTATGTTCTATGTTCTATCTGAGACTCCTTGGCCAGAACCTATGTGTGGCCTCACCCTTCAAGAGGCTTGTTCCTGTGAGTTTTTTCCGCTGCCCTGGCTGCAGGCCACATTACAAGAGACTCACCATTCATAGATCCTGGGTTTACATTACCCTCTAAATTACAGGCATTACCAATATTTGAGTGGGTGTCTGGATGTGAGAGATCGAATTACAGGTTTTCATCATCAAAACTTTATTTCTGCTTCGACTTCATTTTCCCACATAAATGCCAGGCAAGATGGCAGCTCTTAGGTATCTGAAGGGAGAAAGGCACAAGAGTAGGTTTCGGATACAGAAAATGGGGGAAAGCAATACACAATTACTCAGTACCATGTTTAGTACTGGCTGTATACCACTCATATTTAAATTAGCAGGCAGCAGGATGTTTGCAAGCCACCTGCATTGCACATACAGGCACAGATTTGTCATACATCGAGATCCATGTGGCAATTTTCAACTTATATCCAATTTTTGTGTATTGTGCCGTGAGGGGGTTAAATAATAACCTTGTAATAAAGAAGCCTCTTGTGAAAAGTGATCATTATACAATAGAATTTTATATTGCGTTTGGAAATGATTTAGTTAAGTTTGAAACTAGCATGTTATCGAGGTATGAGGGAACAGTGGCTAATGTGAACTGGGGAACTAGATTGACAAAAGAAATGGTAGATCAGCAATGATAAACATTTAAAGAGTTCATTAATAATTTGCATTAGTTCGAGGAATAAAAAGCCCATGTGAAAAGTGGTCGAAATTAAGAGAAATTAAGATACTATTAGTTGAAAAGAAAAACCCTACAAAGCTGCCAGAAAGATTAATGAGCCTGAAACTTGGAAGAATTTTAAAATTCAGCTAAGAATGACCAAGAAATTTGTAAAGAAAACGGAATATGTGAGCAATCAAGCTGGAGATATAATCACGGATTGTAAAAGCTTCTATAAATATGTAAAAAGGATCATATTATTGAGAGTAAACAATGGGGCCTTCGAGGCAAAGATTGGAAAAATTAAAATGGCGAATATGAAATGGTGGACGCAATCGATTCATTAAATAGGGGTCCCGAGTCTACTCTTGGTCAGTGGGTCAGCTGAGCAGTGAGCCAGAGATGGTTTCCTGATTGGCTGCCTTCACACTCACCCTATTATTCAGGACAGCTGGAGGGTTCCCAGTGCTGCCAACCAGTCAGGACTGGCAGCTTTTGAGCCTCGGCAATCCCATCAGGAGAAGTGTGCATTGCTGAGACAAACTGGAGAACTTGAGGCTGCCTCAATGTGGAGGTCCCTCGGAGGTTTAAAACTCAATGAAACCTTGAGAGGCCATGCAGATGAGCCCCTCAAACCAGACTGGACTCTAGTGGAAGCGTTTGGGCCACAGATGCAGCCTTTCAAGAAGACGACCTCCTCTTTGGGGCATGAACCCTTTGGCTCACCTCTTTTTCAGCAGTGTTGCACTTATTACATAAAATAGGGGCTATGTGATTAGAATAATTTGATGATTGGTCGACAGACTGAAAACAGACAGGAGGAATAAATGGGTCATTTTTAAGTTGTCGATTGTAATTAGTGAGGTACCGCATGGATCAATTATTTACAGTTTATATTAATGGCTTCGATGAGGGAAATGAGTATAATGAGACAATGTTACATTGGAAAGTGAACTGTGACAAAGACACAGGAGTTGCAAAGATATTTATACAGATCAAATGACTGAGAAAGAACATGGTAGATAGAATATAATATGAAGAAATGTAAGTTATCCACTTTTGCAGGATAAATAGAAAAGCAGGATGTTTTTTACATAGTGAACTATTAGGAAAATGATGATATTCAGAGGGATTTAGGTTCTCTTGTGCAGGAATCACAAAAAGTTAACAAGCAGGAGCAGCAACAAGAGAAAGTGTTTGCTACAAAAGCTTGAGTATAAGAGAAGTCTTACTGCAGTTTTATAAGCCCTTGATGTGACAGTATCTGGAATACAATTTTGGTCTCTGTAGGGGTATAATTTCTTTAGAGTGACTGCAACAAATGTTCACCATGACAATTATACAAATCTTGATTGAGAATGTTAACTGTGAAAATTGGAGCTAATAAAAAGTAAATGTTTATTAGGAATTATTATTGTGCTTTGACTGACATCATTGTAACTATTATCTATTCAGGTGACATAATAGACCGAGGGACAGATTTTCCCATTCCAATGGGCAGGTGAAAGAGGCGAAGGGGATCAGTAATCTAAAATTGTGATGGTGGTGGATTCAAGATTGATTCTGCAGACCTTGGAGGTTCAAGCACAATATAGAGCTTTATTTAGAAGATGTTAACATTACAAGCTGCGATGTTAGACTGCCCGTTTTCCCACACAAACAGCCGATGCCGATGACGTCATGTAATCGTCCTCTTAAAGGGCCCCTGTTCAGCAGCAAGCCTGCTTGTGAGGACATTAACATGCACTATGAAAAGATAACATTTCCTCTCCCTTTAACCCAAAGGTCCCTGACACAATAAACAGTGTAATATTAACCATCAATTAGCAACGTGAACGATCAATCAACAACGACGGACAATATATCAAACATTTCAGAGGTTGTCGTTCTCTGTGTGGTTGTTGGTGCATCTGCATTTTGGAACTTGCTGCAACCTCTACTGTCTTTGGCTTGGTGTGAGCGTTGTCAATGGTTATCTTAACTGGAATCGAAATCGTGATCTGAGGTTGATTCGGTGTTTGATTCGCAATTGAAGTGCTGACTTCCCCAGTTGGTTTGGTTATTGTCAGGGTCTCAGAAAGGTCCAAGTCATCTCTTGGCAAAGCTGAACCTGGACTCTTGTCAGTTATACCCCTGGCAGATTTGTTCTTGTTGCCAAAAGTTGATCTGTAGGCCTACGCTGTATTACATGGTCTCGGGTTTGTATGGTGTAGGAGACTGGTCTTGCCTGTGCTAAGATGGTGGCAGGTATCCAGTTTTCACTTGTGATATAATTTCTTGCCAGAAACTTTTGACCCTGGCAAAATACACAACTTTTAGTCTTGTTCTCCTGCGTAGGACCTGATCCTGCTGCTTTTTCTTGACAATTTATTTTCTCTTGGGTGGTTTTAGAAAATCAAATGCTGTGTGTAGCTGATGTTTAACCATTAGCAATGCCAGAGAAACATGGCTTGCTGAATGCTCAGTATTCGTGTTCGTGAGCAGGAATTGACTCAATAAATTTCGACAATGAAACTTGTCCTCTGGTTACTGTTAACCAATATTTAATCGTCTGTACAAAATGTTCCCCCAGCTCATTTCTGAATGGGTGATAAGGAGTGGACCGAGTGTGCTGAATTCTGTTTTCCAAGTAGTTTATGAAGTCTTGAGATATGAACTGCAGTCCATTATTGCTCACTAGTGGGCGGCACACTGGTTAGCATTGTTGCTTCACGGCACCAGGGACCTGGGTTCAATTCCCGGCTTAAGTCACTGTGCGGAGTCTGCACATTCTCCCCATGTCTGCGCAGGTTTCCTCCAGGCACTCCGGTTTCCTCCCATAGTCCAAAGATGTGCAGGTTAGGTGGTCATGCTAAATTGCCCTCAGTGACCACAAAGGTTGGGTGGGGTTACTGTATTACGGGGATAGGGTGGAGGTGTGGGCTTAGGTAGGGTGCTCTTTCCAAGGGCCGATGCAGATGCGATGGGCCGAATGGCGTCCTTCTGCACTGTAAATTCTATGATACCAGTTGTTCAGCGGAACCAAATCTGTTGAAGATTTACCTAATCTCTCAATTGTTTTCTCCAATGAAATGTACTTCATAATGGCAACTTCAGGCCATTTCGAATGAACATCAACTAGAATGAGAAATACGTGACCTTCAAACTGTCTGGTGTAATCAACATGTATCATTCTGGCTATTCCCACGGGTGCAACGGGACTAATAGTGGTAGGTTCCGCACTTTTACACAGGAAAAACGTATACTGCTTTCTCCTCGATTTCGGCATCTAGCCCGGCCACAAAAAATAGCTCCTGGCTATCTCCTTAATTTTTACAATGCCACAGTATCCTTCATGTAATTGGTTACTACACATTTTCTTAATAATGGTGCAATGATGACTCTCATTCCCCAGAGGAGACAACTTGCCATGCGGATAACTCAAGTCTTCGGGTGAAATATGGCTTTGGCTCAGGGTTTGGCCCTTTCTGCCATACTTTCTGCACATGTTGTCTTTGCACCAACAATCTGCTGCTAAGTGCTCAGTTTTTGGACACTGAAAACCCCAGCCATTTTTCTATATGGAAGGACCTGCATGTGCAAAATGTGTAAAGGGTTTTTAGTGATTTTTCTGGTGGCTGCAACTGTTATTTGGCTCCCCTGTTGGCAGCTTTCATGCAGGGTTGACTTCAATTCTTTATTATTTTTCTGGGTGCCTACTAATGCCTACCTCGTCGCCAGTTTTTATGTGATAGATTGAAGATCGAGACTGCAGGTCTTGGAGTTTCAACCAAAACGTAGAGCTTTATCATGAAAGGGGCTAACACTATAGGATGCAATGTTAGACGTCACGCAATCGTTCTCTTAAAGTGGCCTTATTCAGCTACGTGGCTGCTTGTGAGAAACACTGAAAACACTATGAATAAACAACAATGATGTGATTTCTGCCTAGTGCCATTTTGACCAATGTGGGAAAAGGGGCAGGTGATGATCAGAGCAAACAAATGGGATGTCAGGACTGCTAAGTTGCTGCCTTCCTCATTTTTGTATTTGAAGCAGTTTGAAATTTTCAGAACGATATGTGGATTTCTGAAGCTTGTATGAATCATATCAGGTCAGCAGGGGCATGAACCATGGGAGCAGCCTATTATGGAGTCAGGAACCTTTTGACAGATACATTTAAACATTTTCCCAACTTCACTCATCATTGACTAGTGTATGAAAATTTATTTTTTAATGCTCTAATTGCTATTAGGGCAGTGTTCTTAAAAAGATAAATGACCACTAAATTGACCAGTATTGTGAAAGTATTTGTATCAATTTGAATGTATTTTCGTCTGCATTCTGAGATTCAGTTTTAGATTATTTGTGTTTTTACATTATTTCGGAACCTAGCCATTTGTGGAGCCTTTGAAGCAGTGGAACAGATTGCTGATTTTTGAAATTTACAGCCCAGCCATGTGTTAAGCCTTTGAAATAGTCCATCTGTCCTACTGCTTCGAAGTCTTTAATGTACTCAGCTCATGAGACTTTGTTGATACAGTTGTTTAATCGAATCTCATTATGAATGTCTGGCTGAGCTTCAGACCCCACTAATTGATTCAGCTCGGGGGTGGGGAGTTGTTGTTGACAAGAAAACCATGGTCTTCTTTGGAAATGGCGGCTCTGACTGCATCCTGTCCTCACCATCCCACTATGAAAATAGCATGGATTGACACTGCTGGGCAGGAGGTGGGATAATGATGTTGCAAAATGGCCCGACTTGTGAATCGCACCTTGAAGGGGAATATCTGTTCCCTCATCTTTAACATGTGTGCAATAGTTCATGAGAATCACAAATTGAAAAGTGTGCTCAGTCTTCTACATTGTCGTAGTGACAGTGTAGCATTGTCAGTAGGAGACCATTTGGGCCATTGAGTCCACGGCAGCTCTCTGTTGAGCAATCGGGTCAGTGCCATTCCCTCGCTTACATTCCTTGTCGTCCTGAAATCTATTTCCCTTTACTGCCCATCCAATTTGCTTTTGAAATCATTAGTCTGAAGTCTGTCTCTACCACCCTCACAGGCAGCAAGTGCCAGGTCATTACAACTCGCTATGCAAATAAATTTTTCTTCACAATCCCCCCTTCATTATTTGCCCAAAATCTGAAATCAGTGTCCTCGCGGCCTTATTCCATCAGCTAATTGGAATAGCTTTGATATGTCTACCTCATTTAAACCTGTCATAATCGTGTACACCTCTGATCAACACATCAAATCTCTCCTCAATATCCTTTGCTCCAAGGAGAACCGCTCTAGTTTCTCCAACCTAACCTTGAGATGATTCTGATTGTGTCTACATTCATAGACATTTTCTGAAATTTAATTAAAATCTGTTTTCAAAAAAATCTAATTATTTCAGGTTATTATTTTGATGGAACATAGGAACACACAGCCAAGTAGCATGAGTTGTCCATTCAGCCTTTCGAGCCAAGTTGCCGTAGTCTAACATTCAATGTTTAGTAGCATCTGGCTGAATGCTTAGGTGCCCGGTAATTTTGTTTAATTATCAGTGTTGGTGTGTCTTATATATTTGAAACTGACTTTCAAGGCATTTTAGAGGAGTGTTGCATAAAAAAATTATTTTTTAATATCTTGTTTTTTTAAATTTCCAATTAAGGGGAAGTTTAGCGTGTCCAATCCACCTACACTGCAAATCTTTGGGTTGTGGGTGTGAGACCCACACAAGCAGAGCGAGAATGTGCAAACTCCACATGGACAGTGAAGAAATTCTATGAAATTCTAAGTACAGTAATAAAGTTAGTTTGAGAGCAGGAACCAACTGATAGGGCAGGTAATTACCATGAAGGGAAGTCCTCTTTGTCCATTCATCTTGAATTTCAGTTTGTTGGTTGGGAATTGGGAAGAACATTTGAATCAATGGCCCAGGAACCCTTCAAAATATTTTCAAACATTTTTCTTGACCATCCCGCTTCCTCTTTTTGGGGTATTCCTTGGCACATTCAACGTTCACAAATAAGTTTCTAATCTCACACAGCATTTCTCGTCTCACACAGCGGCATGGTAGCACAGTGGTTACCACTGTTGCTTCACAGGGCCAGGGACCCGGGTTTGATTCCCGACTTGGGTGACTGTGTGGAGTCTGCACGTTCTCCCCATGTATGCGCGGGTTTCCTCCGAGTGCTCCGGTTTCCTCCCACAGTCCAAAGATGCGCAGGTTAAGTGGATTGGCCATGCTAAATTGCCCTAAGTGTCCAAAATTTAGTTGGGGTTTTTGGTTATGAGGATAGTGTGGAGATGTGGGCTTACGTAAGTGCTCTTTCAGCGGCCGGTTTAGACCTGATGGGCCGAATGGCCTTCTTCTACACTGTAATAAAAAATCTATTTGTGATGTTTGTTCCTCTTCATTTTCTGCAACAAACCAGTGGATATATTCACCTTTGCATTTACTATAGGTTCATCAGACCTTTCAATATGTCTTCAGCATGAACAATGGTCCTGAATTAAAACCATCTTGGAATAAAACAATGCCATGAGAACTAGTTCTGTGAATATTAAAAGTTTAGTATTCACATTTGCCTTGTTAATAGAAGTTGACTGAGCAAGAACACTAAAGTAAGGAGTTTAACATAAAATAATTAAATTCTCAATGAGGAATTTCCTCAAAATAATCTAGTTAGTTATAGTTTTAATGGATAATTACAGCTAGACCTACTTTTGATCCACTTAATTGCTTTGTAGAAGGACAGCAGAATAATCTAAGATTTAATGCATTAATATCTTCACATTTGTGATGTGGAGATGCTGGCGTTGGACTGGGGTGAGCACAGTAAGAAGTCTTACAACACCAGTTTAAAGTCCAACAGGTTTGTTTCAAACACGAGCTTTCGGAGCACTGCTCCTTCCTCAGGTGAATGGAGAGGTCCATTCACTCTCCATTCACCTGAGGAAGGAGCAGTGCTCCGAAAGCTCGTGTTTCAAACAAACCTGTTGGACTTTAACCTGGTGTTGTAAGACTTCTTACTGTGTTCACATTTGTAAGCACCTTTTAACAGTTTTTACAATATAAACACCATGATTCCTATTTAAAATAGAATTGTTTTTGCAAACTGTCATACTGTAATTACACTTTCTCTACTAGATATGCAGCAGTACCACTACTGGGAGGAAGGTGTAATTGCAACCTAAACATATGTTTTTAAATAAACATATGATTTTAAATTACACTTGTGTGCCACGGATGAATTATCCCCAAACTCTTACAGTTTTAACAGGCAAACACAAAAAACTATATTTGTAATAAAATATACTATAAACTATATCTGTGATAGTTATGTACCTGATACTTCAAAATGAAGTAATTCATATTGTTGTTGATAATGTGTTCTATGTGCCGACAAACAAATATTTGACCTCAGCATAATCAAAGACCCCCTCCCACCTGGGTTATTCTCGCTTCCAACCTCTTCCATTGAGCAGAAAATATCAAAGTTTGAGAACACCCACAAACAGATTCAAAAACAGCTTCTTCCCCGCTGTTGCCAGACTCCTGAATGACCCTTTTAGGATCTGAACTGATCATCCTACGCATATTGTCTACAGTTGTAGCACTATGTACCATATACTTCACTCGTTGTCTATGTTTATGTCTTTTCATTATGTGTCTTTGTGTATTTATCATATGTTCTATGTTTTCATATGTGGAGCGATCTGCCTGGACTGTACGCAGAACAATACTTTTCACTGTACCTCGGTGCACATGACAATAAATCTAAATCCAATTCCAACAAGGCCAGCAACAAAAATGGGCAAAAATATTGTGTATTCTGGAAATCTGAAATGAAATGAAAATGAAAATCTGAAATATAAACAAAAATGCTGTAAATGCTCAGCATTTCCAGGCAGCATCTAAGGAGAAAGAAACACAGCTAATAGCAGAAAGATGGGATGCTGTTCATCAAGTTCTGCTGAGCTTCACTGCGCTTCCTAGGAGGCCAAATATAGGCCAGAGTGGGAGTGGTAAGAATAGTTAAAACAGCAAGCAAGCCGACATTCTGAATCATACTAGCAGAATGGACAGAGATGTCAGCAAATTGAGCAGCCAATTTGCATTTGGCCTCCCCAATGTAGAGGAACAGCATTTCATCCTTCAGTTAGGCACTTTTCAACCTTCTGGAGGCATATTGAGTTCAACCGCTCAATATGAGCATAACCGCTGTTCCCATTTTTTGGGCAGCAGACATGAATTTGAAAATGATCATGATACAGGGAATTCAGCCAATCATGCCTGTGCTGACTCTCTGCAAGAACAATTCACCCGAGTGCTACTCCCCTGTTTTTTTCCCAAAAGCCCAGCAGATATTTCCTTTTCAAATGATGATCCAATTCCCTTTTGCCACAACTGAATCTGCCTCCACCACACTCCCAGGGAGTGTATTCGAGATCCTAATTAGGTGATTTGGACATTCTGAATTCTCCCTCAGTGTGTCCGAACAGGCGCCGGAATGTGGCGACTAGGGGCTTTTCACAGTAACTTCATTGAAGCCTACTCGTGACAATAAGCGATTTTCATTTCATTTTCATTTTCATTTATTTTGCCAATTACCTGATAATCAGTGCTCTCTGGCTGTCGGTCCTCCCTCTAAGTTTCTCCCTATGTGTTAGGACCCCCTCATGATTTTGAATATCTCAATCGAATAATCTCTCAATGTTCTCTTCAAGGAGAACAATCCCAGTGCCTTTAATCTATCCACTTAACTGACGTTTCTCACTCCTGGAACTATTAGGTTCCGTGGGCTGCACGGTAGCATTGTGGATAGCACAATCGCTTCACAGCTCCAGGGTCCCAGGTTCGATTCCGGCTTGGGTCACTGTCTGTGCGGAGTCTGCACATCCTCCCCGTGTGTTTGTGGATTTCCTCTGGGTTCTCCGGTTTCCTCCCACAGTCCAAAGATGTGCAGGTTAGGTGGATTGGCCATGCTAAATTGCCCTTAGTGTCCAAAATTGCCCTTAGTGTTGGGTGGGGTTACTGGGTTATGGGGATAGGGTGTTGTTGCTCGTTTTACTGGAGTGTGATTAACACGCCTCCGTTTAAAGGCCGTGTGCTTAACACTACCATGGCTCTGTATGTGTAATTATGCTCGGAGTCGCCAGGTGCCGTATTGAGACACCGTCACAAGTATATCAAGGTCAGGTTCAAAGTAATAAATCCATACACCGATTAGTAAGTCCAAACGATTGGTGTTTATTATAACAAATATAATAAATACACATGCATACGCTAAAGAGACTAACTTACTTCTAATACTAAACAACTAAATACTTATCTAGACAGGAACAGGCAAGGTCAGGGAGCAAGGCCTTCGTCCCGTTCTTGGTCTGTAACTTTCTGATTGGCAAAGTTGTCAAGGGCTAGCAAGGTCTGGATCACGTAGCGATCGTTGTGTTGGCACTTACAGTTCGATGGCTGATGCTCAACGGCCGGTGATGAAACTGGAGTCAGGATGCGATGTAACAGATCTGGGCCGGAGTCTGGAAGCAACAGACCGAACCATGTGCGGGACCTACTCTTATAGGTCCTAGAAGTCCGTGCCCCTTGGGGCGGGTTCTTTCACCTGCTAGGTATCGATTGGGTCTTTCCCAATCGATATCTTTCAAACTCCCCAATCTGAGGGTCGTTCCTCGATGGGTGGGGCGGTCCCTATGGTTCTTTGTTTTGGTTGCTTTGGCGCCATTCTGTCTGGGCGTCTATGGAAAAGTATCCATTGATACTTAAATGTTTCTATTGTCCGGGGTCTGGATCTGGATCACCTCATTACTATGCAGATCTGTTTCCCATTTGCACCTTTGGCTGAAACTCTGCACCTGGCTAGAAACTGGTTTCTGTACGTGCAGAATGCAAAACAGTCTTCTGCAAGCTGTTTGTCCTCACTATGACTGTTTTTCCCTGCAGTCTTAGCAGTTCTCCATTTTATAGCCCAGTGTCCATCTTAGATGGCTACAGTGTTAACCTTGGGTAGGGTGCTCTTTCCAGGAGCTGGTGCAGACTCGATGGGCCGAATGGCCTCCTTCTGCACTGTAAATTCTATGATCTATGATCTATTCTTGTGAATCTTTTCTGTACCTTCTCTAATGCTTTCACATCCCTCCTAAATTGTGGTGCCCAGAACTGGACGCAATAGTCCAGTTAAGGCACTGGTAGTGAATTTGTTATTGCCATTTACAACTCCTCCAGACCTATCTTTGTTTCATTAAATATCCCATTATCAACCTTTTACCTTGTACTGTACCTTTAATAATTTACTTGCCCCTGCCTTCAATTTATTACAATCTGCCCATTAGTTCTTTTCTCTACTGCCCCCATTTCCGTGTAACGCCATTTGCATAAAACCCTATTGTATCTGTAAAATTTTCTAACGAAAGGTCGTTGACCAGCGCTACTTGTACCCACTGGGCTACAGAATCTCCAGCATGTATCTATGATTTCCTTTGTTCTCCAGGGGTGGTACGGCTGTAAAATCAGATGAAGAGCTCCTGGAAGCCGATTATATGCTGAACATTTAGAGGACAAGGGAACAGAATGCCTCCCCTTCACCTATACCAGACGAGCACTATGAGGCTAGAACAATAATGAGACATTTCAGCTGTATTATTTTTGTCTGTAAGCTATCCACAAGACATACACACAGATTGACAGCAAAAAGACTGCCTGGTGCATTGAGCCTGTCTCAAACAGTCACAATGCAACAATTCGGCATACTGTGAGAAGCAAGTGGAGAATATGACAGGCTAGAAAAGGGTAGAGTTGAACATCATGGGCGGGATTCCAAACAGGATCATGGGCCGAAATCAGGAGAGGCGATTGGGCAGAGAATTGATTCCAACGCCGAAATCGCGGCAGGCGCCTATTTAGGGCAGCACGGTAGCATGGTGGTTAGCATAAATGCTTCACAGCTCCAGGGTCCCAGGTTCGAATCCCGGCTGGGTCACTGTCTGTGTGGAGTCTGCACGTCCTCCCCGTGTGTGCGTGGGTTTCCTCCGGGTGCTCCGGTTTCCTCCCACAGTCCAAAGATGTGCAGGTTAGGTGGATTGGCCATGCTAAATTGCCCGTAGTGTCCTAAAAAGTAAGGTTATGGGGGGGTTGTTGGGTTACGGGTATAGGGTGGATACGTGGGTTTGAGTAGGGTGATCATTGCTCAGCACAACATCGAGGGCTGAAGGGCCTGTTCTGTGCTGTACTGTTCTATGTCTAATAGGCATCAGAGTTCTTGGTAAGGAAAGACATGAAATTTGGTCTGCTGTATCCTGCTCATTTGTGGGTCACGTTACAGGAATCAGGAGTTTCATTTTGATACGTCGGAGGAGGCGAGTAAGTTTGTGAGAGACCATGGACTGGGGCCTTGTGAGAACATTGGACTTGGAAGATACCTGTGATGGAAGGGGTTGCGTTTATGTCGTTCCAGGTCTTTGAAGACGTCAGTGATGGTGAAGGAGTTGCGGGGGTTTATGGAGCGAATGGCAGGGTGGACCCATGGAGGTTTAAGAGGCTGAGGGCGAAGGAATTTTCGTTCTTTTCGCATGTCCACTGTGTGTATTCCTGGATTGATTTTATTTGTACTGGACAAGGCGTTGTAAGCGGGGATGGTTGGGTCTGAATATTTAGCGATTGTGGTGACCAACCATGTGCTGCACTCGGTGAACATGAGGGTGGAAAGGGGGACTCCCAGTGGCTACAGTAGAGATTAGATGTGCAGTTGTTGGCAGATAAGGAAGTCTGTGTAGGTGTGACCATCTGGAATTATGTGGAGCATAACAAGACAGGTGAGGTCTCCGCCTCCGCGTTCTGGGAAGCACTGAAGGCAGTTATTACGGGGCACTTTATTTTGATTGAGGCACACAAGGACAGAGTGGAGAGGTTAGTGAGGCAGAGGTTGATGGGAGCCATACAGGTGGTGGAGCAGTAGTACTCGGTTTTACCGGAAGAGGCTCTGTTAAAGGAGAGGCAGAGGCTCCAAATGGAGTTTGGGCTTATGTCTAAAGGGAAGGCGGTGGGGCAATTGTGCAGGGCTAAGGGGGTGATGTCCGATTATGGGGGGAAAGCCAGCAGGATGCTAGTGCATCAGTTAAGGAGGCAGGCAGGTGAGAGAGATTGGACGGATAAGGGATAGTGGGAGTGGGGGGAGGTGAATGAGGTATTTGAGGCTTTTTATCGGAAGCTGTACAGCTCAGGTGGGGGATGAGGGGATGAGACGGTTCTTGGACAGGCTGCAGTTCTCGATGATAGAGGAAGGGAAGGTGCAGGGGTTGGGAGCGCCAATGGGGCTGAGGGAGGCAATGGATTTGAGTGGGGCTTATGCAGTCGAGGAAGGCCCCAGGCCCGGATGGATTCCTGGACGTGGAAATATTGGCGAGGGTCTTGGCAATGTGTATAGAGGATTGTATGCCGGGGGTGATAGTAGAGGACCAAACCAGGGGCGACAGTTGTTGACTAATGTCCGGAGGTTACTAAAGGGGCTGGTTTAGCACAGTGGGCTAAACAGCTGACTTGTATTGCAGAACAATGCCAGCAGCGCGGGTTCATTTCCCGTACCAGCCTCCCCAAACAGGCGCCGGAATGTGGCGACCAGGGGCCTTTCACAGTAACGTAATTGAAGCCTACTCGTGACAATAAGTGATTATTATTATTATTATTATGTGATCATAAAATATTAAAGCATGCCGCTGTTCAGAGAGACTTGGGTGTGCTAGTGCATGAGTCACAGAAGGTTGGTTTACAAGTGCAGCAGGTGATTAAGAAGGCAAATGGAATTTTGTCCTTCATTGCTAGAGGGATGGAGTTTAAGACTAGGGAGGTTATGTTGCAATTGTATAAGGAGTTGGTGCGGCCACACCTGGAGTATTGTGTTCAGTTTTGGTCTCCTTACTTGAGAAAGGACGTACTGGCGCTGGAGGGTGTGCAGAGGAGATTCACTAGGTTAATCCCAGAGCTGAAGGAGTTGGATTATGAGGAGAGGTTGAGTAGACTGGGACTGTACTCGTTGGAATATAGAAGGATGAGGGGGGATCATATAGAAACATTTAAAATTATGAAGGGAATAGATAGGATAGATGCGGGCAGGTTGTTTCCACTGGCGGGTGACAGCAGAACTAGGGGACATAGCCTCAAAATAAGGGGAAGTAGATTTAGGACTGAGTTTAGGAGGAACTTCTTCACCCAAAGGGTTGTGAATCTATGGAATTCCTTGCCCAGTGAAGCAGTTGAGGCTCCTTCATTACATGTTTTTAAGGTAAAGATAGATAGTTTTTTGAAGAATAAAGGGATTAAGGGTTATGGTGTTTGGGCCGGAAAGTGGAGCTGAGTCCACAAAAGATCAGCCATGATCTAATTGAATGGCGGAGCAGGCTCGAGGGGCCAGATGGCCTACTCCTGCTCCTAGTTCTTATGTTCTTATGATGCGTCCAGGGGGCCAGGACATGGAGGTGGCAGTGTCGATGGAGAATGCATTTGACTGGGTTAAATGGGCGTATTTGTTTGAGGTGTTGGGATGGTTTGGTTTAGGGCAGCGATTTGTGTATTGGGTGAGTCCCCTAAGACGAGTGTCCGGACGAATAACGCCGGGGATTACACCGGGGTCGAGGCAGGGGTGTCCGCTCTCCCCATTGCTTTTTGCCCGAGTGATTGAGCCGTTGACTCTGGCACTCAGGGCCTCGGGGAGTGGAGGGGTACTGTAAGGGGGGTGGAGCACCGAGTCTCTTTGTACGCGGATGATCTCCTGTTGTATATTTGAAACCCAGTGTGTGTTTCAATAGGATTATGGGGATCTTGGGGGAGTTAAGTCTGTTCTCAGGATAAAAGCTCAGCATGGGGTAGAGTGAGGTGTTCCTGATGAACTCGCAGGGGCAGGGGAGGAATCTGGGAAATGCCATTTCGACTGTTGGGATGAGTTTTCGGTATCTGGGGATACAAGTGGCACAGAGCATGGTGCAGCTGCACAAGTTGAACTTGCCACATTTGATTGAGGGAACGAAGAAGGACTTTAAGAGTGGGCAGCACAGTAGCACTGTGGTTAGCAGTCGCTTCACCACTCCAGGGTCCAAGGTTCGATTCCCAGCTTGGGTCACTGTCTGTGCGGAGTCCACACGTTCTCCCCGTATCTGCATGGATTTCCTCCGGTTTCCTCCCACAGTCCAAAGATATGTGGGCCATGCTAAATTGTCCTTAGTGTCCAAAAAGGTTAAGTGGGGTTACTGGGATTGGGTGGAGGCGTGGGCTTGAGTAGGGTTCTCTTTCCAGGGGCCGGTGAAAACCCAATGGGCTGAATGGCCTCCTTCTGCGCTGTAAATTCTATGATTCTATGGCATTTTGCCGTTATCATTAGCTTTCTTTTTTTCGGGGTAAGTTCTGATAAGAGAAAGAGGGGGTGTGGGCTGGAGGGAGGAGAGGGGGCAGGTTGGTTATGGTTATGGTATGTTGTGTGTTGATATTGTTGCTGTTTTCATTTGATTTGTACATTTGTACATTTGTGAAAATGCCTTCAATAAAAATATTTTTTTTAAATGAATGCCTGGCTGAATTCTAATAAGATTAATACACTTGCATTTCAGCAAATATTGTTTATACAACTGCAGAGGGGAGGGAAAGCTTTGCTTGATTGACATCTCTAATATCTTGCTGTTTCTTTGAAGAGATTTTTTCATTGCTAGTCTCTTTATTTATGCAACATTGAGAAATCTGAGGATAAAAGCTTCTGAAGTTGATACTTCGTGTGACTGTGTTTGATTAACACTTCGAAGAGTTTGCCAGCTGGGCACTTTTTTAGAAGGATGTTTCAAAGCTTCTGCTTATTGTTTTGATTTCAGAATTATTTCAGACTTTCTAGACATACCAATAGCTCATTGGCTCTGTACATATTGGACAGGTGAATGCGGGTATAGAATGCATGGCCTGTATCCTTAAGATCATAAGACGTAGGAGCAGAAGTGGGCCATTTGGCCCATCGAGTCTGCTCCGCCCTTCAACGAGATCATGACTGATCTGATACAATCCTCAACTCCACTTTCCCACCTTATCCCCATAACCCTTGATTCCCTTCCTGACTAAATGTCTGTCTATCTCATTCCTTGAACATGCTTAGTGGCCCAGTGCTTACAGCTCTCTGCAATAAAAAAATCCACATATTCACTACCTCCTCATCTCTGTCTTAAATGGACGGACCCCTGACTTTGAGATTATGCCCTCTGGTCCTAGACCACAAGGGGAAACAACCGTGCAACATCTACCCTGTCAAGCCCCTTGAGAATTCTATATGTCCCAATAAGGTAATGTCTCATTCTTCTAAACTCCGATGAGTACAGACTCAACCGACATAAGAAATTCCCTCCATGCCCGGGACCAACCTAGTGAACCTTCTCTGGGCTGCGTCCAATGCCAGCATATCTTTCCTTTGATAAGGGGACCAAAACTGTTCTTCCAGATGTGGTCTGACTAGTCCCTGTATGGTTTTAGCAGGACTTCCCTCTTTTTATTCTCTATTCCCTTTGAAATAAAGGCCAGCTTTCTATTTGCCTTCCCAATTATCTGCTGAACGCCCATGCTAGCTTTTTGTGATTTATGTAGGAGAATCCCCAAATCCATCTGTGCTGCAGTTTGCTGAAGTCTTTCGCTATTTGAATAATATTCAGCTCCTTTATTCTTCCCACCAAAACTTCACATTTTCCTATATTATGTTCTGCCAAGTTTTTGCCCACTCACCGAACCTGTCAATATCCCTCTATAGACTCTGTGTCATCATCACCCATTTTTGTGTCACCCACAAACTTGGCAATAGTACATTCACTTCCCTCGTCCAATTCATGAATATATATTGTAAATAATTGTGGCCCCAGTATTGATCCTTGTCGCTCTCACTAGTTACAGGTTTCCATCCTGAAAATGCCCTTCTTATCCAAACTATCTGTCTTCTGTTAGTTAGCCAATCTTCTATCCATGCTAATGTACCACCTCAATGCAATGGGCTCTTATTAAGTAGCCATTTGTGTGGTACCTAATTGAACACGCTTTGGAAATACAGGTGAATTACATCTACTGATTCCCCTTTATCTATCCTGCTCATTAACACCTCAAAGAATTCTAATAAATATATCAGGCGTGATTTCCACTTCATGAAGCCATGGTGACTATGCTGACTCTACTTGATTACATTATTTATTTCTAAATGCTCTGCTATTACATCCTTTATAATGGACTCTAACATTTTCTAACTTTAACAATCACAGAAGCTAAGCCAACAGGCCTATACTGAACTGTTTTTGTTTCCCTCCCTTTTTGAATAGGGATGTTACATTGGAAGTTTTCCAATCCTCTGGGACATTTACGAATTTAAGGATTCTTGGAAGATTACTGCTGGTACCATCCACTATCGCTACTTCCTTTAATATCCTGGAATGTAACCATCAGGTCCAGGGGACTTAGCGGCCTTTAGCTCCATTAGTTTCTCTAGTACTGTTTCTCTAGTGATAGTTATTGTATTTATTTCCTCCTCCCTTCTGCCCCTTTAATCAATATTCTTGATTAAAGAATATTTTTGTAATGTTATCAGTGTTTTCCACCAGGAAGATTGATGCAAAGTAATTGTTTAACTCCTCTGCCATTTCCTGGTTACACATTATTATTTCACGATTCTCATTCCCTCATGTTCACTTTGGCCTCGCTTTTCATTTTTACATATTTAAAAAAGCTCTTGCTGTTCATTTTCATATTATTTGATGGTTTACCCTCATGGTTTATCATCTCCCTCTTTATTATTTTTTGGTCATATTTTGTTGGGTTTTAAAACTTTCCCAATCCTCTGACTTACCATAAACTTTGCCGCATTATATATTTTTTTCTATTTATTTTTCTAGCTATCCCTAACTTGCTTGGTTAGCCAAGTTTGATTCAGTCCCTTCCGAGAATCCTTCTCCCTCACTGAGATATATCTTCTTGTCAGTCAAGAACTATTTTTATAAATGTTTGCCATTGCTGATCAACCATATTTCATGCTGAACTCCTTTGCCAGTCCACATCCGTCAACTCTGTACCCATTCCTTTATAATTATCCTTATTTAAGTGTAGCAAGGGCAGCACAGTGGTTAGCACTTTTGCCTAATGCCGCCGAGGTCCCAGAGGTTCAATCCCGGCTCTGAGTCACTGTCCATGTGGAATTTGCACTTTCTCCCCGTATCTGCATTGTTTTCCTCCGGGTGCTCCGGTTTCCTCCCACAGTCCAAAGATGTGCAGTTTTGGTGGATTGGCCATGCTAAATTGCCTCTTAGTGTCCAAAAAGGTTTGGTGGGATTACTGGGTTGCGGGGATAGGGTGGAGGCATAGGCTTAAGTAGGGTGCTCTTTTAAGGGCCGGTGTAGACTCGATGGCCAAATGGCCTCCTTCTGCACTGTAAATTCTATGAACAATGTTAATCCCCCTCACAATACTGTCCCCCGTGACCACCTTATGTACTCCCCTCACTTAAATGGCTCCTGATACTATGGTCAGCCAGCTCATCCACCCTGCAGCCCCCACTCTCATCCAAACAAGCTAAAAGAACATCAAACCTGTTGGGCAATTACAGTGGCTGACACTCCTGCCCTCTGGGTCTCCTTACCCCTGCCTCAGCTGCAGTCATACCTCCTGTACCTGACCACTCTCCAAACCGGAAGATTCTATCCTAATGGTGTGACCGCCTCCTGAAACAAAGTGTCCAGGTAACACTCTCCCTCCCTAATGTGTCGCAGTGTCCGTAGATCAGCCTCCAGCTCAATAACTCTGAGTCGAAGCTCCTCAAGCCTTAGGCACTTACTGCAGACGTGCTTGCCCTGGATAACACCAGTATCCATGAGCTATCACATGCTGCAGCCTTGACACATCACCTATCCTGCTATACCTATGATCTTTAACTAATTACTTCATTGTTTTATTCAATTATTTATTTTCTTTTAGATATGAATTAATCAGATCACAAATTGCAGGACAAATTTAAATCTTGACCACTTATCAAATATCCACCAGGTACTCACCAACAGCTCACCTCCTCCCCTGTGGAACAGCAGAAACCAATCCCTAAAGGATGAAAAAGTTAGAAAAACAAAGGAACACTACCTTCCAACTCCTCGTCAATCTCCGTCTTCTCAATAAATTTCCACACACTGTCCAAAGCTGCAGTCAGAGAGTCTTCAAGGAAGTATCAGCAGAGATAATGAATGCATTGACTGTAATCTTTCAACATTCCCTCCATTCTGGAAGTCCCAGCAGATTGCAAAGCTTCAAATGTCGCACCAGTATTCAAGAAAGGAGGGAGACAGAAAGTTGGAAATTCTACGCAATAGTCTTAACATCTGTCATTGGGAAAATGCTGGTATCCATTATTAAGAAGATAGTAGCAATGTAGTTGGGAGAGGGTGAACCATAATAAGTAAAAGGATAAAAGAGTCTTTGGGTACGATCTAACCAAAGAAAAACAGCGCCCGTTCTGGGCAGGAATTGAGGGGCTATTCACAGTGCTACAAGCAGCAGGAACAACCCAGCTATCTAACAACACTTTTTTTTGGCAGCGGGGGATACCCCCGACCAATCCCGAGGCCACACTCAGTCGTATATCCTACACTGAGGATTCCCTCTCGCCAGGAGGAGATCGGGACGCCATATTTAAATGGTGCCCCAATTCCCGACTCTTGACATAACCTCTGGGCCTCTCCAGTGCCCCAGTACACCCATAAGGGGATCCTCAGGCGCCTCTCACCCCACCTCACATGGGCAAGGCACTCCCAGGCCCAAACCCCAGTGCAGGCAAAATGCCAGCCTGGCACCTTGATACTGCCAACCTGGCACCCTGGAAGTGTCAGGCTGGCACCCAGGTGGCACTTCCGAGGTGCCAGACTGGCAGTGCTAGGATGCACAGATGGCACAAGCAGTGCCAGGGCGCTACCCTGCCCAGTGGTCAACCACCCAGTGGCCTCCGGTCCCAGAGGAGACCCCCCCCCCAAGTGCTGTGCCGCCTTGTCCCTGTTTGTGAGGACCAGTATTGAACTGCGGTCACCTAAGGTCTCCAAGCAAAGGGGTTAAATCCCAAACCCTCGGGTACATCATTCTAGTGCATATTAGAATGAGACTAACCGTTCACTCTAATATGCAGAATTGCCAAATACTGATTCCGTCTCCAATGGGCGGGATCCAGAGCGTGACGTCACGTGAGATCCCGGTATCTACCAGCCCCATTGCACCCTGGGTCAGGCGGGACGTGATCAGTAGATCAAGCCCTTTGTTTCAGATGGTTGTCTTTAGCAGACTGTCGTTCAGACCAAGCTTTCAGGTCAAAATTTCTGCTTTCCAGTCTGCGATGGTTTTGACTGTAGATTCATTCAGTACCCGTAGTTTCATAAATACAGCAGCTCATATCATTTCTGGAGAAAACAGGTGTCCAGGTCTCCACTCTGCTTTCCTTAGGTCTCTGGAAATCACCCTACTCAGGCAGGATCCAATCATCACTTGTTACCGGGCAGAATAGGGCCTTCTGGTCAATTCATTGTCCACAAACCAACCAATTGAACTGAGTCCCACCCCATCTTTCAGGTTCCACAGAGTCTGTGTTCTGTTGCCCAAAGCTAGCAGCACCATAAACTATGTTGCAACTTTTTCAATTCATCCTTCTCTCTGCTGCTTGACTTAAAGATACAGGCTTGCAGTGCCAGAGTGCCCAGGTGCCAGGGGTCGGGCCTAGGGTAAAGAAGGGTGAGGGGAGATTCCCGAAGGTCCACTCAATGTTGGGGGATGAGGGGGGTGGTCGGAAAAGCAGGGTGGGCCTGAAGGTTCGAGGAGGGGAAGACTGGGGCAACTGCTCAAAATGGTGTCCCCATCTGCGAGGAGCCCATAAGTGCGGCCTCAGTGAAGAGAATCATCGAAAAGCTAAAAGAAACCGGCAAAGTGCCGTTGAATAACGGGGTCATTCTTGGGGCTACAGGCATCCAGAAAAAGCCCTGCTAAATGCATCATTCAGTGGACCTTAAATCAAGTCAGCTGAATCACAACAATGGTCAGAAGAATGTCAAATATATGGGTATTGTTCATGCAGTAATATGGAAAGTAGTAATTTAAAGGACCGAATGTAGCATTGAATACTTTGGAATTGCCTTCTGGGATTGAGGCAGAAACTTTAAAGTTCTCTGTTCTTGGAAGTATTATTCACGTCTCAGAGGTGTCTGAGCATGCTGGGGAGTGTCCTCGCCAGTGCAAATTTTACATGGTCTGTTGGAACTAACTGACTCACTTTGACTGAATTGCCTTTTCATGTTCCACATTCTCTTGTGCTGTTGCACGGTTGACTGAGAAAGCACTAGGAGAAGATGCCGTATGCATTCTATAATCTTCAGTAAAGTATTTCTGAGTCTGTCTTTATCCAGAAGCATTTAAGAGGTACTGCTAAGGATAATAGAAATATATTGCCTTTCTTTGCCTTTCTTATGTAAGTTTGAGGATGCATGCCAAGCTGAAGTGTTTCGAGCAGCTAAACTGAGAGGAATGCCAAATTTATGGCATAAAGCATAGATTTGCATAGTATAGGAATTATTTAATGCTGCACTTCGCAGGATGATTCATGCTATTATTATTTTCATTAGGGAACTGTAAATGTGAGGTGATATAATCTGAAGAGTTTTACATAGCACGCGTCAAACTGTAAATAACAAGTAACTTGCAGTTGCTAAAAAAATTTTTAGATTAGAGATTACATTTTGTAACTTTTTAATGGCTGAGGAAAGAATTAGTGGAAAAATCACTCAGAAGTAAAGGATCCTGGAATTGCTTTGTGCATTTGAATGATAGCTTCATCCGTTTTTATCGTGAGCAGCACCTGGAGAGGTTGTTAAGAGAATTTGAATGCATAATTTGGCTTAAACCTGACGAAATGTCACGGAGGACAGCTGTAACAGAAATTTCTTTGTAATGCTACATCAACCTGTACATTTTCACTGACCTGTCGACACAGCAGACAAATATTCGCACTCACAGCTCTATATAGCTGATAACAGATAACCATATTTTGCTGGTTTTCTTCTGATCTTGTGCCTTGCGAAGATATTTCTAAGTCTGTAAATAGATTAAATGAAAAGTGTTTTATGTTCAAAAGCAGACAGCACAAAAAGTGTCGAAGGTGCCAAACAAAGAGTTTATTCAAAGCTTCAAACATTCAGGATTCAGGCCTTTCGTCTTCATCATGTGCATGTGATTATCAGAGAAGCCAAACACACACAGGTTTATGATTGAACTTACTAAATCAAATTAAATGTATTTGGCTTCAACCTTCAAAGTAGAGCAGACTGAAAACGAGATGATACGGCTCCTAAAGGGCAGACTGAGCAGAACTGCTGCAGTAATCTCGTTCTGCTTCACAAGGCATAACTGTTGATTGGTGTGTTATTTATGTCGGAGGAATGAAGAACACAAATAGAAAACTGTCACGGTGTTCCAACAGCTAAAGGAATTACTTGCTTTCAAACTTGTTGAAATCCTTGCTGTAACCCGATATCGGCTCTAACTAATTATGCATTAACGAACAACACTGCCTTGTGTTTCAACTTTAAAATAATTTCCTCCCTCCCCAAAAGCATTTGCTTGAAATCTTTCGCTATCAATATAAAGGTTTTGTTCTGTGTAGGTAACAGTTTTAATTGAAAAGATACAAAGTAAACTTCAATATTTTGAGCATTCAGTGTACACTAACCTCAAGATCTAGCATTTTTACACTTTTAACTGTGTCCTTTCAACCAAAATATTCCTCCGTATGAACACTTAAATTCACCCCTACAATTGCCATTGCTTTGAAAAGTATAAACCTTAGCAGCAATACAACATTGGAAATAACGTCCTGCTTGTACCGTGTGTTTCAGAGCTGTAAACTTGGCACTGCATCATCTTTATGAAGAGCTTCTTTGTGTTGCTGTCTTGGATCATACCAAGACAACCAAACCAGATCAGCATTTTCTTTTAAATAATTACTAGTCTGCTCTTGTCTTTTATGTTGATTATTAATTCATCTGTCGTGGAAAATTCTATTTCATATCTCTTTGCATATAAAATAATTGAATTGAAACCGTGGGCGTGGTTTTATATTCCACAAAATATTACACTTTGTTTATATTTCCATCTGCATTTTTCTCTACCCCAATTAAATTGAAAGAATTGCAATTACTTTTTCTTTCTGAACTATATTCAAAGATTTTTGTTCTCAGAATTCACCTCTGGAACTCTGGCGGGAGACCAAACCACACACTGGAAAACATTAGCGGCCCAGGGTGGTAGGTTTCCTTTTTTCTGTATCTTTCAACACATCATGTAAGGGGTAGAAGCTCTGCCCTCACCTTACAGAGCAAATATCTGATCGCATAAATCCAGACGCAGCTAGGATTTCCCCTGCACATGAGTTTACATAGATTTACATAGAACTTACAGTGCAGAAGGGAGCCATTCAGCCCATCGAGTCTGCACTGGCTCTTGGAAAGAGCTCCCCGCTTAAGCCCACACCTCCACCCTATGCCCGTAACCCAGTAACCCCACCTAACCATTTTGGATATTAAGGGCAATTTAGAATGGCCAATTTACCTAACCTGCACATCTTTGGAAACCGGAGCACCAGGAGGAAACCCACAGACACAGACAGAATGTGCAGATCTCACACAGACAGTGACCCAAGCTGGGAATTGAACCTGGGACCCTGGTGCTGTGAAGCAACAGTACTAACCACTGTGCTACCGTGCTGCCCTCACCTATTAGGACTTGCTGTATGTCTGCAGACTAAATGACCTGGTTAGATGAGGTAATCAAATGGAATAAAGAGTGCTCACCGTGGTTTACAGAGGGTGGTAAATGGAATGTGGTGTGGGCATCCAGATCTGCAAGGAAGCTTAATCCATCAAAGAAAGGAAATTTGCTTTTAGGACCACATCAGCTCCCTCTTGTAAAAAACTTGTGACCTGAAAGGTGAGCCCTGAGAAGGACACACTACTTCCTGAGGCATAAAATACATTAGAAATGCATCCTTCTTGGCATTTGTGCTTTTTTACCTTCTACAGATTGGATGCCTTCCCAATGACCTCAGAAATTGTCCAAATCTATGTAAAGTCCAAAAACATGCAGGTTAAGTGGATTGGCCATGCTAAACTGCCCTTAGTGTCCAAAAGGGATTGTGTGGGGTTGCTGGGTTACGGGTATGGGGCGGAGGTGTGGGCTTAAGTGGAGTACTCTTTCCAAGGGCCGGTGCAGACTTGATGAGCCGAATGGCCTTCTTCTGCGGTCTGGACCAATATAATGTACTAGATTTATTGATCAAGGATTTAATACCTTGACTCAATTTCTCCTTTCACAAATGCTGCCTGTCATGCTGGGTTTTCCACTATTTTCTGTTTTTATTTCAGATTTCCAGAATTTGCAATATTGCGCTTTTATGCATAAGAATAAAGAAGTTCATGCATAAGAATAAAAAGGTTTGGCTAATAAACATGCTGAAGATAAATCTGGAGCTCCTTTCTCCATAGATTTTTCTCCTTGGGGCCACAAATAAAGTTTATCCCGGATCTTTCCATGCATAAAAGTTTTAAACCAGAAAGGAGAACTTGTGAGATGTTTGTATTAGATGTTGCTGGCTTACCCTGTATTGGAACACTGCTGTCAGGGAAGAGTGTTTGCCACTTATAATTATCCTGAAGAATTTATTGCCTATCTTAAAGTTGTTTCCACCAGAAATCTGAGTAATATTTTGCATGTATAATTTCAAAATCTGCCCCTTGTCGTTTCCAAGCAGTAACTTGAAGATCAATTCCTGAGCCACACAAAATCATCATGCCACGCTTGGAATATTCGCCCACTAATTGTTCAAAATATCAGCAACATAATTTTATCTACAGAAGAAGTACCTCAATTCTTCAAGAATTTTTTCAGCAAACTCCCTTTGATCATCCTTTATGACCCTCTCCGAGGAATGCTGTCATTGAACTCACCAAATAAAATGGGTGACAATGAAGAATTTAGCTTCATGCCACTCTGCAGAGACGGAAGCTCTTTAAAATCTCCCATGTGTCCTTTTGTGGATTTTATGGCATGGAGCAGAAATCCAAGATAAAACCCAGGATTCAGGCATTCACTCACAGGAACCCAGCTCATTCGTGAATCCTACATGAAGTCAGGATGAGAGCCTTGTGCAAATGAATAAAATCAATCTAAGCAAGCTCCCCTGAACCATACAAAGTTCCAAACGGTAGCACACGGTAGCATTGTGGTTAGCACTGATGCTTCGCAGCTCCAGGATCCCAGGTTCGATTCCCGGCTTGGGTCATTGTCTGTGCTGAGTCTGCATGTTCTCCCTTTGTCTGTGTGGGTTTCCTCCAGGTGCTCCGGTTTCCTGCCATAAATCCCGTAAAACATGCTGTCAGGTAATGTGGATATTCTGAATTCTCCCAGTGTGTACCTGAACAGGTGCCGGAATGTGGTGACTAGGGCTTTTCACAGTAACTTCATTGCAGTGTTAATGTAACCTACTTCTGTCCATAAAGATTTTTTTTTTTAATGTTGTACATAGTCAGAACCTGTCTTGTAGTCCTAAATAATTAATTTATGTTATGAATGCCTTCTCCAAAACGGCGTACCCTATGACATTGCCTGAGACTCGCCCCCCCCCGACGGTCCGCCCCCGACCGGCCGAGTTGCCGACGGCATGGGACACGTGTGGTCTCAGCTTTGCGGAACTCAGCGTGGCAACTGCAGACTCAATCCAGTGCTGGCAGGGGTGTTGGCAGTGCGGCAGGGGTGACATTATTCGGGGCTGGGGGCACTGTGGGGGGTGGTCCGGGGAGCACGAGCCGTCCGAAGGGGGGCACTAATTCGTGGCTCGGGTCCGCGAGCGGACGGCACCATTTTGCATGGTGTGGCCGCTGCAGGTCACTGCCGTCCGCATGTGCGGCCACAGACCCGCAATTCTCCGGGGTGTATCGGCAGCTAGAGCTGGGTGTTCTACGCTACCGTCCTGCTAACCCCCAGCAAAAATGGGAATCGGTGGCCGTTCCCACGATGGAGTAGGGGCATAGCCCCAGAATTGGAGAATCCAGCCCCATAACTACGCAGTGGGTCATTGAAAAGATGTATCTCTAGCAGAATCCTTATCCTCAGTCTCAGAAGAGAAACTCTGATGTGAAATGTCAATTTTTGATGACAGTTTATTTATTTTGAAGTGCTTGGCTTTCTTCTTTTGCCGAGAACATATATATTTTTAAATTGTACATTTAACTAGCCTTAAATATTACCCATGATCATAACAGCACCAATACTGATGACCACTTTACCTGTTAGACTGCTGTAAAAATCTTTTTGATTCATTCATTTCCAATAGGGAAGAAAATCTGTCAAACCTGATCTGACCCACATGGAACTTCAGTCCCCCACCAACGTGGTTGACTTCTAACTCTCCTCTGAAGCAGCCTTTTTTAACAAATTGCTTTTAGGGTGTGAGCATCACTGACAAGGCCAGTTTTTGTTTTCCATCCCTAATTGCCCTTGAGAAGGTGGTGTTGAGCCTATCAAAGTTGTGTCAAACCGCTAGAAAGATAACTAAGAAACAGACTACGGTTAAGACCTAATCAATTGATTCGGGGCAGAACAGACATTCAATAGGACAAAGTCCTTCTCGCTAACTTTGCGATCGGTGCCAAAGTTGTAAGAGCTGTCCCCCAGAACAGTCAAGCAACAGTCTGGCAGAATCACGCCTATTAGCCAATTGCCAAGGCTCTTCCATTACCATCCCTCAGGTGAAGATAGCTTGGCGAAGTGAGGACTGTTTTCCTTCGCAAAAGGAAGGTTGAGGAGAGTTGATAGAGGTATTCAAAATCATAAGGGATCCAGACAGTGTAGATAGGGACAAACTGTTGCCCCCCATGGAAGGATCAAGGATGAGAGGGCAATGATTTAGCAAAAGAAGCAAAAGTGACATGAGGAACTTGTTCATACGGCGAGTGGTTAGGGTTTGCAATGCACTCGCTGAGAATGTGGTGAAATTGAAGCATTCAACAAGGAATTAGACAGTTATCTGAAAAGGAAGAATGTGCAGACATACAGGAAGAAGACTGGCAATGGGAGAGTTGTTCATTCAAAGAGCTGGTATAAACATTTGAGCCAATCGGCTTACTTTTGCACCAAAATAATTCTGTGATTCTGTATTGGAATTCAGTTTTCATCACCAATAGTGGTATGACAACTGACTGAATCCATCAGGTCCTTCCGATCCACCCTATTCCTTCATAATTTTACACACCCCAAATAAATCTCCCCATATGCTCCACTGTTCCAAAAATCTGGGCTCCCATAAGATGTTGCATCCTACTTAGTTTACTCTTTGATATCCAGGATAGTTCAATTTGTGAATCCCAGCCTTTTTCTTCGGGGGAAGATATTTGTTCCAAACCTTCTTTAATTCCTCAATGAATGCCTTTTATTTTCTGACATTGATGTACCTTCAATTCACTGTTTCCAGTCCACTTTAAATTAGATTTAAATCATGTACAAAAGACAAGATAAAGACAAGACAAGGGAAAGACGGTTTGGATTAATAGAGGGAGAAAGCAGACAGAGACAGAAAAAAGAAAAAAACAATAAAATTATGTTTGCATTTCCAACACCAAGTAATCTCTGATGGAATGAGACCTCACATTCAAAAAATTTAATTTTCGCTGACAAGCAGGTAATTTGGCAATTATTGTTACTTACCCGTACTCTTAACTTCTCTGATGCCTTTTACATAGATCATAGAATATACAGTGCAGAAGGAGAACATTCAGCCCATCGAGATTGCACCGACTCACTTAAGCCCTCACTTCCACCCCAGCCCTGTAACCCAATAACCCCTCCTAACCTTTTTGATCACTAAGGGCAATTTATCATTGCCAATCCACCAATGGACTGTAGGAGGAAACCGGAGCACCTGAAGGAAACTCACGCAGACACGGGGAGAACGTGCAGACTCCGCACAGACAGTGACCCAGCGGGGAATCGAACCTGGAACCCTAGCGCTGTGAAGCCACAGTGCTAGCCACTTGTTTTACCGTGCTGCCCGTACTAGTTCCCCGTTTGTGGGGAACTAGTGGGAAAAGACCCCAACGTCATGCTAATATTTGGATTTCAGTGCCAAGTCTATTGCACCACACTCTGTGGAGGAGTGGGATATCTCTGACAGTGACGGCTGGATTTCTGCATTTAACCATGTGTCTGCAGATGCCAGAAGTTGTCCAATTTATTTTGTTAATGGTGTTAGTCTCACCATTATTGTGCAAATTCTAGGCTATAATGTTAATTATTATATAATAATGGAGCTATAGCAAGCTATGTATGGTCCTGAAAATAAATATGACTGATGAAATCCAATTTTAAAACTAATGAAAATTTGTAATCCGACATTGAAAAACGATAAGGAATATGTGATATCATTCTAGCTACTTTGTTTAAAATATCAGTGAACTCTGAGTGAGAATCAGGAATTGCCCCAAATTAACAGAGCTCCACGAGGTTTAACTTTTCAAGCAGTATAGAATGAAAGTTTTCGACTTGCAATGGTTTGTTTTATTTTCCCACTTGTTTTTGGACTGATTGAATGAATCGTGAAATTGCAAATATTTATTTTCCAAAGACTGTTTTATTTTGCTCTATTCTGATATAGTCAGCTACTTTTGTCAAAATTTAGATCCAGAACAATTTATACATTTCGATGAAGACTCTACGCTCCTCAAACATTAAAGTTACATTCTGCGTTTGAAGTAAAAATTAAATTTTCATTAATCATCTCACATAAACTCAATTTTACTTTGAAGTTTAAAAGTTTTCCAACAGAGATACTTTACAACAGAAGCACATTTCACAATTACAATGCAAGTTAGGATGAGAAACTTTACAACACAAGCACATTTTACAAATGCAATGCAAGTAAGGATGAGAAACTATGTAGGTTTGGCATATTCCTACAAGGAGAAATCCTTTCATTGTATTGTTTGATGTTTTATTCCAGGTTGGTGCAACTCAGAAGCAAAGCTTTATCTACTAAATCAGGCCGCTCCATAATACTTGGAGTAAAATTATTTTTCTTACACTGGCATGAAATTAAATAATATTAATATGGTCTTGTTAATTATATTAACATTGGATATGAACTAAGTGAATGATTCCTAGCAACACCCGTGTATTTTATTTGAAGAATTATTAATCATATCAAATTTATTTGCGATCAGAAAACAGAAATAAAGTCTCTAAACATTAATGTTTTTTAAATCCTTAGTGGGACAGTTTGCACCATCTAACTGTCTGGATCAGACAACCAAATGGCTGTCCTCCTATTCCTTGGTTTCAATTATATACCTTAAGCTTGCTAATAGCCTCTATTGACAGCTGGCTGGAATGTATTTCATAGCCAGTGAAAATAGTCCAAAAAGAGTGGTCAGGAACTTTTGCATCTACTGCAACAGATCAATGGAAGTATAACCCTATTGTGGCACTGGGTTCAAAGTTAAATTTCTGTAATTGGCAGGTGTCTTTTTTGATCTCATTTTCCCTTCAGCAACTGCAGGTGTTTATTGTTGAACAGCTCAATTTGTTTTGTTCAAAAGCCAATGTCGTATTATCAATGATGCAAATGTGAGGCTGAAAACCCTTCCCCTTTTTTTTCGTAAACAGATGGTACTTCCGTGTGGCTGAACTCCAAAAGCTATCAGATATGGTTGGATAATTTAGGCCTATTTAAAATTAATATGAAAAATGGAGTACTCAGTTGAAGCACATTTCTTAGCAGATACACACTTGTTTTGCTTTAATTGAAAGTGCATTTTACAGGGGTTGTTTAGCACAGGGCTAAATCACTGGCTTTGAAAGCAGACCAAGGCAGGCCAGCAGCACAGTTCAATTCCCCTACCAGCCTCCCCGAACAGGTGCCGGAATGTGGCGACTAGGGGCATTTCACAGTAACTTGATTTGAAGCCTACCTTTGACAATAAGCGATTTTCATTTCATTTCATTTGCTCTTTATCCCTAACCACGTACCTTTGTACTTTCAATAATTGCTGCAACAACTTTAAAAATAACAGTTGCGTAAGTTCTAACAGGTTGGAATTGATCATTTTCTGGCGGTGATTAACAACTGCCAATTGAATATCGAGGGATTGGGCGTGTGGTATCTTAGTCATCCTATTGACATCCAAGACCAGTCTGATACAATTTTCAAGTTGGTCTGTCAAGAAACAGGACAAATTCAACGCAATTACCTACCAGTCTACTCGCCATCATCAGTAAAGTGATGGAAGGAGTCATCAACAGTGCTTTCAAGACTTAGTCAACAATAACCTGCTCATGGACGCTCAGTCTGGGTTCTGCCAGGGTCACTCAGCTCCTGACCTCATTACAGCCTTGGTTTAAACATGGACAAAAGAGCTGAATGTCAGAAGTGAGGTGAGAGTGGCTGCCCTTGACATCAAGGCAGCATTTGACTGAGTATGGCATCAAGGAGCCCTAACTAAACTGGAGTCAATGACAATTGGGGAAAACTTTCCACTGGTTGGAGGTCAATCAACTCAGCTCCAGGATATCACTGTAGGAGTTCCTCAGGGTAGTGTCCGAGGCCCAACTATCTTCAGCTGCTTCATCAACGACTTTCCTTCCATCATAAGGTCAGAAGTGGGGATGTTTGCGGATGACTGCACAATATTCAGCACCATTCATGACTCCTCAGACAATGAAGCAGTCCATGTGCAAATGCAGCAAAGCTGGACAATATCCAGGCTTGGCCTGCCAAGTGACAAGTTACATTCGCGCCACACAAGTGCCAGGCAATGACAACGTCCTATAAGAGGGGATCTAACCATCACCTCTTGATATTCAATGGCATCACCATCACTGAATCCCCCATAATCAACATCCTGGGGATACCATTGATCGGAAACTGAACTGGACTAGCCATATTAATACTGTGGCTACCAGGGCACGTCAAAGGCCAGGAATGTTATGGTGCAAACTCACCTCCTGATCTCCCAAAGCCTATCCAGTGTAATGGAATACTCTCCACTTGCCTGGATGAGTGCAGCTCCAGCAACACTCAAGAAAACCGACACAATTCAGGACAAAGCAGCCCATTTGATGGCTCCCCCTTCCACAAACATTCAAACCCTCCATCACCGATGAACAGTGGCAGCTGTTTGTACCATCTACAAGATGCACTGCAGTAATTCACTAAGATTCCTTAGACAGCACCTTCGAAACCCACAACCACTACCATCTAGAAAGACAAGAGCAACAGAAACCTGGGAACCCCACCACCTGGAGGTTCCCCTCCAAGTCACTCAGCACTCTGACTTGGAAATATATTGTCATTCCTTCACTGTCGCTGGGGCATAATCCTGGAATTCCCTCCCTAACAACACAGTGGGTGTACCTTCACCTCAGTTCAAGAAGGCAACTCACACCACCTTCTGAAGGGCAACTAGGGATGGGCAATAAATGCTGGCCTAACCAGCGACTCCCACATTCCCGTAAATTAATTTTTAAAAAACAAGAGCATTATAAACCAAAATTGCACATCGAGTCACATAAGGAGATATTAGGGCAGATGATGAAAGTGGGCTTTAAGACAAATTTTGAAGGTGGAAAGAGAGGTATATGGGGGGGGGGGCAAAGGATTAAGAAGGGTGTTCCAGAACTTAGAGTCTTGACAGCTGAAGGCATGGTCACCAATGGTAGGATGATTTAAATTGGGAGCTGAACAGGCCAGAATTAGAGGATTGCAGATGTCTTGGAGGATAAGTATCACACACATATCCCTGACCTCAACATCCGTTATGTCCTTCTCCCTGGTGAATACCAATACAAAGTACTCATTAAGGATTTCACCCACTTCATGTTGGTGAATATGCTGTTGAAGTTTATAATTTTCTTAATTGGATTGATTTCTTCTCCAACATTATGGACGCGATTCTCCGCTGCCCACGACGGGTCGGAGAATAGCAGGAGGGCCTTCCCGACATTTTTCCTGCCCTCCCGCTATTCTCCCCCCCCCCCACGGCCGTCCCACGACACAAATCGCTGCTCGCCGTTTTTTACGGTGAACGGCGATTCTCCCCAGGCCGATGGGCCGAGTTCCCAGGCCTTTACGGCCGTTTTCACGAACGCAATCACACCTGCTCTCACCGTTCGTGAAAACGGCCGCAAAGTGCCGTCCCGGACAACCATGGCACCGATTGGCACGGCCAATCGGTGGGCACCGATCGCGGGCAGCGGGTCCGATACCCATGCACTATTTGTTCTTCCGCCGCCCCGCTGAGGGTGATGTCATCCGCGCATGCGCAGGTTGTAGCCGGCCAACCCGCGCATGCGCGGCTGACGTCATCGTGCGTGTCAGCCGCCGTGACGCTTGGCGCACGGACTTAGCGACGGTCGCTAAGCCCGCGATGCCGTGCTTCACGGGGCCGCGCTGCTAACCCCGCCCGGGGGGGGGGGGGAGAATCGGATCCTGGGAGGGGGCGCGGAGGTGAAAAACATGAAAAATAGATGCCATAATTTAGGCATGTTACTATCACTGTAGTAGTTCACTTGCATTGTGTTAACAGAAGGCTGTTTTCAATATTTGCTGTTTGTTTAGTTACAGAGTTTCATTTCATGTATTGGACCTGTGGGTATTAAAAGCAAACTGTCTTTAACAACAGAGAAATATTTTAGCTTTTCATTTTCTGATACATTGAGGCATGTATTTTGTAATTTAATTATGCTGTTGATATTTTGGTCGTATGTATGGTTCCATTAGTTTCACTGTTAAATATTTTATCAGATTAGGATGCCAAATGTAAAAACACATTTTTAAATCATTTTTAATATTCCAAAGATGTTGAGGTTTTGAAGCCACCGACTGCGGGATTTAGTTCAGGCTGTTACAGATCTCATGAATGCACAGACAAGCCCGTTAACAATGTATAACACAGTGGGTTCTGAATACTTTTATCTAACTTGTAAAATGTGCAGTTAAATCTCAGCATTCTCCTTAATGCGGCTATGATATGGGAAGATTCCAGTTATAAATTAGAAAAGTCAGGAAAGAGCAAAGGTCATTTGGCCTATCGAAATCCATTGATGTAATATACTAACTCTTCCATCTGACATATAATTATTTTTCAAATAACTCTGATACTTTTACCCTTATTATTTTGCTTGATTGGTTATTGATTGGCTCTAACATGTATCATTCTTTAATGTCTTCTGGAAGGCACAAATATCAGACTTAGAGTTTTCACACCTCTTTTAGGTAGCCATGGGCACCCATCTATTCATTGTTCTCAGCAATATATTTGAGTTTGGTAAAAGTAAAACTCATACCACCCGTATAATCACACCAAGTTCCGTCCCCCCACCACCCCTATCTTAGTTGACCTCCATTGGCTCCTGTATGCTCAGTGCTTGATTTTAAAACTCTCATCCTTGTTTTCAAACCCCTCCATGACCTCACCCTTCCCTCCCTCCTCCCTCCAAGACATAAGAAGGCATACGGCATGGTTGCCTTCATCAGCCGGGGCATTGAGGATAGGGGTAGGGAAATCATGTTGCAGCTTTATAAAACCTTGGTTAGGCCGCATTTGGAGTATTGCGTGCTGTTCAGGTCACCACATTATCAGAAGGATATGTATGGAAGCTTTGGAGAGAGTGCAAAGAAGGTTCACCACGATGTTGCCTGGTCTTGAGGGTGTTGGCTATGAGGAGAGATTGAATAAACGAGGATTAATTTCACTAGAAAGACAGAGGCTGAGGGGAGCCCTGATAGAGGTCTACAAAATTATGAGTGGCATAGACAGGGTGGATAGTCAGCGGCTTTTTCCAAGAGTGAAAATGTCAATTTCAAGTGGGCACAGGTTCAAGGTGAGAGGGAGAAAGTTAAAGGGAGATGTGCAGGTTAGGTTTTTCACACAAGAGAGTGACGAGTGCCTGGAACGTGCTGCCAGAGGATGTGGTGGAAGCCGGTACACTAGCAACATTTAAGAGGCATCTAGATGGGTACATAAATAGGGAAGAATTAGAAAGATACGGACCGAGTAAGGGCAGGCATTTTTTTCAGTTAGAGTACCATGATCGGCACAGGCTTGGAGGGCCGAAGGGCCTTTCCCTGTCCTGTACTTTCCTTTGTTCTTTGATTCTTGCTTTTCAACTACTCATGTACTGCTGGCAACACTACATTATTCCAACATACACTATAGTGCTTTTCTTCTTCCTGATAGGCTAGTAAATTGCAATTTTGTACAGATTTACTTTGTTCTGGGCTATGCTGTATTACATGCGATATTAAATAATGGTGTGCGGGTAATTCCTCAAATTTTATTCAACTTTCTGTCCCTGTGGAAAGCACCTTGTTTCTGACCCCATGACTTGAGTTAATCAGTAACACTCTGCAATATTAAGTTACCATTCACTATGAGCATGAAGTCAGCGGAGTGACTGCAGTGCTGTGCTGACCATCAGGCCGGCTAGTGATGGTTGGAATAAGATTGTTATTACCTGCCTGAATCCTATTGGCTGGGGACTATTGGTTATCCCATGTTCCTTGTGGAGTACGAGCTCCCCCAGTGTTGTGGCGGGCAATCATTAATAGTTGCAGTTGTATAAATAAAGCTGGCGAGTGGAGTATTGGCTAGAGAAGGAAGCAGTGGTGAACTTCTGCCACTGTATATATCGTTGTCAATAAAGTTACTTTCTGTTTGACTCTACAAACTCATGCTGGATTCTTCATTGCCCTCACAAAAGACATATAACGAGTTATGGGATGCAAATTATTTGAGCAAACACAGAGCATTTATACTTCTCCCGGCCCCACAAATATAAAGAGAAAACATTGCTTCAGCCATGCTTTCTGGAGTCACTTCCAATGGTCCCTTTAATTTCCCGTCAACCATACTAGAACATAGAACATTACAGCGCAGTACAGGCCCTTCGGCCCTCGATGTTGCGCCGACCTGTGAAACCACTCTAAAGCCCATCTATGCTATTCCCTTAACATCCATATGTTTATCCAATGACCATTTAAATGCCCTTAATGTTGGCGAGTCCACTACTGTTGCAGGCAGGGCATTCCACGCCCTTACTACTCTCTGAGTAAAGAACCGACCTCTGACATCTGTCCTATATCTATCTCCACTCAATTTAAAGCTATGTCCCCTCGTGCCAGACATCACCATCCGAGGAAAAAGGCTCTCACTGTCCACCCTATCTAATCCTCTGATCATCTTGTATGGCTCAATTAAGTCACCTCTTAACTTTCTTCTCTCTCACGAAAACAGCCTCAAGTCCCTCAGCCTTCCCTCATAAGATCTTCCCTCCATACCAGGCAACATCCTGGTAAATCTCCTCTGCACCCTTTCCAATGCTTCCACATCCTTCCTATAATGCGGCGACCAGAATTGCATGCAATACTCCAAATGCGGCCGCACCAGAGTTTAGTACAGCTGCAACATGACATCATGGCTCCGAAACTCAATCCCTCTACCAATAAAAGCTAACACACCGTACGCCTTCTTAACAACCCTATCAACCAGGGTGGCAACTTTCAGGGATCTCTCTGCTTATCCACACTACCAAGAATGTTACCATTAGCCCAGTACTCTATCTTCCTGTTATTCCTTCCAGAATGAATCACCTCACACTTTTCTGCATTAAACTCCATTTGCCACCTCTCAGCCCAGCTCTGCAGCTTATCTATGTCCCTCTATAACTTGTAACATCCTTTCGCACTGTCACAACTCCACCGACTTTATTGTCATCTGCAAATTTACTCATCCATCCTTCTATGCCCTCCTCTAGGTCATTTATAAAAATGACAAACAGCTGTGGCCCCAAAACAGATCCTTGTGGTACACCATTAGTAACTGGACTCCAGGCTGAACATTTCCAATCAACCACCACCCTTTGTCTTCTTCCAGCTAGCCAATTTCTGATCCAAGCTGCTAAATCACCCTGAATCCCATGCCTCCGTATTTTCTGCAATATCCTACCATGGGAAACCTCATCAAATGCTTTACTCAAATCCATATACACCACATCAACTGCTTTACCCTCGTCCACCTGTTTGGTCACATTCTCAAAGAACTCGATAAGGTTTGTGAGGCACGACCTACCCTTAACAAAACCGTGTTGACTATCACGAATCAAATTATTCCTTTCCAGATGATTATACATCCCATCTCTTAGAAACCTTTCCAAGACTTTGCCCACAACAGAAGTAAGGCTCACTGGTCTATAGTTACCGGGGTTGTCTCTACTCCTCTTCTTGAACAAGGGGACAGCATTTGCTATCCTCCAGTCTGCTGGCACTATTCCTGTAGACAATGATGACATAAAGATCAAAGCCAAAGGCTCAGCAATCTCCTCCCTAGCTTCCCAGAGAATCCTAGGATAATTCCCACCTGGCCCAGGGGGCTTATCTATTTTCACACTTTCCAGAATTGCTAACACCTCCTCCTTATGAACCTCAAGCCCTTCTAGTCCAGTAGCCTGTATCTCAGTATTCTCCTCGACAACAGTGTCTTTTTCCTGTGTGAATACTGTCGAAAAATATTCATTTAGCACCTCTCCTACCTCCTCGGACTCCATGCACAACTTCCCACTACTGTCCTTGACTGACCCTACTCTTACCCTAGTCATTCTTTTATTCCTGACATATCTATAGAAAGATTTAGGGTTATCCTTGATCCTACCTGCCAAAGACGTCTCATGTCCCCTCCAGGCTCTTTAGGTCCTTCCTTGCTAACTTGTAACTCTCGAGTGCCCTAACTGAACCTTCACGTCTCATCTTTACATAAGCCTCCTTCTTCCTCTTGACAAGTGAGCCAACTACTTTAGTAAACCATGGTTCCCTCGCTCGACCACTTCCTCCCTGCCTGACAGGTACATATTTATCAAGGACACGCAGTAGTTGTTCCTTGAACAAGCTCCACATTTCAATTGTGCCCATCCCCTGCAGTTTCCCTCCCCATCCGATGCATCTTAAGCCTTGCCTCATCGCATCATAATTGCCTTTCCCCCAGCTATAACTCTTGCCCCGTGGTATATACCTATCCCTTTCCATCGCTAAAGTAAACGTAATCAAATTCTGGTCACTATCACCAAAGTGCTCACCTACCTCCAAATCTGACACCTGTCCTGGTTCATTACCCAGTACCAAATCCAATGTGGCCTCGCCTCTCGTTGGCCTATCTACATACTGTGTCAGGAAACCCTCCTGCACACATTGGACAAAAACGGACCTATCTAAAATACTCGAACTATAGCATTTCCAGTCAATATTTGGAAAGTTAAAGTCCCCCATAACAACTACGCTGTTACTTTCGCTCCTATCCAGAATCATTTTTGCAATCCCTTCCTCTACATCTCTGGAACTTTTCGGAGGCCTATAGAAAATTCCCAACAGGATGACATCTCCTTTCCTGTTTCTAACCTCAGCCCATACTACCTCAGTGGACGAGTCCTCATCAAACGTCCTTTCTAACACCGTAATACTGTCCTTGACTAACAATGCCACCCCTCCCCCTCTCTTACCACCTTCCCTGAGCTTACTGAAATATATAAACCCCGGCACTTGCAACAACCATTCCTGTTCCTGCTCTATCCATGTCTCCGAAATGGCCACAACATCGAAGTCCCAGGTACCAACCCATGCCACAAGTTCACCCACCTTATTCCGGATGCTCCTGGCGTTGAAGTAGACACACTTTAAACCACCTTCCTGCCTGCCGGTACACTCCTGCAACTTAGAAACCTTACTCATGACCTCACTACACTCAACCTTCTGTATACTGGAGCTACAATTCAGGTTCCCAACCCCCTGCTGAACTAGTTTAAACCCTCCCGGAGAGCATTAGCAAATTTCCCCCCCCAGGATATTGGTACCAGGTGTAGACCATCCCGTTTGTAGAGGTGCCACCTACCCCAGAATGAGCCCCAATTATCCAGGTATCTGAAACCCTCCCTCCTGCACCATCCCTGTAGCCACGTGTTCAACTGCTCTCTCTCCCTATTCCTCGTCTCGCTAGCACGTGGTACGGGTAACAACCCAGAGATAATAACTCTGTTTGTTCTCGATCTATTTCCACCCTAGCTCCCTGAATTCCTGCCTTACATCCCTATGCCTTTTCCTACCTATGTCGTTGGTGCCTATGTGGACCACGACTTGGGGCTGCTCCCTCTCCCCCTTAAGGATCCCAAAAACACGATCCGAGACATCGCGGACCCTGGCACCTGGGAGGCAACACACCAACCGTGAGTCTCTCACGTTCCCACAGAATCTCCTATCTATCCCCCTAACTATGGAGTTTCCAACGACTAATACTCTACTCCTCTCCCCCCTTCCCTTCTGAGCAACAGGGACATACTCTGTGCCAGAGACCTGTACCTCATGGTTTACCCCTGATAAGTCCCCCTCCCCAACAGTATCTAAAGCGGTATACTTGTTACTAAGGGGAACAACCACAGGGGATCCCTGTACTTTCTGCTTCCTCCCAGCCCCTCTCACCGTCACCCATCTATCTTTATTCTTCGGAGTAACTACATCCCTGAAGCTTCAATCTATGACCACCTCTGCCTCCCGAATGATCCGAAGTTCATCCAGCTCCAGCTCCAGTTCTCTAACACGGTTTCTGAGGAGCTAGAGATGGGTGCACTTCCCACAGGTGAAATAAGCAGGGACACTGATGGTGTCCCTCACCTCAAACATTCTGCAGGAGGAACATTGCACTGCCTTCCCTGCCATCCCCCCTAGATAAAACAAGAAAAAGAAAGGAAGAGCTTACCTGATACTACAAAGCAGCCGATCATGCATGCCACACCCCATTTCTACTAGAGAGCTGCAATTGGGATCCTTTAACAAGCACAGGTTCCAAGTATGCATATATAAACAACATCCCACACAACACAAACAGACATACTACAAAAGCAAATAATGTGGATGCTGGAAATCTGAATCAGCACAAAAACTGCTGGAAAAACTCAGCAGGTCAGGCAGCATCCATGGAGAGAAATAGCGTTAAAGTTTCAGGTCAGTAACCCTTCATCAGTTCAGGTTATCAACCTTAAACATGAACTCTGCTTCTTTCTACTGAAGCTGCCTGACCTGCTGAGGTTGTCCAACATATTTTGTTCTTAGACATGCTACTTACCCATTTACAGGCCCACTTGGAAATTGTATCAGACTGGACTTGGATGTCAATAGGATGACTAAGATACCACATGCCCAATCCCTCGATATTCAATTGGCCGCTGATAATCACTGCCAGAAAATGATCAATTCCAAGCTGTCAGAATTTAGGCAAGTGTTATTTTTAAAGTTGTTGTACCTGGGAAAGTTTACACATTGCTGGGTAGACACCAGTGTCGTAGCTATACAGGAACATCTTGGCTAGCAGTGCGGCAGGTTCTGGAGCACAAGTCTTCAGTACTATTGCTGGAATATTGTCAGGACTCCTAGCCTTTGCAGTATCCAGTGCCTTCAGCCGTTTCTCGATATCACGTGGAGTATTGGTTGAAGACTGTGATGCTGGGGAGCTCCAGAGGAGACCGAGATGGGTCATCCACTTGGCTGGACCATCCGCTTTCATTCTTTTTTTGTGTTTTTGTAGCGGTTGAATACAACTGAGTGGTTTGCTCGGCCATTCCAGAGAGCATTTAAGAGTCAACCACATTGCAATGGTTGGGGAGTCACATGTAGGCCAGACAAATAATAATAATAGTACTCTTTATTGTCACAAGTAGGCTTACATTAACACTGCAATGAGATTACTGTGAAAAGCCCCCAGTCGCCACATTGCAGCGCCTGTTAGGGTTCACAGAGGAAGAATTCAGAATGTCCAAATGACCTAATAGCACGTCTTTTGGGACTTGTGGGAGGAAACCGGAGCACCCGGAGGAAACCCATGCAGACACGGGGAGAATGTGCAGACTCCGCACAGACAGTGACCCAAGCCGGGAACTGAACCTGGGACCTTGGCGCTGTGAAGCAACAGTGCTACCCACGGTGCTACCGTGCCGCCCCTAGGTAAGAATGGCAGATATCCTCCTCAAGGAAATTAGTGAGCCAAATGGGTTTTTACGACAATCGACAATGGTTTCTTTTGAAGTACCTTAGCATGTTTTAAGAAGTTATATGTGTTATATTTAAGAAAAGTTGTCATTGCTGTCAGTGGAGTGTAAAGTTTGTAGAGATGTAAAGCAGATAGGTCAGGTTCAAAGTGGGGATAGTAGGGTAATTTCTGTGTTCCATGTATGTTGGAAACAAAGCGGCATCAATATCTACTCCTTACTTGGAGGAAATCCTGTATTAATTTAGCTTAAAACTGAAGTGCATGGCCATTTGACGTGGACAGTTAATTCTATTTTCATGGAATTCTGTCATGTGCACGATATTATTTTGTCAAATCAAAGATATCTAAAAGCCATCTTGAGAGTGGGAATACTTGGAAATGTTTACAAGACAGTAAATTAGGGTAAAATTTTCCCATCCTGCCAGCAGATGGTTTTGTGGCAGTTGGGAATGGGAAATTTGGGGAGAAGCCAAAAATCGGAACCCCGGCGGCGGGAAATCAATCTGGGATATTCCCCTCACTGCTTTGGTGGCGGGTCTGGCTTCCCACTAATCCATGTTAGGAATACTGCTTGTATCCATTACCATGTAATGAATACTCATTATAAAGGGTGGCATGGCGGCGCAGTGGTTAGCACTGTTGCCTCACAGCGCCGAGGACCTGGGTTTGATCCCAGCCCCAAGTCACTGTCCATGTGGAGTTTGCACATCCGCCCCCCCCTCCCCCCCCCCCCCCCGTGTCTGTGTGGGTCTCACCCCCACAACCCAAAGATTTGCAGAAGTGGATTGGTCACGCTAAATTGCCCCTTAATTGGAAAAAAAAATAGTCACTCTAAATTTTTAAAAAATACTCATTATAAACGCTACTCGCTGGAATCGCGTTTCGTACCTGCCATGCCAGCAGGACCTTAGACCAGCCCTAAATCATGGCCAGATATAAGTGGCATGCAGCTGTCTGCCCTCACTTCACTCCTGACTCTGAGGTGAGTGCAACATCCAAAACCTAAACTACAACAATGCAATGCTAGTGGGATGTCACATTGGTGGGTGTGTAGGGTTCCTCTGCTCGCGGTGGGTTCGTCCATACTTCGGGAGGGCAGCATTTGCTGTACGATGGGCCTCAAATAAGACTGCACTCTGAAACAGAGACTAGCAATGCGACCGGGGCTAGGGGGTGGAAGGATGACAGAAATTTGGGACAATGGGGTAAATTGAGATTGTAGGAGGATGACAGACACATGAAGGACAATGTCTGGTGGGGTTGGAGGGCAGAGATGGGGAATATGGCAAGCTGGAGCCCGACTCAGAAAACCAGAATGCAGACTCAGAATGGGATGGATGGGAGTTGAACTGCGTGAATGTAAGACAATGGACACAGACTCCGGAATGCAAAGGGGGTTGCGCTGTGTTACTCAGATGTTCATGGAGATGGGGGAAGAGAATTGTGACCTGTCATGAAGAAATGGGAGAGCTAATTAAAAGTCAGTCATAGTCGCTGGTCTGGGACCACGATTTCAGAGTGAGAGATTAAAGATTGTTCCAGTGCTTTGTGGATCTCATTTTCAGGGTGAGAGAGTAAAGGTAGTTCTGGGGCTTTGTGGATCTGATAGTCAGGGTGTGAGATTAAAGACTGTCCTGGGGCTTTGTACACACATGTCATTGTTCCACTGCCCGGAGGGGTAAGACCTGTGTGCGCAATTTGGATAAGGAATGTGTCCAAATCTCTTCCAACTTCTGTGGGATAGAGATGTCAAGCATTAGGGGTAGCATTTTGGTCACCTACATCCGTGAGTCAGGGGGATGCCGAGAATGTCCAGCACAGTGACAATGGGATCCAGGATCACTGAGGGAGGCTCGAGAATAACCAGAGGATGGTCTACCTGCATATTGTGAGGTTCCAGGAAGATTGGAAGGACCCGAACTCTGGCAGGGGGAAGGCCAAAGGTCGTCTTAAAGTAAAAATGTTGCATCACCATCTTGAAACCCCAAAGTTATTGTGCAGTTTAAAATCGAAACTGGAAAATAATCTGCACGGGAGGGGTCTGAGGCAGCTTGGAGGGGGCACACTCAAACTGCTGAGAGTCACAAATTTGAAATAGAGTCAGAGCTGAATGAAAATAGGAAGACTTCCTTAAGAAGGTGCACTTTAACAAGCGACTGAAGGAGTCTTTGGCTTCATGACATAATTGCTCCATTTGAACATTACAGAGGAATGTTTGAATGGTAAATACAGGCAACCATTAAGAAAACACAGCTGCTGCCTACCTGCCAGATCATCAATGAAAGCCTCTAATGTGCTTTCTTCAATTGGCATGGATAAGGGGCTAAAGGCATTCAATCATTGCTGAAGCGCAAGTTGAGCTTAATCAGTATATCAGATCAGTGGTTGCAGGAATGTCTTTGGTAAGGTGGCAATTTCATGAATGTGTTCAAACCTCCTCCAGTCTCTGTGGGATAAAGATGTCAAGTACCAGGGTTAGCATTTTGGTCACCTCGATCTGTGAGTTTGTGCCTCACCTGCAAGGTTGTATCAGTGAAAAGCTATTAGCACAGGTGCAGCAGCCTAAGGCAAGACAGTTGCTTTTTGCAAGTGGGAAATTTATTAATCTGTTGCATTTATCAGTCCACATGGAGAAGGGAGATTGCATAATGGAGCCTGCGCTCAATGCTGCTTTCTTGATGGCAGTGGGCTGATTGAGGAAGAGAAGAGTCTGATGCCACTTAGTGCAACTTCAAGATCAGACATGGCCTGGGGTTTATGTTTTAGGGGAGCCCCAGAAAGACCCAGAGAATGTGGATATTAGATCTATCCAATGAAGACTTGTCACACAACCAACAGTCTGTTGAAGAAGATTTTCCTGTCTGGAGATGATTAAAAGACAATGCGCACGGCTGCACTTGTCAAGAGAAGTAGCGGATCAATCTGTCACACTCTGTGGGTGTTACACAAATTCACCACTCTCTGCAAGAAGTAGTTCCTCCTCATTTCAGTTCAAAATACACGACCTCTCAACATATATCTGTGACCTCTCATTCCAGGTCACCACTGTGCTCAATATTTTTTGCCTGCAGAACGTTACAGGTATTCTCAGGGGACCTATGCAGAGGAGCTTTTTTCTTTGGTGGAACCACATCAAGAGGTTTCCTGCACACAGCTGGCAAGCTAAGAGTAATGTGTTTGGATGGTGTTTAAATATGCCGCCTGGATCTTTGATCCCATTAGGTAAGGGCAAACTGGAGGTATCATTGTTCACCCACCATGAGGTTGAGAGAGCTACTCACTGTCGCATAATTAATGAGGTTCCAGCTTGAAAGTGGGCACAATTTCCCACCATGACACCCACATTGTGAATCCTGTCATACTTAGGGCGCGATTCTCCACGCCGGGTGGGAGAATCGCGAGAGGGCCGGGCGAATCACGCCACGCCGCCCTGGCACCCCCACGCGATTCTCCCACCCCCCCCCCCCCAAAACGGTGTGTCGCGTTTTGCGACAGGCCGCTCGGAGAATCGGCGCTCGCCGTTTCTAATGGCGACCGCCGATTCTCCTGCCCGGATGGGCCGAGCGGCCGACCGGTTCACGCCGGCGCCAACCACACCTGGTCACTGCCGGCGTGAAGATCGCGCGACCGCTGCGTGTGAGGCCTGTGGGAGGCAGAGGGAGGATCGAGCACCAGGGGCGTGCTCAGGAGGGGTCTAGCCCGCAATCGGTGTCCACCGATCGTCGGGCTGGCGTCTCTGAAAGACGCACTCTTTTCCCTCCGCCGCCCCGCAAGGTCAAGCCGCCATGTCTTACAGGGCAGCGGAGGGGAAGACGGCAACCGTGCATGCGCGGGTTGGTGCCGGCCAACCTGCGCATGCGCGTGTGACGTCATTTAGGCGCCGCCGGCAAGCGTCAAGGCCCAGCGCCCGAGATTGACGCGTCGCCGCTCCTAGCCCCCTGTGGAGGGGGGGAATAGGGGGCGAGGAGCGGCCTCCGACGCCGGAGTGAAACACTCCGGGTTTCACTCCGGTGTCGGCACTTTGTCTCCATTTGGGAGAATAGCGCCCTTAGTCTCCGGAAGGAAAACTCTGCTCTTAATTTATTGTTTCCGATGATGATGTAGAATATGTGGTGGCACGGTGGCGCAGTCGTCAGCACTGCTGCCTCATGGTGCTGAGGACCCGGGTTCAATCCCGGCCCCGGGTCACTCTCCGTGTGTAGTTTGCACATTCTCCCATTGTCTGCGTGGATCTCACCCCCACAACCCAAGGACATGCAGTGTTGGTCATGCTAAATTGTCCCTTAATTGGGAATTTCTTTGGGGCAGCACAGCGCCAGGGTCTCCGGTTCAATTCCGGCCTCGGGTCACTGTCTGTGTGGAGTCTGCACGTTCTCCCCATATCTGCGTGGGTTTCCTCCGGGTGCTCCGGTTTCCCCCCACAGCCCAAAGATGTGCAGGTTTGGTGGATTTTCCACGCTAAATTGCCTCTTAATGTCTAAAAGGTTAGGTGAGGTTACTGGGTTACAGGGGTGGGGTGGAGGCGTGGGCCTAAGCAGGGTGCACTTTCCAAGGGCTGGTGCAGAGTCGATGGGCCGAATTGCCTCCTTCTGCACTGTAAATTCTGTAAATTCTATGTCACCTGAGACCCATGTTTAGATTCCAATCTATTCTATATTTTTTTAATGTATTGTTGTGGTTTTGGTCCAATTTGTGTGTTCCAGCCTTGGGTCACTGCCTGTGTGGAGTTTGTAAGTTCTCCCTGTGTCTGTGTGGGTTTCCTCCGGGCACTCCGGTTTCCTGCCACAGTCCAAAGATTTACGGGATACTTGGATTGGCCATGCTAAATTGCCCCTTTTGTCCAGGGATGTGAAGGTTAGATAATGGGATTGCAGGGATAGGGTGGGATATAGATCGGTGCAGGCTCAATGGGCCGAATGGCCTCCTTCTGCACTGTAGGGATTCTGTGATTCTATGATCATTCTTCTCTTCTTTACTTTTGTACAATGATGTTCACGAAAGGAATGACTGATTATGATATAATTACTAAAGGCCTATGGAGCAATCTTGTCCAGTAGTTCTAAAAGCATTTTTGAATGCCCAATTACAACAATCCATAGTTTTAGAAAAGCATTTCAGAATTCTTGATGCTAATAAATATTAAATAATGTTGGACCATAGTTTGCCGTAGCGGGGAAATAGACATCTTAAGCCATTAGTTGGTTTTGCCATTTCCTATCTAATCATGACGAAAATCTGTTGCAAACTTCTGAAAGCATGAACTGATAATAGGGAAGGGAAATTGCATATCTGGACCCCGAGTAACAGCAAGCAATTGCATATCTACTTAATCAATCAGATTGAAAGATTGCAAAATTAGCAGTGCAAGAACTGTAAATTAGAGTGGGTAAATTAAATGCCAAATGGTACAACGAGAGTAAGACAGATCTGAGATAAGTGAGAGAGAAACAAAAAGACACATTAGGATTGAAAATGATTTTAAATTTTACATTCTTTAAAATCTCCAACAATGTTCAAAACCTGAGGGAATGAGATTCCACACTGGTAATTCTTAATTGTCAGTGCAGTAATTAACATTCATACCACTGATAAAAATTCTATTTAGACTGAAATGAACCAGACTTAACATTTTCATGAAACAACCAGGTAGACCAACTTCATACCATTAACTGCATTTCAATGGTGAGGCACAGAGCAAGATATAAAGCTAATGGTGAAGCGGTATGCCGTGGACAGCAGCTTACAGATTTCTATCTTTAATCACGCATCTGCCTCTCGCCTAAATAGACTGTTGCATTTGTACAAAAATAACAGAGAACGCCATTAACCTAATCGTTATTTTGATGGCAAATTATGACCTGTTGTGCGCCATTCACAACCATGACTATCTTTTATCACAGGTGTTAAATTAGGATAACCAGGCCTGACTGTTCTTGCGGAATTACTTTATACGGGTTTGATTTATATACAGGGAAGAAATATAACTCTCTCGTATTTATCACCTCGTCCATAGTGGAAATGAAATTTATTACAATATTTTGGCCAGCAGATTTGAATTTCAGCATTAAATTTTACATTTATTATGCACAGCAGTTGTTTAATGTAAAAATTTTCCAGAGAAAATTTACTGCTTCTGTGCTCAAATATTGACCAGATTCAGTTTTTACTATATTTCACTTTCCTGAATCAGTCACTTTGAAGTTACTTTGAAAATCTAACAATACGTAATGAATAGCTAATACATTATATGCTTCAGACAAGTAAGTGGCCTGAGGAAGACAATTTCTGATGTTAAATCATTTAAGACGGTGCTGTGAGGGCATTAGAATTAAAATTGTGTTCTTCTTTTCTGGTGTTGCTGGTTAAGGATAATCTAAACAATGAATTTGAAAACAAATTTGATTTGTCCTCTGTGAATTGGAAAGATGAAGAAAATGCTTTTTTTCTGCAACTTTATATCTCCCAGAACTGCTGAGAACATTAGCCTAAACAATTAAATGGAAAGATATTTATTTTAAAGTGCCTGCCTGCGATGAAGTGGTCTAACCTCATGTATTGTACATATTTTTCTGCATTTATCCCAAGTATTTAACATGAATTGACTGTGCTTGAATTGTCAAGAGTCAAACCTATTTTGTGTTAGATTGACAGCATAGATATCAATTTGTCTTTTTATTGGCTGCACTAGTATGAGCCATATAAAATTATTGGAGGATAAATTCAACTTGTGCTGAGGACAAGTGGAAAATGGGGGTAGCCATTACACCGTGCATCAATAATATTGGCAAGAGGCACCATCCAAATTGGTGCTTGTAGCTCGTTAGCTTAATATTGGCGAACTGCTGGAAGAACTTGAGCTTTTTATTGGCAGCTCAGCGATTCAGTTTGGTAAATCGGTAAGCAATGACGCTATTTAAAGATAGACATAGCTTTCTGTCTTTACATGTTGCTGCTCTTCCTCCTCTTCATTAATCGGCCCCAGTAACAAACCAAGCAGGGCAGTTGACAGAGTCACTTAGTGCAATGTTTTTTTTACCTCAGCTGGAGCAGCCAGAAATAGGTTTCAGTGGTCTAAAATAACTCAGCAGAGACTTACTGAATGCAGCTGAAGATTCCTCAAAATAACACTGGTGCAGTCATATTCCCAACTGTTGCTATCAAGAATTAGTAGACAGGTTTTTGAATGGACAATTCAATGTGACAGAACCATGACCCGGATTAAATATGTTTACCCAGCCCCTGCTGCTTTCAGGCAGGCGCCTAAATGATTAAAATCGCTCAAGTCGTTTTGGCGTCTGCCGCAATCCTCTGCTGTTCAGTCATGACAAACAATGATACAAAATTTGATGGCTGAATGCTGAATTTACTCCAGGAACAAGAGGCTGAATTGAGTTGGATTTCTCTCCGACCATCAGCATTGAATCTAGGGACCTATTATTTTACAAGTCACTTTCACTTTTTACTCTCCAGCATTATCTATTCCACTTTTACCAGGTCCTGTATCCAGTTAAGGTGGAGTATCAATGTAAGCAATAATTAATGTAATGGGTAATTTATTTCAGCATATGTTAGGCGAGCTCCTCTCATGGACAATCCTTAATTTGGTCTTGATGAAGAATAGATATTCTTTAATAGTTTGGGGGAAACCCTCTGTGTTAACACCAAGCAACTGCGCTCGCATTCACTGTGAGTGCAAAAGGCAACTTCAGCGCAAAATACTTCTGCCCCGTGTCAGTTCTGTAGCCATGCTGGCCACGCAAAATGGACACTGAGCCAAACTAAAATGGAAGACAGAAGGAAAAGCCTGTTTAGTGAGAACAGACAGCCTGCTCTCAACTAATTAGCATTTTGCAAGCAGCAAACCCGTTTCTGGCCAGGTGCAAGATCTCCAAGCCAAAGGTGTTAATGGCAAAGCGCTTAGCATTCTGATGAGGCAGCCCAGATCCAGGCACGAACAATGGCAACATTTCCATCTCAATGTAACACTTAATTGGTTGTGCAGACAGGATGGCACCAGAGTAACGAATATCAAAACCACCCCCCAACATCGAGGAAAGCCCCCGCATTGGAGGATTTCGAAGGTAACCGTTTGGAAACGCTCCAATCGGTACCGAAAGGTAGAGCCCGCCTAGAAGCGGGCAAGGACATTAGAGAGGGGTATAAAGGCAAATTCCCCACAGAGCCCGGTCTGTTAAACCCGTGCTCCGGCCCTGACTGACATCTTGCATCCTGACTCCAGCCGTTGAGCACCAGCCGCCGAAACCGTAAGTTCAACGCTCGCTACGCGATCCAAGCCCACTAGACTCCCAAGTACCAGAACGCTTGCTGAAGGCTGCAGTACAAGACCAGGACGAAGGCCTCGTTCTCTGACCTTGCCTGTTCCTGTTAGATAAGTATTCTGTTCACTTAAGTTTAGTTATAGCTTAGTCTCTTAGTGTGTGCATGAGTATTTATTATAACTGTATAATAAATATTGATCGTTTGAACCTTACTAATCGGTGTATCGTCTTTATTACTTTGAACTTGACCTTGGAATACTTGTGACGTTGTCTATACGGCAACTGGCGACTCCAGAGCTGAATAATTACATACAACAGAGCCTAGTAGTGTTAAGCACACGTCGAATACGGAGGCGTGTTAATACACTCCAATAAACGCGTTTTACAACCACAGTAAAACGTGCAACAGTTTCCACACAGGTAAGTATAGACCTTAGGGGAAAAGGTACATGCCCAGGCAGTACCATTGTATTACCCCTGGCACCCTGATACTACCCCTTGGCACCAGGCACTGCCCACAGCATTGCCTCCGACACCATGGCACTGCCCAGACACTGCCCCTGGCACTGAGTGCCGGGCAGCCCTCTGGAGAGCTCTGTTGGGATGTGTGTTCCTCGTAACAGTTGGGGGGAGTGTTTCCCTTGTGTGGATGGGTGGGTTCCCCATGTCCATGGGGAGGTGTGTCCCCGTGTCTGTGGGGGGGGGGGGGGGACCTCCATGTATGTGTGGGTGGGGGGGAGATTGCCGGCTTTTCCCGGCCCCGACCCACCAACCTGAGGGCATGGGCCAAGCCCCCAGATCTATTCTGCACAGAGTACTGGGTGATTTGGAGAGAAAGACGGCTGTGCAGTCTGCGGGCTGCACCCTGGTGTTTTCATCTCAACCAGCTCTCTGCGCAGAGAATGCAAAATTCCGCCTACTATCTCTAGCTAATATTAAATCACAACTCAGCATGTTCTGAGGCTGCCTGGTCCAGCTTTCTTTCTCGCATCACAGCACGCATTGGTTTATTGGGTTGAAGAAATGCTTTCTCTAGTTTGCTGAAGCTTTTGTTGCTGGTGTGGTGGGTGCTGCGTGTAACTGGCACGTCACCACAGGTTAAACACACTGGAAGTAAGATGTCCAACTGCACCTTGAGCACAAGTGGAATATGTTGATGCCAGGATTAGGTTCCAGTGAGATTGGGTCGTGTGTGAGGATCTACGCAACTGCGGCTCCTGGATGGAGAATGGCACTGATACATGGAACAAGTCTCACATTGATGGACAAATCATTACTACAACAAAGTTCTAGACATGATAACACATTCTCAGGCTTATCCTCCATTTCTGTTGCGGAACCTGCAAGGGGTGATACCGTGTGTTTGTTTTTTGTGTGAAAATTAGCTGATATTGTTTGTATTGGTACCAATATGGAACTCTGACTTTTCCTTGTTGTTTAATGGTTAGTGTAATATGTGGAATGTTACACAATTGATTTTCAAATCTTTGCTCCTGTTGACCGTTTAATAAATAAGATGTTCTCAAGTACATTCTTGTGGGCACAGGTGCCATTTCTCAGACGAATTTTATTGCCCAGCATTCCAATCAAACTGTGAGGCCTGGACACTTTGCCTGAACCATGGAGGTGCAGTGGTGATATGTATCACAAGGGGTTAATGTAAATTCACTACAACTAAGTAACCACTAGAGGGAGAACCAGAGATGTCATGACATGCAGACATACAGCCAATGGGTCATTACAACAGGACGCAACCAATGGGTAATCAGGATACCCAGAAGTGGCATTACCACAAGGGGGCACTTCATAACTCATATAAAAGGACAGGGCACACATGCTCTGCCTCTTTCCACAGAGACATCTAGAGAGTACGTCAGGATCAACAGCATCACACCCAGCACGTGGCTGAGAGCAGGCTGGTAAAGAAAGACTGAGTTACTACAGTTAGATTAGCAGCGAGTCGAACTCATTTAATAACTGTGATGTGGAGATGCCGGCATTGGACTGGGGTGAGCACAGTAATAAGTCTTACAACACCAGGTTAAAATCCAACAGGTTTGTTTCAAACACTAAGGGGGCAGCACGGTAGCATTGTGGATAGCACAAATGCTTCACAGCTCCAGGGTCCCAGGTTCGATTCCGGCTTGGGTCACTGTCTGTGCGGAGTCTGCACATCCTCCCCGTATGTGCGTGGGTTTCCTCCGGGTGCTCTGGTTTCCTCCCACAGTCCAAAGATGTGCAGGTTAGGTGGATTGGCCATGCTAAATTGTTCTCAGTGTCCAAAATTGCCCTTAGTGTTGGGTGGGGTTACTGGGTTATGGGGATAGGGTGGAGGTGTTGACCTTGGGTAGGGTGCTCTTTCCAAGAGCCGGTGCAGACTCGATGGGCCGAATGGCCTCCTTCTGCACTGTAAATTCTATGATTCTATGACTAGCTTTCGGAGCATTCGCCGGAGGAAGGAGCACAGTAGCATTGTGGATAGTACAATTGCTTCACAGCTTCAAGGTCCCAGGTTTGATTCCGGCTTGGGTCACTGTCTGTGTGGTGTCTGCACATCCTGCCCGTGTGTGCGTGGGTTTCTGCCGGGTGCTCCGGTTTCCTCCCACAGTCCAAAGATGTGCAGGTTAGGTGGATTGGCCATGCTAAATTGTTCTCAGTGTCCAAAATTGCCCTTAGTGTTGGGTGGGGTTACTGGGTTATGGGGATAGGGTGGAGGTGTTGACCTTGGGTAGGGTGCTCTTTCCAGGAGCCGGTGCAGACGCGATGGGCCGAATGGCCTCCTTCTGCACTGTAAATTCTATGATAATCTATGAAGGAGCAGTGCTCCGAAAGCTAGTGTTTGAAACAAACCTGTTGGACTTTAACCTGGTGTTGTAAGACTTCTGATTTAATAACTGTTTTAATAATTCAATATATAAGTTGAACTCATTTCATAGTCTGGAGCTTCCTTTGTCAAAGCATACATCAAGGAAGCAGCTTATGCTACACGAAGCAGCATAACACAACAGTGTCGACACCACAAAGGCAGCAACCAACAATAAAACATCCAAAAGCTGGGCTTAAGTACTGGGGACATCCAGCAACCAGAGGATGAGTGTGTCAATCAGGGGCTGGGTCCACCAGCGCAACTGAATCAGTGGATGTCACATACATACAGGGAGAGGTTTGGGGGTTTTGACAGTCCTGGAGTGGAAGCCCGAACTGACTATCGGTCTCTCACCTTTTCTAATTCCTTACACATAAAACAATATGGATGGTGTTGTTGACCCCACAGCAGCAACCCTCACAGTGCTGGTGGCTGCCCAGGCAGCCAGGCGACAGAGAAGGTCAGGTAATCCATAAGACCGGTAGTGGTGTTGGCGTTACAGGTGTGGAGCCAGTGCAGGCAACATTTTGAGCTGGAGGGCATGTCATTGTGGACGCCGATATGTGACAACCATAGTATTGTGCTGGTGGGCTGGATGCGAGGTTCCGGGGGTGGTAGCAGGTGAGGATCAGGTATTGTAGTGACTTGTTTATAGGGGGCAAATTTGCACGGTTGGAGGAGTTGGAGGAACCGTATCAGTTGCCCAAAGGTTTGAGGTACCTGCAAGTGACGAATTTCATGCATAGAGAGGTGCCATCCTTCTCGGGGCTTCCGCCTCCAGTGTTGCAGGACAAGTCGTTGTGGAGAACGAAATGGGGGAGGATTTCGGATATATACAATGAATTGATGGAGAGGGTGGGCGCTCCGGTGGAGGAGATTAAATGCGAGTGGGGGGAGGAGCTGGGAGGGGGGATGCGGGCGAGGATGTGGGCAGGTGCTTTGCGGAGGGTGATCGCGTCCACATGTGCGAGGTTAAGCTTCATTTAGTTTAAAGTGGTGCATCATGGTGGCAAGGATGAGCACGTTCTTTGTGGGGGTGAAAGACAAATGTGGGCAGTGTGCAAGGGAGCATGTTCTGGGCATGTCCAAGACTGAGGAGGTTCTGGCAGGGATACGCGGATGTTATGTCCGAGGTATTTGTGGTGTCGGACGATCTGGGAGTCCGGGGTGGGGGGGGTGACAGATCGATGTATTGGCCTTTTCCTTCCTGATAGTCCAGAGATGCATTCTGGTTCGTTGGCGGTACTTAGAGCCACCTAGGGCAGGATTGTGGGTAAGCGACCTGCCAGAATCTCTGTAATTGGAGAAAGTCGAGTTCAATTTGTGGGGATTGCTGGAGGCGTTTATCCATGGTGGAAACTGTTCATTGATGTCTTCAAGGAAGTTTGAGGGATCAGCGGGTGGGGAGTGGGGGGGGGGTTGATGGGGGATAAGGGGGTAAAAGCTGGGAAGGCAGGATGTTGGTATCGGGGAGAGGTGGGGATTTGTGTTCATATTGATGTGTTGCACTTCTGATATTTTGTGTAGATATGTAAAAAGCCTTGAATAAAAACATTTTAAAGAAGAGTTGGCATCTTCTGAACAGTTAAAATCGGGGATATACAAGAGGATACAATTAGATCATCAGAGATATACAAAGGGTTTTGTGGAGCTGACAAGATTACACAAAAGGGATCGTCAGAGGAAGAATAAGAAATTTAAAATCAATGCCTTACTCTACCAGGTCAGTAAGTGCAGAGGTGAAAGCTGAATTGAACTTAGCACAAGTACACAGACAGCAGAACTTTAGAAGACTTAAAGTTTACAGAGATTAGAATGTGGGAGCTGGCCAAGAATGCACTGGAATAGTCAACACCTGAGGTAACAAAGGCATGGATTAGGGTTTCAGCATCAGATGAGTTGAGAGAATGGCAGATTCGTATGATGTTACAGAAGTGGAAATTGCTGGTTTTAGTGACGGTGCAAATATGTGGTGACTTTGAACAATCCATTTCAGCCTCAGTCAATTACCAGAAAGAGAGCTGAGTCAGTAGCTAGAGAATGGGGTTTGTAGTAAGGGCAAAGATAATTGGGTGTTTCGCGGTGGAGCGCAGTTGCTGGCAGCGGGATTCTGTTCCCGCCACTGGCCAATGGGATTTCTCACTTTAGCCACCCCACGTCGTCGGGAAACCCGCAGGTGTGGGTGCACTGCCGGTGGAACAGAGAATTCTACTAGTGGAAAATTCACCCCAATGACTTAGTTCTTTTCAATGTTGGTAATTCCTGTTCATCCCGTACTGGATTCCAGTCTTGTGGTAGCAGCAAAGTCACGTATTCTCTGTCCTTTCCATTTATCTTACTGGGGCCATGATATTTGAGGCACAGGATCATGCCCTATTGTTGCATTCAAATCTCCCAGTAGGTAAAGATATTCTGATTTAGAGATTCTCCTGAGAACCGTACCAAGCACCTCATTGAACTGGCCTTTCATCTCTGTAGTGGAGCACAGTGTTGAAGGATAGATACTCATGTTAACTGGCACTGTTTGAATTGAAAGGGGTATGGAGACAACACATTCTATGGGATGCTCTATCAACAAGGATGGCAAGTTCCTTACAGGGAAGCATTACACCTCACTCATACATTTCCTCTGGACCCTTCCCCTGCCAGGTGAACAGGTAGTGGTTTTCTTTCAGTGATCCATTCTTAGCGAGACTGGTCACTTGTAGGGAAACTTTGTTAGTGTTCAGACTGTCAAGTTCTATGTTGATAGGTTGTCTTGTGTCATTATCGATCAACTGTGAGTCGTCTATAAATCCATAAGGTCTTTACATTCCAATTTGGCAATCGGAAAATTAGCATCTTCTTTCTTTTTGTTTGCTTTGTTCGATATCTGAGTGCAAAGGGTTTGGTCCACTTGTTCAGCTCCAAATATCCATTGAAGCAGATGGACGATGGTGGGTCAGAACTTTACTAGTCGGGGTCCCACAATGGTCCCTCCCATCATCAGAGATAGCCCATAGCACCCATTCACTACACCAGTCAATTTGGTCTTATAACCCGTAAATGTTGTCTCCAGTGATGCATTAACAGGCGGGAGAGAAACCGAAGTGTCCTCTCGAAAAGCAAGCCTGGGGCTGCCCAAATATTAGGGTACCTGTCTTGACTGCCTTGGTCGAATCCAAAGCACTATATCTGGCACCGGTTCGGTTACAGGAGTTACCAGAAAGATGACGTTGCTCGGACCCCTCCACAAGAATCCCAACAGTTTACATTTTCTAAGATTGTGTGAGGGGAAACTACTAAACTACAGGAGTGATAACACTGACCAATAGGTATATTTTATGTTAAAAGAAACTTTAATTTAAACACAGAATCAATCACATTAGCAATACAGTAATAACTTTCCAATTAACAGTTCTTAATAAAATGGAAAAAGACTTTAACCCACTATCTACACTTGCCACTATATATTCCAATTAAGCAACCCAATGCAATTCAAATGCCGCTTATAAATAAAATTAAAAGTTAACAATCAGGGTACGTGCTTCTCTGTGCAGGCCTATGGTGAGAGACCCTTTCAGGAAAAACGTGAAAATCCTTCTGTTTTGTCAGACTGAAATCCTACAGCAAACTGCATAATCCAGCATAATGCATACTTCAGTCTCCTCCCACTAAGATGTCCCATGACCTGCTTCGCTCGGACTAAGCACAATCTCTCCTAAATTATCAACACCCCAGGGAACCTCCCGTAACTGGTTAAAATCAATGATTAACTCACCTATACAACCCCTTAATTACAGCTTTAGCAGACATACTGCAAGGATGTATGAGAACCAAGGGTTTTTAATAACATTACTACAACAAAATACAAAACAGAATATATAACAATTCACTACATTCATCACATCTCCCCCTTAAATAAGGAAAGGTGGCTTCATTTTCCAAGGACTTTTCAACTTTAAATACTACCTCACGGGGGCCTCACGGTAGCATGGTGGTTAGCATCAATGCTTCACAGCTTCAGGGTCCCAGGTTCGATTCCCGGCTGGGTCACTGTCTGTGTGGAGTCTGCACGTCCTCCCCGTGTGTGCGTGGGTTTCCTCCGGGTGCTCCGGTTTCCTCCCACAGTCCAAAGATGTGCGGGTCAGGTGGATTGGCCATGCTAAATTGCCCGTAGTGTAAGGTTAATGGGGGGATTGTTGGGTTACGTGGGTTTAAGTAGGGTGATCATTGCTCGGCACAACATCGAGGGCCGAAGGGCCTGTTCTGTGCTGTACTGTTCTATGTTCTATGTTCTACCCATTACTAAACACTGTTATTGCATTATATAATACAATCACATCATATTTATGTATGCAAATTTAAACATCAGTCTTGTCCATTTCAGTCTTTATTCCCAACTTTGAATATTCTCACATCTCAAAGTCTTGATAAAGCATCTGCAATTTCGTTTTCTATTCCTGCTACACGTATAATGTTCAAGTGAAATTGTTGTAACAATGAACTCCATCTAAACAATCTTCCATTTTGATCTTTAAACTTCTCCAGAAACCTCAATGGATTCGGGTCGACATAAACAATTGTCTCTGAAGAATTGTTCGCAACATAAATGTCAAATATTGCAACATCAATACAAAACTCAACATCTTTTTCAATGGTCGAGTACTTCTTTTGATGAACATTTAGCTCAGGCGGGATTCTCTGGTCGCCAGGCAGAGGGGGCTGGAGAATTCCACCTATAGACTTACTATAGTGCAGATGTGGGCCAATTGGCCCATCGGGTCTGAGCCAACCTTCTGAAAGAGCACCCTATGTAGGCCCACGTCCCAACCCTATCCCATAACCCAGTAACCCCACCTAACTTTTGGACACTAAGGGGCAATTTAGCGCAGCAAATCCACCTAACCTGCACATCTTTGGACTGTGGGAGGATATCAGAGCACCCGGAGGAAACCCACGCAGACACGGGGAGAACATACAAACTCCACACAGATAGGCGCCCGAGGCCGGAATCGAACTCGGGTCCCTGAAACTGTGAGGCAGCAGTGCTAACCACTGTGCCACCCTGAAGTATGTTCCATTTTGCTACTGTGCCAGAGAGCACGCATTTAATCAAATCAAAGAACAGTTTGTTTTAATCTGGGCAGCAGTATGGCTGATGCTGATTTGAGGATAGCATTCTCTGATTGTCCTAAGAATTGTTCTCATGGTTCCATTTAGAGGTACATCTCTGCCTGGCTTATGGCTGTGGTGGACATCAGGCAGTGCCTATGTGACTCCACCACTGCCATATTTGGACAGAGAAAAATTGCTCTCCAATGTAAGGCCTAGATTTTCTATTCCTTATTTTAGTCCTGAGTCATTCCAGACCATTTTACAATTGAGTTGAGTGCCGAATAAACGAAACATGTATATTTATGATGAGGAATTATATGAACACCTAGAGACATGACCAAGGCTTCCAGCAATCAACTTGCCTATGGTGCTTAACTGTCAGTGAGAGTATCACTTAATGTTACGTCCCTGGGCTAGAACTTTGCTTCTCTCCAGAGATAATGAGAATTGATTAAGAAAGGCTTAGCTAACAGTGTCAGGTAGCTTTTATGTAATCTGAAGTACATTTCACTTACTAGCATTATAGGAGGAGGGAAATGAAACAGCTGGTCAGAAAAAGATTTATAACAGGGAGTACCAATAGGGAAATGTTCAAAGTATCAGTGGAACTACCTGTCGATGTGAATGAAAGTGGAACATTTTAGATTTAAAGTTGAATTTTATAAATAATTTCCTCTATCATCTATTAGCTCAGAACTGGAACAAGGTTCATGTATTCAGAGACGCAAGGGGAAAAAAACAATTTTTCATTGTGTATCAAAATGTATTAACTTGATGCTAAATCTGCCACAGTGGCAACACTCAGACACTTCAACCTTTGCTGAAGGTGAAATTTACGCAAGAAAGACAATTTTTGTGTCTAAACTGAAAACGTATGGCCAAGATCATCTGCAACAAGAGCATTTCAATTTACTGGTAAATCTATATTCACACAAAACTGACAAGGGAATGGACATAATTTTCTAAGTTTGTGTTTCCAGATTTTCTTAGCAGACAATACAGAGTGAGAAAATTATGTGTTCAGTCCATACCAAATTTGATCTGCTTTATTTCTAATTGACATTTTCTGAAAATCTCTACAGATTAACAAGCAACCCTTTCCTGCTGAAGCTCATCAGAGACTAAAGGGAATTGTTAGGGCCTTATTGTAAAAAAAATAATCTTACAATATCACACATATATGTATATATATATATGTCAAACTGGTATTCAAATTAAATGTTTTATGTTATTGTCGGCATTTAATTCTCTTTTAGAGCAAAAGAAACAATAAAAATCTGAATAGTAAGTCATCTTTGGAGCTTCCACCACATAGAGCTATTTGTGCTTTTTGGCCTGTGCGCAGATCGATTTTAACTTTCAATTCATTTTTTAAATAGACCATTTATTGTAGAGCAGAACAGCTATTTAACTGTAATCTGTATCCATTGTAAACACATTAAACTCATCCATCAGAGCAATTTGAATTACACAAAAAAAGTTGCTCTTTTTTGCCTTTGTTTTAGAAATCAGCTATGAGCTGCTAAATCTCTTTTCCAACCCTCAATGTAACAACTATATAATTTGTTTATTATAATGAGCACAGTAAGAAGTCTTACAACACCAGGTTAAAGTCCAACAGGTTTGTTTTGAATCATTAGCTTTCAGAGCACAGCTAATTCACCTGAGGAAGGAGCAGTGCTCCGAAAGCTAGTGTTTGAAACAAATCTGTTGGACTTTAACCTGGTGTCGTAAGACTTCTTACTGTGCTCACTCCATCTCCACATCATATAACGAGGTAAAGGATCCCAAGCTGCAGTACACCAGTTTTATCAAACAAAATTTGACACCAAGCCACATAAGGAGCTATCAGGACACGTTATCAGAAGGCAAGAAGTCTTTTAAAAGTGGAAAGAGAAGTGGAGAGGCTTTCAGACAGAATCCCAGAACTTAAGGCATAGGCAGAAGGTATGGCAGCCAGTGGCAGACCAACAAAAAATGGAGACGCAGAAGAGGCCAGAAATGGAGGAGTGCGATGATCTTGCAGGGTCTGGAGGAGAGTACAGAGATAGGAACAGAGATAGAATGAAGGGCCCTGAAAACAAGACTCTTAGTTTCCAACTTAAGGAATTGTTGGTTGACGGGTGAACAGAACTCTGTGCGATTTAGGATATGGGAGACAGATATTTGAATGAGCTCAAGTTTATCGAGGGCGCAAATTTGAGTCCCGTAAACAGAACATCAAAATAGTTAAGTCTAGAAGTAATGAAAGCATGAATGATGAAATATAATTTCCATCTATAATACTGACACATAAAAAATACTTCTTTGAGCTGTAAAGGACTTTTGAATTATCTTGAGGTCATGAAAGGCAGTATATAAATACAAGCACGGTAGCATGGTGGTTAGCATAAATGCTTCACAGCTCCAGGGTCCCAGGTTCGATTCCCGGCTGGGTCACTGTCTGTGCGGAGTCTGCACGTCCTCCCCGTGTGTACGTGGGTTTCCTCCGGGTGCTCCGGTTTCCTCCCACAGTCCAAAGATGTGCGGGTTAGGCGGATTGGCCATGCTAAATTGCCCGTAGTGTCCTAAAAAGTAAGGTTAGGGGTGGTGGGGGGGGGGGGGGGGGGGTTGTTGGGTTACGGGTATAGGGTGGATACGTGGGTTTGAGTAGGATGATCATGGCTCGGCACAACATCGAGGGCCGAAGGGCCTGTTCTGTGCTGTACTGTTCTATGTTCTATGTTCTAAGTCTTTCTTTTCAATACATTAATGTGCCTCAGATACTAAAGCAGTCCATGACTGCATGCAACAAGACCTGACAACATTCAGGCTTGGGCTAATACATTGTACCACACAAGTGTCAGATAATGAATATATCCAACAAAATAGATTCTAAACATCTGTTAAATCCATCACTGAATCCACCACCATTAACATCCCAGTAGTTGCCAATGACCAGAAGCATAACTGGACAAGCTATATAAATACTGTGGCTACAAGAGTAGATCAGAGGCTGGGAATTCTGAGGTGGATAACTCACCTCCTGACTCCCAAAACCAGTCCCCCATCTACAAGTCAGATGACAGGAATGTGCTGGAATACTCTCTATTTGCCTGGATGAATGTGGCTCCAACATCACACAAGCTGCATTAGCCAGGACCAAGCAGACCACTTGATCAGCACCCCATTCACCAATTTAAACATTCTACACTCACTCCACCACTGGTGCATGGTGTGCACCATCTGGAAGATGCATTGCAACCTCAGTCATTTATAAATTCCTTCAATAGCTGCACCTTCCAAACAGTGATCTCTACCATCTAGAAGAACAATGTGGGCAAACACTTGGAAATACCATCATCTGCGAATTCCATTTCACCACGCTGATATGGAACTATATTGCTTTCACTGGGAATCGTGTAACTTTCTCCTTAATGGTATAGTAGGTCTCCCTACGTGATGTGGACTGCAGTAGTTCAAGAAGGCTACTCACTATCACTTTCAAGGTAATACAGGGTGAGGTCTTTGTCCCTCATGAGGTAACAAGATGAGGATGAGGAGAGCATCAGGCATGAGTGGGGAAAATTGATGAAGAAATGGAAGAGGCAAAGGAAGAATGAAGAAACTTTAGTTTGGGAAAGGTCATGAGAGGATAAATGAAGAGATACGAAAAGGAACTGGGTGGGATAGTTAAAAAATGAAACTGAAAGTGATGAAGTGATGCGTGAGTTTAAATCAAATATATTAGAATGGGGAAAAGTAACAATAAATTCATAAATTAAAGTTGTTAGCAATGTTGGGGTAATAAATTAATTAAATACATTAAAAGGGGGATTGACAAAATTAACTAATTAAAAATGGGGCTAAATTGAAAGTGCCCTTACATATTAGATATATTAATTAATTCAGTAAACATTTGGGCTTCAGTCAACAAGCTTAATTAAAGTTCGGGGCTTCACTGGGGAAATTACTTAAGTGGAGATGAGTGCTTTGCTGTGCAACATTAATTAATTAGAAATTGGGCTTTGTTGGGAGCTTTGATTAAATACTAAGGATGTCAGGAAGCCAATCGGAAGGTGCAAGTAGAAAAAGGACCGACAACTGGGCTTTCCTTTCAGAAGTAGGACTGACAAGCAGCGTTTCCCTCTAGTTGCCATGTGACTATTGGAAGTAGTGACAGTGAATGACCGAACTACATTAGTGCAAAGCCAGCAAGGCAAACTGGTGAGCGATTGAGCAAAGACCCACAACAACCAGAATGGCCCAACGGCTGGTTGGCCATTACAAGATCGTTGGGGGCAGACATGGAAACAAGGCAAAGAAGTTCATTTCCAGAGGAGTAGAATTGAAAATAGGAAGTTAAACTTGTATAGAAACTTGGTTAGATCAAACTTTACAGTACTATGAATAGCTCTGGTCCCTATATTACAAAAATAGTGTTGAGGCACTGGACAAGATGCATCAAGGATTTACAAGGATGATACCTGGAATAACTGGCATAACAATCCGAAAAGAGTGAACAAGATGGGTCCCTTTAATTTAAAGAAGGATGAGTGGGTATTGTGATAGAGAACATTAAAATTTCAAAGCAGTTTTCCTTCATTTGTAAATGAGGTTTAGGCATTTTTGGCAAGGCCAGCAATTGTTGTTCCTCTTGTGTGGGAAACTATATTTTTTCTAGAGTGGACAGTCGATTTGTTTAAGTCTGTAGCACATTTAAACTTTTTTGAATGGCAATGTACACACAGTAACTTAAAGGGGCCAGCTGTGTGAGAATGGTTGGGTTGTGCGCAGCTTAAAGGGAGCACTGGTGATGAACCACCTTCTTGAGCTTCTGCAGTCTATGTGGTGCAGGTATATCTACAGTGCTATTAGGGAGGAAGGTTCAGGATTCTGACCCAGTGACAGTGAAGTAATGACAATATATTTCTAAGTCAGGGTGGTGTTAGATTTGGAGGGTTCCCATGCACCTGTGGTCCTTGCAGGTTTGGAAGGTACAATTGAAGGAGATTTGACATGTTGCTATAGTACAAAGAACAAAGAAAGAACAAAGAAAATTACAGCACAAGAACAGGCCCTTCGGCCCTCCCAGCCTGCACCGATCCAGATCCTTTATCTAAACCTGTCTCCTATTTTCCAAGGTCTACTTCCCTCTGTTGCTGCCCGTTCATATACCTGTCTAGATGTCTCTTAAATGATGCTATCGTGCCCGCCTCTACCACCTCCGCTGGTAAAGCGTTCCAGGCACCCACCACCCTCTGCGTAAAAAACTTTCCACGCACATCTCCCTTAAACTTTCCCCCTCTCACCTTGAAATGGTGACCCCTTGTAACTGACACCCCCATTCTTGGAAAAAGCTTGTTGCTATCCACCCTGTCCATACCTCTCATAATTTTGTAGACCTCAATCAGGTCCCCCCTCAACCTCCGTCTTTCCAACGAAAACAATCCTAATCTACACAACCTTTCTTCATAGCTAGCACCCTCCATACCAGGCAACATCCTGGTGAACCTCCTCTGCACCCTCACCAAAGCATCCACATCCTTCTGGTAATGTGGCGACCAGAACTGCACGCAGTATTCCAAATGTGGCCTAACCAAAGTCCTATACAACTGTAACATGACCTGCCTACTCTTGTACTCAATACCCCAGCCGATGAAGGCAAGCATGCTGTATGCCTTCTTGACCACTCTATCAACCTGCGTTGCCACCTTCAAGGTACAATGGACCTGAACTCCCAGATCTCTCTGTACATCAATTTTCCCCAGGACTCTTCCATTGACCATATAGTCCGCTCTTGAATTTGATCTTCCAAAATGCATCACCTCGCATTTGCCTGGATTGAACTCCATCTGCCATTTCTCTGCCCAACTCTCCAATCTATCTATATTTTGTTGTATTCTCTGACAGTCCTCCTCGCTATCTGCAACTCCACCAATCTTAGTATCATCTGCAAACTTGCTAATCAGACCACCTATACCTTCCTCCAGGTCATTTATGTAGATCACAAACAACAGTGGTCCGAGCACGGATCCCTGTGGAACACCACTAGTCACCCTTCTCTATTTTGAGACACTCCCTTCCACCACTACTCTCTGTCTCCTGTTGCCCAGCCAGTTTTTTATCCATCTAGCTAGTACACCCTGAACCCCATACGACTTCACTTTTGCCATCAACCTGCCATGGGAAACCTTATCAAACGCCTTACTAAAGTCCATGTATATGACATCTACAGCCCTTCCCTCATCAATTAACTTTGTCACTTCCTCAAAGAATTCTATTAGGTTTGTAAGACATGACCTTCCTTGCACAAAACCATGCTGCCTATCACTGATAAATCTATTTTCTTCCAGATGTGAATAGATCCTGTCCCTCAGTATCTTCTCCAACAGTTTGCCTGCCACTGACGTCAAGCTCACAGGTCTGTAATTCCCTGGATTTTCCCTGCTGCCCTTCTTAAACAAAAGGACAACATTAGCAATTCTCCAGTCCTCCGGGACCTCACCCGTGCTCAAGGATGCTGCAAAGATGTCTGTTAAGGCCCCAGCTATTTCGACCCTCGCTTCCCTCAGTAACCTGGGATAGATCCCATCCGGTCCTGGGGACTTGTCCACCTTAATGTCTTTTAGAATACCCAAAACTTCCCCTTTCCGTATGACAACTTGACCTAGAGTATTTAAACATCCATCCCTAGCCTCAACATCCGTCTTGTCCCTCTCCTTTGTGAATACCAATGCAAAGTACTCATTAAGAATCTCACCAATTTCTTCTGAGTCCACGCATAAATTCCCTCTTTTGTCTTTGAGTGGGCCAATCCTTTCCCTCGTTACCCTCTTGCTCCTTACATACGAATAAAAGGCTTTGGGATTTTTCTTAACCCTGTTAGCCAAAGATATTTCATGACCCCTTTTAGCCCTTATTATTGCGCGTTTGAGATTCGTCCTACTTTCCCGATATTCCTCCAAAGCTTCATCAGTTTTGAGTCGCCTCGATCTTACATATGCTTCCTTTTTCATCTTAGCTAGTCTCACAATTTCACCCGTCATCCATGGTTCCCTAATCTTGCCATTTCTATCTCTCATTTTCATAGGAACATGTCTGTCCTGCACTCTAATCAACCTTTCCTTAAAAGACTCCCACATTTCAAATGTGGATTTACCCTTAAACAGCTGCTCCCAATCCACATTCCCTAGCTCCTGCCGAATTTTGTTATACTCTGCCTTTCCCCAATTTAGCACTCTTCCTTTCGGACCACTCTTGTCCTTGTCCATGAGTATTCTAAAATTTATGGAATTGTGATCGCTATTCCCAAAGTAATCACCGACTAAAACATCAACCACCTGGCCGGGATCATTCCCCAATACCAGGTCCAGTATGGCCCCTTCCCGAGTTGGACTATTTACATACTGCTCTAAAAAACTCTCCTGGATGCTCCTTACAAACTCTGCTCCATCTACGCCTCCAACACTACACGAATCCCATTCAATGTTGGGGAAGTTAAAATCTCCCATCATTTTTCCTACATTTTTCTATAATCTGTCTGCATATTTGTACCTCTACTTCATGCTCACTTTTGGGAGGCCTGTAGTAAAGTCCCAACAATGTTACTGCACCCTTCCTACTTCTTATCTCCACCCATATTGCCTAAGTGCTCGAATCCTCTATCGTGCCCTCCTTAATCACAGCTGTGATATCATCTCTGACGAGTAATGCAACTCCTCCACCCCTTCTACCTCCCTCTCTATCCCTCCTGAAGCATCTGTACCCTGGGATATTCAGTTGCCAGTCCTGCCCTTCCCTCAACCAAGTCTCAGTAATACCAATAACATCATATTCCCAGGTACTGATCCAACCCCTAAGTTCATCTGCCTTACCTGCTACACTTCTCGCATTAAAACAAATGCACGACAGACCACCTGTCCCTTTGCGTTCATCATCTCTTCCCTGTCGACTCTGCCCCTTAGTCACAAGGAGTTTATTATCTCGTACCTTACCGGCTTTAGTTGCTGCTTCTTTACTGACCTCTAACTTCCTAATCTGGTTTCCATCCCCCTGGTACTGAAGTGATTTTGACAGGATTTTGACAGGACATAGAATAGATGCTTTGACCTGCGGAAAATCCAAAGCTGGGGCCATAAAAATAAGATAGACACTAATCCAATTCTCTTCCCGCACCTAGTGGTGCACAAAGGCATTCCTGTATAATTATTCCTGTAACTGGTTGCTCTTTTTTCACCAGAGCCTATAGCATGACAGTTGCCACTCTGCTCTCTCACCAACAATTAGTGTGTTGGAAGGATTTGCAGGTTGACACTCAACCCGTTTGACCACATTATGAATGTACCTTCCTTGGCCATCAAATTCTGGGGTGGGAGTCAAATCTGGAGCTTCTGGCTCAGAGGCAGAGATGCTATCCACTGCAGCACAAGACCTCCATAGTCACTAATAAACATAGAAAATAGAACATAGAAAAATACAGCACAGAACAGGCCCTTCGGCCCACGATGCTGTGCCGAACTTTTGTCCACCCCATCATTCTAACATAATCCATGTACCTATCCAATAGCTACTTGAAGGTCCCTAATGTTTCCGATTCAACTACTTCCACAGGCAGTGCATTCCATGCCCCCACTACGCTCTGGGTAAAAAACCTACCTCTGACATCCCCCCTATATCTTCCACCATTCACCTTAAATTTATGTCCCCTTGTAATGGTTTGTTCCACCCGGGGGAAAAGTCTCTGACTGTCTACTCTATCTATTCCCCTGATCATCTTATAAACCTCTATCAAGTCGCCCCTCATCCTTCTTCATTCTAATGAGAAAAGGCCGAGCACCCTCAACCTTTTCTCATAAGACCTACTCTCCATTCCAGGCAACATCCTGGTAAATCTCCTTTGCACCTTTTCCAAAGCTTCCACATCCTTCCTAAAATGAGGTGACCAGAACTGCACACAGTACTCCAAATGAGGTTTTACCAAGGTTTTGTACAGCTGCATCATCACCTCACGGCTCTTAAATTCAATCCCTCTGCAAATGAACGCTAGCACACCATAGGCCTTCTTCACAGCTCTATCCACTTGAGTGGCAACTTTCAAAGATCTATGAACCTAGACCCCAAGATCGCTCTGCTCCTCCACATTGCCAAGCACCCTACCGTTAACCCCGTATTCCACATTAATATTTGTCCTTCCAAAATGGACAACCTCACACTTTTCAGGGTTAAACTCCATCTGCCACTTCTCAGCCCAGCTCTGCATCCTATCTATGTCTCTTTGCAGCCGGCAACAGCCATCCTCACTGTCCACAACTCCACCAACCTTTGTATCGCCTACAAATTTACTGACCCACCCTTCAACTCCCTTATCCAAGTCATTAATGAAAATCACAAACAGCAGAGGACCCAGAACTGATCCCTGTGGTACACCAAATTCCCACAAATATTCAAGAGAAACTTATTTACCCAGATGTGTATTCATGTTTGTTCCTAGTTGGAACAAGGTCACTTTAAGAGTCTGAACATATGACAAATTGCTGATGTCATCAGTCCTTTGCACAGGCAAATGAGCAGTCTATCCTAACAACCTGTAAACACCTTTCCAATAAAGCTCTTGTTTATTTGTACCTTCATTGTCTTCAAGTCTATCCTTTAAAAATACCCGAAAAAAACTGGCGTGAGGAGGTCAGAACCACATTAGTAGACATCCAGAGAAGTGAACAAAAAATAGATAAATCGTCCATCTGTGCGTGGGCATCTGAAGAAGATTAAGAAGCTAAAATCTTCACTACATCACAGCTGGAGACAAAGTGGTACCAAATATTGGTAACAGCCATCAAAGGAACTGAAATTTAGATGTAGATCTAGAGAAAGCAACATCAAAAAGCTGCTCGTATTGTGTTCTGCCCGGCAAGATTTGGAACAGCACAGGGTGGCACTATGAGTAGAAAGTACCCTGCATAAATAGTTTACAACTGGGAGTGTTCCAAAACTTGGAAGGGAACAGGCTGCGCCCAGGGGTACCTGGTTGGAAAAAGAAGCCAGATAGTGGTGAAATTTCCATGGCGCAAACCTTTTCCACAGTAAAAATGGCAGGAAATTTTGACGCTGTGGGACCATATGATAACACCAAATCGTGGAGTTCATATACTGAGATATAATAGGGAGGGTGGGAACATTCAACCTCCTGTGAAGTCTGGTGGAGGCAGAAAACCAAGCTCAAAAGATGTTGCAAGGCCACTTCTCATCTCAACCTATGTTCATCACCGAGAGGTACAGGTTCCGTAAACATAAGCAACAAGAAGATGAATCAAACATTATCTGAAAACTGTGAATTTCGAGATGTCTTCAACGACGCCATTAGAGACAGACTGGTGTGTGGATTAAGAAGCAAAGCTATCCAAAAAAGGCTGTCAATCGAAAGTAACTTAAATCTAAAAAAGGCTTTAGAAGTTGCGACCTCTATGGCATTAACAGCTAAATCAGTCCAACAATTATGTTTAAGCACTGAATTCATAAAATCTCGGCTGCAACCCAAACACAGACACAGTTAGCAATTTCCACCAAAACTTGGCACGCAGCAGCAGGCTAAGATGTGCTAAGGTGCAAAATAAAGGAATGATGGTAAAAAGGAGCACATCAAATGTCCGTATTGAGGAAAGAAATAATGGCCGTAACTTCCTCAGAGTGGCAATCTCCATCTGATGGACTTACCTTCGCTGGGCTTCCAAACCCCTAACTCGCCCAACCTTCTCTACTGGGGCACAGAGTTACAACACTAGCTCAAGTTGGAATGGAGCATCAGTCCGGGAGAGGGGCATTCGGGTTGGACTGGAGGGGAGAGGTGTGGGGGCACCTGGTCAGGCGGGGGTTATCTTTCAGAGTAACTATCAGAGTAAAACTGGGTAAAACCAGCAGAATCATCCAAAGTTAGAGATTTAAATGCTTCTGTCAGATGTATCCCAGCCAGCGCAATTATCCAGAGGAATCTTAGAATTTACAGTGCAAAAGGAGGCCATTCGGCCCATCGAGTCTGCACCGGCTCTTTGAAAGAGCACCCCACCCAAGCCCACACCTCCACCCTATCCCCATAACCCAGTAACCCCACCCAACACTAAGGGCAATTTTGGACACTAAGGGCAATTTAGCATGGCCAATCCACCTAACCTGCACATCTTTAGACTGTGGGAGGAAACCGCAGCACCCGGAGGAAACCCACACACACACAGGGAGAACGTGCAGACTTCGCACAGATAGTGACCCAAATCAGGAATCGAACCTGGGACCCTGGAGCTGTGAAGCAATTGTGCTAAGCACCATGCACTTCTGGGCAATTTCTGGAAAAACTCTTATGTGGGAGGTTTTGCAGGGATTCTCCAGTGCATCATTGGGGATACCTCTAAATGTAATGCAGGGGAACCAATATGAGCCTATAAATTCCAAACAAGAACTAAAAGGAAAGTACTAAGTGCATCAAATGGAAAACCGAAGAGGGAAAAGGATCCAGGTGATAGCCAGGTGGGCAGCATGGTAGCACAATGGTTAGCACAGTTACTTCATAGCTCCAGGGTCCTAGGTTCAATTCCTGGCTTGGGTCACTGTCTGTGCGGAGTCTGCACATTCTCCCCGTGTGTGCGTGGGTGCTTCGGTTTCCTCCCACAGTCCAAAGATGTGCAGGTTAGCTGGATTGGCTATGCTAAAGTGCCCTTAGTGTCCAAAACAAAAGGTTAGGTGGGGTTATGGGGATAGGGTGTAGGTGTGGGTATAGGGTGTAGGTGTGGGCTTGGGTAGGGTGCTCTTTCCAAGGGCCGGTGCAGCCTCGATGGGCTGAATGGCCTCTTTCTGCACTGTAAATTCTCCACATAAGAGCACGGAAAAGGGCAAGAGTCACAGTAACATGACAAACTCTTCATGAATGTATTGGCTATTGCGGACGCAACAGACCGTTATTGGGTCACTCCTTTACTGGATGGACAACCTGTGAAAATGGAGCTGGGCACTGGATCAGCAGTTACGTTGGTACCAGAAACTGGTAAGAGAAACTACGACATACAGGCAGCACGGTAGCATGGTGGTTAGCATAAATGCTTCACAGCTCCAGGGTCCCAGGTTCGATTCCCGGCCGGGTCACTGTCTGTGCAGAGTCTGCACGTCCTCCCCGTGTGTGCGTGGGTTTCCTCCGGGTGCTCCGGTTTCCTCCCACAGTCCAAAGATGTGCGGGTTAGGTGGATTGGCCATGCTAAATTGCCCGTAGTGTCCTAAAAAAAAAATGTAAGGTTAAGGGGGGGGTTGTTGAGTTACGGGTATAGGGTGGATACGTGGGTTTGAGTAGGGTGATCATTGCTCGGCACAACATCGAGGGCTGAAGGGCCTGTTCTGTGCTGTACTGTTCTATGTTCTATGTTCTATATCCTTAAAACCCTCAAAGATAATATTAAAAATCTATACTGGGGAAGTGGCTCCATGAGGAGCCGTACCGATGTAAATGTGCAGCCAAACAGACAGACCACAGACTTGTCACTGGCATCGTTAAAGGTAACAATCTAGCCCTAATGAGGAGAACCTGGCTAGAGAGAATCAAGCTAAACAAGGCTGACTTGAATCTCATGTCGGATCCTGGAGCAGTTCCAGCGAAGATGTTTTAAAAACGTGCCATTTAATGGAGAGCTGGGAAGCACAAAAGAAATCTTAGACAAGCTAAAGATTAAGGATGAAAGCCAAGCAAGATTATCAAAGGCTAGGTCAGTGCCGTATGCCCATCAGGTTGGTCAAGATGGGGGTCCTCGGACCTGCTAATGTAAGTTATTGGGCAAAGGCGATAGTACCCATGATAAAGAAAGATGGTTCGGTATCCATATGTGGTGATTTTAAAGTCATTATCAATCCAGTGCTGTGTGCAGAGCAGTCCCCTCTGCCTCTAATTGAGGATTTATTTGCTGGGTTGGCTGGAGGTCAGCATTTCAGTAAAGTTCACCTTAGTCAAGCTTATCTCCAGATAAAAGTAGATTCAGATTCACAACAATATTTAACAATCATGACACACAAAGAGCTACTCAGATATAAAAGATTTCCATTTGGCATCATGTCCATACCTTCATTGTTCCAATGTGCCACGGATCAAATTCTAAGCAGACTTGAAGGAGTCCAGAAGTGTTACTTATTGCATCTTAGTTACTGGAAAGAATGAAGAAAAGCCTCTTCAAAGTTTAGAAGCTACACTCCAGAGACTGGAAGATTACAGACTACGGGTATGGAGAGTAAATATGAATTCTTCAAATCTTATATTGAATACCTGGGGCATGTCATAGATGCAAAGGGACTGCACAAATTGCCTTCAAAAGCAAAAGCAATAACTGAGGCGCCTGGGCCTTAAAACGTAAATCAACTTTGATCATTTTTGGGCATATTAAACTATTATGGAATATGTGGCCCTAATCAAGCCTTATCACAATTTATTTTGTCAAAACATGAAATAGAAATGGGTGGATCAGTGAAATGAAATGAAAATCGCTTATTGTCACAAGTAGGCTTCAAATGAAGTTACTGTGAAAAGCCCCTAGTCGCCACATTCCGGCGCCTGTTCGGGGAGGCAGGTACGGGAATTGAACCCGCGCTGCTGGCCTTGTTCTGTTTTACAAACCTGCTGTTTAGCCCACTGTGCTAAACCAGCCCCTAACCAGTGTGAGAAGGCCTTGTGAAAGAGGCACCACTAAAGTCAGATGTCCTGACAAGCTTTGATGCAAAGCTACCCTTGCAGCTATCTTGCATCGCATCACCTTCTGGTGTGGGAGCAGTGGTTTCTCACACACTGCCCAAAGGTGACGAGGAGCCAAGATCCTTGAACAAAGCAAAAATTAACCATGCACAGATAAAGAAGGAAACTCTAGGCATCATTTTCGGAATCAGATGTTTTCACCAATATCTATATGGAAGGAAATTTACTTTACTAATGGATCACCGACCACTGACAGTGATACTTGGGCCGCACTCAGTATTCCAGATGCAGAGATGGGCATTGCTGTTGTCAGCACATACATGATAAAGTATCGTCAATAAAATCTCCATGGGAACACTGATTACCTTTCTCAATTACCTTTACCTAACGAGTCATCACTGAATAGTTCAAGTGATAATATTTTCTATTTCGAAGAAGTTGACCACAGGACAAGTGAAGACGTGTACCAGAAATAATCCACTACTGTCCAATATTGTGGATTGTAGTACTTTATGGCAAGACGATGGGAGTGAACCTGGAGTTGAAGCCATATGTTACCGAAGACTCAAACTATCCATACAAGCTGGTTGTTTCCTCTGGGGAATTAAATTCATCATTCCACCATTGTTAAGGAAACATGTCCTAAACCAACTTCATGAAGGTAATTGAGGGTTAGTAAGGATGGAGGAGATAGCCAGAGCTATGTTTGGTGGCCACAGCTCGATGGTGAAATCGAGGAGAAGGCGGCCGTGTGTTCAGTTTTTGTAAGGGTTCATAGCGCGCCACCACTCGCGCCATTACACCCATGGGAATGGTCAGAAGAGCCATGGCAAAATCTTCATACAGATTATGCCGGATCATTCGAAGGGTGAAGGTTTATGATTATGGTAGACGCACACTTGAAATGGCCTGAAGTCACCATTATGAAGACTGTGTCCTCAGAGAGAATGATAGAACGACTGGGTGAGATACCCTGAACAACTTGTTAGTGACAATGGGCCACAGTTCATTTTGTACGAATTCACAAATTATCTAAAGGATAACGGAATCCAACACATCCGATCTACTCCTTATCGTCCTGCCACAAATGGACAGGCTAAAAGTTCAGACATTGAAGCATTTATTGAAAGTAATTTGTGAGCAAGGATTATTGTCTAAACAACTAAACCAATTCCTGATGACATACAAGATTACAACACATTCGAGAACCCAAAGTTCTCTGGCATTACTCATGGTAAAACATCAGTTTTGCGCAGCATTTGATCTTCCGAAGCCACTTAAGACAACAGAAATTGTTGAGAGGAAGCAGCAAAGTCAGGTTTTGTGATGTGAGACCAGGACTAAAAGGCTTTCTTTTCAAAAAGGGCAGGAAGTATTAGCAAGGAACGATACCACCAGTGAGAAGTGGTTACCTGCCATCGTCTTAACACTGACAAGACCAGTTCAAAACTTCAAAGCACTATTCAAACTGGAACGACGTAGTGTGAAGGACACTTTTAGCAACTTTTAGCAACTAGAACTAGTTTTCCAGGGACAGAGCCAACCGAGAGTCCGCAAAAAACTCTGTTGTGAAGACCTGTACATACCTGAGAACCTGACAACAAATAAATACTGTGAATGACAGTACCCCAGTTGAGGACATTTCAACACCGAGCCAACCTCTGAACACTAGCTGGACTCCGCTTGAGACAACCACAGACGACATCCAAACTAAACCAAAAACACCAGAGGTTGCAGTCACACAGAAATTGATGGCCTCTGAAACGTTTAACTTATTGACTGCTGTGTTTATTCATTGTTCATATTGCAAAATTTGATTCTTAGCGTAATATTGTATTTCATTGCAGGAATGTCTAATATAAAGGGAAAGGAAATTGTTGTGTATTTATGTTTGTTCCTAGTTTGAACAAGATCTCTTTAAGAGTCTGATCACATGACATACTAATGATGGCATCAGCCATTTGACCAGGCAAATGGGCAATCTATGCTAACAGCCTGTAAACACCTTTCCAATAAAGATTGTGTTTGTTTGTATCTGTATGGATCTGCAAGCCTATCCTTTAAAAACACCACACCAGAGTGGTTAGAATGTGGAACTTGCTACTACCTGGAGGTGACTTGCGTAGTTGCATGTAAGGAGAAGCAAGATAAGTACACAAAGGAGAAAGGAATAGAAGGGAATGCAGATAGAATCAGAAGAAGGGTGGGAGGAGGCTTGTGTGAAGCATAGACACCAGGACAGACCAGTTGGGCAAAATGGCTTGTTTCTGTCCTGCAGGTTCTGTGCAGTTGCTATTGTTAATAATGCTACTGTTAAATTGAAGAAGCTGCCAATAACTATGATATTGGCAAAAACTGGAGGACGACTCAGTAAAAGTCAGATTTTGTGTGACCCTAGATAATGATAATGAACTTGTCTTTATTTACCTAAGCAAGATGTCTGATTTCTAAAGGAAATACACAGCTACAGTGCCATCCTGTGGCACATTTAAATACAACGGTTCTAATTGACATAAAGGGCTAGAGCGCAGATGATTGGCAGTCATATAACATTAGGTAGCATAATGTTATGTTCACAATGCTGCCTTGTTGTGCAATACCACTAGAATGTTGGAAGTGCTTATTATTTTTTTTATAAACAATCAGTCAACCTCGTGTGACATTACACTCCAGGAAAAAACGATTTGAATTTCTCAGGTCAAGCGGAATTAGACAGTGAGGGTCAATGGAGTTAAAATGGGGAGTGAGACAGATTGTGGCGATAGGAAAGGTGAAGGGAGAAAATAGGGGAGAGAGAAAACAATGTGAGGGAAAGAGAGAGGGAAGAGGTGGGGAATAGAATGGGAAGGGGAGTGAGAGCGAAAAGAGGGGTGAAGAAAAGAATGTTGAGGAAGGGGAATTCAGATCGGAGGCATGGAACAGCTAACATTCAGGGGAGGAGAAATACAACCAGTGGTGAGAGTTAATGTGAATGGGAAATGCAATTAGGGTGAGGGAGGTTATTGGAAGAGGAAAAACCAGCAAAGTATGGTTGCCCAGAAGGTGGAACATCAGTAAATGGTCGAAGGAGTGGAAAATTGTGGATGAAACAGGAAACAAGTCAGCTGGGGATGAAAGAGAAAGAAAGTCAAATCTATTTTTGAATAGCCTGCAACTCCGATTGTTGAGGTAAATTGCGAGCAGCTGAGTGCCCGTTTCAGGCAAGAACACAATCGACCCATTTCAAGGCTCATCTGATAAATCTCCCAAATGGCAGATTACTGGCCTGAATGTTACACACCCAACAATTGGTTTTGAGACAGTAGGGGATGGCGGTAGTGTGAAATTTCACAGATGGGATTTCCTCTGCCATAAGTGGCCACTTTTCCTGCCCAGCCTCAATTTTCAGGCTGGCAGGAGGTGGATAATTCAGGATGGGAGATAGAAAAGATGCGAATTGGCACCTCCATCGCGGAAGCACCCTTCTGATTGAAGGTGCCTTCCCCTCACTGACCGGAATCCCTCCAGCCTATTCCCTGATAGCCCAATCGCCACCTTCATGATCCCCTCAAGACATTCCTACCATCCCCTGCCAAAGAATCTTGTCACTTAACTTCACATCGGCCCCCTGCACTTTGTCTCAGGTATGGTATTGCAATGCCTCTTCCGGCCACTGCAGCGCTGTGCCTGGATGGGTTGGAGAGCTGTCAGCTAACCTAATTAGCCAGCAACTCTCGAAGACAGGGGGCGGGATTCTCTCAGCCTGGGACCGGGCCGGAGAATCCCCGCGACCGGCGCGAAGCACGCCACGACATCCCGAAGCCGGCAAGCGAATAAGCGCCAGTGGCGCCGGCGTGGTTTCCATGGCACTGGTCGGGGGCCAGGATGCGCCCAGCGGCCGTTGTGAAAATGCTGAGTCTCACCGGCGCCGTTCACACCTGCTCCCAGCTGCCGAGAACCCGGCATGGAAGGGTTGGGGGGGGGGGGGGGTGGCCTGTTTGGGGCAAGGGGGTGTCCGACCCTGGGGGGAGCCCTCCGATGTGGCCTAGCCCGCGACCGGGGCCCACCGATCGGCGGGCCAGCCTTTCTGGCTGGGGGCCTTGTTTCTTCCGCGCCGGCCCCTGTAGTCCTGCGCTATGTTGCATCTGGGCCTTGAGCGTTTAAGGAAGGCACTGCGCATGCACACATTGGAGCCAGCTTCACTGCGCATCTGCGTGTTCGTGGCACTGCGCATGCGCGGGTCCCACGGCGCACAATTCGTGCCGGAATCAGCAGTTGGAGCAGTGTGAACCGCTCCAGTGCCGTGCTGGCCCCTTTTGCGGGCCAGAATTAGTCATCGGGTCGGCCCGTTCACGCCCTCGTAAAATGCAACGGTGTTTATAGAACATAGAACAGTACAGCACAGAACAGGCCCTTCGACCCTCAATGTTGTGCCGAGCCATGATCACCCTACTCAAACCCACGTATCCACCCTATACCCGTAACCCAACAACCCCCCCCAACCTTACTTTTATTAGGACACTACGGGCAATTTAGCATGGCCAATCCACCTAACCCGCACATCTTTGGACTGTGGGAGGAAACCGGAGCACCCGGAGGAAACCCACGCACACAGGGGGAGGACGTGCAGGCTCCGCACAGACAGTGACCCAGCCGGGAATCGAACCTGGGACCCTGGAGCTGTGAAGCATTTATGCTAACCACCATGCTACCCTGTTGCCCCGGCGTGGACACTCTGCACGGGATTAGAATCCCACCCAGGATCTCCTTTCATGTGCAGATGCAAGTCCTGCCAAATGCCAGTCAATGCTCATTTGAGCATAAAATACAGCAGGCCCCTGTTGTTGGAGTCAGCAGGGATGTATTCCCCACCAACTCTCTGGGTGGTGGGAATCGAGCACTTGCCAATCCTAAAAATGCAGGCCATTTTTTTCAATTTTCAACTGCTGGTTGCCTTGTGTACACTGAAAAACAGGATGGGCAGTAGTTGAAAATCCGCTCCATGACTTTCAAGAATAAATCACAAAACATGTGTTCAGGCTTTTTGTCAATGATGTGTCTGCTTATTACCACCCAATGTGCAGAAAGTGACAGCTGAGATGTCAAGATTACTTTGAACAGTCTTACCACCAGTTCTCAAATTCAAATTTAGGTTTAACAGAATGTGCAGAAGGACCAAAATACTAATTGTGAGAATGGCTAGTGAGGGGGAAGTAGGAGCAAATCTAATTAATCTAATCATAATACAGCTTGAATTATGCTGTTGCTCTGCATTCCACCACCAGCAGAATTCAAGAGAAAAATTGAAAAAAAATTAAATGTTTCTCTCCATTGCATGTAATGTTACAGTAGTTTTATTCACTAAATCAAAAACTGTACGCCACAATAAAAGAATGGTTCAAACCAACCCAATACTCAGTGGCTTATATTAATTTTCTTTCCCTGGAGATTTGGCATACTTCTGCATTTCATCAGAGTCCGCTGAGTGATTATTTAATGGCTGGACTTCAGAGACCTGGAGACAGAGGACATTGTTCCATTAGTTCTTTTGGGCTGTATATGTGCCAAGAATGGCACGGACTAATTTACACAGATGAAAGAAAATGCAAGGATCTTTTGAAGCTTTTTCAGGACCTCATCATCCGATCTTAACAAGTGGTTGAGAAAACTGTTATGGAAATGCCAGTTTCTAGAGGGTGAATTTCCATGGGATTTCTCCCACGCGTCTGCTGTAAATTCAGTAGGACAACTACTTAATCTCTGAAAATGTCTTTTTAATGTGATTTTTAAGTACTCAATTCATTTTTTTCCCAATTAAGGGGCAATTTAGCGTGGCTAATCCACCTACCCTGCAAATCTTTGGGCTGTGAGGGTGAGACCCACGCAGACAGAGGGAGAATGTGCAAACTTCACATTGACAGTGACCCAGACTGGGAATGAACCCGGTTCCTCAGCGCTGTGAGGTAGCAGTGTGCCGCCGTGCCACCCCCAATCCCTGAAAAATTGATGTAAATGAAGTTACAGCAGAAAACTAGACGAATTTAGGGCAGCACGGTAACATAGTGGTTAGCACAGTTGCTTCACAGCTCCAGGTTCGATTCCCGGCTTGGGTCACTGTCTGTGCGGAATCTGCACATTCTCCCCATGTCTGCGTGGGTTTCCTCCGGGTGCTCCGGTTTCCTCCCACAATCCAAATCTGTGCAGGTTAGGTGGATTGGCCACGCTAAATTGCCCTTAGTGTCCAAAAAGGTTCGGTGGGGTTACTGGGTTTATGGGGTTAGATTGGAAGTGTGGTCTCAAGTGGGATGCTCTTTCCAAAGGCCAGTGCAGACTTGATGGGCCAAATGGCCTTCTTCTGCACTGTAAATTCTATGAAGTCTCATGGAAATTTACCACTTCCAACCTCTCAGCACTGTACAAGGAAATGTTTTTTTTAAAAAGTCTCTTCCCACATAACGAACAGTACTAATACTACAGGATCCAACCTCCCTATCCAAGGTGGAAAAATTTTAACAGAGCAGAAACCTCAATTTTCATTGGTTTTGTGGTATTTCTGTGGCTCTTCTTTTTTTTCTAAATTTAGTGTACCCAATTCATTTTTTCCAATTAAGGGGCAATCCACCTACCCTGCACATCTTTTGGGTTGCGTGGATAAAACCCACGCAAAGACGGGGAGAATGTGCAAACTCCACACAGACAGTGACCCAGGGCCGCGATTGAATCTGGGACCTCAGGGTTGTGAAGCTGTAGTGCTAACCACTGCGCCACCATGCTGCCCCTTCCGTGGCTCTTCTGCCCTGAGTTTGTTTTAAAATTTAGAGTCCCCAATTTATTTTTTCTAATTAAGGGGCAATTTAGCGTGGCCAATCCACCTAGCCTGCACATCTTTGGGTTGTGGGGGTGAAACCTATGCAGACACGGGGAGAATGTGCAAACTCCACATGGACAGTGACCCAGAGCTGTGATCGAACCTGGGACCTCGGCGCCATGAGACAGCAGAGCTAACCACTGTGCCACCGTGGTGCCCTTCTGCCAAACGTTAATGGAAATGAATCCCCCACTGGTTTGATGATGATGAGTCATTCAGACCAACTAAGTAGGTTTTAGTGCCTTCATGCTTCCTGTAATAGAATAGTTTATCTTTATTTTCATCATCCTTTTCATTTTATGAACCAGATACTTCATGTAATTTTAACAATTTGCTGACCATATGCACAGTCATGACTTAATCTTCTGGTGCAGCAATTGGTGGTTGAGGGAACATTTTTACAAACAAAAGATCCAGCAGAGGGCAGTAGAGCGGAGCTGCTGATTGGCTGTTGTGGGGAAAATTTGCCTCAGTGCATTGCGATCACTGCATCCAGAACGTGTACCTGAGCAAGACACCTTCCGTGTTCAAGTGAAGGCAAGCATCTAGCAAAGGGCAGTAGAGCGGAGCTGCTGATTGGCTGTTGCGGGGAAAATTTACATCAGTGCATTGCGGTCACCATATCTTGAAGGTGGTTTGTGGAGGAGCTGTTGTCAAGTGACAGTTAAATCCCAAATACTTCTTAAGTGTTTCCCTCCCTACCTCCTCCTCTACCCAAAATAAAACAATCACTGTAAGGATCCCAGCCGAGTAAAGATAAAGAGGGAGACTCGAGGGCAGGTAGAAGTAGAAAGAAGTTGAACCGTGATGTCACAGCCTGCAGGTAAGTGATTGGCTCGTGACTGGTAAGTTGTTTTTCTTTTCCCTGAGGTGTTATCGTGCGGGGTGCAGTGGTTGCTGAGTGAGTGCTTGCTGAGAAGTGGAGTAAATTTTTAAAAAACTTACTGTTAGGAGTTTCCAGCTGAATCTGGTCGGAGTGAGGACAGAGTGACTGCTGGGAAAGTAGTAAAGATTTAAATTGTTTGCGCAGGCCCATAACAACTGTTTGCACAGACCCATAACAGCTGTTTGCTGTTCTTGTGTGGGGTGCAGTGGTTGCTGGTTAAGTGTTTTATTTTTACCTGTATTTAAGTTGGGAGTTCCTAAACCCTAGACACTAGACTTGTAGTCTCCCCCGCCCTTCCACCTCCTTTAACCTAAGGGGTAGAGTGGATAACAGGTAAGCTCTTTCTTTTTCTTTTTTTATCTAGAGGGGATGGCAGGGAAGGCAGTGCAATGTTCCTCCTGCAGAATGTTTGAGGTGAGGGACGCCGTCAGTCTCCCTGCTGATTTCACCTGTGGGAAGTACATCCATCTCCAGCTCCTCAGAAACCGTGTTAGGGAATTGGAGCTGGAGCTGGATGAACTTCGGATCATTCGGGAGGCAGAGGTGGTCATAGATAATAGCTTCAGGGATGTAGTTACTCCGAAGAATCAAGATAGATGGGTGAGAGGGCTGGGAGGATCCTTTGTGGTTGTTCCCCTCAGTAACAAGTATACCGTTTTGGATACTGTTGAGGGGGACGACCTACCAGGGGCAAGCCATGGTGAACAGATCTCCAGCACTGAGTCCATCCCTGTGGCTCAGAAGGGAAGGAGGGAGAGCAGGAGAGCAATAGTTATTGGGGACTCGATAGTTAGAGGGACAGATAGATGGTTCTGTGGCAACAAAATAGACTCACGGATGGTATGTTGCCTCCCGGGTGCCAGGGTCCATGACGTGCCTAACGGTGTTTTCAGAATCCTTAAGAGGGAGGGGGAACAGTCACAAGTCGTGGTACACATTGGTACCAACGACATAGGTAAGAGAAGGGATGGGGATTTAAAACAAGAATTTAGGGAGCCAGGGTGGAAGCTGAGAACCAGGACAAACCATGTTGTCATCTCTGGTTTGTTGCCAGTGCCACGTGCTAGTGAGGTGAGGAACAGGGAGAGAGTGCAGATGAACACATGGCTGCAGGGATGGTGTAGGAGGGAGGGTTTCAGGTACGTGGATAATTGGAGCACATTCTGGGGAAGGTGGGACCTGTACAGACAGGACGGTTTGCACCTGAACCAGAGGGGCACCAATATCCTGGGAGGGAAAGTTGCTACAGCTCTTAGGGGGGGTTTAAACTAATTTGTCAGGGGGCTGGGAAAACGAGCTGTAGTCCAGAAGCCAGTGTTGAGAGTAGTGAGGTACTGAGGAGGGTATCAAGGTCGCAGGAGTGTACCGCCAGACAGAAAGGTGGGTTGAAGTGTGTCTACTTCAATGCAAGGAGCATCCAGAATAAGGGAGGTGAACTTGGAGCATGGATTGGTACTTGGGACTACGATGTTGTGGCCATTACGGAGACATGGTTAGAACAGGGACAGGAATGATTGTTGCAAGTTCTGGGGTATATCTGTTTCAATAAGAGTAGGGAAGGTGGTAAAAGAGGTGGAGGAGTAGCATTGTTAATCAAGGATAGTTTAACGGCTGCAGAAAGGCAGTTTGAAGGGGATCTGCCTACTGAGGTAATATGGGCCGAAGTTAGAAATAGGAAACAAGCGGTCACATTGTTAGGAGTTTTCTATAGGCACCCAAATAGTAATAGAATTGTGGAGGAAGAAATTGCAAAACAGATTATGGATAGGTGTGGAGGTCTCAGGGTAGTTGTCATGGGTGACTTTAACTTTCCAAATATTGATTAGAATCTCTATAGGTCGAACAGTTCGGATGGGGTAGTTTTTGTACAGTGTGTGCAGGAGGGTTTCCTGACACAGTATGTGGAAAGGCCGACAAGAGGGGGGGCCACATTGGATTTGGTACTGGGTAATGAACCGAGCCAAGTGTTAGATTTGTTTGTGGGAGAGCACAGGGAAAGGCAGAAATGAAAAGTGGAGCTTGTTTAAGGAACAAATACTGCGTGTCCTTGATAGGTATGTCCCTGTCAGGCAGGGAGGAAATGGCCGTGTGAGGGAACCATGGTTCACAAAAGAGGTTGAATGTCTTGTCAAGAGGAAAAAGGAAGAGTATGTAAGGATGAGAAAACAGGGTTCAATTGCGTCGCTTGAGGGTTACAAGGTAGCAAGGAATGAGCTTTAAAAAAAAAGGGCTTAGGAGAGCTAGGAGGGGGCGTGAGAAGTCCTTGGCGGGTCGGATCAAGGAAAACCCCAAGGCTTTTTCTTGTGTGAGAAATCAAAGAATGACCAGGATGAGGGTAGGGCCGGTCAAGGACAGTAGTGGGAACTTGTGCATGGAGTCAGAAGAAATAGGAGGTGTTGAATGAATACATTTCTTCAGTGTTCACCAAGGAGAGGGGCCATGTTTTTGAGGATGAGAGTGTGATACAGGCGGGTAGGCTGGAGGAGGTAGATGTTCTGAGGAAGGATGTATTAGCAATTTTGAAAAAGCTAAGGGTCGACAAGTCCCCTGGGCCAGATGGGATATATCCAAGGATTCTTTGGGAGGCAAGGGATGAGATTGCAGAGCCTTTGGCTTTGATCTTTGGGTCCTCACTGTCCACGGGGATAGTGCCAGAGGACCGGAGAGTGGCGAATGTTGTTCCTCTGTTCAAGAAAAGGAATAGGAATGACCCTGATAATTATGGGCCAGTTAGTCTTACTTCGGTGGTCGGTAAGTTATTGGAAAAGGTCCTGAAGGATAGGATTTATGACCATTTGGAAAGATGCAGCTTAATCCGGGATAGTCAACACGGATTCGTGAAGGGTAGGTCTTGCCTCACAAATTTGATTGAATTCTTTGAGGAGGTAACTAAGTGTGTAGATGATGGTAGAGCAGTCGATGTCGTATACATGGATTTTAGTAAGGCGTTTGATAAGGTCCCCCATGGTCGGCTCATGAAGAAAGTAAGGAGGTGTGGGAGATAGAGGGAAATTTGGCCAATTGGATAAGTAACTGACTATCACATAGAAGACAGAGGGTGGTGGTGGATGGAAAATTTTCAGACTGGAGACCAGTTACCAGCGGTGTACCACAGGGATCAGTGCTGGGTCCTCTGCTATTTGTGATTTTTATCAATGACTTGGAGGAGGGGGCTGTAGGGTGGGTGAGTAAATTTGCTGATGACACCAAGATTGGTGGAGTAGTGAATGAGGAGGAGGGCTGTTGTAGGCTGCAAAGAGACATTGATAGGATGCAAAGCTGGGTCGAAAAATGGCAGATGGAGTTTAACCCTGATAAGTGTGAGGTGATTTATTTAGGTAGAAAAAATTTGAATGCGGATTGCAGGGTCAACGGCAGGGTTCTGAGGAATGTGGAGGAACAGAGAGATCTTGGGGTTTGTGTCCATAGATCTCTGAAGTTGCCACTCAAGTGGATAGAGCCGTGAAGAAGGCTTATAGTGTGTTAGCGTTTATTAACAGGGGGCTTGAGTTTAAGAGCCGCGGGGTTATGCTGCAACTGTACATGACCCTGGTGAGACCACATTTGGAGTATTGTGTGCAGTTCTGGTCATCTCACTATAGGAAGGATGTGGAAGCATTGGAAAGTGTGCAAAGGAGATTTACCAGGATGCTGCCTGGTTTGCAGGATAGGTCTTATGAGGAAAGGTTGAGGGAGCTAGGGCTTTTCTCTTTGGAGTGGAGGAGGAGGAGATGCGACTTAATAGAGGTTTATAAGATGATGAGGGGGATAAATAGAGTGGACGTTCAGAGACTATTTCCTTGGGTGGATATAGCTGCTACAAAGGGGCATAACTATAAGATTCAGGGTGGGAGATATAGGAGGGATGTCCGAGGTAGGTTCTTTACTCAGAAAGTGGTTACGGTGTGGAATGGACTGCCTGCTGTGATTGTGGAGTGGGACACTTTAGGAACTTTCAAGCGGTTATTGGATAGGCACATGGGGCACACCAGAATGACAGGGAGTGGGATAGCTTGAGCTTGGCTTCAGACAATGCTCGGCACAACATCGAGGGCCGAAGGACCTGTTCTGTGCTGTTCCATCTATCTATTCTATTCTAGTGTAGAATTTCCAGTAGGATGAAACATGCCAACAATTCTGGCCACACCAGAGCCATGTCCCAAATCCTAGGTAAAGGGTGATTTCAGCATTATGGCAAGCATCTGTACCAGCAATGGTGCTGCAAGGCCACCCACTCCCTCGAACCGCTGGAATATTGGAAAGCACCCTCCAACACGGTAGCATTGTGGATAGCACAATCGCTTCACAGCTCCAGGGTCCCAGGTTCGATTCCGGCTTGGGTCACTGTCTGTGCGGAGTCTGCATATCCTCCCCGTGTGTGCGTGGGTTTCCTCCGGGTGCTCCGGTTTCCTCCCACAGTCACAAAGATGTGCAGGTTAGGTGGATTGGCCATGATAAATTGCCCTTAGTGTCTAAAATTGCCCTTAGTGTTGGGTGGGGTTACTGGGTTATGGGGATAGGATGGAGGTGTTGACCTTGGGTAGGGTGCTCTTTCCAAGAGTCGGTGCAGACTCGATGGGCCAAATGGCCTCCTTCTGCACTGTAAATTCTATGAAATATCTATGAAACACAGTGGGAGGATGCCAGCTGTGGGGCCAAAGAATCAAACTGGCTGGAGCAGCTCTTTTGATTCTGAACTCCTTTGGGACAGATTGATATTTGAATCTGGTATTGTGGAGCCTACCTTCAGAGGTAAATTCAGGAATGTCCAATTTTGGATGTCTTTACCGGAAAGTGCTAATAGCATCAAATGGTCACAATGCAGATGGAACTGCGGTAGAAATCCACAAAGGTTAGTGCTACAATTTCCATGTAGGTGATCAGATTGGGTTGTTGGTGTCTGTAGGAGAAACTGATGGGCCTTGGAGTTTGTGATTCGGCTCAGTGGTGGATTGGGCAAGAATCATAGATGTTGGGAGTACTCCCAGGAAGGATTCTAATGCAGGTAGGGAATATAAAGTGAATGGTAGAACCCTCAAGAGTATTGACAGTCAGAGAGATCGAGGTATACAGGTCCACAGGTCACTGAAAGGGCAACAGAAGTGGAGAAGGTAGTCAAGAAGGCATTCGGCATGCTTGCCTTCATTGGCCGAGGCATTGAGTATAAGAATTGGCAAGTCATGGTACAGCTGTATAGAACCTTAGTTAGGCCACACTTGGAGTAGAGTGTTCAATTCTGGTTGCCACACTACCAGAAGGATGTGGAGGCTTTAGAGAGGGTGCAGAAGAGATTTACCAGGATGTTGCCTAGTATGGAGACATTAGCTATGAGGAGTGGTTGAATAAACTCTGTTTGTTGTCACTGGAATGACCGAGGTTGAGGGGCGACCTGATCGAGGTCTACAAAATTATGAGGGGCATCGACAGAGTGGATAGTCAGAGGCTTTTTCCCGGGGCAGAGGGGTCAATTAATAGGGGGCATAGGTTTAAGGTGTAAGGGGCAAGGTATGGAGGGGATGTACAAGGCAAGTTTTTTACACAGAGGGTAGTGGGTGTCTGGAACTCGCTGCCAGAGGAGGTGATGGATGTAGGGACGATAGTGACATTTAAGGGGCATCTTGACAAATACATGAAGAGGATGGGAATAGAGGGCAGCAGGGTAGCATGGTGGTTAGCATAAATGCTTCACAGCTCCAGGGTCCCAGGTTCGATTCCCGGCTGGGTCACTGTCTGTGTGGAGTCTGCACGTCCTCCCCCTGTGTGCGTGGGTTTCCTCCGGGTGCTCCGGTTTCCTCCCACAGTCCAAAGATGTGCGGGTTAGGTGGATTGGCCATGCTAAATTGCCCGTAGTGTCCTAATAAAAGTAAGGTTAAGGGGGGGTTGTTGGGTTACGGGTATAGGGTGGATACGTGGGTTGAGTAGGGTGATCATGGCTCGGCACAACATTGAGGGCCGAAGGGCCTGTTCTGTGCTGTACTGTTCTATGTTCTATGATACGGACCCAGGAAGTGTAGAAGATTTTAGTTTAGACGGGCAGCATGGTCGGCACAGGCTTGGAGGGCCGAAGGCCCTGCTCCTGTGCTGTACTTTTCTTTGCTCTTTGTTCTTTGATACGACCTTGAGAGTGGGGCTGGAGGAGTGCGGTTTTGGTGGGGGGGGGGGGGGGGGGGGGGGGGGGGGGGGGGGGGGGGTAGTGGAGATCAAAGGGGTGCAAGAGACAAAGTTGGGAGGAAGGTCTCAGATCTCGGGCCCAGGAGTGATAGTGATTATGCTAAGCACTTAACTTTTACTGATTTGATACTCAACTTTGATTTTCTCAGGGGCCATCAGCACCTGTGCTGATCTGGCAAAACAAAGTTGCAGCAGAAATCAGAAACAGGTGTTCGGCCCCTTATTTGCATATGCAAATTAACTCTTGCCTGCTTCAGACGTGAGTAAAGGAAACCTCTTGTTTGTCCTTGTAAATTCCATTCATACTGCAATTCTTTAACCCGTACCCCTCTCCAATTAGACTGGCTCTCTGGCCAAGGCTAAAGCTGCACTATTAAGTTATGAATAAGTATGGAAGTGAAATGACAGCAGATAATTGCTTGTACTTCTGGCTTGTTTTTAAATCATTTTTAGGTATTCAGGGCTGTGCTCCATCAACGCCCAGAAATCCATTTGCTGAGTCTTCAATTGTGTAGCATTTCTCGTTGCTTGGAAAAGTGGATCAAATTATTGCTATACAATACTCTAAAGTAGGGTTTTTCAAAGCACAGGTTGCAACCCATGGGTCTTGGGTGGGTGCCCGGAGGGTTGCAGAGTGATTGGTTGCACCATCCCCGCAGTGGTCCCGACCATGGGAGAAGCACGCAACGTCTGCCACTGGCTTTTACATTGAGAATGGCAGCCACTGCCGCCTTTTAAATAGAAATAAATGAGGCTGTGTGTTGTCTTCTGCCAGAAGAGGCAGCAGAGAGCAGGCCACATGCCCTGCACGTATACTTGATGTCAATCGTCTTGTACATGCTTTTGGTGCCAAATCACGGAGCAAAGTTGCTTCCATATTCTAGCTGCAGGCAAAGGACTGGAAAGATGGGTTGTTTCCTGAAAAGTAAAGCGACGGCCAGAGACTCAAATAGGAAGTAACCACTGGACAGGATCTCACAACAGAATCTGTTGGAGAGAGCTGCACAGGGGAGTCCAGGGAAAGACAGAGCAGTGCTAGTGTTAGCTCTGTACAGAGCTTCTTGGCCTCTTGTTAACTGCCTACAAAGAAGAAACTTAACTCAGGAACAAGGCAATATAAACATGATTTCTTGAGGTATGGTTTTGTCAGTTGTGCCAATGCAAATAAGGATGCAAAGTCCATGGGCGGGATTCTCCGACCTCCTGCCAGATGGCCGGCGTCAATCCCACTCCCGCCGTGTCCCGAATTCTCCACCCCCTGAGATTCGGCAGGGGCGGGAATCATGCCTGTCGGCGGGCCCCCCGTGGCGATTCTCCGGCCCGCGATGGGCCGAAGTCCCGCAGCTGACAGGCCTCTCCCGCCGGCGTGGTTTAAACCACCTACCTGACCGGCGGGATTGGTGGCGCGGGCGGGCTCCTGGGGGGGCACAGGGTGATCTGACCCCATGGGATGCCCCCACGGTGGCCTGGCCCGCGATCGAGGCCCACCGATCGGCGGGCGGGCCTGTACCTTGGGGGCACTCTTTTTCTTCCACCCTCCACCATGGCCTTCACCATGGCGGGGGCGGAAGAGACCCCCTCCCCTGCGCATGCGCCGGTATGACGTCAGCAGTCGGACTTAAGCGAAGTCTTTTCGACCCCGGCTGGCGTGGCGCCAAAGGCCATTCACGCCAGTCGGCGGAGTGGGAACCACTCCAGCGCGGGCCTAGCCCCTCAACGTGAGGGCTTGGCCCCTAAAGGTATGGAGAATTCCGCACCTTTTGGGGCGGCCCAACGCCGGAGTGGTTCACGTCACTCTGACACGCCAGGACCCCCCACCCCGCCGGGTAGGGGAGAATCCCGGCCCATGTGTGTGATATTCAGGGAAGTACTAGCAAATGAGTGGAGCAGTTTCAGATTTTGAAAGAGAAGTGGTGGGTGAAAAAATCCTTTTGATGTTGACACCCCATTGCCAGTCATTAACTTAGAGCTGACTCCAAATTAAAATACTATGCTGCTGTAGCTGACTTGGGATATCACATTAAAAACACGCCAAAATAATAATCTTTAATGTCACAAGTAGGCTTACACTAACACTGAAATGAAGATACTGTAAAAAGGCCCTAGTCACCACACTCTGGCGCCTGTTTGCGTACACTGAGGGAGAATTCAGAATGTCCAAATTACCTAACAGCATGTCTTTCGGGACTTGTGGGAGAAAACCGGAGCACCCCAAGGAAACCCATACAGACACGGGAAGAACATGCAGACAGTGACCCAAGCCGGGAATTGAAACTGGGACCATGGAGCTGTGAAGCAACCGTGCTAATCACTGTGCTACCGTGTGGCCCACGGTAGTCCATGAGACTTTCAACATTCTGGAGTAGCATCTCCTAGGCCTATCCAATGCTGAGCAAAACAAGCATTTTGTTGCTGTTGTCCTTCACGATGACCTACATGTGTGAGGTTAGATTTTCCGTTTTCATAAAGGTGAAGCGGCACAAAGAAACTGGCTGAAGTCTGCACCTTATATGCGTATTACCCTCTCCTCCTTTGAACCAGATTCAAGTGAGGTGGTGAGGACCAAGCAGAATCCCCTTGCGCATTACAACCTGACAGCTTCTTACTACACTGGATGGATCGCACGGTGTCATTGGGCAAAGCGAAGGGCGGAGGGGTTTGCATCCTCATCAACTCCTCCTGATGCTTGGATGTGCCAAACTACTGCTCCCCGGACCTGGAATACCTGACTGTGAAGTGCCGCCCATACTCCCTTCCATAGAAGTTTACTTTTCCCATCATCACAGCGGCCTACATCCCACCCAAGGCGGAAGTGGAGAAGGTGCTTGATGAATTGTACACTGCTATAAATAACAAAGAAACAGACTACGTGGAAGTCTTCTTCATCATGGCTGGGGACTTCAACCAGGCCAATCTCGAGAGTGTACTGCCAAAATTCGACCAACATATCTTCTGTCCCACCAGGGGCGCCAACACTCTCGGCCACTGCTTCACAAACACCAAGGGCGCACACTGATCCATCCCCTGACCACAGTTTGGAAACTCGGACCATAATACGGTGCTCCTTCTCCCGGCTTGCAAGCAGTGAAGAAGTTTGTGCAATGCTGGTGCAAGGCAACAGAAGAGTTCCTACGCGCCTGTCTGGAGTCAGTGGACTGGTCCATTTTCAAGAACTCAGCAGCCAACCTAAACCAGTATTCCACCACTGTTTCAGACTTCATCAGCAAGTGCGTAGAAGATTGCTTGCCAGAGAAGGTAGTACATAATTTTCCCAACCAGAAACCATGGTTTAATCTGGAGATTCACTCCTTACTGAAGTCCAGGTCTGAGGCGTTCAAGACTGGCAACCCTTGACCTATACAAGAAATCCAGGTATAGGCGACCCTTGACCTATACAAGAAATCCAGGTACGGCCTCTACAAAGCCATCAAGGACGCCAAGAGATAATACCAGACTAAGCTGGAGTCACAGACTAACGACACGGACTCTCATCGGCTGTGGCAAGGCTTAAACAACATAGCGGGCTACAAAGCAAAGCTGAGTAGAATCTCCAGCAGCAGTCACCCCGCCCTGATGAACTCAATCCATTCTATGCTCATTTTGAGCAGGAAATCAACAAACCGTCGTCAACTGCCCCAGCAGCCTCAGACTCACCATTATCTACCGTCACAGCTTCCAAAGTCAGAGCGGCTTCTTGACAGTGAACCCTCGGAAAGCAGCGGGTCCTGACAGTGTCCCTGGTCACGCACTCAGACCCTGTGTGGACTAACTTGCGGGTGTGTGTTTGCAGGCATCTTCAAACTCTCCTTATTCCATTTTGAGGTTCCCACCTGCTTCAAGAAGACCACCATTATATCAGTGCCAAAGATGAACCAGGCAATGCACCTCAACGACTACTGTCCGTTGGCCTTGTCATCGATTGTTATAAAGTGCTTCGAGAGGTTGGTCATGAGGTACATCAACTTTATACTCCCAGAATTCCTTGATCCACTGCAATTCGCATACCACCACAACCAGTCCTCAGAAGACGCCATTTCCCTGGCCTACATACATCCCTGGAACATCTCAACAACAAGGACTCCGACACCAGACTCCTATTCATTGACGACAGCTCCACCTTCAACACCATAATACCAGCCAAGCTCATATCAAAACTTCAAAACCTTGGACTTGGCTCGTCCCTCTGCAACTGCATCCTCAACTTCCTGATCCATAGACCACAATCGGTAAGGATAAACAACAATACTTCCTCCAAGATTAACCTCAGTACCAGAGCCCCGCCAGGCTATGTACTTAGTGCCCTACTATACTCCCTATTTTCCCTATACACACATGACTGTGTGGCAAAATTTGGCTCCAACTCCATCTACAAGTTTGCTGACGACATGACCGTAGTGGGTCGGATCTTGAACAACGATGAGTCAGAATACAGGAGGGAGATAGAGAACCTAGTGGAGTGGTGTAACAACAACAATCTCTCCCTAAACATCAGCAAAACTAAAGAGCTGATCATTGACTTCAGGAAGCAATGTATTGTACACATCCCTGTCTGCATAAATGGGGCCAAGGTGGAGATGGTTGACAGCTTCAAATTCCTAAGTGTACACATCACCAATAATCTGTCCTGGTCCACCCACGTTGACGCTACGACTAAGAAAGCACAACAGCGCCTATATTTCCTCAGGAAACTAAGGAAATTCAGCATGTTCACATTGACTCTTACTAATTTTTACAGATGAACCACAGAAAGCATCCTGTCTGGCTGCATCATGCTTGGTAAGGCAACTGCTCATCCCAAGACTATAAGAAACTACAGAGAGTCGTGAACACAGCCCAGTCCATCACGTAAAATTACCTCCCACCCAGTGACTCTGTCTACACATCCCGCTGCCTTGGGAAGGTGGGCAGCATAATCAAAGTCCCCTCCCACCTGGGTTATTCTCTCTTCTAACCTCTTCCATCGGGCAGGAGATACAAAAGTCTGAGAACATGCACTAACAGGTTCAAAAACAGCTTCTTCCCCGCTGTTACCAGACTCTTGAATGACCCTCTTATGGACTGAACTGATCTCTCCACGCATCTTCTTGACTGAGTAGTACTATACTCAGCATGCTTCACCCGATGCCCGTGTCTATGTATTTACATTGTTTATCTACCGTCTGTCCAGAACGATCTGTCTGGATTGTGCGCAGATCAATACTTTTCACTGTACCTCGGTACATGTGACAATAAATCTAATCAAATCATTAAAGGTAAGCGAACGTGGTGCGTGTCGCGAAGGTCGGCTGATATGGATGATGAAGGTCGTCCAGGGTCGGTCCCAAATGTCGACAGTTGGCAAAAGTGAGTCCCGGGAAAAAAGTTTTTTAAAAACACTGCTCAAAAAGTACTTCAATGCCAGTCCAAATATTTCCACATTCGCATTCTGAAGCATTTGTTCTTTAAAGACCACAATTTGCTAAAAAGCCCTCCCAGATTTCTGTAAGCCATCCCAACGTCCCCTATTTTCACAGTGACTCCCATCACAAAACTATTGATTCTCTGACCTACACTTATCTCTCTGGTCTTCTGTTGTCAGATTCCATCAGGAGTTTTCACTCATCCGCTGACCCTTATTACAGGTTTCCACTCTCTTAACAGCCTTGACTTTGCGTCTTTCTCCCTTTTGGGAGCTCCCACTGTTGTTGACTTTGACTTTTTCTTGCAATATTTTTAGGGCCACTATGAACACACTGCTGTAGATTGAAGGCTTTGGAGCGAAGCTGAAAACAAACAGTAATGAATTGGCTGTCCATTATACGAGCTGCCAGATATACCTCTGCATTGCAATCAACATCCAGCCAATCTGCTATAGACAGTTTTCTGTTGCGGCTCTAAGTTAAAATCCATCACACAATCTTTCTGCATTTCATGGCTGCACAATTTTCCTGCACCATAACAAAGTTTGCTGATCCTAAGTGTTTATTTTTTTGCCCCTCACTGCCTGATCAGCCCTTGTGATGTTAACTTAATGGTTCAAGAGGAGGATGCAATTAGATAATAGGAGAAAAAACCGAGAACCGGCAGGACTGCAGAAAGAAAGAGGAACAACGACATAAGAAAATCTGTCAATAAATATGAGAAAAGGAAAATTCAGAGAACAAAGTCAAGACTTCAAAAAATAACTAAATGAAATCGGCAGACGATGAGGAAGGAACATTCAGCAGTGAGAGTATAAATACAAAAATCAGCAAAGCAAAGAACAAAGAACAGAAGATTATTGAGCAGTAGACCAAAAAATTAATATAAGGCTGCATTCATACCAGTTATTAATAGAAAATGATTTTGGATGCACATTAATGCAAAAATTCCAGACTACACGAACATCAATGACACCAAAACTCCAACACAGATCAAAGGCAGAGAGCAGGCAGAATAACTAGTTGTTACTAAAATGTAGGGCGGAATTCACCGGCTATTCACACCAGCAGGTTATTCCAGTCTCACCAACAGCGCGCACACACCTTGGATTTCCTGATGGTAAGGAGTATTCAACCGGAAATCCCGTGACAATGGCAGGACCAGAGGATCCTGCTGACAGGCCGCTGCCGATGTAAAACAGGCGACGGGTTGCGTAGAAAATCCCACCGGTAGTGATTTTTTGTCTGCAGTGGTATTGTGTGACTCAAGGGTGGATAATCTCCCCGAGTCAAGAAGATATCTCTGGGAAAGGTTTCCCCAGTAAATGCCATTCTGGAGCCTCAGTAGAACTCACGCCAGTTGAGGGCCTGACACTACTCCACTGGTGGTTCAGTATGTGGGGAACACTCAGGCACCTCGGGGGCGATTCTCCAATATTGGGCCCAAGAGTTTGCGCCATCGTGAACGCCGTCACGTTTCACGACGCCGTGAACCGGGCTTGGTTACGTATAATTCTGGCCCCCACAGGGGCCGCGCCAACCTGCGCATGTGCGGGGGACTTCTTTTGCACGCCGGCCCCGACCAACATGGGGTCGGTGTTCAGGGGCCGGCCGCGCCAGGAAATAGGCCCGTGGGGGAGAGGCCGGCCCGCTGATTGGTGGGCCCCGATCGCGGGCCAGACCCCATCGGAGGAGCCCCCCTCCCCACAGGCCACCCCCCCGACCATTCCCGCCGGGATGAACGGCGCCGGCGGGACTCTGTCGTATCGTAGCGGCCCATTCCAGCGGCCGGCGCCGCGCCAAACGCGTCGGCGCAAATGGCGCCGATTCTCCGCACCTCGTGGCGCGAGTGCGGTGATTCCCCGCCCCTCATCTCAGTCCTACTGAAGAGCTCTTTCTCAAGGTTTGGGAGAACGCCACTGGCTTAGAGCAGGTGGAGATTCCGTTGCACTGTACTTGTACTGATGGAGCAGACGTCCAGGAATTTTAGGCTAAAGATGGCCATATTTTAGACATGGAACTGGGTAGAGTATAAGTCCAGTGACTAGCTCCCACAATCATCTATCAGCTATCTTTTTCATCGGTTAAAATTCCAGGAATCTCCTGAGAATGCTGCTGTTGCCTTCTGATTCAGTGCCATAGCAGATACGACTTGAGAATTGGAAGAGAGTTAACAGCTTGTTAAAAATCACCGTCTGTGTTCATGCAAAAGACAAGAATGGGTAATGCAATCGGGGATTCTTTACTATTATAAAAGATTGTACTATACATTAGCATTGTAAATAGTGGGGTGAATTCTCCACTGTCGGAACTCTCTATTCTGCCAGCAGTGCACCCCCACCTGAGGGTTTGCCGGCGGCATGGGTGGCTACAATGGGAAATCCCATTGGCCGGCGGCGGGAACGGTCCATCCCGCTTTGAGCAACGACGTGCCGTCGAGGAGCCTGCGGCTGGGAGGCAGAGAATTCACCCCAGTTTGTTTTGAAAGTACAATGAGCTTCTTGTAATGCAATGCTAATGACTGGACCACAGGATAATAACAATTCCGGCAAATATCAAGAACCTCTAGGTGTGAAATACAAATAGAACTATTTGATTAAATTATGTTTATAGATGCATAAAGAAAAGAACACCAAGCCAAAGACAGGATGATAGATTAGGAAAAGTGATGAAAACTGGATCAATACTAAGGTTTATAAGACGGTCTTAAAGAGGAGAGCATGTTGGAGGAGCAGTGCCGTTTAGGGAAGGAATTTGGAACTTAGACTGAAGGTTCTGGCACTGCGGTGAGGTGAGAGGTGAATGCACAAATGCTGCAGTTAGAATACTGGGGAGGTTGTAGGAGGTCACAGAGATCGGGAGGGGACAAGGTCTCAGTGGAATTGAAAATGCACGGAACGTGAATTTTAAATTTGAAGCATTGGGAGGATGAGAGCCATGATGTTAGATATCTTCGGCAAGTGGGATTTTGTTGAAAATTGAATGTGGTGCAGCAAAAGTTTGGAGGAGTTGATGTTTATAAAGAGTGCAATTGGGAGGCAGGCTCTGTGATCATTGGAGTATTTGAGTTTGGATTGGCAAAGGCATGCATGAGAGTTTCAGAATGAAATGGCCTTTGGTAAGTGGCCATGTCACACAGTGGAAGTAGTAGGTCTTTGTGAAGGAGAGAGTATGAGGTCAGAAGCTCAGCTCAGTGTTACACAGAACGCTGAGGCTGTGAACAGTCTGATTTAGCCAGACGCAGTAGCCAGGAAGGCCAGCTTTGACAAAGATTCATTCAGATCCAAACATTAGCTCTGCTCTCTCTCCACAGATGCTGTCAGACCTTCTGGGATGGTCCAGCATTATCTGTTTTTGAAGGAAGTGAAATTTAGGGCAGCACGGCAGCACAAGTGGATAGCACTGTGGCTTCACAGCGCCAGGGTCCTAGGTTCGATTCCCCGCTGGGTCACTGTCTGTGCGGAGTCTGCACGTTCTCTCCCCCCCCCCCCCCCCCCCCCCCCCCCCCCGTCTGTGTGGGTTTCCTCCCGGGTGCTCCGGTTTCCTCCCACAGTCCGAAGACTTGCAGGTTAGGTGGATTGGCCATGCTAAATTGCCCTTAGTGTCCAAAAATGTTAGGAAGGGTTATTGGGTTACGGCGATAGGGTGGAAGTGAGGGCTTAAGTGGGTCGGTGCAAACGCGATGGGCCAAATGGCCTCCTTCTGCACTGTATGTTCTATGTTTTATGTTCTATGAAATAGGGTCAGTGGCGCGATTATGGTATTTGTGACAGGCCCAAAGGTGACTTGGTTTTCTCAATGGTTAACTGAAAGAAGTTCGGGCTCATCCAGATCTGGGGGTGGGATTCTCCGAGCCCTGGGCTGCGCCGGAGAATCCCTGCGAACAGGCCACACCGTCCCGACGGTGGCACGTGATTCTCTGCAGCGGAGAATCGGCGTGGTTGGTGCGGCGCAGGTCGCAGGCCGCTCTACGCGGCCGGCCCGCCGATTCTCGGGCCGAGCGGCTGTCAGAAAAGAGCCGAGTCCCGTCAGCGCCGTTCTAACCTGCTCTGGGCTGGCGGGACCTTAGCGTGTAAGGGTCGGGTGGCGGCCTTTGGGTGGGAGGGGGATCCGACCCCGAGGGGGGGTGGGGGGCTCCGATGTGGCCAGGCCCACGATCGGGGGCCACTGATCGGCGGGCCGGCCTCTGTGGCTGGGGGCCTCCTTTCCTACGTGCCGGCCCCTGTAGTCCTGCGCCATGTTGTGTCGGGGCCGGCATGTTGAAGGAGGCTACTGTGCATGCGTGCATTGGCGCCAGTGCCACTGCGCATGTCCTCGTTGGCGCCGGCGCAACTGCGCATGCGCGGATCCCGGGGCGCACAGTTTGCGCCGGGATCTGCAGCTGGAGCGACGAGGACCGGTCCAGCTCCGTGCTGGCCTCCTGTAGGGGCCAGAATTAAACGCGATGGCGTTTACGACAGCGTGGACACTCTGCCGCAGGATTGGAGAGTCCCGCCCTGGATGTCTGACAACATGAAGGCAGTGAGTGGATAGGTAGCTATAGCTGGGTGTCATCAGTGTACAAGTGGAAGCTGACCTCTTCCCTACACATAATGCAGCATGTGCAAAAGAAAAAGGAAAGAGTCATGGAGAGATCTTTTCAGGAGTCTAGATGTAGTGCTGCAGAGAGAACAAGAAAGGTGATTGCAGGAATTGCTTGGCGTTGAGCAAAGAAGTAGGAGTGAAACGAATGGGCTCAGTATGAGATCTTCCCTGCCCCTCCCGGCGATGTAATTAGGTGAACACCCAGAAAGCTTGTGAAGATGATTTACCTGAATTTAAAGGTGATTTAATATCATTATACGACTTAATGCCATTGTTTCTGAGTGTGTTAGATATTCCCCCCCCCCCCCCCCCCCCCCCCCCCCCCCCACCGGACTGATGTCACGCTAGCAGGAATCATTAACAGACAGCATGGTAGCTAACGGGCAGCATTGTAGCATAGTGGTTAGCACTGTGGCTTCACAGCGCTAGGGTCGCAGGTTCGATTCCCGCTTGGGTCACTGTCTGTGCGGAGTCTGCACGTTCTCCCTGTGTCTGCGTGGGTTTCCCCCGGGTGCCCCAGTTTCCTCCCACAAGTCCCGAAAGACGTGCTATTAGGTAATTTGGACATTCTGAATTCTCCCTCTGTGTATCCGAGCAGGAGCCGGAATATGGCGACTCGGGGCTTTTATCAGTAACTTCATTGCAGTATTAATGTCAGCCTACTTGTGACAATAAAGATTATTATTGTTATTACTGGTCTTTGAAATCAAAAGCCAGATGTGTGACCAGGCTCGGGGTGCAAAGATGACTGAAGGCTTGGATTTTGTGGGCTGAGCCTGGCCAGGGGACTGTGCCAAGGGGCACTGAGATGGGGAAATCCCATCTCCATTGGGGGAGGGAGTTTCCCCTTATGTGTGATGGTGGGGAGAGGGTGCATGCTGGAGAATGCACGGGGGAGGGGGGAATGTTCCCCCTGATACTTCCATGGTTGGGGGGTTGCCCTGAAGCTTGTGGGAGGGTCCTTCATGACCATGGGAGATGTGGGGAAGTATATTTGTAGCGTAGATTGGACATCTCTTTAAAGATGTTGCCCAGATCTCTGTGGAGCTTGGCTTGCTGGCTCTATGAGGCCACCAGAGTGATGGCGCAAAACACGCTCCCTGACTTTTTCCTGACAGTGTCAGAAGATCTGGACAGGAAACCAGCCTGTGTTTCTGTGTAGAAAGACACCGGTTTTCAATCAAAACCTGACACTTTGCCATTTTTAAAAAGAATTCCGCCCATGATTTTGGTTGAGTCGTTTTAACATTTGGGAAGTGGGGAGAATGGATTTGAGAGATTTAAGCAGAGTTAGGCAGAGGTGGAAATGGATTGTTGCAACAATAACACATTGTTGGCACTTAGAGAGATTGGAGGTAGGGTAGCAGTTAACAAGAACAGAGAGATGGCATTTATTGAGGAGATGGAGCAGGACAATCATTTTGAACGAGAGGGAACTATTTACCATATCTGTTGAAAGTGAGAACCAGTTAAGTGACCAGGATCTGTGTAAATGCAAAAATGAAGAATTGTGGTTTATTATCTTACTTACCACTACCTTGACCCCAGTCAACATAAATTGAAGAATACTAGGCTCCTAATGGAGACAGATGAGAATATGGCATGTCATTTACTGAAATTGGTAAAGTAATTAACCTCAAGGTGCTGGCTTGGAAGAAAAAAATGTTGGAACATCTCAGGGTGCCAAATGAACAGGCCTTAACCAGTTCTGACAACTGCATCATAAACTAGACTTATTCAGCTCAATTGACCTGTCAACTTCTCAAGACCAAATAAAGATTTGTAATAAAATGTTCAAGCTTAGAAGTGTAAAAACAGTGCCATTTCTTTGAAGTGTTTTACTGTTGTACTATATTGGAGCGAGAATGATATATATTCTGTCTGGTGTCGTTATATTCTTAGAAATTTGCTGTTGTTGCTGATTGGGTGACAATTTTGGAACAACAGTTGGTAAATCTTTCTTGGGCAAGTAAGAAATGAAAAACATGGACCAGACTATCTGAGCTCTTTTACAACTGTCAGTGGACATAAGCCACATCTGGATTTTGTTTATCTCGGGACTTCCTGTAATTTTGTTACGGCTGGAATGATTTATTTAAAGATTTATAAATTAGCTGAGAAGCGCGAATATATGATTAATGTAGTCTGTCATCTGTTGTATTGTAATGGTACCATTCAGCAGTTGTTATTATGGTTCTTTGCGCTAAATATGTATTTGTCTGCAGTATCCAGCATACCGTTACCATTTCTTTCAAAATGTTTACCCATAATTCAAGTTTAAATAGCATGGAGGAGAAAGTAAAGCTATGTTAGTGTAGCAGAAACGCTGCAAACACAAAATTAGTCTGATTTGGTTTCTGTATTAACATTGTAATATGTAATGTATATTTTGGAATACAAATTATTTAAGAATTGGATGTTTAATGCCATGTTAAAGTGACTTTCCCCTATATTTACTGTTTGATCAGAAACCTATATTTCAGGGCTCTGGTTCAATTCCATTTTCCTTGTTAGTTATAAAGCTGTCAACCTTGGTCAAAACTCAGATTTATAGCATGAGTCAGCTGTGTACCCAAGGTGTCATATCAGAGCACAAATATAATTGGGAAAAGCTGTGTCTGTCATAATGGCCACGTCTATCTTTTAATGCAAGTTCACTGTTGTGATACAATTGATACAGCTGCTCAAAGTCCATGATGTTTCCGCAGTTACCATAAGGGGCGGCACGGTGGCACAGTGGTTAGCTCTGCTGTCTCACAGTGCCAGGGATGCGGGTTCAATTCTGGCCTTGGGTGACTGTCTGTATGGAGTTTGCACATTCGCCCGTGTCTGCGTGGGTTTCCTTCGAGTGCTCCAGTTTCCTCCCACATTCCAAAGATGTTCAGGCTGGGTGGGTTAGCCATGCTAAATTGCCCCTTAGTGTGTCCAAAGTTGTGTAGGTTAGGTTAAGGGGTTATTGGGGTTGAGCGGGGAGTGGGCTTGGGTGGAGTGCTCTTTCAGGGGGTCGGTGCAGACTCAATGGGTCGAATGGCCTCCTTCTGCACTGTAGGGGTTCTGTGATAACAACACTCAAGTCTCAATCCAACTATTAACCAGTCACCCATCAGTGGCTGGATTCTTCGATTCTGAGGCTACGGGGGCATAGGCCCGGTGGGGAGAGGCCAGTCTGCTGATCAATGGCCCCCGATCGCGGTAGGCCCCCCCACCGCCCCACAGGCCGCCCCCCCCCGACCGTTCGCGCAGAGTTCCCGCCAGCAGCGGCCATGGGTGAACGGCGCCGGTGGGACTCTGTCGTATCGGCGGGCCACTTGGCCGATCCGGGCCGGAGAATCGGCGGCCCCGCCGATTCCAGCAGCCCGTGGTCGGCACCTCGACAAACGCTTCGGCGCAAATGGCGTTGATTCTCCGCACCTCGGAGAATCGCGCGCCAGGGTCCGGGCGTCATGGCGCGGTTGCGGCGATTCTCCGACCCAGCGCGGGGCTCGGAGAATCGCCCCCCATGTCTCCACGCCGGCGTGGGAACAGTGACATTTTACGACTGAAAACGCGCCGTAAAACGGTCACCAATCCTCCATTTGGCTGGTTGCTAGCAGCTGAGCAGCGTAGAGCACCAGGCTCTAGCTGCCATTACAGCCCAGAGAAGTTCCGGATCTGTGGCCGTGCACGGCGGTGGCCTGCAGCGGCCGGACCTTGCAACAAGGACCTCAGGCAACGCCCTAAGGCCGTCGGTACGGTGCACGGCGTACTCTGTGAGTGCACCACTTTGGAGGGTGCAGAGCATCACGAAAGCGCGCTGCCCCTGATTGGTCAGAAACGGGTATTCTCCGGCTGATCGCCGAATGCGATTTCGGTGTCGTTGACTGGAGGACCCCGCCCCAGCAATCTAATGAGATTAGGAAGAGCTTTTGATCAGAAATATCGGGCGGGATTCTCCCGCAAATGGCGGGATGGCCCACGCTGGCGCCAAGAACGGCGCGAACCACACCGGCGTCGGGCCAAGCTGCGAAATCCTCCGCACTTCCAGGGGATAGGCCGGCGCCGGAGGGGTTGAATCAAGCGGAACTGGCCAGGAAACGACGGGCGCTCAGCCCATTGGGGCCCGGAGAATTGCCGGGGGGCTGCTGCCAACGGCCCCCGACTGGCACGGCGTAAACCCCACCCCTGCTCGAAAACCAGCGCCGGAGAATACGGCAGCCGGCGTCTGAGCGGCGGAGTGGAATTTGCGTCGCCCCCGGGGATTCTCCGACCCAGCGGGGGGATCGTAGAATCCCGCCCAAGATAAACGGAAACATGACTTTCAGAAATAATCTGAATGAGTTGGATAAATATTGATAGCATTTTCAAAGCAGCCAATGCAGAGGCTGCCAATCAAAAAGGGAAGTTTTCAATTCAAACAAAATTTGTGGGCTGCTGAAGCACTATTGAGATCTCAGTGATTGAAACCATGAAATCACTTTGCAGCAAACTATAATGAAAACATTGCTAATAGTTCAAAATCCCTGGTATGGAGGGCGTTGGCTATGTGGAGAGGTTGGATAAACTCGGTTTGTTCTCAATGGAACGACGGACGTTGAGGAGGCGACCTGATAGAGGTCTACAAAAGTATGAGAGGCATGGACAGAGTGGATAGTCAGAAGCTTTTTCCCAGGGTGAAAGAATCAATTAGTAGGAGGACGTAGATTTAAGGTGCGAGGGGTAAAGTTTAGAGGAGATGTGAGAGAAAGTGTTTTACACAGAGGCTAGTGGGTGCCTGGAACTCGCTGCCGGAGGAGGTGGTGGAAGCAGGGACGATAGTGATATTTAAGGGGCATCTCGACAAATACATGAATAGGGTGGGAATAGAGGGATACAGACCCCGAACGTATGGAAGGTTTTAGGTTAGATGGGCAAGCTTGGAGGGCCAAAGGGCCTGTTTCTGTGCTGTATTTTCTTTGTTCTTCGTCCTTCCCCTTGTGGTAGTGCCCATTGTCACAGTTTATATTAATTCTTAAAATTGATCGGGAAAGAATTTTCCCAAAAAGTGGCAAAATGTCAGGTTGGGTCGGTTTGTATCAGTTTCCCAATGAGATCTTCCCACACTTCGCCATTTTTTTGAGCCAGCATGTTATGAGTTGGCATTATGAGGGTTGAAGTCCTAATTCACTGGCAAGCCTGGCTTCACAGAGATTGTGGTTCCTCTTTTAATTGGTGCCTCGATCTCAAAATGAAGTTGAAGTCCCCCAACCACGGACATCGGGACACCACCCACATCAAATATTGCTGCATCAACGCCCCCCCCCCCCCCCCCCACGCCCACCATGGCAAGGTTCACTGGCATCAATCCATTCCAACATCACCCCCCACCCCACCTCCGGATCACTGGCATCAATGCACACCACCATCATCCCCACCCCACCCCCCCAAGGATTGCTGGCATCAATCCCTCCCCACACACCAAATATCACCCTCCCAATGGGACTCTCTATAGGCCCCATCCCTGGCCTTGTCCCTTCAGGCCTGCCCCTTGGCAGTACCAGGTTAGCAGTGCCAGGGCACGGTCCTGCCATGTACCCAACCACCCGGGGGCTACAATGACTTCCGTACCCCCCCCCCCCCCCCCCCCCAAGCAGGCCCCATGTGTGCTTTTAAGCAAGCTACAGAGCACTACCATAATGCTGAATAGGGAATAAAACATTGTAAAAAGACTAAATTCAGCCAAATCCCAGGTGTGCATTCGAGGAAGCTCTCGAGCGTTAAAGGGGCGTGAAAGACAATATAAACAAACAATTTCTATATGGCTTGTGAAGCAGGCAGCAGCAGACTGAACTGCAAAGGCTCGTAAAAGAGAATGGGGTGTGAAATTAGGTATAAACAAGCAAGTACAAAGGGATAAAAGCAGGCATACTGCAACAGTGAAACCACAGAGCCTATTGAAATGTCAAGGGAGTGAAATGCTTTTCCAAAATGGCTGTGTCTTGTGAGAGGATTTTAGGACAGACAGTCTGCAGATGTGCTTTGACCTGTTATGGGGTGTTAAGCGTGAAGGAAAGGAGGCTTCAGGGCTTCACAGATCAACTGCGAACCCCATCCCTGAGACTATCACTGACCTGGCCCTTCCAATCCAGCCTGAAACCTCCTTGAAGGACCCATCTATGAAATGAAATGAAAAATTAAATGAAAATGAAAATCGCTTATTGTCACGAGTAGGCTTCAATGAAGTTACTGTGAAAAGCCCCTAGTCGCCACATTCCGGCGCCTGTCCGGGGAGGCTGGTACGGGAATCGAACCGTGCTGCTGGCCTGCTTGGTCTGCTTTAAAAGCCAGTGATTTAGCCTGGTGAGCTAAACCAGCCTCTATGGCAGCGGGCCAGCAACTGCGGGGCATTTGTGTTACCTGGAGGTATGTGGAGAAGTGTCATCACCTCCTTCCTCCCTGTTTGAGCCATCACACCTGGTTCATGCTTGTAAGGGCCAGTAGTAATTGGCACTGGGCTGACATCCCACTGATGGGCAGGTAGGTTCCTTGAGGCCAGAACATCTGACTTCAGTTTCATTAATGAGATTGAAATGCATTAAGATCAGCTTCTCGCCCTTTCTGGACAAGATGCGGTTTGCACCAACAGGAAGGGCCTGGGAAGATCGCAAACTGTGTTGCACCAGGTGCGAATACTGTTTTTGGCCTCGTGCTGAATTTTCCCAACAAAACACGGCCTCAAAATGAGCCCCGAGATCTATTAGATGAGAAAGGGAGAAAATACACTGTTGAAACATTCAGCTTCTTTTTTACGTGTTTTATTGATTAATGAAGGATTGCAAGATGAGGATGCGCTTACAGCACATGTTGCAACACCAATGATGCATTTTGTGGGCGGGATTCTCTGATCCTGAGGCTAAGCGTTGACGCCGTCATAAACGGCGTTGCCTTTCACTACACCGTCAACAGGCCCTCAGGAGCGGCGATTCTCAGCCCCTCAGTTGGCCAGCACGGCACTGGAGCGACCCACGCCACTCCAGCTGCTGACACCAGTGTCAAATGGGTGCTGCGGGTCTGCGCATGTGTGCTGCAGCCTGCGCGCATGTGCACTGCGACTTGCATGAATGCGCGGTGCCTTCCTTCTCCGCGCCAGCCCCGACACAACATGGCGTAGGGCTATAGGGGCCGGCGCGGAGCAAAAGAGGCCCCCAGCCGGAGAGGCTGGCCCCCCGATTGGTAGGCCCCGATTGCGGGCCAGGCCAATGCAGAGCCCCCCCCCCCCCCCCCTGCGGGTCTGACTCTCCTGTCGCGCGATCCGCGCCCGGCCCGCCGATTCTCCGGCCTAGACTGGGCTGAGAGAATCCCGCCCCTTATCCCTGTACTCTGTGGATGTGCTGGCCTGAACTGAATCCTATAGAGAATAATGCCTCGAACCAAAACGCTTTCCATGGGCAGCATTCACCTGATGAAGAAGCTGCTCTCCGAAAGCTAGTGATTCAAAATAAACCTGTTGGACTTCAACCTGGTGTGTCAGACTTCTTACTGCTTTCCATGGGATTAGTGGACATTTTCAGGATGGTCATTCCTTTGCAGACCTACTGCTGTCTGGGTGCGAGAAGCTTTGATGAGCAAGTTAGCTGGTGCATAACCGAGGCAATCCGGGGAGAAGAATCGAGAAAATATTGGTTACCCCCAAAAGGACAGCTGTTGTTTCTTTATGTTCACCACGTACAGAGTGTATCTAGCTCTTATACGTCTGTAATAGTGTGACAAGAACACTTTAATGCTTTGCCTAAATCACCTGGAACTCAGCTGCTCCAGCTGTGATTCCTGTAAACATCAGCATTAGGAGCACAAGAAGATAAATTCTGCAGTTAAGTGACTCTCCACAAGATATGCTCAAGCTTAAACCACAGCAATTTCCAATAATTACCCTACTCTCTATCCTTCATTGAACACAAGACTGCTGAAGATGCGCTTCAGGTGCCTGGACCACTCTGGAGGCGCCCTCCAGTACCAGTCAAAGAGGGTCGGCCACATCCTTGTGGTCTGCTGCGTCCTCCACAATATAGTCCAGCAGAGGGGCGATGTGCTCGAGGAGGAGGGGGAGAGGGAGGGGGAGGATCACGAGGAAGGGCACGTTTCACCAATTGGTGGTGGGGGGGGGGTTTGCTGAGCAGGGGCACGGACACCACAGTATGGCACCACCCCACCACCCTCACCTCCCACGACACCAATGAGACTCATCTCCCACACCACCACATCACCCGCATGCACACCACCCCTCCATTACTCCATTACACATCCACCTGCGGCACAACAAGCTGGGCTCACACGGTCAGCAGTGAAAGTGGGGCTGGTCCATGCCATGGAGGATGATGAGCCCGCTCTGCGATGAGCTCTGAGCTCAACATCGTCAGACAATGTCTGACTCATGGCCGCAGTAACACCCTCCACCTGGGTGGTCCCTGTATGTGGGCTGGACACTGTATCGCATGGCCCTGTTGTTTCACTGGGAGCGGGTTGGCGTGGACGTCGAGGGCGGGGGTGGTGGGGGAGCACGTCACACCCACCGAGGCTCAATGTTCCATCACCCCTCACCCGCAGTGGCACTCTGTTCCCGTTCCACCCCCACACGCATCGGACAGAGCACAGATAGCTTTCATCGGTGGTACAGTGTGTTTCATTACAAACGTTATATACATGTGCCCTAGCCCCTATAATTAAGTGGTGCCCTGCACTCGTGCCAACTTTACTAAGTGTCTACCTTTCTGGCCTTACGGGCCCTATCACTATCTCTCGGTGATTCCCCAGACGGTACAGCAGGAGTGGAGGTGGGCTGCTGAGACTCCTGCCCTGCGTCGAGGGTGCCCGTTGGCGCTCATTTCCTGGGGTGGCTCGGACTGGATGGGCAGTCTGTTTCTCGGGCAAACCGGCTGGCGTGGTGCCACCCTGTTCTGCCCACCAGATGCACCAGGGGCGGTGGCGGGGGGGGGGGGGGGGGGGGGGGGGAGTCCGAGAGGCAGCAGTGTTCAGGACCTCCCGTGCAGGAGTCACCGGCATGGGCCCCAGCACTTCCTCCTCCCTGGGGGTGCCCGATGGCCCCCGGGCTTCCCCATGGTCTGGGGGTGCGAGCAGAGCCACCCCCCGAAGAACCCCCGACACCTGGCACTGCCAGTCGTGGAGGCCCACTCTGGTATCGACCAGGGTTAGCGTCCATGGAGCTCAGGGAGTTGGACATCCCTGTCTGGGACTGCGCCACCTTCCTCTGGATCTGTGTGACGCCGGCAAGTGCCTGTGCAGTGCCGCCGTGCTCTCAGCGATGGCCTGCTGAGGTTGGGCCACAATGCGGAGCTCTGGTTCATGGCTGCCTGTGAGTGGACAGCCCTGTCCTGGGCCAAGGATGCCGTCTGCACGGAAAGCCCCAGGCCTTGAATAACCTGGCCCATGTCTGACACCGTCGCCCCCATTGTCTCCGCTGTGGACGCCACCCGTGCGGTTACGGCCTGGGAGGCAAGCATGACCGGCACCACTCCCTGCTCCTGCACACGGTTGCACTCCACCACCTGCATCTGCAGGTGCTGGAAACAGGCCGTCAACCCCTTGTCTCATCCCTGGGTCTCTGACTGCATTGGGTCTCTGGCTGGGTGTGGGAATTCCAGGAACTCGGGGCCCATCTGGGCGGCAGCTGGTTGCTGGGACCAGCTGCCCTCCGACTGTCCGGCCCCTCGGCTGCTCCTACCTTCACCTGCTGTACCAGAGCGGCTGTGTGGTGCTCACCAGTGAGTGTCTCAGAAGCCTCATCACTAAAGAGACCAACCTAGTTGATAGTCTCTGCGATGGTGGAGGGTGTAGGAGATAGCAGTGACGGAAAGTCTATGTCCTCATCAGAGCCAAAGTCAGGGGTCGCCTGGGTCGATTTGTGGTGCGTTCCTGATCCCTGTGTCACCGACCCCTGTATTCCTGTCCTCTGGATGGCCACTCCCTGTGTGTCCGTCCCCTGTGTGTCCGTCCCCTGCGTGTCTGTCCTCTGTGTGTCCGTCCTCTGTGTGTCCGTCCCCTGTATGTCCGTCCCCTGTGTGTCCGTCCCCTGTGTGTCCGTCCCCTGTGTGTCCGTCCCCTGCGTGTCCGTCCCCTGCGTGTCCGTCCCCTGCGTGTCCGTCCCCTGTGTGTCTGTCCCCTGTATGTCCGCCCCCTGTGTGTCCGCCCTCTGTGTGTCCATCCCCTGCGTCTCCGTCCCCTGCGTGTCTGTCCTCTGCGTGTCCGTCCCTGTATGTCCGCCTCCTGCGCGTCCGTCCCCTGCGTGTCCGTCCCCTGTGTGTCCGTCCCCTGTGTGTCCGTCCCCTGCGTGTCCGTCCCCTGCGTGTCTGTCCCCTGCGTGTCTGTCCTCTGCGTGTCCGTCCCCTGTATGTCCGTCCCCTGCGTGTCCGTCCCCTGCGTGTCCGTCCCCTGCGTGTCCGTCCCTGTATGTCCATCCTCTGTGTGTCCGTCCTTTGTGTGTCCGTCCCCTGCGTGTCCGTCCCCTGTGTGTCCGTCCCCTGCGTGTCCGTCCCCTGCGTGTCCGTCCCCTGCGTGTCCGTCCCCTGCGTGTACGTCCCCTGCGTGTCCGTCCCTGTATGTCCATCCTCTGTGTGTCCGTCCTTTGTGTGTCCGTCCCCTGCGTGTCCGTCCCCTGCGTGTCCGTCCCTGTATGTCCATCCTCTGTGTGTCCATCCTTTGTGTGTCCGTCCCCTGTGTGTCCGTCCTCTGTGTGTCCGTCCCCTGCGTGTCTGTCCTCTGTGTGTTGTCCCCTGCATTTCTGTGTCCTGGGTTTCCGTGTACTGGCCCATGTCAGGAGCAGCGCTGCTGAAACGGCTGCCCTCCCCGTCGGTGCCTGCATCCTTGGGGGCCACTTGCCCTGACACTGGCTGGGGGTGGGAGGCGCCGGATGGGCCGGGACCATCGCCGGCTGGTCCTGCAAGACACAAAACAGCATGTATGGTTCAACAGGCGGACGGGGGTGAGGGGGTGGGGTGAGGGGATGGGGTGGGGTGAGGGGATGGGGTGAGGTGATGTAGCCAGGCCGGGGGTCTCACTTGGCGACGTGCCTCCGATCTTGGCATCGGCAACCTCCAGGTCCACTGCCCTCTGCTCATGCATGGTGAGGGGGTGAAATTCAGTTGCGGCACGCAAACATCAACAGTGTTCGGCGGACTGACCGCATGCAGCTGAGCGGTCAGGTCTATGATGGCATAGGTACACAGGGCACCCGGCCAATGCAGCTGGCATGGGTGGGTGCAGCCATGTGGGTCAAGGCGGGGGTTGGACCGTCCCCCTGGGGTGGGGGGGGTGGTGTGGTGTAACGTGTGGGGGTAGGGAGGTTCATGCCAGGGGCACAGTGCTGGGTACTCACCCTGGCTGCCCTGAGGAGGTTGTGCAGCTTTTTTCGGCGCTGTCCTGGCAACCGGCCCGACGGCGCTGACGGCCTCGCCCACCTCTCTCCATAGACGCCGAACGGTGGCGCCTGGGGTCCTGCGGCTGGGTCCAGGTTACAGAGCCCCCTTCCTCTGCTCCACGGCATTCAAAAACATGTCCAAATCACCATCCCAGAACCTTGACGCAGCACGCCAGGCAGCCATCTTCCCTCCGACAGCTGTGTGTGGGGAAAGCGTTTTTTTAGGGAACCGCGGCATCGTATCGTATACCGATCGCTCGCCGCTCCCCCGGGCGCTTCTCGTGGCGCCCGTGCTGGCCCCTTGTGGGCCGCTGAATCGGTGGACTATGGAGCCCATTGACACCATCGTAAAATGCACCGATATTTACGACGGCGTCAATGCTTAGCCCCATTATCGGAGAATCGCGCCCCATATTCTCTGCAGTTCGGTGGGAAAACACACTGGTGTGAAACGTGTTTGGAATACTATGGTGTGCAGATGTTGGGGCTCATCTGAACAATGTCTGGGACTGCCTCCAGAGTTCAGGATGGAGAACACCTGCAACCCTGCACCCTGGAACAGCACAGCAGTGGGACAGGTGCATCTGCAGATGGGCGTTCCAGATTAAGTGTCCTGGAGGAGATCAATCTTCCAGCCTCAGAACGTTCCAGGAGATTCATTTTCATCTTCAGGCAGTCCATCTTCTTTCTTCAATAGTGGATCAGTGATGATCGGCGCCTTTTCAAAATGGCGCCTGGACAAAAAGGCGGACTACGTATCATCCAGGCCTGTTCCACCACTGAATACGGCATGAAAAATCCAAGTGAATAATTAACAAGTCAGAGCTGGAAGATTTCCCACCAGCCATGGCAGCAGGAAACACTCCACCTTCCTGCACCCACTACAATCTCAAAATGAGAGAATTCAGCCTGTAGTGTCTTGATTGGGACCATTTCTTTCAAGTTGATGTGAGAACCTCAGAGGTACATTGGACAGGAATTTTAACCAGCCAACTTCAGCACTTACCGGCATCAATGGCTGCTTCAGAGCTGCCTCCAGAGGTGACAGGTCTGACTTCACCTTCCCCCACCTCCTAGGAATGAAAACATGGCAGATGGGAGCCCTTTTAAAGTTGGGAAATATTCTGGCTCAGGCTTCCCATCTCGATGGTAAAAATTAGGCCAATGATGGGCTGGAGTTTAACCCCACCCCCCCCCCCCCCCCCCCCCCCCCACCCCACAACCCCCCTCCATCCACCGCCATGGGCATGTTTCCAGCGGGGAATATGTAAAATATGACAGGTGGCTAGCCCATCACCATCACTCTCACCCACAAGCTCTGTCCTGTGCTGTCCTGTGTCGCAGATGCACCATAGAAAGCATCCTATCTGGCTGCATCACAGCTCAATATGCCAACTGCTCGGCCTAAGACACAAGAAACTTCAGAGAGTCATGAGCACAGCTCAGTCCGTCACAAGAACCCGCCTCCCATCCATTGACTCCAAGTACACCTCCCACTGCCTGGGGAAAGCAGGCAGCATAATCAAAGACCCCTCCCACCCGGCTTACTCACTCTTCCAACTTCTTTCATCGGGCAGGCGATATAAAAGTCTGAGAACACGGACAAACAGATTCAAAAACAGCTTCTGCCCCGCTGTTCCCAGACTCCTAAACGACCCTCTTATTGACTGACCTGATTAATTCTACACCCCTGTATGTTTCACCCGATGCCATGTCTATGTATTTGCATTGTGTACCTTGTGTTGCCCTATTATGCATTTTCCTTTTATTTTTTTATTTTCATGTACTTAATGCTTGCAGAAAAATACTTTTCACTGTACCTCGGTACACGTGTCAATAAACAAATCCAAATAATATATTAGGCAAGTGGAAGCCAAAATTGGCAGTCCACCTGTATTTATATATAAATAATTAAGTATCAATTAGGTTTGTTCACAATCTCTTTGACCCGAATAATAGGCAGCCTTTGCCTAGCAAGTTTAACATGCAGGTTCAGTTGGCAGTGAGGAAGGCAAACACAATGTTAGCATTCATTTTGAGAGGGCCTGAATACAAGAGCAGAGATGTACGTTTGAGGCTGTATAAGGCTCCATTTGGAGTATTGGGAGCAGTTTTGGGCCATATATCTAAGAAAGAATGTGCTGGTCTTGGAGGTGGTCCAGAGGAGGTTCACAAGAATGATCCCTGGAATGAAGGGTTTGTCATATGAAGAGCGGTTGAGGACAATGTCTGTACTCAATGGAGTTTAGAATGATGAGGGGTGAACCTTATTGAAACAAACAGAATACTGAGAAGCCTGGACAGAGTGGATGTGGAGAGGATGTTTCCATCAGTAGGAAAGACTAGAACCCAAGGGCACAGCCCCAGGCTAACGGGATGATCCTTTAAAATTGAGATGAAGAGGAATTTCTTTTTTTTAAATATATTTTTTAAATTCTCCTTTTTCACATTTTCTCCCAAATTTACAGCCAACAATAAACGATAATCAGTAACGAATGTAATGTCAATCCCCATATCAATAACAACGATTCCATCCTCCCACCAAGCCCCAGACATTGACCTGCGTGTTAACATAAACAAAGGACAAAGAGGAATCTGGAATCACTCACCATTAACACATACAGGTCCCCCTCCCCCCAACCCTCCTGACCCCCCCCTAATGGTCGATTTGATCCAATTCTGGAAAGTGCATAATGAATAACGCCCATGAATTGTAGAACCCCTCCATCCTTCCCCTCAGTTCAAACTTGACCTTTTCAAGCATCATGAATTCCAGCAGGTCCCCACCGCCACGCCAGGGCACAGGGTGGAGAGGTTGATCTCCATCCCAACAGGACCCCGCCTTCGAGCATCAACAAGGCGAAGGCTACAACATCTACCTCTGCGCCCGCTTCCCGGCTGATCCAATACCCTGAATATGCGTCTACCACTTTAGAGATTACTCTAAACACCTCCTTCCAGTAATCCTCCAGCTTTGGACAGGACCAAAGCATATGAACGTGATTAGCCCCCCCACCCTGCAATGCTCACATACATCTTCTACTCCTTCAAAGAGCCGGCTCATCTTCGCCCTTGTAAGGTGTGCTCTATACATCACCTTCAGCTGTATCAGGTCCAGCCTCGCACACGAAGTGGAGGCGTTCACCCTCCGGAGCACCTCACACCAGAAGCCCTCCTCCATACCCTCTCCCAACTCTCCCTTCCACTTTGCCTTGATCCCTTCTAGTGGTGCCTTCTCCTCTTCCAAAATAGCCCCGTAAACCGCTGATACTACCCCCTTCTCCAGTCTCCCTGTCGTCAGCACGTCCTCCAGCAAGGAAGCTCTGTATTTCCTTTCTGGTAAAGTCTCGAACCTGCATGCATCTAAATATTTCCCCCAGCTCCAGCCCATACTTCAATCCTGCAAAACGACCCCCAAGAAATAAATCTTTTAGTGTTCCAATTCCTTTCTCCTCCCATCTCCGAAAATTTCCATCCCACTTCCCAGGCTCAAATCTATGGTTCCCCAGAATCGGCATTTCCCTTAACCCTGCCCCCAACCCGAAGTGCTGTCGAAACTGCCTCCACATTCTCAACAAAGCTATTACTACCGGTCTCCCTGAGTATCTCCCTGGGGCCGTCGGGAGCGGCGCTGTCGCTAGCGCCTTCAATCCCGACCCCCTGCACAAACTCTCTTCCATTCTGACCCATTGGGAGTCAACCCCTCTGACCCAGCTCCGTACCTTCTCCACATTCGCCACCCAGTAACAATACATCAGGTTCGGAAGATCCAAACCCCCTGCCTGCCTTCCTCTCTGTAGTAGCACCTTTTTAATTCTGGCCACCTTCCCTCCCCATATCAAACTCTTTAAAAAATGCCTGTGGCAGGAAAATCGGCAGGCATTGGAAAATAAACAGGAATTGCGGCAGCACATTCATTTTAACCGCCTGTACCTGACCTACCAGTGACAGAGGGAGACCATCCCACCTTGCCAGATCAGCTTTCACCCTCCCCACCAAACTAGAGATGTTGTACCTACGGAACCCCTCCCAGTCTCGAGCAACCTGCACCCCCAGGTATCTAAAGTGAGTCCCTGACTTACGGAATGCCCACCCCTAGCCGAGACACCACAAAATATTCACTCTTGTCTAGATTTAATTTGTACCCTGAGAAAGACCCAAACACCCAAAGCAGCTCCAGTATTCCCCCTACTGACACACTCGGTTCCGACACACATAATAACAAGTCATCAGCATATAATGAAATGAATAAGGACACCCGATGCTCTATCCACCCCCCCCCGCATACCCCCGAACTTCTTAATGCGATGGCCAATGGCTCAATCGGGAGTGTAAACAGTAGGGGGGAACATAGGACTTCCCTGCCTTGTCCCATGGTGGAGAGGAAAGTATTCTGAGCTGATGTTATTTGTGCGATCGCTGGCCCTCGGCTCCTTATATAGTAGCTTTACCCAGTCCACAAATCTGGGTCTAATTTCAAACCGCTCTAGAACTGTCATCAAGTACCCCCATTCCACCCGGTCAAGCACTTTCTTGGCTTCCAATGCCATAACCACCTCTATTTCCTTCCCCTCCGGCGGTACTATAACCACGTTCAATGTCCTCCTAATGGTCAAAAAGAGCTGCCTCCCTTGCACAAACCCCTTCTGATCTTCACCGATCACCTTCGGGAGGCACTCCTCTAGCCTCCCTGCCAGTACCTTCGGCAATATCTTTGCATCCACGTTTAAAAGTGATATGGGCCTATACGACCCACACTCCGTCGAATCCTTATCTTTCTTAAGTAACAGAGAAATCGATGCCTGCCCCCAAGGTTTGTGGTAACACCCCCTTCCCTATCGCCTCCTCAAACATCCCCACCATCAGCGGTACCAGCTTATCCTTGAATTTTTTATAATATTCCACCGGAGATCCATCTGGCCCTGCCACCTTCCCTGACTGCATCCTCCCAATCACATCTTTTATCTCCTGCTCCATTATCGTCCCCCTCTACTGTAGCCCTGTCCCCCTCCCCTAACCTCGGGTACTCCAACCCATCTAGAAATTCCTGTATCTCCCAGCCTGCCCCAGGTGTCTCTGACCTGTACAACCTCTCATAGATTTCCTTAAAGACCTTGTTAATCTGATCTGGAGCTACCACCAACTTCCCTGCCCTGTCCCGCACTTGGACAATTTCCCTTGCCGCAGCCCGAAGAGGAATTTCTTTGCAGGGTGTTGAATATGGGGAACTCATTGCCGCAGAAGACTGTGGAAGCCAAGTCACTGAGTGTTTTTAAGACAGAGATAAATCGGTTCTTGATTAATAAGGGGATCAGGGGTTACGGGGATAAGGAAGGTGAATGCGGATGAGCCATGATCGAATGGAAAAGCAGACTTGATGTGCCTAATGGTCAAAATCTGCTCCTATATCTTATGGTTCTATATCCATAATGCAGTTGGAGTGGGCAGGTGGGTTGGAGTGGGCAAGCTGTTTTTTAAACACAAATGTTTAAAAGACAGGGAGGAGCAGGGTACATACTTTGGAGGTGCCTTTTGCAAATCAATGACAACCTCCCCCACCCCCCGCAAATTGTACACCCTTTCAGTCCTCCCTGGTCTCCAAAACAATCATACCCTCTCCCCCTCCATCCCTGCTAGGCTGCCTGCTTGCCCCCCGCTCTCCTCCTCATCCTCATTAGTCTGCCTGATCCCCCCCCCCCAGATCCTCGCTAGTCTGCCTGATTTCCACTGCCTCCCCAGCCCCACTGGGCTGCCAAATCCCCCTGTACCATCCTCATTAGGCAGCCTGATCTCCCCTCAGATTCTCACTAAGCTGCCTGAATCCCCCCCTTCATCCTCGCTAGGTTACCTGATACCCACCTCCTACTATCTTCGCTCAGCTGCCTGATTTCCCATTTCCCTTCCTCCCACCATCCTCCCCAAGCTGCCTGATTTCCCCCCTGCCCCTACCATCCTCGCTAGTCTGCCTAATTCCACTCCCACAGCATTCTCGTTGGGCTGCTGACCCCATCAAAGCCAAAACGGCCCAATTTCACTGGCTCTGACATCCATCTTCTCCTGGTTTGCAGGGCCTGCTTACAGTCCCAGCAGTGCCCACTACTGAGCGTTTTTGTGATTGACTGGCAGCTCTCAAGGGCAGAATGTCCCCCCATGATCATCTAATTTAGCCTACCTTCAGCGTGTCCTGGCTGTGGAAGGGGCTTCTTTCAGATTGGCCAACTTTCCTTCCTGGGGAAGTGGGAGGGGAAGAGCTGTCCACGCCCCCCTGCAAAACCCATCCCTATGTAACAATCACAATGTGCATCTACCTAATAAATAAAGATCTCCAACTGACAGCTCAGTCATAACATTGACCTCAGTCCATCCAATATTTACCAATAGACAATAATCCACTTCTCTGATCACTCCCAAATTTATCATAGATATCATAGAATTTGCAGTGCAGAAGGAGGCCATTCGGCCCATTGAGTCTGCACCGGCTCTTGGAAAGAGCACCCTACCCAAGGTCAATACCTCCACCTTATCCCCATAACCCAGTAACCCCACCCAACACTAAGGGCAATTATGGACACTAAGGGCAATTTATCATGGCCAATCCACCTAACCTGCACATCTTTGGACTGTGGGAGGAAACCGGAGCACCCGGAGGAAACCCACGCACACACGGGGAAGATGTGCAGACTCCACACAGACAGTGACCCAAGCTGGAATCGAACCTGGGACCCTGGAGCTGTGAAGCAATTGTGCTATCCACAAGGCTACCGTGCTGCCCTTTAACCTTAGGTGCCTCTCTCAAATCTCAAGTCGCATTCCAGCGCAACTGCCTTCAGTCTGGACTGCAATCTGTGTACATAATAGCAGGATACTGTTCTTTCTCTCGCTCGTTGTAGCTGTGTAAAAGTCGGGACTCAAGGTTACGATATAGCTTAATCAACATTACGAATTAATCTATTATCTGAAAGCCAATAAAGTTCACCGAAATTAAAGGAAATCAGCAGTAGTTGCAGTGGCAGCCATCCCTACATTAACAGATTGATAATAAACATTGTGTGACTGATCAAACATTCATTGTACTATATATAATACGTGGCTTTAGCCCTAAAACATCTTACTGGATTGTAGGAAATGCAGTCCTTATGTAGAAAATCATTTAATTCCAGAAGCTCACAGGGCATTGTACAGTCAAAAGAACAATGCAGGGGAGGAATTATGTGGAGAGTAAATAACTCCTCTAACTTTAATAAGAAATAATCTCCTCAGTAAAACTTTGGTGTTTTTGCAGCATCGGCAACATCTAGACATAAATTGTTTTTGTCGGATGAATGAGTCTTATTAGTAATTCGAATATGTTTAGGTTTTCAGAGATTAAAGAAACAAAACATTGTATATTCATCCATCTAATTATATAACATATAGACAAATTTATTAATGAAAATTTAGTATATCTATAATCTTGAAATATAAATGCACAGTAAACAGACAGAGTGTGGGTGAAAATTATCCTTAATGATGCTGGTTCATTAAATAATTAAAGTGGCGCTGGGAACATCATTACACTCCATTTAGTTGGCAATACCATCCACATAGAATCAGCTGATTCATTCAAGATTTCTGGTGTTAGGATATCAGTCATTGCAAGTACCTCAGCAATCATATGCTGAGGCACAAGATTATTTTTGCCTTCCTTGACTTTGCTCTATTTAGCTCCTGATTTTCAACATAATAAGGTGTACCATTATGTTATAGCTACCTGCTGACACCAGCTAGTGTCAATATTTCAAATTAACCAACGAAGAAGTGTGATTTTGCTTGCTATTGGCATTCTTAACAACAACAATGACAATTTGAAAACTGTGATTAGCAACCTGTGGTAAGTACATCGCATGTAGATGGATATAGATGGGCAGCACGGTAGCACAAGTGGATAGTGCTGTGGCTTCACAGCGCCAGGGTCCCAGGTTCGATTCCCCTCTGGGTCACTGTCTATGTGAAGTTAACACGTTCTCCCCGTGTGTGCGTAGGTTTCCTCCAGGTGCTCCGGTTTCCTCCCACAATCCAAAGACGTGCAGGTTAGGTGGATTGACCATGATAAATTGCCCTTAGTGACCAAAAAAGGTTAGGAAGGGTTATGGGGATAGGGTGGAAGTGAGAGCTTAAATGGGTCAGTGCAGACTCGCTGGGCCGAATGGCCTTCTTCTGCACTGTATGTTCTATATCTCTAGCACATGGAGCTTCAAAATCATGATATATTATTTGGTACAGTGGGAAAATATTCTTGGAATTTAAAATATGTTGCTTTATAAAAATATAATGGTAGTTTATCACAGAATTGTTATGACATTCTGGGCGAGGGCACGGTCAATTCCAGCACCACTTGACCCGGAGTCGCAACACAATTGAGTGAAACAGTAATTCTTAGAAAAATACCTGGGGCGGGGTTCGGTGAAGGGCCGCCGCCAATTTTTTCCATGTAAAATAACACAGATCCTCCGCACTTTACCTCAGAATCGAACAATCTGGCCCCTGAGGTCTTTGGCCCTTTGCTGCCCAATAATTACAGTCACCAACTTTGTAAGTTTAAACATAGTTTTTAGTTACAACAAGAAATATAATGACATATGCAGCAAATACAACTGGCTGACTATTATCTAATTCCTATCGAACTAGTTGATATTAAGAAGAAGGATGTGCTGGAAATGTTGAAAAGCATCAAGACAGATAGGTCCCCTGGGCCAGACAGGATATACCCAAGCTTACTACGGGAAGCAAAGGAGGAGTGGCGGGATTCTCGACCCCTGGCCCGGTCGGAGAATCGTCCGGGGCCGGCGTCAATCCCGCCCCCGCCGTGTCCCGAATTCTCTGCCACCCGAGATTCGGCGGGGGCGGGAAACACGCCGCGCTGGACGACGGGCCCCCCCGCGGCGATTCTCCAGCCCGCAATGGGCCGAAGTCCTGCTGCTGACAAGCCTCACCCGCTGGCGTGGATGAAACCACCTACCTTACCGGCGGGAGCAGGCGGCGCGGGCGGGCGCCGGGGTCCTGGGGGGGGGGGGTGCGGGGCAATCTGTCCCCAGGGGTGCCCCCACGGTGGCCTGGCCCGTGATCGGGGCCCACCGATCGGCGGGAGGGCCTGTGCCGTGGGAGCACTCTTTTTCTTCCGCCTTCGCCATGGTCTTCACCATGGCGGAGGCGGAAGGGACCCCCTTTCCTGCGCATGCACCGGGATGACGTCAGCAGCCGCTGACACTCCGGCGCATGCGTGGACTTAGGCTGGCCGGCGAAGTCCTTTCGGCCCCGGCTGGCATGGCGCCAAAGGTCGTTCACGCCTGCCGGCGGAGCGGGAACCACTCCGCCGCGGGCTTAGCCCCTCAATGAGAGGGCTTGGCCCCTAAAGGTGCGGAGAATTCCGCACCTTTGGGGCAGCCCGACACCAGAGTGGTTCACGCCACTCCAATATGCCGGGACCCCCCGCCTCGCCGGGTAGGGGAGAATCCCGGCCGAATTGCTGCACTGTTAGAGATGACCTTTGCATCCTCACTCTCCACTGGAGTAGTACTGGATGTTTGGAGGGAGGTGAATGTTGTTCCCCTGTTCAAGAAAGGTAACAGAGAAATCTCTGGGAAGTACAGACCCATCGGTCTTACGTTTGTGGTGAGCAAAATACTGGAAAGTATTCTGAGAGATAGGATTTATGATTATTTAGAGAAACATAGTTTGATTAAAGATAGTCAGCATGGTTTTGTGAGGGGCAGGTGATGCATCACAAGCCTCATTGAATTCTTTGAGGATGTGACGAGTCACATTGATGAAGGTCGGGCAGTGGATGTGGTGTATATGAATTTCAGTAAGGCATTTGATAAGGTTCCCCATGGTAGGCTCATTCAGAAAGTATGGGAACATGGGATACAGGGAAATGTGGCTGTCTAGATACAGAATTGGCTGGCCGAAAGAAGAATGTGAGTAGTAGTGGATGGAAAGTATTCCACCTGTAGGTCGGTGACCAGTGGTGTCCCGCAGAGATCTGTTCTGGACCCTCTGCTCTTTGTGGTTTTTATAAATGATTTGGATGAGGAAGTGGAAGGGTGGGTTAGTAAGTTTGCCGGTGACATGAAGGTTGGTTGAGGGCTCTTGCAGGTTACAACAGGTCATTGACAGAATGCAGAGCTGGGCTGCGAAGTGGCAGATGGAGTTCAACCTAGATATACGTGAAGTGATTCATTTTGGAAGGTCGAATTTGAATGCTGAATACAGGGTTAAAGTCAGGAGGCGGGATTCTCTCAGCCAAGGCCCGGCCGGAGAATAACCGGGCCGGGCGCAAATCGCGCGACGCTCTCCCGACGCCGTCCACCCATTCTCCAGAGAGCGGAGAATCGGCGCCATATGCGCCGCTGCGCCGCCAGTCGTGGGCTGCTCTATGCAGCCCCCCACGATTCTTCGCCCGGGATGGGCCGAGTGCCCGTAATAAAAATACGAGTCCCGCCGGCGCCGTCCCTGTGTGGTCTTACCCGGCGGGACCTCAGCGTGCACCTAGGGGCGGCCTGATTGGGGGGATGGGGAGATGGGGGTCCGACCCCGGGGTGGGCCTCCGCTATGGCCTGGCCCGCAATCGGGGCCTACCGATCGGCGGGCCGGCCTCTCAGACTGGGGGGTTCTTTTGTTCCGCGCCGACTCCTGTAGCCCTATGTCATGTTGTGTCGGTGCCGGCGCGGAGAAGGGAGCAACTGTGCATGCGCAGCCCCACAGCGCCCATCTGACACCGGTATCAGCAGCTGGAGCAGCATGGGTTACACCAGTGCCGTGCTGGCCCCCTGTAGGGGTCAGAATCACTGCTCCTGAGGGCATTTTGATGCCACCATGAAGCGCTATGGTGTTTACAATCAGAGAATCCCGCCCAGGATTCTTGGAAGTGTGGAGGAACAGAGGGATCTTGGGGTCCACATACATAGATCCCTAAAAGTTGCCACTCAGGTTGATAGGGTTCTTAAGAAGGTATATGGTGTGTTGGCTTTCATTAACAGGGGGATTGAGTTTAAGAGACGCGAGGTTTTGCTGCAGCTTTATAAACCCTAGTTAGACCACACTTGGAATATTATGTCCAGTTCTGGTTGCCTCATTATAGGAAGGATGTGGATGCTTTGGAGAGGGTACAGAGGAGATTTACCAGGATGCTGCCTGGACTGGAGGGCACGTTTTCTGAAGAAAGGTTGAGGGAGCTAGGGCTTTTCTCACTGGAGAGAAGAAGGTGACTTGATAGAGGTGTACAAGGTGATGAGAGACATAGATAGCGTGGATAGCCAGAGACTTTTCCCCAGGGCGGAAATGACTGTCAAGAGGGGACATAATTTTAAGGTGATTGGAGGAAGGTGTAGAGGAGATATCAGAGGTCGGTTCCTTACACAGAGTGGTGGGTGCGTGGAATGCACTGCCAGCAGAGGTGGTGGAGTCAGAGTCATTAGGGACATTAAGCGACTCTTGGACAGGCACATGACCGCAGTAAAGTTAAGGGGTGTAGGTTAGGTTGATTTTAGATTAGGATAAGTGGTTGGCACAACATCGTGGGCCGAAAGGCCTGTATTGTGCTGTACTGTTCTTTGTTCTATGTTCCTAATCCACCACTTTAACTTATCCCCCACCCTCTACATGCACAAGACAGACAAAAACAGAGGACAGGAGAGGGGTGAAAATAAAAAGAAAAAGGAAAAAGAGTCTTTGTTTCATATGGCTGTCTTTAAACACACATTCTTCAAAGTAAGCTTTCAGAACCAGGTCTCTGTTTGCAGCCTGTAATGGGTTCACTCTAGATTAATTCAGGTCTCTGCAGGTTCAGGAATACACCAACTCACAGCCTATCTGGAGAGAGAGAGAGAGCGAGAGGAAGAGAGAAGAGAGGGAGCAGGTTCCTGTCCCTATGTGTCCAGGATTCAAACTCTGCTTTCCTTCGGTCTGTGCAAATCATCCCACTCAGGCAGGATCCAATAACCACGTGTTACCGGGCAGAATCTGGCCTTTTGGCCAATTCATTGGCCACCAGCCAACCAATCAAAACAAGTCCCACCCATCTCTTGGGTGCCGGAAAGTCTGAGTTATGTTATCCAAAACTTTCAGCACCTTATACTATGTTGCAACTTCTTAAATTCCTGATTCTCTCTGCTGCTTGACGTAAAGATACTTGTCCATTAAGCAAGGAAGGGGAAATGAGGGAATCATCAGGAAGGACCCAAACGGAATAGCTCCCTAAATGATGTTCAAATCCCAAGGCTTCAAAGATATCAAACAAACATTTAATTTTGTACAATGAAGTCTATGACTAAGTGGGTTCATTAAGACATGTGCATTACCTTAGGCAAATAAAAATTCACTGAAGCAGGATTTCATTAAGTTTGAAAATACCCTTACCAGTGAACAGTGAAGATGAGTTATAGTATTTCCGGTAAAAACAATAAATATATTTTATTTAAAGCTACAATTTGGGGTAAATTAAGACTACATCAGAAAAAAATAAGTGGAACACAAATCTTAGTAATGTTTGCTTATACAATCTTGGAGTAGTATTTTTCAAACCATAAAGGCAGGAATTAGCACTGCAAGATCAACGGCAATATATTTTAAAACTCTGAGATAATCCAATTGCTAACCACATGATATTACTAACCAGGCGGTTCATCATTACCCTCTCAAGGACAATCAGGGGTGGGTAATAAATGGTGCCTTAGCCAGCAAAGGCTATTTCCCACGAACGGATTTCTTTAAAAAAATTGTTTGCATAATTAGCACTGATTCATTGGTCTTGATTTTGGAATCTCTACCAATATATTCTTCAGCAGGAGCGTGCTGGTAATAAGACCTAATTTGCACAAATTGACTTATCACCTGAAGCCCGCTCTCTGTGGTTTTTGAGCATGTATTGACTAGGATGTAAAGAGTTAACAAGTTAACATGGTCCTAGGTTCGATTCCCGACTTGGGTCAGTGTCTGGGCGGAGTCTGCACGTTCTCCCTGTGTCTGTGTGGGTTTCCTCCAGGTGCTCCGGTTTCCTCCCAAATGTCCCGAAAGATATGTTGTTGGGTAACTTGGACATTCTGAATTCTCCCTCCGTTTATCTGGATAGGCGCCGGAATGTGGCGACTAGGGGCTTTTCACAGTAACTTAATTGTAGTGTTGATATAAGCCTACTTGCGACAATAACAAAGATTATTATTATTCGTTAATGATAATGCTTCTTCCTACCAGAGGGAACCACAGAACAGTCATATATATATAAATATCATGTGACTTTGGGGATTCTGGGAGTTAGAAGGCACTTAAAAGATGGTGAAGCAAAGAGCAATTGTACCTGAGAGTTCTATAGTTAGAGACAGCATAGTTTAGATAGAGCGCGGGATTCTCCCCTACCCGGCGGGGTGGGGGGGTCCCGGCAGGATGGAGTGACGTGAACCACTCCGGCGTCGGGCCGCCCCAAAGGTGTGGAAGCCTCCGCACCTTTAGGGGCCAAGCCCTAACATTGAGGGGCTAGACCCGGGCCGGAGTGGTTGGCACTCCGCCGGCCGGCGGGAACGGCCTTTGACGCCACGCCAGCCGGGGCCAAAGGGACTTCGCCTGTCGGCAGAAGTCCGCGCATGCGCCGGAGCGGCAGCGGCTGCTGATGTCATCCCCGCGCATGCGCAGGGGAGGGGGTCACTTCCGCCTCCGCCATGGTGAAGACTATGGCGAAGACGGAAGAAAAAGAGTGCCCCCACGGCACAGGCCCACCCACCGATCGGTGGGCCCCAATCACAGGCCAGGCCACCGAGGGGGCACCCCCCGGGGCCAGATCGCCCCGCACCCCCCACGACCCCGGAGCCCGCCCACGCCACCTGCTCCCGCCGGTAAGGTAGGTGGTTTGATCCATGCCGGCAGGAGAGGCATGACAGCGGCGGGACTTCGGCCCATCGCAGACCGGAGAATCGCCGGGGGGGGGGGGGGGGGGGGGGGCGTCGACCGGCGCAGCGCGATTCCCACCCTGGCCGAATCTGTGGTGCCGGAGACTTTGGGACACGGCAGGGGCGGGATTGACGCCGGCCCCTGCCGATTCTCCAACCCGGCGGGGGGTCGGAGAATCCCCCCAGAAACCGTTTACTTTAGGAATGTGAACGAATCTTAGTTAGTAGTGTAATAAATTTATAGTTTTGTTCGTTAGCAAAGCTTTGTGTCATTAATTCAACACGACACAAGCCATAATAATAATAAAATAATTGCTTATTGTCACAAGTAAGTTTCAATGAAGTTACTGTGAAAAGCCCCTAGTCGCTACATTCCAGCGCCTGTTCGGAGAGACCAGTACGGGAATTGAACCTGCGCTGCTTGGCATTGTTCGGCATTACAAGCCAGCTGTTTAGCCCACTGTCCTAAACCAGCCCCTGTAAAGCCCAGCCATCCAGGTAAAGTGAAATAGAGAACACAACAGAGCAGACCTCAATTCTGGCACCAATCAATCCTACCCAAAGTGAACAAGATCTTCACCATGCTGTATCAATTGGGGTTGTGTTTCATAGTTAGGATTTCAATACCAATTCGGTAAAATGCAATGCCGCTTGATTGTTTTATGCAACAGAGTGGAAAACAGAAATGTCACCCAGACTCCAAACGTTAGCTCTGTTCTCTTTCCACAGATTCTGTCAGACCAGCTGAGACTTTCCAGCATTTTCTATTTTTGCCCCTTAAAGCATTTAGCAGGAAGTAAAATAACTCCATATTGCAATTTTTGGTCTCCAAAATGAGCATAATTGCTCTCTGTTCCTTGCTGATACTTCCCCTGCTGTTCATAATTCTCTAACACATATCCTGCACACACCACCCCTTACCCCCACAATCCCCAATAGCAATCAGCTTATTTCTGCAATCCCACATTCTATGGATGCCCCATTAGATGGCCACTCCTGACAGCATCAGCAGGCAGCCACTTTGCCCACAGCTTGACAAGTATATACCAGTTGGAGCCAAGGATCACATTTCACAACATAGATAGAAAGCAGCAATTACATTTTCACAGTAAAAACTGAAAATGCATAAGTACAGTGAAATACATTCAAATGTTTACAAATTTGATTTGGAAGTTTAACCAAAAAAGCTGAAGGAATTCCAAAAGAAATTGCAATTTTAATTTGAAACCTTTACCTGGTTAAGCCCTGGTACCTGTATAAAAACAGGGGCAATGTATTTTGGGCAGTTGGGGGACAAAGGGTCCAAGAACCCCAGAACCAGGTAAGACCGGGGGAAATTTAAAGAGAGTGATGGGGGGATGGGGCTACTGTGTTTAACAAAGCAGGTGGGTGGTAAGAAAGTAGGGTACTTTCCTATGGGGGTTCAGTTACTTAGAACATAGAACATTACAGCGCAGTACAGGCCCTTCGGCCCTCGATATTGCGCCGACCTGTGAAACCCCTCTAAAGCCCATCTACACTATTCCCTTATCGTCCATATCATATCATATATAATTTACAGTACAGAAGGAGGCCATTCGGCCCATCGAGTCTGCGCCGGCTCTTGGAAAGAGCACCCTAACAAGGTCAATACCTCCACCCTATCCCCATAACCCAGTAACCCCACCCAACACTAAGGGCAATTTTGGACACTAATGACAATTTATCATGGCCAATCCACCTAACCTGCACATCTTTGGACTGTGGGAGGAAACCGGAGCACCCGGAGGAAACCCATGCATGCACAGGGAGGATGTGTAGACTCCGCACAGACAGTGACCCAAGCCGGAATCGAACCTGGGACCCTGGAACTGTGAAGCAATTGTGCTATCCAAAATGCTACCCTGCTGCCCACGTATGCTACCGTATGCCTATCCAATGACCATTTGAATGCGTTTAGTGTTGGCGAGTCCACTGCTGTTGCAGGCAGGGCATTCCACGCCCTTGCAACTCTCTGAGTAAATAACCTACCTCTGACATCTGTCCTATATCTATCTCCCCTCAATTTAAAGCTATGTCCCCTCTTGCTAGACATCACCATCCGAGGAAAAAGACTCTCACTGTCCACCCTATCTAATCCTCTGATCATCTTGTATGCCTCAATGAAGTCACCTCTTAACCTTCTTCTCTCTAACGAAAACAGCCTCAAGTACCTCAGCCTTTGCTCATAAGATCTTCCCTCCATACCAGGCAACATCCTGGTAAATCTCCTCTGCACCCTTTCCAATGCTTCCACATCCTTCCTATAATGCGGCGACCAGAACTGCACGCAATACTCCAAATGCGGCCGCACCAGAGTTTTGTACAACTGCAACATGACCTCATGGCTCCGAAACTCAATTCCTCTACCAATAAAAGCTAACACACCGTACGCCTTCTTAACAACCCTCTCAACCTGGGTGGCAACTTTCAGGGATCTATGTACATGGACACCGAGATCCCTCTGCTCGTCCACACTACCAAGAATCTTACCATTAGCCCAGTACTCTGTCTTCCTGTTATTCCTTCCAAAATGAATCACCTCACACTTTTCTGCATTGAACTCCATTTGCACCTGTCAGCCCAGCTCTGCAGCTTATCTATGTCCCTCTGTAACTTGTAACATCCTTCTTCACTGTCCACAAAATCCACCGACTTTAGTGTCTATTTACTCACCCATCCTTCTACGCCCTACTCCAGGTCATTTATAAAAATGACAAAAAGCAGAGGCCCCAAAACAGATCCTTGTGGTACACCACTAGTAACTGGACACCAGTCTGAACATTTCCCATCAACCACCACCCTTTGTCTTCTTCCAGCTAGCCACTTTCTGATCCAAACTGCTAAATCACCCTGAATCCCATGCCTCCGTATTTACTGTAATAGCCTACCATGGGGAACCTTATCAAACGCTTTACTGAAATCCATATACACCACATCAACTGCTTTACCCTCATCCACCTGTTTGGTCACCTTCTCAAAGAACTCAATAAGGTTTGTGAGGCACGACCTACCCTTCACAAAACCATGTTGACTATCTCTAATCAAATTATTCCTTTCCAGATAATTATACATCTTATAAACCTTTCCAAGACTTTGCCCACAACAGAAGTAAGGCTCACTGGCCTATAGTTACCAGGGTTGTCTCTACTCCCCTTCTTGAACAAGGGGACAACATTTGCTATCCACCAGTCTTCTGGCACTATTCCTGAAAACAAAGATAACTTAAAGATCAAAGCCAAAGGCTCAGCAATCTCCTCCCTAGCTTCCCAGAGAGTCCTAGGATAAATCCCATCCGGCCCAGGGGACTTATCTATTTTAACACTTTCCAGAATCGCTAACACCTCCTCCTTATGAACCTCAAGCCCTTCTAGTCTAGTAGCCTGTATCTCAGTATTCTGCTCGACAGCATTGTCTTTTTCCTTTGTGAATACTGACGAAAAATACTCATTTAACACCTCTCCTATCTCCTCGGACTCCACGCACAACTTCCAACTACTGTCCTTGACTGGCCCTACACTTACCCTAGTCATTCTTTTATTCCTGGACCGAGGGACAGAAGGTTAGGCCAGTGTCAGGAGAATGGGATGCTTTAAAGAGCCTTTGGCCACTTCAGGGTTCCTGATTAGGGGATCCTGGTGCTAGTTGACCTTTGAGATAGCCTTTTTGGCTGGCATGACAGGAAGTGGATCTTCTGGCAAGGGCCTTTCCTGCATCCGTACAGATATGGCTATATGCCAGCAGCATGGGATAAGCATGGGATCTAACTTGGTTGAGGTTCCTCTGCTGGTGAGCTGGGTGATGGTTTATGTGTCTTATGTGGGTTATAGCTCCTGCTATACCTCCAGGTGACTAGGGGAGACATCTTCCTCACTCCTTCTGGGCAAATTTCAAAACTTTTCAGCTCGACAGTTATTTTTGTCCCAAAGTGGTTTGTGACAACAGTCACTCTCTTCCTGGCCAGAGTCTTTAGGTTTGGAGGGGGTGCTCTTCTACCATGTTCCGGGTCCTCTGGAATACCACCACCTTCTAATGGAGTTGTAGTCCCAGCTATGTTCACTGCGCTCTGGAGATATTTGGGATTCCCCCAGGCCTCCCTCCAACTTTGAAAAGGTGTGTTTGGTTAACCTAATCTCCTGCCCATTCAGCAGGGCAGCAGGCTCTTTGGTTTGACTCTGGGCAGGACATATTCCCCACCAAAGCGGATATGCCCTGGAATTTTCCAGGCTCACTCTTCTAAAAGTGAAATGGAGGTGCTGGACAGCCAGACACTCTTCTCCAGCAGGGGTCCAGGCTTGCTTCTTTTCAAATGGCAGGCCGGGGCTGGGGACTCTCTGAGTGAAAATAGGGGGCATGATTTAACGGAAATTAAACAGAGTCCAGTGTCGACCGCATTTAGCTGGTTGTTTCCCGCCTCAGGAAGTGCCACTACTAAATGGGATTCTGTTTCATTTCTGGGCCTCGGAGAGGAACACCCTCTCCGGGGGGCAACACGGTAGCATGGTGGTTAGCATAAATGCCTCACAGCTCCAGGGTCCCAGGTTCGATTCCCGGCTGGGTCACTGTCTGTGTGGAGTCTGCACGTCCTCCCCGTGTGTGCGTGGGTTTCCTCCGGGTGCTCCGGTTTCCTCCCACAGTCCAAAGATGTGCGGGTTCGGTGGATTGGCCATGCTAAATTGCCCGTAGTGTCCTAAAAAGTGAAAGGTTAGGGGGGGGGGGGGGGGTTTTGGGTTACGGATGTAGGGTGGATACGTGGGTTTGAGTAGGGTGATCATTGTTCGGCACAACATTGAGGGCCGAAGGGCCTGTTCTGTGCTGTACTGTTCTACTTCTACTTCTACCCCTCTGAGGCCACACTTAGTCCCATTCCCTGCACTAACGAGCTCTGATCACCAGTGCAGGAAGCAATCTTGGGACATCCCCACCGCAGTCTGTGGATCCCCTCCCAGTGCCCCAAGTAGGGGATCATCGAGCCTCCCCATAACCCACGTCGTAAGGGCAGAGAACCCCTGGGTGCGATCCCCGGCAGGGGCACGATACCATCTGGGCACCTTGGCATTGCCAGCCTGACACCCTGGCAGTGCCCCAACCAGCCTGGCAGTGCCACCTGGGCAACCTGGCTCGGAGTCTCTGAGAAAGTGCTGTTTAGTACTGGCCTTCACCATTGTGGACCAGGCATATCCACACTTGGGGTCCCCCAGGTATTTGGGGAGCACCAGGTGGTAATGCACCCCCAATACCACCCGGGCACCATGGCACTGCCAGCCTGGCACCCTAGTAGTGCCACTTTGGCATGCTGGCAGTGATTAGAGGGAAGTAAATAAACCTAGTTTTTATCCTGCCTACCTGGTGTGCTATGAAGTCCTTAACTTCGGCTAGCATAACTAAACTGCCATATTTATTGATAAACTGCATCAATCAAGATAGCTTTAAAAATATTTATTGTTTATCATCTTTCTTAATGCTGATGGAATCCTTCTATCTCCCAGCCCCAAAAATGGGTCCTTTGTACCATTTCCAAGAATTTCCTTTCTGCCTTTGAAAGGCATCAATTGCAGCGACATCAGTGCTGGATCGCACGGTCAGGCATTATTTTAGCATAACTCCTGGGATTGAAACTCCGGGGGTTTGGAACCACTGGGCGCGATCCAACGGCCACACTGCACCGTTAAAGCAGCTCTAAGCAGCGCAGCAAGAAAGCCGGGAGATCCCGCTTCTGGGATCGCAACGCCTTTTGAGATTCAACACGATCGCATGAGATGCTGCAGTGTGAATGGCGTGGGGGGGGGGGGGGGGGGGGGGGTCACTTTTTGGCAAATCCAAATGTTAGAGCGAGGCAGTAAGCCTCACTCTAATGTTCAGTTTCCCGAGGTACCTGAGGCTTTCAGCCCCTGTGCCTCTGAGACCTCGGGCGAGTGCTGTTCAGCACTGCTCCCCACAAATGGGGACCAGATGAAACCACTCTCGTGAGGGTCTCCTGGAGGATCGCAGGACCCCAGCTGCATGCCCTTTGGGCAGGGTAGTGGCCTAGTGCTGCTAGTGCTACCTGGGCAGCTACCATGGGCACTGCCGGGGTGCCAGATTGGCACTACCAAGGTGCCAAGCTGGCATTTTGTTGCACGCTTGATGTGGCCAGGGATGCCCTATGTGGGTGTTTAGGGGGTGCGGGGACCTTCCCTTAGTGCATTCGGGCACAGGGGAGGTCGGGGATCGCTTTGGGGAACCTTGAAGTTTGGGACGCCATTTAAAAATGGCATCCTGATCTCTCGCTACAATGTGGAGTTCCGGCGAGCAGAGCCCGCACTGTAAAAAACAGGGCTATGTGCGGCCTCAGCTGCGCGTTCCCTTATCAGGCCTCTTATTCAATGCAAGTCACATTAAATAGCCATATGTTTCTCGGCACTGTGAGCGTCATGAAACGGGCGGCTAAACATGCTCACTAAGGAACTTTGTCCCTTTTGGGGAGAATCGTGCCCACTGTGTTTATAGTATTTTCTTTGAACATAAAGCTAAGGCAGTCAAGTTTCCTGGCCTCTGTACATGAGGAGCTTCCACGCTGTCCTGGAATTCTTGGAGCTCCCTCAAGAGGCAGAGCAAAACCTGTGCTTGCAATAGTTGCAGGCCCAACATGCACATGCACATGTGGCTAATAGGGTGAAGACAGCTTAAAGCTTATGAAATGCACAAGAGTAAATATAAGTCATTCTAAGTTGGCTCTGACGATGTGGAAGAGTGCATAGCAGTTGCAAGTACCTGATGCTATCCCATTTTCAAACAGTAGAGCTAAGTCAACTTGTTAAAGAAGAACACTGTAAACAAGACATGGACTGAATCTGTCTTAAAATGTTTGATAATTTTATTTGCATTTCTTAATCATTGACTTTACTAAATACAGTTCTTATTGAGGGTGTTGTACGTTGTTGCAAACGAAGGATGTCATAGGACAAGTGATTTGCGAATGGACTTATATTGAACTGGGTTTAAATGAGTAAACAATGACCAGTTATTTGGCTTTCTCACAACAGTTAAGTAGCAGGATTAATCTGAAGTAAAACACTGTGACCTGCCATGTAATAGGATACCTGAACATCTGGCTGAGTTGTCCTTTACTGACAAGATATTTTGTCCCTTTCGAATCATTTGCCAATTATTGGAGGAAGGTAATGTGAGTAAATGAAGCTGTGATTTGCAGTTAGCAGGGAAATTCTTGTCAAGTGAGCCAGCTGTACCAACAACTTTATCTGCTGTGGCATTAATCACATACCCTCCTTGAAGCACTTTCACTTTCCCTAAAGGCTAAAGGATAAATCTGTCAGCAATCACAGGGATTTGCAGACATTGCTGTCTGACTCTGTCTAAAAGAACCACTGTATATTTAGAATTTTCTTTCCTTTCTGTTATTAATTCTGAATAATATTTTATTTCATAAGTGAAGTCTTTCACTGTCAACAGCAGTATACATCTTGTTGAAAACTATAACATTTAATACTCTTTATAATAATCAACAAAATATATATGCAAACATGCTGTGGAATTTGGAGATTAGATACCATGAATCACTTGTCCTATCTGGCATCTGGCATTTATATGCAGCACAGGTGCTAACAATGACATTTTAGAAGGATTGGTAACGAGGTTTCTTTTTCCTCTTACCAATACATTTGCATCACCTTGCAATGCACATACATAGCAGAGCTTTCGTTGGGCTATAATGAATCAACAGACAGTATAAATTACAATTCTTATATCTAATTTTAATAACTTTATTTTTTGAATTCATTCCTAGAATATGTGAATCACTAGCAAGGCCTGTATTTATTACCTTTCCCTAATTGTCATTGAAACGGTGACGGGGAGCCATCTTCTTGAGCCACTGCAGACCATGTGGTATCGTTACCCTCCAAAGTGCTGTTAAGTAGGAAGTTCCGAGGGCAGCACGGTGGCCAAGTGGTTAGCACAACCGCCTCACGGCGCTGAGGTCCCAGGTTCGATCCCGGCTCTGGGTCACTGTCTGTGTGGAGTTTGCACATTCTCCCTGTGTCTGCGTGGGTTTCGCCCCCACAACCCAAAAATGTGCAGAGTAGGTGGATTGGCCACGCTAAATTGCCCCTTAATTGGAAAAAATAATTGGGTAATCTAAATTTTTTTTTTAAAGTAGGAAGTTCCAGAATTTTGACTCCGTGACTATGAAAGAGCAGTGTTATAGTTTCAAGCTGGGATGATGTTTGGCTTGGCAGCGATGCTGTTTCCATGTACCAGTTTCACCGTCGATTTAGGGGCGGAGGTGATGAGGCTAAGAGATGCAATGTTGAAGAAGATGCAGTGTTCCTGTGGATAACAAACTTTGCAGTCACAGGGCATTTCACAGATGAGAAGTGGGGGTGAATTCTCTGCCAGCAGGACCATCGCATCCCACTGGCATGAACAGCCAAAAGATGTCCACCGTTACTTGTAAATGTCTTGACATGTTATTTCAACAGCATTGAACATATTTATTTTGTACTTCACAATAAGTTGATTGTTGTGTGTGCCATCAAAGCCTCTTTCTCAGCTGCAGAGAAATATTATCAACTGTGTCATAAAACTGCAGTTGTGGATCAGCTGCCCATTATAAGAAGCGCACGATTTTCATTTCCACTAACATGAATAGAAATGAAAATAGGCTGGTTTCCATAATGGGCAGCTAACCCATAGCAGCAGATTTATGCCCCAGTGCAAAATTGAAAACTAACCCCATAATTCCTATAAGCTTTGTGATATGGTCCAGAATGCGTGTGTTTACTGTAACATTTTCCAGCGATGGAAGGTTCTTTGAGGAGAAACTGATTTATTTTTCCTTAATGTAGGTATTTTTAATGATATTTAAGGGGTGTATCCACACCTTAGATAAATCTCTGGAGGCCCATTAGAAATTGCAAATAGCTGAGCTGCCCATTCTCTGCATGCTCAGAAATCTGCTTGACAATCAAATGGTAATGGGGCCCAGTGGTTAACATCCACAGGATCATATTCCACTTGTATTCGAATAGGTGTCAGCCTTAGCTGAAGGGTAGCTGGTATCTAGCTTCTAAGCCATGCCCCGCTGCAGACCTGAGTAGATAATCTAGGCTGTTACTGCACCGTGGTACTGAGGCAGTGTTGCAGTTTCAGAGTTGAAGGGCGAAATTCTCCGCCTCGCAATGCCACAAATGCAAACCGCTCTCGAGTGCAGAATCGGTTGTCCGGCCAAAACCGAGGTCCTGCCAGGTGCCAATTTGAGCGCCATGCTCTGGTCCCTCATTGGTGGCAACAACGAGGTTTGCGCCCCGTGCCGGTGGCACCATGCAAAACCAACATTTGCAAGCATTTAAATATGATTAGCACGTTTGACCCATTATACTCTGGGGGCGGGATTCTCCCAGCCCTGGGCTGGGCCGGAGAATCCCCGCGACCGGGCCACGCCGCCCCGACACCGGCATGCGATTTTCCGCAGAGCGGAGAATTGGCGCCCTTTAGGTTGGCGTGGCACCGGTCGCGGGCCGCGATTCTCCGGTCCAGATGGGCCAAGCGGCCGTGAAAAAACAAACGTGTCCCGCCGGCGCTGTTCTAACCTGCTCTGAGCCGGCGGGACCTCGCCGTTGAAGGGTCGGGTGGCGGCCTGTAAGGGGGGGGGGGGGGGGAGAGGGGGCCTTTGATATGGCCTGGCCCATGATCGGGACCCACCGATCAATGGGCCGGCCTCTCTAGCTTGGGGCCTCCTTTTCTATGAGCCGACCCCTGTAGCCCTGCGCTATGTTGCGTGGGGGTCGGCGCATTGAAGGAGGCCACTGCGCATGCACGCGTTGGTGCCGGCACCACTGCGCATGCGCGGATCCCGCGGCGCACAGTTTGCGCCAGGATCGGCAGCGGCGCGAACCGTTCCAGCACCGTGCTGGCCCCCTGTAGGGGCCTGAATTAGCCCCAGCAGCAGCCTGTTCACGCCGTAGTAAAACGCGATGGCATTTACGACGGCGTGGACACTGTGCCGCGGGATTAGAGAATCCCGCCCTGGGCCTCCACGATGCTCCACCCTTCTCAGACGGATGTCACACAAGCGCAGTTTACTACTGGTGTTTATAAATGGGGACTGGGCGCCATGGCTGCTGAGGGGAAGTGAGAGAAGGTAAACAGAGTTTGAAAAAAACGCTAAAAATTATATTGCTTTCTGGGGGTTGGTTGCCAGGGCCGATGGTCTGGTGGAGAGCGACTTGCTGACAGTTCTGTGGATACGGCATGACCACCTCGGGATCAGGATGGCCTGGCTCAGACCGCCATTACTGCAGCAAGTTTTTTAAATGCACCCCTTTGGTGCTACATACAGGTCCCTGACTGCTCACTGTGTCCTGTAAATGTTCAGAGCCTCTGGTCATTTGATAGCCCAGCCAGGGCACCCCTCTGAAAACTCTTAGACCTCAGGAGTATCTTCAACGGGATGGGCATGGCCAAACTCAATTAGTGGCCCACCAGGTGTTGCCACTGCTCAGTACTCAGCAGAAGTGTAGCCACACTGCAGGGGAAGCAGGGGCATAGCAGAACTCACCCCAAACAAAGGACACATACATTGTGGCCTTTGGAATCCTCCCTGTCACACTGCCCCTCTCAGAGCAGAGGACTTACCAGTAACACTATCAGCTAGTCCACTCGGCAGGACCAGCAGATGTCTCCAAGCCCTGCCTGTCCACCACGCTCCTGATCCCATCTAACCTTTCCCCCCCAGACAGGTTGTGTCACACCCAGGACCCAGTTACACACCCTGTGGACACACACTTCCCTGCCTCACCCTCATCTGTAGGACCTGCCTACACACAAGCCTCAAAGCAGGCGATTAGTGGCACACCGTGAACTTCTTTACTGCATAACCAGGTGCCAACCTACGGTCACAATAACACACGGCCTTCCCAATGTGGACACCCACAGTAAACCCTGCTGCGGAGACGGTACAGGGGATGCAAAACTTATTGCTGATACGGGTTGCGGCTGCCACCAGAACCCCTGTTGACAGGGACGGTTGGTGTGGATAGAGGCTCCCCATATCACAGGCCCGGTACCACTCACTGATGGGGACTGGTGTGGAAGGCAAATTATCAGAGGGAACAACTGAGGGTTGGGAGTGGGTTTGGGAGCTGCCGGACTGCTTGTGCTGCCAAACACTGTGGCTAACCAAGGAGACCATGTGCCACCTGTGCCAGATAATGCCGCACCTGACACCACGGGGGTTTGGAGGAGGATACCCGCTCCCCATGGCGATCAAGGTGACGGCCGCTCTGAACGTTTCTGCCTCTATGCTTTACCAGGTGCCGAGCCGGGACCTGTCTGGGATACCACAGACATCCACATACAGGTGCACCTGCGCTGTAATAGATGCCCTGTGCGCCCAGACAGCGGACTATATAAACTTCAATCAAGAGCAAGCCCATCAGGGTGCCCGGATGACAGGATTTGCCCAGGTCCAGGGGGTGATCGATGGCATACATGTCCCCCTACGAGCACCGGCTCCTCAGGCTCCATCCTTTATCAATCGAAAGGGCTTTCACTGCCTGAACGTTGGTGTGTGACCACCAGCTGAGGCGCACCCTTGGGTGAGGGTACGGCTCTTGGGCAACAAAGGTTACCAGCTTAGGTCTTGGCTAATGACACCTGTCCGGAGGCCCCAGACAGACTGACTGATGCCCATGCTGGAACCATTGAGCGGTGCATCGATATCCTCAAGATGCGCTTCTGATGCCTGGACAGCTCTGGTTGGGCACTCCAATAGAGTCCCAGGAGAGTCTCTAGCATTGAGTTGACCTGCTGCATTATGCAAAACATCGCACAGCAGAGGGCGGACATGCTGGAGGAGGAGTTTGAACGCCAGGCCTCACCTGACAAGGAGGATGAGGAGGATTTAGAATTTAGAATTTAGAACAGTACAGCACAGAACAGGCCCTTCAGCCCTCGATGTTGTGCCGAGCAATGATCACCCTACTTAAACCCGTATACCCGTAACCCAACAATCCCCCCATTAACCTTACACTACGGGCAATTTTAGCATGGCCAATCCACCTAACCCGCACATCTTTGGACTGTGGGAGGAAACCGGAGCACCCGGAGGAAACCCACGCACACACGGGGAGGACGTGCAGACTCCACACAGACAGTGACCCAGCCGGGAATCGAACCTGGGACCCTGGAGCTGTGAAGCATTGATGCTAACCACCATGCTACCGTGATGGCCAGGACGAATCGGGCATGGAGCCTGGGCTGGCACAGCAGACCACCCAACATGTGTTCCAGGGCGGCTCCACATGGGACAACATTATCACCTCCAGATTTGCCGACTAAGAGGCCTGGCCACTAGCAGCTCCGCCACTCTGTCCCACCTCTCCATACTCTACCCCCCCCCCCCCCACACCCCTTCCAAATAATGCCCCCTTTCCCATAGCAGCTTACATCCTCCCCTTCACTACATCCCACCACCTCAGCTCCCCTGCCTCACTCCAAGGGTCCTACCAGCATCACTACAGGTGTTGGCCCTGGACAGGCAGTATCAGCAGGTCTTGTCCATGGGATGGAATATGAGGACGACTCGCCGTGAGATGAGCTCTGCTGCCCCTCATCCTTGGACAAAGTCTGCCTCCTACCTTCAAGATCACCTTCTACTATCCGCCTGGATGATCCCCGTATGTGTGCTGACCATTCCATTTCTTTGGGTTGGTGGTCAGGGTGGGGGGGGGGGCGAAGGGATAGTGCAGTTATGGAGATGGTGAGCATTGATGTGATATTCACTGGGTAAGCTGTCCTACAAGATGGCCTCACACGTCTGGCCCCGTTTCCCTGTCGCCTCTGAGGGTGACCCCAGGTGGAACGTTCAATTGTCGTGGGATCCTGCCCCGTTCCATTCTCCAGCACCCACATCCCACACCACCAACCTGTCATACTCCCCACCCGCACATTATCTACTCCCAGCCCATTCCTCACACCCTTCAGAAAGAGGATTGAGGCAGGTCAGAAAATTGGTCAAAGGGTGTTTAATAATGACTATATTGTGCCCTCACCCCACCTTTAACCTATGTGATGCACCCGTGCCAACTTAATTGGTGTCTAACTTCTTAATTTTACGTGGCCTACTTCTCCTTCTGGTGTGACCCCATTCAGCACATTAGACATGGAGGCGACCTGCTGCGTATCTCGTCCTCTGACCTGAGATGCCTTGGTGGCCATCCTCTGGAGGGCCTGGATCTGGATGGACCACTTTGGTGTTGCTGCCTCCATCTGACGTACCGCAGCAGATGTGACGTGCCCACCAGATGATGACTCAGGAGTCTCTTCACTAAACTGTCCCACTGAGGTGATAGTCGCTGCAATGATGGAGGGTGCAAGTTAATGCAGTGCCAAGAAGTCAGTGTCGGCCCTGGACTCGTCCTCTGGGGTGTGCTGGGCTTGTGGCTGGGGGTGAGGTACCCGAGACAGACTGACATTGTTTGATGGTGATCCTGCAAGACAAAAGACAAGACCCATGGTGGGATCTTGGGGTCTGGGGGAGAGGGGTGTGTCACTTGTTATTGGGACATCACTTTGCATTAGGTGCTCATTTAGTTGTCGCCTGCCAACCCCCACCTCAGAGATAACCCTCTTCTGCACCTCCCCAGATAATGCCATTTCCCTCTGCTCGGTGGGGGCGAGAGCGCTGCAGTCTGGGATGCCCCCTCTGGTCTTCTTCTGCTCCTGCCTGTTGTGGGCTGTCTTTTCCTAGCAAACACACAAAGGACATGGTGAGGCGCATGGTTGTTGACTGCAGGCTATAGTCTCCTGCCGTCCTGGGGAAAAGGGTGTCCCGCCCCTTCTCCACCGCATCCAACATTCGATCAAGCTCCGTGTCCATGAAGCGTGGTGCTGTTCTTCGTGGAGCCATCTTCCTGGCTGAAATGAGAGTGTGTGGGGAGTGGAGTGCTTATGTCCAGTTCCATTTTGTCAAGCTCTCCAGCACCAATTCTGGCCCCAGCGAATCCAACACTGGTGGGAGAGAATTTCTCTAGATTCACGTGGCAGGACATTAGCATGTCCTGACTTGCTCCAGAAATAGCGCCCCCAAAGGGAACATGAACCACATGTAATTCAGGCCCGCTGTCAACACTTAGGGCGTAATCCAATGGCCACGCTGCGCCTGAACAGGGCTCCGCTCCCAGGATCTACCCAGCTCTCAACGCCACACTTTAATGTGCAGATTCCCGAGGTACCTGAGGTTTTGGGATTCATCCCCGTCACCTCAGAGACCTTGGGCAGACGCCGTTCAGCACTAGTCCCCAGAAACGGGGACCAGATGGAACAGCACTGGTGGGGTCACCAGGGGATTGGAGGCCCCCAGCTGCATGCCCTTTGAGCAAGACCATGCCCTGGCACTGCTGGTGCCACCTGGCACTGCTGGTGCCACCTGGCACCCTGGCAGTCCCGTTCCGAACCTTGGCAGTACCAGCCTGGCACCCTGACAGCGCCACCTGGGTGCAAGCCTGGCATTGCCAAGGTGCCAAGCTGGCATTTTTTTGCGCAGTGGTGATCAGGCTGGTGGTGCCCTATGTGGGTTATTGGGGGGAGGGGGGGGGGGTCGGGGATCGTTTCAGGGGCCCCAGAGATCGGGATGCCATTTAAAAATGGCATCCCGATCTCTTGCTGCACTGGGGAGTTCCGGTGAGTGGGGCTCCACAGTGCACAGAACAGGGCTATGTATGGTTCAGCCACAATTTCCCTGCTGAGGCACCTTATACAATGCAAGTCACGATGTATAGACATGTGTTTCTTGATACTGCTAGCGCCAGGAAACACTTGGCTAAATGCACTTGCTATGCGGTTGAATTGAGCCCTTAGTCTACCAACCAGAGAATTTAGTATGAAATCGGTCCTAAGATCACTTTACACTAATGCTGCATCTCAGTGTGTAAAAGATTTTAAACCACTTTTTTAAAAACAAGGGAGTTCTCCTGTTATTCTAGGCACTTTTATCCCTCAACCTGCACCACTAAAATAAATGGTCTGGTCGTTTGCCTTGGGACTGATTCTGGGACCTTGTTTCCAGATTTACTGCTGCAACCCCGTGTATTGCAACAGTGATTATACTCCAGAAGTGCCTCATTGAGTGTGAAACACTTTGGAATGAACTAAAATTGTGAAGGACACGATCTAAATGCAAGTTCCTTGTTTCAGAGCAGCTCAATATGATCATTTGTCTTTACCATTGCATTGGCATGTCAATGTTAGTCAAAAGCATCACCGACTGATGGCATTTATTTCCTGTTGGAGATGTAAGAGTAAAAGCCTGGTTGTACCTTTTCCTGGCGCATGCTGCAAGTTTATATCAGGAAATTGTGCATGCTCAACCTGTATCTTTCCATCCATTCATTTTATTGTTTGTCAGTCACTGGCTGAGAGTGGAAAGTTCCCTGACGTGTGCTCCAAAAGCACAATCTTTATCCCATCAACAAATTCAAACTCCACGTAGTGAATTCAGTACACACTAAATCTTATGAAGATTTTTTTCCTGCCAATTACTGGAAAGTGTTTTATGCTTTATATTGTATGTTAATGTCAAACATCTTTATGTAATGATCCCTAACGACTCAACATTACAGGACATTAAAGCAAAAGTTGCTGAATGGCTAAAAATGCCATTTACCTAGTTATAATAAGAAATAATTGCCACCTATCTGATTAAGTAAAACTATTTCTCTCTTATGCTGCATTGATTTACCAGTTATTGTGAACGATTGTCTTTATTAGTTATATAGTTTCTAAATAGACATGGATACTTGAATTAAAACAGAAAATGCTGGAAATACCCCAGTCCTGAAAGCACCTGTGGAGAGAGAAACAGTATTAATGTTTTGGGGTAACGATCTTTCATTGGAATTGATACATTAGATGGATATTTCCCTTTCTGAGGCAGTCACAACAGGAGGTAAAAACAGCTTTGAAGCCCCAGCGGCCGCTTTCCCTGCTGTATTGCCGGCAACTTAGAAAAATAAATCCAAAATACTGGGTCCCACGACATCATGTAACTTCATTTTTAAAGATCCGGGTGCCCCAGTGCATGAAAATAAAAATAGAAGCCCCCTATCCATGCAACAATCCCTCCCGAGCACTGCACAGGCAGTGCCAGGGAGCAGTGCCTGGACTGTGCCAGGGTACTGCCCGGGCATGACCCTCTCCCCCATGAGGGATGCATTCATCTGAGCCCACCAGCTGCACACCATGAGAGACCGCCAACGTGAATGGATAATGTAACGGGATTGGGGGGGGGATTTAATCTAATGGGGTTCTCGACATTGAACGCCGGAAATCCAATAACGCCACTGTCGGGGGAAGGGGCAGGGACAATCACAATGGGACTTCTCACCAACGCATAATGCGATTTCGGCCTCACCTGAAATTTGGCGCTCCTGGCACCATTCACGCACGATGTGAATGGGAATGCAAAATCCCGGCCATTAACTTTATTTTGTCATCTCTGATGTTGCCAGACCCGCTGGATATTTACAGCATTTTCTGCTCATTTTCAGGTTGACAGCATACACGGTATTCTCTTTATGAATATTTAATAATAATCTTTATTAGTGTCACAAGTAGGCTTACATTAACACTGCAATGAAGTTACTGTGAAAATCCCCTAGTCGCCACGGTGCCTGTTCAGGTACACTGAGGGAGAATTCAGACAGTTTAATTCACCTAACAAACACGCCTGTGGGAGGAAACCGGAGCATCCGGAGTAAACCCGCGCAGACACAGGGAGAACGTGCATACTACGCACAGACAGTGACCCAAGCCGGGAATCGAACCCGGGTCCCTGGTGCTGCGAAGCAACTGTGCTAACCACTGTGCTACCATGCCGTATAAACGTTGTCAGACCAATTTTAACCTTGTTCATCCTTTGGAAAATGGACAGGTGGGCAGTTCCTTTTTTAACTTCTTGGCTGAGGTAGTGCTCTCTTTTCTAAAGTTCCAATTTTAATCTGTGCTTCTGAGTAGGAAGGAAGGCCAGCTGCCAGAAACCTGGAGGGGTCTTTTTTAGATATGCAGATCAGCTTTGATAACTTCATTGTGGCTCAAATATTATTATAATCAGAAGCCTGTGCAAGAAAGTCTATGGTGGCTTTTCCATTAGTGCAGCAAAGTCGGCCTCCTCTGTAAATCCCCAGCATCACAGATGCCAGTCTTCAGCCAATTCTGAAGCAGAAAAAATACAATATTACTGCCACATCAGTCTATTCTCAATCATTAGAAAATAACAGGGTCGTCAGCAGTGCTAGCAAGTGGACTTTCTTAGAAATAAGGTGCCCGCTTACGTTTTGCTTGGCCTGCCAGGGTCACACAGCTCCTGACCTCGTTACGGCCTTGGCTCAAGCATGGCCAAAGACTTGAATTCCAGAGATGAGGTGAGAGTGACCGTCATTAACACTAAAGCAGTGTTTGGCCACCTGTGGCATCAAGGAGTCCTAGCAAAATCGGAGTCAATGGGAAACAGGTGGAATAGTGGTTAGCACTGCTGCCTCACGACGCCAAGAACCCGTGTTCGATCCCAGCCCCGGGTCACTGTCCATGTGGAGTTTGCACATTCTCCCCATGTCTGCATGGGTCTCACCCCCACAGCCCGAAAAGATGTGCAGGGTAGGTGAATTGTCCATGTTAAAATTGCCACTTATTTGAAAAAAAAAGAATTGGGTACTCTAAATTTATGTTAAAAAAAAATTTTTATGGAATCGGGGGGAAGCTGTCCACTGGTTGGAGTCATACCGAGCACAAAGGAAGAATGTTGTGGTGGTTGGAGGTGAAAGACTTCAGTTCCAGGACACCACTGCAGGGGTTCCTCATGGTTAGTGTCTGAGGCCCAACTATCTTCAGCTGCTTCATCAATTACCTTCCTTTCATCTTATTTTTATTTTTTCAAATAAACTTAGAGTACCCAATCATTTTTTCCAATTAAGGGGCAATTTAGCATGGCCAGTCTACCTACCCTGCACATCTTTGGGTTGTGGGGGTTAAACCCACACAAACATGGTGTGGTATTATCATACACGAAGGTAATGCAAGGGTTAATGAAATGGATACAGACAGTCACTGGAGGGAATTATTCCTACAGGCATATAACGGATGACGCTGAGCCTTGTGGGACAGAAGGTGGAGTAGGTGGTAGGAGCAGAAGCAGGTTAGAAGGAGTGAAGATAGTGAGGGAGCAAGAGAGAAGTTTAAGTTAGATAGTTAGATGAATATAGTGAATATAGTTTGTGAGTGGTTAATCAACTGTTTAGTTTATTAGGAAAAAAAGTGTTGAATCCAGTTAGTTGTGTTGAATAAAATAGTTTTGTTTGTTTACAAGACGTGTTGGTCTCTGATCAACACAACACATCGAAGCCATCTGGTTAGAGCAAGGAAGAGAACAACACACATGCTGAGATTGTGCAAACTCCACACGGACAGTGAACCAGGGTCGGGATCGAACCTGGGACCTCGGCGCCGTGAGGCAGCAGTGCTAACCACGGCACCACCGTGCTGCCCCACCTTCCTTCCATCTTAAGGATAGAAGTGGGGATGTTCACTGACAATATCCAGACTTGGGTTGACAAGTGGCAAGCAGCATATGAGCCACACCAACAATGACCATTACCGACAATAAATAATCTAACTATTGCGCCTTGACATTCAATTGCATTACTATCACTGAATCCATCACTATCAACTTCTTGGGGGTTACCATTGACCAAAAACTGAACTGGACTATCCATATAACTATTGTGGCTACAATAGCAGGTCAGAAGTTGGGAATCCTGCGGCAAGCAACTTACTTCCTGACTCCTCAAAGCCTGTCCATCATCTATAAGGCATAGATTAGGAATGTGGTAGAATACTCTCTCCATGAGTGCAGCTCCAACAACACACAAGAAGCTTGACACCATCCCAGACAAAGCAACCCACTTGATTGGTACTCTATCCACAAACATTAATTCCCTCAACCACTGATGCAAAGTAGCAGCAGTGTGTACCATTTACAAGATGCACTGCAGGAACTCACCCAAGGTTCCTTTGACAGCATCTTCCAAACCCACGACCACTACCATCAAGAAGGACAAGGGCAGCAGATACATGTGAACATTGCCACCTGGAGGTTCCCCTCCAAGCCACTCACCATCCTGATTTGGCATTATATTGTTGTTCCTTCACTTTCGCTGGGTCAAAATCTTGGTACTTCCTGCTGGATGTACTTAAACCATCTGCACTGCAATGTTTTAAGAAGGCAGCTCATTGTCACCTTCTGAGGGGCAATTAGGGATTGACTAGTCAGCAATGCCTACACCCCATAAAAGAATGAAAAAAGCAGTCATGGCAGCCAGAAGAGACTCAAAAAAGTAAGTGATTTTACTTTTATTAACTTTCTGAGGCCAGAGGAACATTCACTTCTCCAGGCTTTCAGCCTTACTTCCCCAATCTCAAAGAAGCCCACATGATTGACCTACCAAGATCGCCTTGAATATTCACTACCTCAACCACTGGCACACTATGGCAGCAATGTGTACTATAAACAAGATATCAGAGTTACTTGCCAAGGCTCTTTTGACAGCACCATCCAAATCCCTAGTCTCCACCAACTAGAAGAACAAGGGCAGCAGACAAATGTGAACATCACCACCTGTAAGTACTCCTCCAAGCCACATACCATCCTGACATGAAACTATATTTCAATTCTTTCTCTGTCAAAATCGTGGAACTTCCTAACAGTAATCTAAAATCTACGACACCAGATTGCCTACAGTGGTTCAAGATGGCCACTCATCCATCACCTTCTCAAGGGCAATTAGGGATGGACGACCGGGCAACAATGCTGGCTTTGCAGGCAATGCTCATGTTCCATGAAAGAATTTGAAAAAAACTTCTGAACCAGCTAAGTATATCAGTTGAGGACCAGGAACCATTTGTTTGATTCTAATGGTGGTCTCCCACTGCTTAACGTTCTGTTGCCACTGTTTTTTATTGGGAGAGGGAAAGGGCCTGTACTGATGAGGCGCCAGAGTTAAAATCAACCAGGCCACATGTTGTCAAGGTCAGGATAAGGTGCTAAGGTCAAGATCGTTTGCTGCCCACCTTGGCCCCTTGTCCACAACACTGGCACCTTGAGTTAAAATCAGTCTTGTGTCTTGATCTTCTTAAATGTAATTTGAATGTTTTGTGTAATACTTAAAATTATAATTGTATTAATATCAGGAATTTACACAGTTGTAAATGTTCTGTTCATTGCCTTATCTTTAAACTTTAGCTAACTAGAATATTCATAATTTCTTGAGTTTAAAGCAAAATCTTCAGGTATGTATCCAATGGTTTATTATGTGTATTTTACTGACTAAGGACAAGCGAGGCCATATTCTGTAAGTGACATGAATTTCAATTACTTACTTTGAGAAGCTGCTGCTAGGTTCTAATGCAGACACCATATCATTGGCCATTTCCATCAATACCCTTGCAAATTGTCACATCCATTAATCTTGGAGATGTCATCGACATGCATCAATATTTAAAGCTGCCAGTGTAAAGCACAGATTATTGATGTGCTCTTAAAAGAACGTAGCAATTCTTTGTTGTGAAGAGAAAATGATCTTTTGGAGTGTGTGCACATAGCTGTACTGGTTGGGTTGCTACAGGTTTACATAATATACAGGAAAATTAGTCTCTTATCTCGTCATCTGCAAAGAAAGAAGCACAATTCACTTTTGATTTAGCATAAAGGCAACCTTTATAACACTGCTTTAAATGTACTTCGATAAAAGAATCAGCAGATTTGTTCTTTCATTTAAAATTGAAATGAGCATGTTCTTGCAGATCTGTGTGAAGCTGGATGGGTATAATTAGAATGCATCTCTTTCTGTGAAGGATTTAAGTAATAAAGGTGGAGAGATGCGGATTAATTTTTTTTTTCATTTCTGTCTTCAGTCTCATAAAACATATATCTCTGAAAATCAAGGGTGAATGAATAAATTGGGCTTGATTTACCCCATTAGGGATATTGTCCTTTGATGTGATTGATTTGATATTGTCATCTGAATTTAGTTATTTTTCAAATCAGAGGTTTCAGTTGTTTCCATTCATTCATTGTTTCAAGTTCACTGCAGCACTATTAACCACCCCTCCTCCCCCCCCCCCACCAACGAATCAGATTTACCTGTTTTTAAAAAAAAATCATCTTATGAAAATGCAGTATTGCCAAGGAGTGATATTTTGTCAAAAGAAAAATGCTTCTAACTTGGAGAAAAATGTACAAAAAGATCAAAGCAACCACATCAAAGGGCTTGCCCCTAACTCACTACTATGGACTTTATTTGACATTGCCACCACTATAGTCCCTTTTCTTATGAAGACAACAGATTGCATCTTTAATCCAGCTGTTGAGTGGGGATTCAAGCTCTAGCAAGCAATCTCACAATGGGAAGTGAATAAATTAAAGAAATGAAACAAATCCACAAATTTTTGTGGTAGTTCATCCTTACCTAAAAATACAGAAATACCGAGTTGCTGTGCAAGGTGATTTTGTCCTTTGTTGTTGTAACCGTGAAGTAAAACTCATTTTCACGCTGAACGTGAATCCTTGTCAGAGGTATTTTTTTCAACATCACCAAAAATCTTATGGCTGCTTTGGGTTTTTATTACGGGTAAGTTGTAACATTTTTGACAACGTGAAATTTTTTAAACTGGCAATTGATACAAGCAGAGTTATCCATTTATCTACCATACGTGGTGGTGCAGTAAAGCTGTCAGTGCAAATCTTATCACATAGAACTTTGTTTGTTTTCTGTAGTGATTTATGATGGCTTTGAAAAGGTCTGGTGATCCCATAGGCGAGCTTGATTCTCCAAACTCTTGTAGTCGATGGATCTAATTCTTGACACTTTTGATAGCGTTCTGAGTGGTTTTGATAAATCAATTTTTCTTGTTTAAATTAATTGATCAGAAAACTATGTTCCTCAGAGAATTGTCAAAGTTTATGACTATATTGTGAAGGAACTGGTCATCAGAAGATAGATATTAATGAGACATTTTGATGGGAGTTTTCTTGTAGCAGGACAAATACCATCTTGTGTAATTCAATATGTTTTAAATGCCTTCCAAAGGTAAAAAGTCAAACGAAGTAATGTGCTAAATAGTTAATCCATTGAAAAGCCGAGAAGCTTCAGCATACTGTACAGCAGGCATTTTTACACTGATCATGTACCGTTGACTGTAAACTCTTGGTACATGTGATGCCAACATTATTTTGTATAAATAACCTTAGCAGCAGCATACCTCCAAAGAAATGTAGATGCAGCTTTTCATGAATATGGGGCTGGCCATTGATGGCAGTGAAAAATGTGATCCTCCTTTTGATTTGTAGTGTTCAATAGTTTGTTTAATCTCTGTTTGTTTATGCTGGTCTGGTAACTGATCCTTGTATACTTGCTTGATTGCCTTTGCGTGGAGCTGGTAGGATAAGTACTGATACAACACACGGAATGTTTCAGAAATTCAAAAATGTGAACATGTGCGTGTTGAAATCCCTGTAAATTCTGAGGTATTTCAAAGTTATGTAAATAAATTGTTTGGATTGAGAACTAGAGTCATCTCTGCATTGCTCTATGATGAATAGGATATACAACGAACGCATAACAAAAATTGACCATGAGGGGACCAGTTGAGAAAAGTTCAACTTTAGCAGCTCCAGAACCATGGGCGGAATTCTCCGTTGTCTGACGCCAATAGCATCATTGGCTATCGGACGGAGAATCCCTGTTTACGACCGATCCACGGGCTGCGCCTATTTTCGGATTCTTTGCCCCCTCTAAAACAACATAATTGGGGAGTACGCCGCACGCAGTTGGGACAGCCTCAGGACGTTACCTGAAGTCCCTCCCCCGATGCTCCGATGGGCCGAGTTCACAATGGCACGGGGGACGTGTGCTCTAAGTTTTCGGGAACCCGGCGTGGCGGCTGCGGACTGTGTTCAGCGCCACCACAGTCTGGGGGGGGGGGGGGGGGGTGGGGGGGGTGGGAGCCGTGCTGCTGGCCGGGAGAGGGGGGAATTTTGGAGAGAGCTGGGGGGACTCATGGGGGGTAGCAAAGGGGTGTTCAGGGGGGCACTATCTGGCTGCTCAGGTCCGTGCGGCCGGTGCCATGTTGTACGGCATGACCACTGCAGGTCATCACCATGCACGGCCACGGTCCCGGCAATTCTCCAGGTGTTTATATCGGGAAGGCCGTGCTTTTTACGAGACGCTGCTAGTCCCTCACCGGTCGGAGCATCGGTGCGGGGGTTGTTCGTAAAACCAGACACATCCTGCAGACATAGCCTCAAAATTTCATCGCTGGAGGACCCTCCCATATGATGGGAGCAATAGATTTTGAGGATCAAAACCTACTTGCTCACTAGCGGATGGACAGTCCAGACGGAGGAGTGATTCATAAGAAAGCGATACTTGTACATTGTCTTGGAACAGAACACCAGTGAATGTTCGAAAGAAGACAGAAGGTACATTGACTTTCCAATAAGTCGAAAAATACTTCAGGCCAAAGAAAAGTGTGATGATTGAAGAATATACATTCTATCAGCGATGACAGGGTAATGGTGAGCCCATCTAACGATACCTGGCAGCGTTATGGTAATTGCTTCTACTAGTGCAGAACTACTTTGCAAAGGTAGTTGGGATGTCGAAGGAGTTACTTCATCGGTTCGACATATGGAAGAGTCTTTTCCTGAGAGTGATGTACCATCACAATAGAAAAAGCACCGGGTCACTTCAGTGAATGTAAACATTGTGGAAAAGGATTTCCTCACAGAAAGATGTACAAGGACAAGGGCAGCAGATACATGGGAACACAGCCATCTGCAAATTTCCCTCTAAGTCACACATCATCCTAACTTGGAGCAATGTTGCCATTCCTTCACTGTTGCTGGGTCAAAATCCTGGAACTGCCTTCCTACAGCTGTGTGGGTGTACCTGCAGCACGTGGACTGCAGTGGCTCAAGTAGGTGTCTCACGACCAACTTCCCACGGGCAAATCGGAATAGGCACTAAATGCTGGCCCAGCCAGTGATTTTCCTCCATCCTGTGAATGAATGGGGGGGAAAAAAATCACAAAAAGACACCTGAGAAGAGAGACCATTTAAGTTTGGAGTTTGTAAAGCTTTGTTTCAGGTTGTCTCCTCCCTGCAGAGACAGTGAACGAACTTTCAAAGGTGGTAAATCCTCTGTTACTCCCTCTGTGCTTAAGAGTCATAAAAATACACATATTTGGGAGATAGAGAAGATTTGTTCATATTGTGGCTAGACATTTTCCAGCAATGGAACATTACGTATGCACATAGCGCCTTACAAAGAACCTACAACTCGAATGACGAATTAAAAATGAATATTAAGATACGCACATGGGAACAAGCTGACCACCATACCAGTGCTCTGAGTGTAACAAGGCTTTAGTGAGACGAGGGGCTAAATGAACATGTGACGACACCAGCTGAACTTATAATAGGTTGTAACTTTTTCATACTACTAAATATTCTGAAGCTATCGACACCAATTATTGGGAATGTCAGCGACAAAGCAGATTAAATCGCAATGCGACAAGGTAAAGTAAAAAGTACACTTTGACAAATGAAAAACCGCAAGGCTATCTCAATTTGAGGTTGAAGAGTCGGTTTGAATCAAATGGCCAAATTGTGACCACAAATTTGCATCATTTTTGACAGGGCGAAAACCGATCAAGCCCTCGCTGGGCGAGATCCAGATCTGAATATTTAAATGAAGCTCATTTAAATACCTGGATACCGGATTCACCCGGCACCTGGGATTCACCAGCCACACCTGGGAGATTTCACCAGTGCGCCGTCTAGTACTGGTCCACACAAACGTGGATCAGGGTAACAGCATCTGCGGGAGGATCTCCAAGGCCATTGAAGACCGGGTGGTTGAGTACAGGGCAGGGTGGCACCCTGGTACACCCTTTGGTACCAGCCTAGCACCCTGACAGTGCCATCTGGGCACTCCGACTGTACCAACATTGGACTTCTTGGGTGTCCAGGTGGCACTACTAAGGGGTCAGGCCCAGAGGGTGGCCTTGTCAGGTTTGGGGGGGGCCAAAACCCAAGGGGCCCCTTTGGGTGAGGTGTGGTTCCTGGGGGCCTCTCCAAGGTGGAGAAGGGAGAGAGGGTCAGAAAAGCGCGGGGTGCCTGAAAGGTGAGGGTGTGGGGGAGATCGGGGCCACTGGGCAAAATGGCGCCCCAATCTGCGAGGACCCTTTCCTGTTGGTGAGCTGGGGAGAAACTCCCCACTTATCCCGTTAGATAGCGGGATGTTTCTTGGCGTTGCAGCCGCTGAGAAACGCTCGGCTAAATGTGCTGTTTGGCGGATTTTTACTTATTCCACTGAATCAGTTCTGAATAGTTGACACGCGATTCAACGGCACATAAACATTTTTAATGAGGATCGGAGTTTTCATGCCATTCAATGGCACATAGTAAATTTTAAAACGAGGATAGGGGTTCACGCTGGACCTGAGAGGGGCAAGCCCTAATCTCTCTTACAGTCCTTTTTAAAGGTTGTGCCTGTCTCAGAATACTGTTGCAGCACAGCTCGGATTGATGGCATGGACCCCCTCCCGCTAATCGCTGTCTCAAACCCCCCCCCCCCCCCCCCCCACCCCCCCAACTTCAGCATCCCCACCCTCAGGCCTCCTCTTCAGCACCTGCCACTTGGCAGTGTCAATCAGACACCTTGCACCCCAAAGAGGGCCAAGGGGATGATTAGCGGCCCTACACTTGTCTCCAGGGTGTCAAGAGGAGTCCTGGAGCATTGCAGGAGGCCAGTGAAACAGACTTCCTACCCGATGAGATTTAAATAAGGATTAATTAGGTCTTTGCATTTTCCTGCTGGATCTGAGCGGGAACCTCGTTGAGGCCAGTCGGACAGGCCGGGAGGCTCACAACGAGTTTGATGCCCATTCGTGAAACCTGTCTTCTGCGTCCTGCCCAATTCACCATGTTATCGTGATTCCCACCACTGGCTGGTGGCCCCATAGAACCCTTCCCAATATTTTCCTATGTCACTATAAATATGGGAGGGGGCATGGGAGCACAGTTGTTAGCACTGTTGCTTCACAGTGCCACGGTCCCAGGTTCGATTCCCTGCTTGGGTCACTGTCTGTGCGGAGTATGCACGTTCCCCCTACGTCTGCGTGGGTTTCCTCCAGGTGCTCCGGTTTCCTTCCAAAAGTCCCGAAAGACGTGCTTGTTAGATGAATTGGACATTCTAAATTCTCCCTCAGTGTACCCAAACGAGCGCCAGAATGTGGCGACTAGGTGATTTTCACAGTAACTTCATTGCAGTGTTAATGTAAGTCTACTTGTGATACTAATAAAGATTATTATTATATTTTGGGGTTTCAATTTTTTTTGTAAGCATGTTTTTACCTGATATTTTTGACATCTGATTTTCGTTGCCAACAAAGTGGCTGAACGAAGAAAATCAACTCACTAAATTCGCCAAATATACTCATGTAGTATGTAGTGTAACGTTGTGATAATTATTAAATACACTTTATCCACCATGGCGGATAATGTTGCGTTTTAATCAATGCGGTTTGTTGTATATTTTGTGAAGTTGCTGGTATAATCGATGTGTCAATAGATACTTGCTGCGCTTGTGAAGGTCATGTTTCTTCAAAGAGCTCGTTCTGCAGCAGTCTGTCAATTTCCTCTAAAATGGATAATCCATATTTGAGAACACAGTAATTCAGGATACGGCCATCTGCCATTAAGCCTGAGAATTGCAGATTCTGTTAGAATTGGACCAGTGAATTTGCATCTACATAGTGCTTTTCATAACCTTTGGATGTCCTAAAATGTGTTACCACCAATTAAATACTGTTTAAATGTAGATACTGTTTTAATTTAAGAAAATGCAACTGGCAACAACAACATTTGCATTTATATCACACCACTTCCATAGGTAAAGCCTAATATGCTTTGCAGGAGTGTTATAAGCAACATTTGATGCTGAAGCACATAATAGAGCATATGACCAAAATTATGGTCAAAGATGTAGCTTTTAAGGAGTGTCAAAGGAGGAGAGAGATAGAGAGAGGTTTTGGATCAAGTTGAAAGAGAGAATGAGAATGAGGTCAATATGGAGACCTGGATAGAAAGCATGGCAAATGTCAGCAAGTGTCATTTGTTATCCTGGGATAAGAGTGGTCAATTCCAGCCCCACTTAACCCAGAGTCACGACACAATTGAACTCATCAATAATTCTAAGACAATATTTACAATCACCAGGTTTGTAAGTTTATTTTTATTTATTACAAGAATTTCTAACAATGGGCAGCATGGTAGCATTGTGGATAGCACAACTGCTTCACAGCTCCAGGGTCCCAGGTTCGATTGCCGCTTGGGTCACTGTCTGTGCGGAGTCTGCACATCCTCCCCGTGTGTGCGTGGGTTTCCTCCGGGTGCTCCGGTTTCCTCTCACAGTCCAAAGATGTGCAGGTTAGGTGGATTGGCCATGATAAATTGCCCTTAGTGTTGGCTGGGGTTACAAGGTTATGGAGATGGGGTGGAGGTGTTGCCCTTGGGTAGGGTGCTCTTTCCAAGAGCCGATGCAGACTCGATGTGCCGAATGGCCTCCTTCTGCACTGTAAATTCTATGATAATCTATAATTCTATGAAACAAGGGGCTGGTTTAGCACAGGGCTAAATCGCTGGCTTTGAAAGCAGACCAAGGCAGGCCAGCAGCACGGTTCAATTCCCGTACCAGCCTCCCTGAAAAGGTGCCGGAATGTGGCGACTAGGGGCTTTTCACAGTAACTTCATTTAAAGCCTACTTGTGACAATAAGCGATTTTCATTTTTTTTCATTTCATTTCAACTATAATGAAATATGCAGCAAATGCAATTGGCCAACTATTATCTAACTCCTAATCCACCACTTTAACCTTGCCCCCACCCTCTAGACATACAAACACACACACACACACACATGACAGACAAACACAGAGGGCAGGAGAGGAGTGAAAATAATAAGTGAAAGGAAAAACAGTCTTTATTTCAGATGGTTGTCTTTAAGCAGACCTTCCTTCAAAGTAAGATTTCAGATCCATGGCCAGGATTCTCCGAAATCCTGGCCAAGTGCTAACGCCGGCATCGAAACCGGCGCAAGTGACGCCGGCGCCAACGGGCCTCCAGGCCCAGTTATTCTCCCCGTCCTCGGGGGCTAGAACGGCGCTGGAATGCTGTGCGCTGCTCTGGCACCGAAAGCCGGCCCGCCACGGCCGTCGCGGGTCTGCGCATGCGAGCCACGGCCATCTCCGCACCGGCCTGCGGACAACATGGCAGAGCCTTACAGGGGCCCGGCGTGGAGGAGCATAGCCCCCCCCCCCCCCCGAATTAGCTCGCCCGCCGATTGGTTGCCAACAATCTCGGGCCTGGCCACCGTGGAGGCTCCCCCCCGGAGTCGACTTCCTCCACACCCCACCAGGACGGCCCCCGCAGCCAGAACATCGAAGTCCCGCCGGGTAGGACCATATGCAAATGACAGCGGCGGTCACTCGGCCCGTCGAGCACGCAGAACTGCCACAGGGGCCGCTGTCAATGGCCCCCGTCCGGCGCTGCGGTGACCGCGCTGGCACAATTGCTGTTGATTCTCTGGTCGACAGAGAATCAACGGCCGGGCGTCAGAGCGGCGTGGCGGGATTTGCGTGTCCCCCCAGCAATTCTCCGACCCCGCGCGGGCTCAGAGAACCCCGGCCCAGGTCTCTGTTTGTAGCCTGTAATGGTTTCACTGGAGATTCATTCATTCAGGTTCTCTGTAGGTTCAGAAATACATTAAATCACAGCCTTTCTGGAGAGAGTGATAAAGAGAGAGAGAGAGTCCTTGTTATTCTGTATCCAAGCCTCAACTCTGCTTTCCTTAGATCTCTGGAAATCATTCCACTCACGCAGGGTCCAATCACCTGTTACCGGGCACAATACAACCTTTTGGCCAGTTCATTGGCCAACGGACAACCAATCGAACCAAGTACCACCCCATCTCCTGAATGCCACAGAGTCGGGGCTCTGCTGTCCAAAGCTAGCAGCACCATGTTGCAACTTCTTGAATTCCCTCAATTTCTCTGTTGCTTGACCATTAAGCATCCAAAGGTCTAAAAAGATAACGGTTAAAAATAAAGAAAGGGGAAATAAGGGAAGCAATGCATTTTAAACAGGAAAGAAAAAGGAGCATCATGAGAAAAAGCAAAAAGGACTAGAAGCTGTTGGGGGAACAAATACACACAAATTGGTGAAGTCTGAGAAATTTGGGAAGAACAGGAGGGAGAACAACCTGGCAGAATAAAAATAGTAAGTGTAACAGGGAGAGAGAACAGAGCCTTTAAAGAAGATGGATGGATCGACAATCCGAAAGCTGGGATCAATAACAGTGCAGAACCTGGGAAAATAATGAGTGAGCAGTGACAAACTGGGGCCTGGGGGCAGAGCAAATCTAGAGGTTGGTAAAATAAGGCTGTGGGAGTGAGCAATGACGGGAAAAGGCCTTTGCCTTTTTACATTTTTCACATCAGCCTCCTACTTCCGGGAGATTTTCAAATTAAGATAGATTGTGAATTGTAAAATTACAAATTCACATTTGAAAGCTCAAATTTATAACAAGTAGAAGCAATCTTAAAAAAACAACCAACCACTCAGTTTAACCTGGTTTGGATATTTCCGCTGGAATCCAGGACAAGAGGCAGCGTTCTTGAGGATGTGGGGTGGTAAGACTGAGTTAGATTTGTATTATGAAACATAAAAGCCAAAAACGTGCAGAAGAATCAAAAATAAGCTGGTGGTATTTACTTCCAGTGTAATAACTGGCCTCATATTCATCTCAGGTTTGAGTTGCAAGTGCATTTGTTGTCTATTTCCACTGCCTTTTATAGAAATAATTCACGATGCACCTGTAAGATGAAGTGCAAAGTGTTTTAATTGAAATAAGTTTTTGATTTTTTTTTTAATTGGAACTTACGTCATGCCCCAGTATTTTGTGAACTTCCAGCCAATACTCTTAAAAACTGAACACAAACAGGCTATAAAAATGGCTGCTACACATCACATGACCATTGGAATTTGAGTTACAGGTAGTACCCAGTCTCAACCAAATATCTAATTAAATACGATGTGCACAGCCATCTGTGGAATTCACATGTCTCTTTGTTCAAAGGTGAACCATTGCGAAAAGATTATGGTCACAATTCAATGGTCTTGAGTTAAAATCCCCCAACAGCATGTTTAGTGGAGTATTTCTAGGCACCTGCAGCACAAAGAAAGACCCCACTATTTTGGCCCTGTCGAGTCCATTCTTTGAGTAATTTCCTGGAAGATTAATTGCGGATCAGGGCACCATTTTTAAAGGCAGTCAGATCTTTCGACCCCCCTCAGTGCCCCCATCGCGACCCCTTGAACCGCCACTTCACCCAACTTACCTCTTCTGAGGTCCTCGAGTCCCCCTCACCCCACCTATTATGGGCAAGGCCTCCCCCAGGCCTGGCCCCATGGCATGGACAACCTGGCAATTGGGCACCTTGGTGCTGTCACCCGAGCAGTGCTCCTGACTGAATAGCAATGCCACCTGGACAATGCCAGAGTGACACTGCCAATTTTGAGAACAGCACAGTAGCAGAGTGGTTAGCACAGTTGCTTCACTGCTCCAGGGTCCCAGGTTCAATTCCCAGCTTGGGTCACTGTCTGTGTGGAGTCTGCACATTCCCCCCATGTCTGTTCCAACTTCAAGTTCACCTGAGAACCAAACTCCCAGAAATTCAACTGTAAGACACCTCGCAGCCTGCTGAGAAACATTTGCTTTACCGAATCCTCGTTTTAATTTGTGTGTATGAGAAGTTGCATTTAAATTCAGGGTAGGTGTGTGAAAATAAATAACTTTCTTTTGCTTAAAACTTGTAAAAGCTTGATGCTGAAGTTATTTATTGACGTACACAGTCCAAGGGCAAGAAAATACACAACATTTTTCATCACAAAACGTACTGATCATGGATAGGCATACATTCTGGATTTGGATTTGGATTTTGTTTATTGTCACGTATACCGAGGTACAGTGAAAAGTATTTTTTTGCTAGCAGCTCAATCTATCATTAAGTACATGAAAAGAAAAGAAAAGAAAAATACATAATAGGGCAACACAAGGTACTGAATGTATCTACAAAAACACCGGCATCGGATGAAGCATACAGGGGTGTAGTGTTAATGAGGTCAGTCCATAGAGGGTCATTTAAGAGTCTGGTAACAGTGGGGAAAAAGCTGTTTTTGAGTCTGTTCGTACGTGTTCTCAGACTTTTGTATCTCCTGCCCAATGGAAGAAGTTGGAAGAGTGAGTAAGCCGGGTGGGAGGGGTCTTCGATTATGCTGCCCGCTTTCCCAAGGCAGCGGAAGGTGTAGATGGAGTCAATGGATGGGAGGCAGGTTTGTGTGATGGACTAGTCTGTGTTCACGACTCTCTGAAGTTACTTGCGGTCTTGGGCTGAGCAGTTGCCATACCAGGCTGTGATGCAGCCAGATAGGCTGCTTTCTATGGTGCATCTGTAAAAGTTGGTAAGAGTTAGAACATAGAACATAGAACAGTACAGCACAGAACAGGCCCTTCAGCCCTCGATGTTGTGCCGAGCAATGATCACCCTACTCAAACCCACGTATCCACCCTATACCCGTAACCCAGCAATCCCCCCCTTAACCTTATTTTTTAGGACACCACAGGCAATTTAGCATGGCCAATCCACCTAACCCGCACATCTTTGGACTGTGGGAGGAAACCGGAGCACCCGGAGGAAACCCACGCACACACGGGGAGGACGTGCAGACTCCGCACAGACAGTGACCCAGCCGGGAACTGAACCTGGGACCCTGGAGCTGTGAAGCATTTATGCTAACCACCATGCTACCGTGCTGCCCACAGTTAATGTGGACATGCCGAATTTCCTTAGTTTCCTGAGGAAGTATAGGTGCTGTTGTGCTTTCTTGGTGTTGCGTCGACGTGGGTGGACCAGGACAGATTTTTGGAGATGTGTAGTCCTAGGAATTTGAAACTGCTAACCATCTCCACCTCGGTCCCGTTGATGCCTTATGAAGTCAATGACCAGCTCTTTAGTTTTGCTGGCATTGAGGGAGTGATTGTTGTCGCTGCACCACTCCACTAGGTTCTCAATCGCCCTCCTGTATTCCGACTCGTCGTTATTCGAGATCTGGCCCACTATGGTCGTATCGCCAGCGAACTTGCAGATGGAGTTGGAACTAAATTTTGCTGCGCAGTCGTATGTGTACTTGGAGTATAGTATAAGGCTAAGAACACAACCTTGTGGGGCCCCGGTGTTGAGGACTATTGTGGAGTTGTTTGTTCTTACTGATTGTGGTCTGTGGGTCAGAAAGTCGAGGATCCAGTTGCAGAGTGAGGAGTCAAGTCCTAGGTTTTGGAGCTTTGATATGAGCTAGGCTGGGATTATGGTGTTGAAGGCGGAGCTGTAGTCAATAAATAGGAGTCTGATGTAGGAGTCCTTATTGTCGTGGTGCTCTAGGGATGAGTGTAGGGCCAGGGAGATGGCGTCTGCTGTGGACTGGTTGCGGCGGTATGCGAATTGCAGTGGATCAAGGCGTTCTGGGAGTATGGAGGTGACGCGCTTCATGACCAACCTATCGAAGCACTTCATTATGACTGAAGTCAGGGCTACCGGGCGGTAGTCATTGAGGCATATTGCCTGGTTCTTCTTTGGCACCAGTATGACGGTGGTTTTCTTGAAGCAGGTGGGGACCTCGGAGCGGCCCCACACCGACAGGAGGATGCACATGGGTTATTGGAACCCATTTCCAACCTATTGATGGGCTGGACATCGGATTCTCCATACCTCTGTGATTCTCTGGCTTTCTCGGCCGGAATTCACATGGAGGTGAATTGGTGCAAGTATTTGCCAACGTAGCTTTGACACATTGGATCTTTCCGTGGGCCTAGGGGGTAGGTATTTAACATAGGTGCCCCCAACGTTCACCGAAAGCCCCGCACCTCCCCACAATGCAAATCTTGTCCACCCCACCCCCTCCCCCCACAGACCCTCCCCATCTCCTCACCAGACCCCCCATCAGAGAACCCCATCAGGCTCCTCCATCAGAGGCACAGTGTATGGCTAGGAGACTGAGTACTTTGAACTGGGTTGTTTACATTGACATTAACAGAGTCCGAACACCACTAGACGAGACCAGACAGAAATGTGGGAATGAACTTGGGACAGAAGTTGGTTGGGTCTGCGCAAGGCTCAGCCTCATACAGTTCAAAGTGGTGCACAGAGCACATCTGACCAGAACCCCAATGAGCAGTTTCTTCCCGGAGGTGGAGGTCAAATGTGAGCGGTGCCAGAGGGGCCCGGCCAACCACATCCACATGTTCCGGGCTTGTCCCAAACTTGTTGGGTTCTGGACAGCCTTCTCCAAGGCAATGTCTCAGGTTGTGGGGGTGAGGGTGAAGCCATGACCAGATGTGGCAAACATCAGGGTATTGGAGCAGCCAGAACTACACATGAGGGAGAGGACCAATGCCCTCGCTTTTGTTTCCCTAATCGCACGCCGGAGAATCCTGCTCAGCTGGCGATCAGCAGCACCACCCACAGCTGCAGACTCCCTGACCTCTCGGAGTTTCTCCACCTGGAGAAGATCAAATAAGCCATCCAATACGCCATCTGAGGGTTGGAGGAAGGCTTCCTTACTGAATGTGTGCAATTTGTCGCACTGTTCCAAAACCTGTTCGATGCCGGCAACAGCCAGTGGAGAGGGAAACTGGAAAGTTTAAAAAAAAAACAAGGAGGACGCACAACCCCGGGGTGAGGGAGGGGGTAGAAAAGTGAGAGCCTGAGAGGGATAAAAGAAACAATGCGGAGGGAGGGGGAGGATGCTACCCCCCCCCCCCCCCCCCATCCACAGGATGGACACGGCCAAAACCGACAGGGGGGGAGAAAAGAAAGGGGGGGTAAAGGGGGTAAACGAGGAGAAGGGGGAACACCTCCCTCCTCCCAGATCAAGCAGGGGGGGCATGAAGGGAGGGGGGTGAAGGTGGAGGGTTATGAAGAGCGGGGCGGGGGGGGGGGGGGGGGGGGGGGGGGGTAAGGAGGATTGTACGCCGAGTCAGACGGTGACAGACTGTAAATAGAGAAACTTAAGAAAAAGCCTTTTGTACTGTACAATAAATGAAAATGAACAGCAATGTATATACTATTGAAAATGCCAACAAAAAGATTTTTAAAATAAATAAATGGCCTCTGATCACAGAGGTGCAGGGCCTATCCAAGAGATTACATTCCGTCCCTCTCAGTTCCAGCACAGGCCATTGAATGGCATAGAAAAGGCGATTTTGGCAAAAACATTTTCTAAGTGTAATTGAAAGGCATGCCAACATGGCTCCCAGCGCCAGCAGGAACCCCTCTCATTTTTCAGCTGGTTCGGGAGAATCGTGCTGGTAATTTCAATCCCTTCAGTGTTGTCTTCACCATAAATATGCAGTGTGAACTGTTCCAACAGCTCAGTGGTGCCCCACAGCAATCCTATTTTTCTTGTTCCAGGCCACTATGTGCCCTGAGGCTGCTCCACTCTTCGTGTGCTGGACACTATTGAACCGGAGGTTTTTCCTCTGGCTGTCGCATTGTACACACTTTGCCAGCCCACAGAAAGTAATTTTTTTTTAAAGTTCTTTATTTAACACAAATTTGTAACAGTTACAGAGAGAAAAATGGCCCTGTGCAAAGAGCCTTAACATAGTGAAAACGAACAGTGGGAAAGAATAAACATGTTGATAAGGCACTTCCCCTGCCAGCTCTGTTTGCCCATGCCACACGTATACAACTAAACTAACGTGGCCCTTACCCTCTTCCACCTTCCCCCCCCCCCCCCCCCCCCCCCCCAGCCTGGCCTCCCCTGCCCCCCCAAGGCCTGACCTGCCAGGTCAGCCCTGTGCTTGGCCCTAGCCTGCCCCTTCCCACCTCCGACTCTCCCTGGTGCCCCCTGACCTACGCTAGCTACGCTGACCCCTGCCCTTGGCGCCTACCTGTCTCCCGTCCCAGCGCTCAGGCCCTCCCCCCACACGCCAGGGACCCATTAGCCTAATTGTATCCCACCGTGCCCTTTCAAGTCCCGTAACCAGCCCCTAGCCCATCCCTCTATCAGAGGATGGGATGGGCTAGGATCTCCCGCCAAAAGGTACCAAACACAGCACCCCCCCCCCCCCCCCCCCCGTTGCAATCCCCCCAAAACACCCTAAACAGTGCGCCCCCCAGCCCCCACTCTCTGTCCAGGCTGAAAACAATCTTGGATAAAACATTACAGTACAGGATAATTTAACAAACCGCCGCCACACAAAAGGTCTGAGAGCCCAAAGTCCTTTAGTTCCAGTCCAGCTTCTTCTTTTAATAAAAGTCCTAATCAGAGCAATTTTGGGTTAACAGGCCGCCGCCACTGTACAGCACTGACAGAACCAAGTGCCCATTAGTTCAAATCCAGTTTCTTATCTTTAATAAAGGTCCAAACCTGTTCTGGTGTCTCAAAATAGTAGTGGAGTTCCTCAAACGTAACCCAGAGCTTTGCAGGATATAGCATTCCAAACCTCACCTCCTTTTTGTAGAGGGCTGCCTTTACCTTGATGAATCCTGCACGCCTCTTGGCCAGCTCCGTTCCCAAGTCCTGGTAAATGCGCACCTCGCAGTTCTCCCATCTGCTGCTCCTCTCCGTCTTGGCCCATTGCAGCACACGTTCCCTGTCAGCAAGCCGGTGAAAGCGGACCACCAAGGCCCTCGGTCGGTCGCCCGTCCTGGGCTTCTTTGCGGGGGCTCTATGTGCCCCATCCAACTCCAGGGGTCGAGGGAAGGCCTCCGGTCCCATCAGCGCCTCAAGCATACCCGTCACATATGCGCCCACATCAGACCCCTCGCAGCCCTCGGGGAGGCCAATGATCCGTAAATTCTGCCTCCTGGCTCTGTTCCCCAGCTCTTCAAGCTGCTCCTGCATCCTCCTCTGACGGGCGTTCAGCTCCTCCACCTCGTGCTCCAGCTCCGTTACCGTGCCCGCCTGACTGGAGAGCTTCACCTCGACCTCCCTGAGCGCCTTCCCTTGGACCGCCTGTGTCTCGACCATTCGGTCCATCAACGCTCTCATCGGATCCAGCGTGTCCCTCCTCAGCTCGGCGAAGCAGTTCTTGAAGAAGTCCATCTGCTCCTCCCTTGGCCAGTGAGCCTCCGCTCCCCGGTCCCCGCCGTCCGCCATGCTTGGCCGCCCGGCCTGGGGCCCCCGCTGCTCCCGCTTCGATCCTTGCCGCTCCACTCGACCACTTCTAGTCCAGCTGCCCATACCCCGGAAAGGAAGCCTCTTCCCTATCGTGTCCTCCACCGATTCAGGCTGCCAGGTCCCAAAAAAGTCCGTTAACAAAGGTCCGTTTGCCCATCGCAGGCGGGAGCGATCCGACCTGCGACCTGCCTCCTCGAGGGCACCACCGGAAGTTCCAGCCCACAGAAAGTAATTGAAGCACACTGCATTCATGTCTTGCTGAAAACACAGTGGCTGTTCCCTTTATGAGTCACCTCCAGCCATGCTGCTCTGTCTGCCTCGCTTTCTCATGCCATTCTCAAAACATAACACCTAGTGCCTAGCAGCCGCTCCCTCAAAAAGTACCTCAAGGGAGGCATCTGTAAATCTTGGGGCTGCCCTTGCACTGGAATCTGAATTGTTGGTGGCCTGCTGCTCTGCTCTGTCTTCTATTCTGCAATAATCGGCAAACACGTTAATGGTTCCTGTTTGCCTTTCGACTTGGGCCCTTCCACCTCCCCGCTCCTAACTGTGTCCATTGCCCCCAATCGGTAGGAACCAGGAAACGGCCCTAACTCTAAAACAAAAATTCAGTCTTGCACATTCCTCAACATAAGTAGCATCAGAGTCCTAACCATGTCCAAGAGCCTCAATGTACATTTCTTACTGAGGAATGTTTAATTTACAGTGGAAGTACTTGCTACTGATAGCCACAGAAAAATGGGAATGGATGGGCAAAGGGCAAGGAACAGTGCTAATTTTTAAAACATTTCCTTTTGGCTACTGTCTCCCACTACGAAAGAGACTGAAATTATCATCTTAGTTCAGTCTGAAATAATCTTATTTGGAGTAATCTCAGTGCCCTATTTGGGCTTGTGGAAAATTATATTTTGCTCGATTAACTGCCGTTTCCGAAACTGAAAGTGAGGCACGGCCGAACAGGGGATTGCACTGTTGCTTCTTAGCTCCAGGGTCCCATGTTCGGGAGGCGGAGGAGGTTATTGAGAGGAGTTATAGGGAGGTAGTCACACCTCAGGTAAAAGAAGAAGGTAGATGGGTTACCGTCAGGGGAGGGAGAGGGAACCGGCAGGCAGTGCAGGGATCCCCTGTGGTCGTTCCCCTCTATAACAAGTATACCGTTTTGGATGCTGTTGCGGGGGACGACTTACCAGGGATAAGCAATAGGGCACAGGTCTCTGGCACAGAGTCTGTTCCTGTTGCTCAGAAGGGAAGGGAGAAGAGGAACAGAGCACTTGTCATTGGGGACTCCATAGTTAGAGGAACAGACAGGAGGTTCTGTGGGAACGAAAGAGACTCACGGTTGGTGTGTTGCCTCCCAGGTGCCAGGGTTCGTGATGTCTCTGATCGTGTTTTTGAGATCCTTAAGGGGGAGGGGGAGCAGCCCCAAGTCGTGGTCCACATAGGTACCAACGACATAGGTAGGAAGAGAGATGGGGATTTGAGACAGAAATTCAGGGAGCTAGGGTGGAATCTGAGAGCTAGAACAAACAGAGTTGTTATCTCTGGGTTGTTACCCGTGCCACGTGCTAGCGAAGTGAGAAATAAGGAGAGAGAGGAGTTGAACACGTGGCTACAGGGATGGTGCAGGAGGGAGGGTTTTGGTTTCCTGGATAATTGGGGCTCATTCTGGGGTAGGTGGGACCTCTACAAACAGGATGGTCTTCACCTGAACCAGAGGGGTACCAATATCCTGGGGGGGAGATTTGCTAGTGCTCTTCGGGGGGGTTTAAACTAATTCAGCAGGGGGATGGGAACCTAAATTGTAGTCCCAGTGTACAGGATGTTGAGAGTAGTGAGGTCAGGGATAGGGTTAAAAGTTCGAAAGAGGGCATCGGCAAGCAAGACGCTGGTTTGAAGTGTGTCTACTTCAACGCCAGGAGCATCCGGAATAAGGTGGGTGAACTTGCAGCATGGGTTGGTACCTGGGATCTCGATGTTGTGGCGATTTCGGAGACATGGGTAGAGCAGGGACAGGAATGGTTGTTGCAGGTTCCAGGATTTAGATGTTTCTGTAAGAACAGAGAAGATGGTAAAAGAGGGGGGGGGGGGGGGGGGGGGGGGTGGCATTGTTAATCAAGGAAAGTATTACGGCGGTAGAAAGGACGTTTGAGGATTCGTCTACTGAGGTAGTATGGGCCGAGGTTAGGAACGGGAGAGGAGAGGTCACACTGTTGGGAGTTGTCTATAGACCTCCGAATAGTTCCAGAGATGTAGAGGAAAGGATTGCAAAGATGATTCTCGACAGGAGCGAGAGTAACAGGGTAGTTGTTATGGGGGACTTTAACTTTCCAAATATTGACTGGAAATACTATAGTTCGAGTACTATAGATGGGTCAGTTTTTGTACAGTGTGTGCAGGAGGGTTTTCTGACACAGTATGTAGACAGGCCAACAAGGGGCGAGGCCACATTGGATTTGGTACTGGGTAATGAACCCGGCCAGGTGTTAGATTTAGATGTAGGTGAGCACTTTGGTGATAGTGATCACAACTCGGTTATGTTTACTTTAGCAATGGGCAGGGATAGGTATATACCGCAAGGCAAGAATTATAGCTGGGAGAAAGGCAATTATGATGCTATTCGACAAGGTTTAGGATGTATAGGATGGGGAAGGAAACTGCAGGAGATGGGTACAATCGAAATGTGGAGCTTTTTCAAGGAACAGCTACTGCATGTCCTTGATAAGTATGTACCTGTCAGGCAGGGAGGAAGTTGTCGAGCAAGGGAACCATGGTTTACTAAGGAAGTTGAAGCACTTGTCAAGAGGAAGAAGAAGCCTTATGTTAGGATGAGACATGAAGGCTCAGTTAGAGCACTTGAGAGTTACAAGTTAGCCAGGAAGGACCTAAAGGGAGAGTTAAGAAGAGCGAGGAGAGGACACGAAAAGTCGTTGGCGGATAGGATCAAGGAAAACCCTAAGGCTTTCTATAGGTATATCAAGAACAAAAGAATGACTAGAGTAAGATTAGGGCCAATCAAAGATAGTAGTGGAAAGTTGTGTGTGGAATCAGAGGAGATAGGGGAAGCGTTAAATGGATATTTTTCGTCAGTGTTTACACTGGAGAAAGACAATGTTGTCGAGGAGAATACTCAGGTTCAGTCGACCAGGCTAGATGGAATTGGGGTTCAAAAGGAGGAGGTGTTAGCAATTTTGGAAAATGTCAAAATAGATAAGTCCCCTAGGCCAGATGGGATTTATCCTAGGATTCTCTGGGAAGCCAGGGAGGAGATTGCAGAGCCTTTGTCCTTGATCTTTATGTCGTCTTTGTCGACAGGAATAGTGCCGGAAGACTGGAGGGTAGCAAATGTTGTCCCCTTGTTCAAGAAGGGGAGTAGAGACAACCCTGGAAATTATAGACCTGTGAGCCTTACTTCGGTTGTGGGTAAAATGTTGGAAAAGGTTATAAGAGATAGGGTTTATAATCATCTTGAAAAGAACAAGTTGATTAGCGATAGTCAACACGGTTTTGTGAAGGGTAGGTCATGCCTCACAAACCTTATTGAGTTTTTTGAGAAGGTGACCAAACAGGTGGATCAGGGTAAAGCGGTTGATGTGTATATGGATTTCAGTAAGGCGTTTGATAAGGTTCCCCACGGTAGGCTATTGCAGAAAATAAGGAAGTATGGGATTGAAGGTGATTTAGCGGTTTGGATCAGTAATTGGCTAGCTGAAAGAAGACAGAGGGTGGTGGTTGATGGCAAATGTTCATCCTGGAGTTCAGTTACTAGTGGTGTACCGCAAGGATCTGTTTTGGGGCCACTGCTGTTTGTCATTTTTATAAATGACCTGGAAGAGTGTGTAGAAGGATGGGTTAGTAAATTTGCAGATGACACGAAGGTCGGTGGAGTTGTGGATAGTGCTGAAGGATGTTATAGGATACAGAGGGACATAGATAAGCTGCAGAGCTGGGCTGAGAGGTGGCAGATGGAGTTTAATGCGGAAAAGTGTGAGGTGGTTCACTTTGGAAGGAGTAACAGGAATGCAGAGTACTTGGCTAATGGCAAGATTCTTGGTAGTGTAGATGAACAGAGAGATCTCGGCATCCAGATACATAAATCCCTGAAAGTTGCCACCCAGGTTAATAGGGCTGTTAAGAAGGCATATGGTGTGCTAGCCTTTATCAGCAGGGGGATTGAGTTTCGGAGCCACAAGGTCATGCTGCAGCTGTATATAACTCTGGTGCGGCCGCACCTGGAGTACTGCGTGCAGTTCTGGTCACCACATTATAGGAAGGATGTGGAAGCTTTGGAAAGGGTTCAGAGGAGATTTACTAGGATGTTGCCTGGTATAGAGGGAAGGTCTTACGAGGAAAGGCTCAGGGACTTGAGGTTGTTTTCGTTAGAGAGGAGAAGGCTGAGAGGTGACTTAATAGAGACATATAAGATAGTCAGAGGGTTAGATAGGGTGGAGAGTGAGAGTCTTTTCCTCGGATGGTGATGACCAACACGAGGGGACATAGCTTTAAATTGAGGGGTGGTAGATATAGGACAGATGTCAGAGGCAGTTTCTTTACTCAGAGAGTAGTAGGGGTGTGGAACGCCCTGCCTGCAACAGTAGTAGACTCGCCAACTTTAAGGGCATTTAAGTGGTCACTGGATAGACATATGGATGAAAATGGAATAGTGTAGGTCAGATAGGCTTCAGATGGTTTCACAGGTCGGCACGACATCGAGGGCCGAAGGGCCCGTACTGCGCTGTAATGTTCTATGTTCTATGTTCGATTCCAGGCTTGAGTCACTGTCTCTGTGGAGTCTGCACATTCTCCCCGTGTCTGCGCGGATTTCCTCCGGGTGCTCCGGTTTCCTCCCACAATTCCTGAAAGACATGGGGCGGGATTCTCTCACCCCGGGGCCGGGCCAGAGAATCGCCGGGACCATCACGAATCGCGCCATGCTGCCCCGACGCCAGTTCGCTGATTCTCTGGAGACCGGAGAATCGGCGCCGGCGCGGTCGGAACAGCGCTGGTCAGGGGCCGCTCGACAGGGCCCCCCTGGCGATTCTCGGCCCGGGATGGGCAAGCGGCCACGCTAAAAAAGCCGAATCCCGCCGGCGCCGTCCACACCGGCAGGTCCTCGGCGCGGATGCACCTGGGGGCGACCTGGTTGGGGGGGGGAGAGAGGGGGGTCTGACCCCGGGGGATGGGGGGGGGGGGCTCTGCTGTGGTCTGACCCACGATCGGGATATACCGATTGGTGGGCCGGCCTCTCGGGCTGGGGGCCTCTTTTGTTCCGCGATGACCCCTGTAGCTGTATACCATGTTGCATCGGCGGCGGCGTGGAGAAGGAAGCCACTGTGCACTCGCGCATTGGCGCTGGTCCACTGCGCATGCGCAGACCAGCGGCGTCCGTCTGACGCCAGGGATCAGCAGCTGGAGCAGTGTGGGTCACTCCAGTGCCGTGCTCGCCCCCTGTAGGAGTCAGAATTGCTGCTCCTGAGGCCATAGTGATCCCTTCGAGAAACGCGACAGCGTTTACGACGGCGTCTACACTTAGCCTCAGGATCAGAGAATCCCTCCCATTATGTTAGGTGAATTGAAGGTTCTGAATTCTCCCTCAGTGTACCCGAACAGGCGCCGGAATGTGGCGACTAGGGGATTTTCACAGTAACTTCATTTCAGTGTTAATGTAAACCTACTCGTGAGACAATAAAGATTATGATTATTATAGTGCAAAATACTGCCAAAGTAAAAGAGAACATAAACAAATTTGAAATTAGTGATTGAGTGCTGCCAAGTTTAGATTTTAGAAATCTGAAAATTGTGAGGATTCCAGCCTTGGTCCAAACATGGAAATAGAGCACATCAAGGCAGTACGGTAGCATGGTGGTTAGCATAAATGCTTCACAGCTCCATGGTCCCAGGTTCGATTCCCGGCTGGGTCACTGTCTGTGTGGAGTCTGCACGTCCTCCCCGTGTGTGCGTGGGTTTCCTCCGGGTGCCACCGGTTTCCTCCCACAGTCCAAAGATGTGCGGGTTAGGTGGATTGGCCATGCTAAATTGCCCGTAGTGTCCTTAAAAAAAAGTAAGGTTAAGGGGGGGGGGGGGGGGTTGTTGGGTTACGGGTATAGGGTGGATACGTGGGTTTGAGTAGGGTGATCATTGCTCGGCACAACATCGAGGGCCGAAGGGCCTGTTCTGTGCTGTACAGTTCTATAAGGCAGCATTGGACCGAGTGTAGCATAAAGCAGCCTTTGCAAAGCTGAAGTCAATAGGTATGAGGTGAAAACTGCCCACTGGTTGGAGTCATACCGACCAAAAATGGAAGATGATTATGGCTGTTGGAGATCAATCAACTCTGTCCCAGGACCTCAGGGTCATGTCTAAGGCCCATCCATCTTTAGCTACTTCCCTCCAACATAGCTGAGAGGCAATCTTGATTTTATCACAGTGGCAATTTAGAAAGGAGGAAATAGCATGTAGAATGGAACTTACAAGTAACAAGATTAAAGTTCACAGAACACACAATAAAATAATAAAATAGAGAAATGCGGTAAAAACTAAAGGCTAAAAGCATTGTCTATAAGTGCAATAGAAAATCTAAGACTGCTTAACAGATCTGGGAAAAGTAGTGAAGCCTTGGAGGAATTTGAACTGAAATATTATTGCTATATCAAATTCAATTATTGACACAAAAGTGGAATGTGAACTTTTTCAAGGAACTTTAGCCGTGAAGTAGTTGTAGGCTGGGACCAAAGGAGACAGTGTGATCAAGGAGGTTGATGGATGACGTAAGGCCAAGTTGGAGCCATCAAACCTAAAAGGTCAGTCAACTTGCAAGATGTGTGAGAAATCTGTGTCGGAGGAAACGAGGGGGAAAATGCAAAGTTGTTTCACCACTTTGAGGCATAAATGAAAGGGAAATTTATCAAAGTTGGATGATCTACGCTTGACTTACACCCGAGGTTTAGTTGACACCTTGTGGTGACTTTTAGTTGCTCAGACGTGAGGTGATTGTTTATGTAAAAATGGATCCTGCATTGGTACCTGGAACCTCAGAGAGCGCGTGTTGCGCTAACAATTGCACACAGAAACACGAAACGGTACAAAAGAGGCTTTATTACCGTGAGATGTTATTACGCCAAGTGGAGCTGTAAAATGGAGGCTCAGGAGACCTCATGGATAGTTATACTGCTCCTGTGGGCGGAGCTAGCCGGCAGGGGCTTACCGACAAACTATGCAGGGGCTTACCGACAAACCTGTAATAGCCGGTACTATTGTACATCCCCTAATAGAAGCACACACATATATATATATAGTGGTATTACCACAGCGCGTGACTTATAGCTGAACCCGGGCCTTTCCACCCGCAGTCAACAGTCTTTCGAGATGGTAGGAGTCGTTGCTTTGCTTGGCAATTGTTACCTGTCGATAAATGTTGATTTCACAGTATCCCAATTGGAAATTGAGAGTATGAGTAGGTGGATTCCTGACAGTGTCGCAACCCACCCAAGTTCCTGCAGGTGGACTGCAGAAGCTGCTTCCCAACGCCTGATTGACATTTGCAGCTCTCTGGTGCTAATAGAGTGACAGCCCGTGGCAGATTTGGTATAAGGCTCCTGCTATCCGAGATCGTTAGCATGGTTCGTGAGTGTTCCGCCGACTGGTGCCTGCTTTGGCCTCAGGTCCAATTTCTCAGCCAAGGTTTTGGTTATGAGAAGGCAAGAAATGCATTCTGGGGGATGCCAATGAACATAGAGTGAAATCATTAACGAAAAATGGATGCAAAAGTGTTTGGGGATATTGATATTATATTCCCACCCAACAACTCTGACAATATATTGAAAATCATGGGAGTTTTTTTTGTTGTTTTAAGATAAGGGGCTGTTTAGCACAGGGCTAAATCGCTGGCTTTGAAAGCCGAGCAAGGCAGGCCAGCAGCACGGTTCGATTCCCGTACCAGCCTCCCGGAACAGGCGCCGGAATGTGGCAACTAGGGGCTTTTCACAGTAACTTAATTTGAAGCCCACTTGTGACAATAAGCGATTATCATTTCATTTCATAAGGGATCATTGACTACGCTTTTGCCTCTTTTATATTGTAAGCCAGTGCAGTGTTGGCTCAGAATGAAATTGTTGAGAGAGGTTCATTACACGGCACTCATCTACCATTTCCAGATTTGCAAAACAGCAACATGTGCGGTGTACACATATGTAGACATTCAAAAACACAAAACAGATGTTAATGTTTCGATCTTTTTAAAAAGCAGTGTTCATCTCAGGGGTACGAAAATTAGATGCAGTACCCTCTGGGAGAAATATTTATTGTGCTGTGTACTGCTGTGAACGTGCCAGTTCTCAGAAATGATCTTGTTTGGAAGAGTTCCCACAATTTCAGATGGCACTGGGTCACTATGCTACACTATTAGGAGTGATTTGCAAGGAAAACATTGTGATCTAATCAGTGAAATATTACTGTTTGAAATTGTTTGTTTCATTTTTGCATTGGGAAAGCAAATTCCTCCCTGCTCAGTGTGAATCAAAGGGTATGCAAATCATAGTACCAACCTACACATATCTGGGATTAAAAGCGCTGACACCAAAGCCATGCAAATTGAAAGAATGAAAATAAAACCGAGAGGATTAAGAAGATTAATAGAACGGCTAACATTAATCTGTTGCTAATTGACCAGAGATGTGTGGATCACATGATGTCTTGATGCAAGTTGAGATCCAAAGTGAGTGTTGTGATGTACATTTCATGGTTCAGTATTTAGACCACAACTGGAGCCTGAGCCTTGGCATTTAAAGATGCTACCCACTATTAGTGTGAAATTACCTGTTGACACTGTGAGGGCAGTTTCATGGCCTCTCTCCCATCCTTCCTCTCAGTATAGTTATAAAAGGACTGGCCTTCTCATTGGATTCATGACCTTACTGGAGATGAGTCTCACAGACACCAGCCCAGATTCATTTAAAAAAACATGGATTTTATTACAAACATGTCTGAAAAGAACAGTAATATACACAATAAGATATTCAATAACCTCATGATCCCCAGTTTGTACAATTTTTACCTCTACCCTCCCCCACCCCGCGACAAACTATTCCTGAAACATTATCATGATCAATCCCCACCGTGTCTCAAACCCTTCCTCCGACCCCCTCAACTCAAATTTGCTCTTTTCCAACAGTAGAAAGTCATACTGGTCCCCCAACCAGGACGTTACGCCCGGTGGCGTATCCAACTTCCAATTCAACAAAATCCTCCACTGGGCAATTAGAGAGGCGAAGGCCACAACATCAGCCCCCCTCCTCTCCAGCAACTCTGGCATTTTTCCGATACCCCAAAGATCGCCACCATTGGGTCTGGCCTGAGCTCCACCCACACAGTTTTGGACAACATCCCAAACACCGCTTCCCAGTACCTTTCCAACTTCGCACAACCCCAGAACATGTGCATGTGGTTCACTGGCCCCCACCCGCACTTCTCTCATTTGTCGGCCACGCCTCGAAAGAACCCACTCATCCTTGACCGAGTCATATGTACACTATCCACTACCTTGGAACTGAATAAAGCTCAATCCGTGCAAGGGAGGAGGTTAAGTTCACCCTGTGCATTGCTTCATTCTACAGGCTCCAATCTATTTCCCCCGCCTTCAACTCCTCCTCCCATTTGCACTTGATCTTCAACACCTGCACCCCCCCCAGCTCTCCCAACCACCCATATATCCCCAATTCTACCCTCTCTCGATTTGTCTGGGCACAGCAATTGCTCCAGTAGGGTATACCCTGGCAACCTGGAAAACGTCCTCCACTCCTTTCTTGCGAAGTTCCGCACCTGCATAGAACTAAATTCACTCCCCCCTCGGCAGCTCAATCCTCTCCCACAACTCGTTCAGTCCCGCAAACTGCCCTTCCAGATACAAGTCTGGGTACAAGTCAAGATACAAGGGGCTGGTTTAGCTCACTGGGCTAAATTTCTGGCTTTTAAAGCAGGCCAGCAGCACGGTTCGATTCCCGTACCAGCCTCCCCGGACAGGCGCCGGAATGTGGCGACTAGGGGCTTTTCACAGTAACTTCATTGAAGCCTACTCGTGACAATAAGCGATTTTCATTTTTTCATTTTCAAGTCCCTCACCCGCTCCAGTCCCACCTCCCTCTACTTCCCGTACATCCCAACCATCTCCCCCGGCTTAAACCTATGGTTCCCTCAAAGCAGCGTCAACACGACATCCCCTCAAATTTAAAGTGCCTCCTCAGCTGATTCCACAGGCTTCCCGTATACTTCTCCGAAGCCAATGACCGTGGAGCCATCATAATGGCCCTCAAGCTGGATCTCCTACATGACTCATCCTAACACACTCAGCCATTCCTTTCCCCCCAGCCCACAGAAAGAGTGTCAAGTGGAGACATTTATTTCTATTCCAAATAATTTACAGAATCCAGTTTTATTTATTTTTAATTGCATTCTGTTTCATTCATTCATATTTGAAGTATGCTTCAATTTGCTGTTTGTTTGTTTTCCATTCATAATTAGCACCGTTTTTCTTGATGGCTGGTGACTTTGATGTTGCTCCTTCCAAGGAGACGACGATGGGTATTCCTTTGAATGTTTTGAGTGTTTGATTCAATTAATTTGGTGATGAAGAGTTCATAAGGTGCCAGGAGTGCAGGTGCTACAATGTGTAATGTGTTTTGATCACTAGTGCAGTAACAAGAACCCAGAATTCCCTGCTGCAGGAACAGGGGTTGAGACACCTTTCTGAGTCTGAAATCAAAACTTTAGCTTACTGTGATCATCTTGGAAAACCAGAAAATTTCAGGTGTATATAATTCTTATCCATGAAAACACAAAAAAGGTAATATGAAGATTATTGCAATCTATTTACATGCATTAAATTTCACATACACATTTAACTGAAATGGATCTTTTCATTGACAAATATAACTGTTTTCTCCAAATATAACTGTTTTAAGCATGTGAACTTTTCTCTCATTGATTTTCTATTGAAAGAGCAGTTCATCCTGGTAACTCTTCTTGCTCTACTGTAATCATAGAATTTACAGTGCAGAACATAGAAAAATACAGCACAGAACAGGCCCTCCGGCCCACAATGTTGTGCCGAACTGCTTGAAGGTCCCTAATGTTTCCGACTCAACTACTTCCACAGGCAGTGCATTCCATGCCCCCACTACTCTCTGGGTAAAGAACCTACCTCTGACAGAAGGAGGCCATTCAGCCCATCGAGTCTGCACCGGCTCTTGGGAAGAGCACCAGACTTATACCCACACCTCCACCCTATCCCTGTAACCCAGCAACCCCATCTAACCCAAGGGCAATTTAGCATGGCCAATCCACCTAACCTGCACATTTTTGGTCTGTGGGAGGAAACCGGAGCACCCGGAGGAAACCCACGCAGACACGGGGAGAACGTGCAAACTCTGCACAGACAGTGACCCATGCGGGAATCGAGCCTGGGACCCTGGTGCTGTGAAGCCATAGTGCTAACCACTATGCTACCATGCTGCCCCTGATGAAAAAACAATTTTATAATCATTTTCAACTTTTGAAATAGGGCCATCGGCAATAGATACAGTAACCCAGTTTGCAAGCATCAAGAAAAGTTAACTAAAAAAGTATTTATTTCATTAACAAACAGCATTGTTTCTTGGTCTTTAACTGTTGATAATTAAATTCTTTTGAATTTTACAACTCAACAGGTCTGAAAGTATCTGTGGAGACAAACACAGTTAACGTTTTTGAAGCTTTGGGCAGAATCTTGTTGAATCTTGGAGTCTCATCCGTCAGCTGGAGAACTGGCAAGAGACGCGTGCTCCCTCTTTTCGGGAAAGCTGGCTGAACCTCAAGCCGATCAGGCAGTGGTGAGGCCAGCGGCGGGTCTTCCCCTGAAATCAAGACCCCCGGGGCAGAAGTTTCACCTACCCAGAGCTGCTGGCCAATCATATGCTCGCAGCTCTTGTGCTCAGCAGCAGGGAGGCCTGGTTGCTTTTGGGACGACAAGCACCAGAGTTCCAGGATCATGGAGCGATGCAGACCATAGGTGAATAATGACAGGAGAGGGGTTTTCATTGGATGGGGGTCACAAGAGAGGGGTGCAGAGTGTTCAGCAGCAAGGCCATAGGCTGGCTCTGAAAGGGCCCCATTCTCCTCTTCCCAATGTCTCGTCCCTTAATCAGAAACAGAATGCCTTTGATTATGGAAATTCCCACTTCCTTCCAGAGGTGACAAGCTGGCCGCAGAGTTTTAACTTTTGTGCACACCTGAAGTGAGAGTTCACTCACCCTCCCCACCCGCAGTGGTCAATCGAGACTCAATTTTCTTTGTTCATTATTTGAGCTTATGCAAGGGACTCCTATATATCTGCTGATGACACACACACTCTCAGTTACAGTTTATCATTGCTATACATTTTCAATAAATACAATTTAACATATAACAATCACAAATTAACATAATTTTCTATTTTACTACATTATCCAATCAAGAGTTCTACTTTTTTCAATAATGATACCATCACAACTGTTACAGTATCAGACCAGACCCCAATTTATATTAGGAAACCAAACGAGACCCCAACAACTTTTCAATTTGTAAAACTGTGAGGAAAGGATACTTCACCCCAGGAGTGATTCTGCTGACTAATAGGGATCTTTTATATTAAATTAACCTTTATCATTAACACACGAGTGACCATATTAACATCACAGAAAATAGCTTTTCAGTTAACAGTTAAACAATTCTAAAATAAAAGGAAACCCATTTCTACTGACCTAAATCTTCTCTATCTCCAATGAAATAAAGCCCATTACAGGTCAAAAACCATTGGTAAATAAAGTTAGCAAACACCGGGATACTTGCTGTACTATTGTGTAGAGATTCCTTAGAGAGAAACCTTTTCAGGCACAACTTGCCAATCTTTCAGTCTCTATCAGACTCCTGCTGAATCAGGCAGCATTTGGCAAAACCGCTACTCACCTTAAAAACTCCTAGCAGACTGACAGACCCATATCAAACTGCAAAACTACTCTTACTGCAAAAATTCTCCCATTAATTACATCATCTTTCCCCCAATCAGATGTCCCATGACTTGCCTATCTAAATCTAAACCGAGTGTCTCAAATTATTTACTCTCCAAGGAATCTACGGCAATCATAACAAAGTTCCATTAGGGATCTCTTTGTAAACAAGCCCAGAGTTGGAATGAAAGATCATCACACTTTTTGGTCATCTTATTGCAACTAGTGTAGACACACTGCCTGCCTGTATGTTAAACCAGGATTTTAAAAAAATATTACTGCAATAGATATATCGTAAAGACGAGTTTTGATTCTGGATGACTTGCAAAGGTTCAATTAATTCTCTATCTCTGCCATGTGTTAGTCTATGACTCACAGCTAGACCCTGTAACTTGATAGATGAACAGTAAGAAGTCTTACAACACCAGGTTAAAGTCCAACAGGTTTGTTTCAAACACGAGCTTTCGGAGCACAGCTCCTTCTTCAGGTGATGATTAACATTCACCTGAAGAAGGAGCCGTGCTCCGAAAGCTCGTGTTTGAAACAAACCTGTTGGACTTTAACCTGGTGTTGTAAGACTTCTTACTGTGCTCACCCCAGTCCAACGCGGGCATCTCCACATCATTGATAGATGAAGGCTGTGATGTAATGCAACGTGATCAAGCCATTTTACTTTGTCGCAGAAGATGGAAACTCCTGCCCCGTGTCCATCCACTTCAAGTTTCATACCCCTGTGTTTATTTTCCATTTCATTTGCTTCCCTCAGGAAAGTTTTTCCTTTCTTCGTGGTTCTTTCACTCTTTTGTATGTGGTTTGACTTTTGTATTTGTTCTTCCTCTTTTTTGGATGATTAACATTTTTGATCGGCAGGCAGTTTGAAGATGCTGGGGGGGGGGGGGGGGGGAGAGTTCCCGCATTGAGATTCGCACCAGCGGGAGGATGCAAATGCGTCTCTGAAGCGGGGGTTCTCTGATATGGGGGGGGGGGGGGGGGGCTCCGGTGGCGGGATCTGATGCAGATATCTGGTGGTGGGTCTCTGAAGGTGGGGGTGGGACCATTGCCATGATGGCAGGCGGGACAGAGTTCCCTTACTTGTTAGTGGTGGGGGCAGGTTTTGTGTTGTGGCGGGAGTTGCTGGACCTCGCTATCGGGCCACGTACTCAAAATGTCAGCCCATCAGTGAGATTAGAAACAGAATATCTTGAACTTCCCGCCTTGCATAGATTTTCATGGCACAGGAGAGGGAATCAATCCAGTGTCAGCGCAAACCAGAGGTGATTCAGCCCTGGCAGGAGAACAATCTCGTAAATGGAGAAGTCAACCCGTCTTGTATTTCCATCGCTGCGGCACTTTGTTCTCCCTCTTGGGCATTCTTCCTGCTTATACAGGTTTCCCCCCACCACACCAAGAGCATTTTAAGATGGCAGTTGGCACACTTTACTCCGCTTTTGCAGGCTTTCCCTCTGCTGGCCTACAAACCCGAACGGTCTCACTTGTTCTTTTTGTGGGAACATTCTTTCTCTGCGTACAGACACTTCATTTTGTTTTCTGAGCTTTAGTTTACCTCAGAATTTGGATTGCTTCATTTAGTTATTTCTTTCATCTGCAAGAGACCTGATAGAGCTTAAGCTAAAGCCCCAACTACAGTTTCAATTACGAATCAATCAATTTCGCAATGTTGCATAGTCGAAAGTTTCTGCCAGGCTGTATAGATCATTGATGAAGAAATCTATGTTCTCGTCTTTGCCTTTACTTGCGAATTTTTGCCCTTTCTATAATTACATCTTTGTGAATGCTGAAATATGAATCAAATGCTTGAAATACTTCTTCGGATGAAGCGTGCGTTTCCTCCGGTTTCCTCCCACAGTCCAAAGATCTGCAGGTTAGGTGGATTGGCCATGCTAAATTGCCCTTAGTGTCCAAAAATTTTAGGTGGGGTTACTGGGTTATGGGGATAGGGTGGGAGGTGTGGGCTTCGGTGGGTTGGTCTTTCCGGTGCAGACTCGATAGGCCAAATGGCCTCCTTCTGCACTGTAAAGTCTATGTCTGTGTTGAAGGCTCGTCTATTACTGCGTCGCTTAATGTACTGACCTGATCCATTTGTTCTTTTTTGTGCAAACCAGAAGCGGTTCTTCACCTGGAAAACCTCTTTCCCTAGTTGTCTCACTGCTGAGCCTGTTGTGAGCTTCAGCGTTCCAGAATGGTTCTAGGAGTGGTTGTGTGAATAACATGCTTCGACCAAGCCTTGGAATAGTTGCTGCTTCACTGGTGTTGCTTGTTTATTCTGACCTGTGCTCAGTGCTGTCCAGACTCTGGGTCTGTGTCTCCGCTTGCATCTGCGATGCTTTGATTTTTTTTTGGTGTGTTTTGAATCTGTTCCTGTAATAAGCTTGCCAAGGCCAGTCTTCCGACAGAACACCCTTTTATTTACATAACGGAAAAGGACACAGCTGCAGCTTACAGCACACAAGTCCAAGCCCGGGGACCTACAGAATACTGGCTCGGGTTCAAGCAACAGGATTTAAACTCCCGCTGCGCGTTTCCCGAGCTCCCGCCCTCTCAGTAGGGAAGTTTATACGCCACAAAGCCCACCAGGAGATCTAGTGATGATCTCCCGTGTCCTTCGTGGCCACCATAATCGTTTCTTTCCTCCTTTTATAGATGCTGAAGTACATTATTAGCCCCAGGAACATAATTTTAATTTAATTCGAAAAGTTTCCTTTTGTTACATTGCCCCTTTTAAGGGGCGGTTCATTAGTTAATTTGGTTAATGACTTTTGGAGGTGCTTGAGTTTTGTGGTCTTAAGCAGTCTGTGTTTCATGAGTGTAGAATGTTGCAGCTCCTGGGCCTGGCCAAGGTGGCCATAAGCTGGTCCAGGCAGCGGGTGGTTGAAGAGGTTGTTCGTCCTGACTGCCCAATCCCCTTCCAAAATGTGTGTGTGTGTGAGGCCTTCCATGACTACTGGACAGCATATCAGCTGGAGGGCTTTATCACCTTGGGAATGTTATTTTAATTCCATATGTTTCCTTTGTTTTAGTTACAGTACCTTGTTAAGGGGTTGTTAATTAGTTAATTTGTTTATTTGTTTTTCGGTCGACTCAAAAGAGTATAAAAATGCACTTAGTGACACTGGTGGGGGACAGAGTTAGGGGGCCGGATTTAATGGAAAAAGTTCTAAATTACATAATGGACACGACTTCCTGGGTGTTTCTCAATGGCCAACCAGGCGAGACTGCAGCCCGTATTTAAGTGATCCCTACGAGCTTCACACCAGCTGTTTTACCAGACTCGAGCCTGGCAGCTCCCCACAACCAGCAGGAGCTGTTTTTAAACGCTCCCTCCAAACTCACTCCCAGTCAGCACACAAGCATGGCACCATGCAGACCTGCTCCATGCTTCGGGAATGCTAACCTGGCCAGGCTTCTGGACGCTTTGGAGGCAAGACCCTATTTGCCTGAGGGGGTGGGAGGACCAGCTGCAGGGTCGCCTGGGAGGCAGTGGCAGCGGCCATCAGTTTGGGCAGCGTGATCAGGAGGACCGCTGTGCAATGCAGGAAGAAGACCAACGACCTCCACCAGGCCGCAAGAGTACATTAACACTGCCCTCTCGCATCAGTTCTGTCTGCCACCCCCCTGAAGAGGGTTCCCCCAATGGACAGCAGCTGGCAATGTGCACGCTCTCCACATCCGATCACAGCACTTGTGCCCCAGCACACACCAGCAAAACCCCTCCATGTCCAGGTGCCGTGCCCACACATACCACCTGTCATAGACTGCCACAACGCCCCCACCCCGATGCACCAAGCATGCGGCTCATAATGCCCCTTCTCTGTCCACGCAGGTTGGCCTGTACTGCAGAGGTGAGGATCCACTGCCCCTTCGCCCACACGACCTGTCCCAGGTGAGCTGTTCATGTCAGACAAAATTCTCCTTCCCTCCCACTGACCACATGCCCCTTCTCCCAAACAATCTCCACCTGATGGGGCAGGACAACCTGGGAGGACAGCTCCTGAGTATACCAATATCGAGGCATCCCAGCTGTTATCCTCGCCCTCCACCAGCTCGGTGGGCAACATTAGTGGTCAGGCTTTATCATAGAATTTACAGTGCAGAAGGAGGCCATTCGGCCCATCGAGTCTGCACCGGCTCTTGGAAAGAGCACCCTACCCAAGATCACCACCTCCACCCTATCCCCATAACCCAGTAACCCCACCCCACTAAGGGCAATTTTGGATACGAAGGACAATTTATCATGGCCAATCCACCTAACCTGCACATCTTTGGACAGTGGGAGGAAACCGGAGCACCCGGAGGAAAACCACGCACACACGGGGAGGATGTGCAGACTCCGTACAGACAGTGACCCAAGCCGGAATCGAATCTGGGACCCTGGAGCTGTGAAGCAATTGTGCTATCCACAATGCTACCGTGCTTCTGGGGCACCATCCGATGAGCACCACACAGGTGCTGATGTACATCAAGTAGAAGCAGGAACATCCAAGGGAGTCAGCAATCGGAGGTCTGCTGGATCCCACGACTCAGCTGAGTCTTAGTCAGATGTTGAGCCTCTACAAGGTTATCCCCAATGCTAGGACATGGCCATGTGATTCAGGAGGGGATGGCAGCAACACTCTGGTGAATGGATAGCAAATTGGAGGAGTCCCAAAGGCTATGGATGCAGGAAATGGTGCCAGCAATGTGTAGCACCAAGGCCAACACCGCTGGGGTGACCACTGCAGTGGAAAGCCTGGAGCACGACGTCAGTGGCTTGGGTGGTGGTGTCCAGGACATGCTCAGTCTGTGATGGCCATGACTGAGGATCTCGACATCATGTCCCAGTCGCTGAGAGTTGTGTCTCAGATACGGATGGTCATTGCTGAGGCACTTCGGAGCATGTTCCAGTCACTGAGGAGCATCGGCGATGACATTAACACCATGGTGCAGACAACAGGAAGGCACCAGGACCAGAAGAGCTGGATAATGCAGAGGCCCCTGGAGCTCATTCCAGCTGCCCCTCTGTGAAGAACCCCAGGACCCTATGGTCACCATCCGGGAGGAGGGAGCGCTGGAGGCCAACTTGGTGCCTTTCACCAGGGTGAAGACAGCGGTCTCCACCTCACCCAAATCTCCCCCTCCTGACACCAGCATGTCTCAAGGTCAGCAGGCAGAGCAGGGCGCATAGCGACGCCAGTGACACCAGCCAGGGCCCTCCGGCTACAGGCCCTTGAGAGGTCATCTGCCATGAGACACACCTAAATGTGGAAGAGCAAGGGGGTGGGGGAAGGAGCACACTATTTCTAGTTCGGGACAATGGAAGGTTCAAATGTTCACCATTAAATATCTAACACCTGATACATGTGCAGACTCTCTCGCCTTATTCTCCACAGCGGGCCTGACTGCACGTCCACTCCCTGTTGCACTCTGGTCCTAGATCAGGAACCCCTGATGCAGACTCCATTCAGGTGATGGGTGTGAGCGTGCTGTCAGCAGTATGGCAGGCACCAGACTTTGGCAGAGGCATAAACTGAGGAGCATCAGTAACCTCACAACGGGTTATCATCACTTTTCTGCCTTGTATATTGCTGACAATGGCGATACAAGACCATCACCCTGGGTGATGTTACACAGATTCTGGGAGGATGGAACAGGGTAGTCGGGGAGTGGGGGGGGGGGGGGGGGGGGTTGAGGGTGGGGAGGAAGGAGGGAAATGGATAGGAATAAGGGGATTGGGAGTTGTCAATGGGGGGGGGGAGTTGGGGAGGGGGGCTCTTGGAGGAAGGAGGGGGACGGATGGGGTGGTCAATGGGGGAGGGGGTGAATACAGGGATTTGGGGAGGGGGAGCTGTTGGGAGTGTCGGGAAATGGGGGGGGTGGAAGGAGGAATATGGGTGGGGAGGAGGAGAATGGGTTGGGGTAGTCAATGGTGGGGAGTTGTGGGGGTGAAAGGTAGCAGGATTACGGAAAAAGCCTTGTCTTGTACTATGAGAAGTGGGTGAGGATTAGGGCCTCCCTTGCCCTCTGGGCATGCCGGACCCTTGCTGCCACCTGACCTCCATCGTCCGGATGTTCTTGCCGATCCTCCCCGGGCTCGTCCTCCCGCCTCTCCTGATCTGGCCCCTCCCCAGAAAAGCCCGCTTGTCCTTCCTCCTCACTTCTAGCACTTCGCCCCACTGCTGTGCCAGGTTGTGCAGGGCACAGCAGACCACTGCGAGGGCAGCTGCTATGGGGCCAACAACACCATCCATCTGTAAGGATTTGGAGAAGGAGAGAGACCAACAATCAGTTAGGGCTAACACCCGGGGACCCTCCTAACCCCTGATCCTCCCCCACCCTTGCATGTCCTGCTTTCTCTTAGAGTGCCATCCTCTGAGCCAGTTGTGCTGGAGAGCCCCACTCTGCACACTCAGCCCAGACCCCTGCCGGGAACATTGGCGAGACCATGCTCCGTTGCCCTCCCCTGATCCACATACTCATCCTCTGGTCACAGGAATATCCCAATTGTTGAAGCCCAGCTCTACTGTCTGATTGTTGGCTGCTGCCTCTGTGATGTTGGCACCTCTAGGGTTCAGGCAAAATGTCCAGGCCTCACAGTTTGATTGGATTGATAGGCAATAACACTCACCTGAGACATGACATGTGTACCCACAAGAATGCACTTGCGAATATTTTGTTTATCAAACAGTCAGCAGTAACAAAGATTTGAAAATCAACTATCTAACATTGCACATCACACTAATCATTACATAACAAGGAAACATCAACTTTCCATATTGGTATCAATACAAAGCTATATCAGCTCATTTTCACATAAAATAACCCAAACACACAGGGCTGGATTCTCCGTCGGCGGGATCATCCGCTTCGCCAGCAGCACACTCACAGCCACGGATTTCCCGACGGCATGGGGGTGCCCTCAATGGGAAACCCCAATGCCGGCTGCCGGGGCAGAAGATCCTGCTGCTGGCGGGGGTGCGCCATACCAGAAAACGGAGAATCCTGCCCACGGTATCACCCTTCGCAGGGATAAGCCTGAGCCTCATCACGTCCAGAACTTTGTCGTAGAAATGATCTGTCCATCAATATGTTACTTGTTCCACCTATCGGTGCCATTCTCTGTCCAGGAGCCGCAGCTGTGCAGGCCCTCCCACACAGCCCAATCTCACCGGAAGCAAATCCTGGCACCCCCATATTTCATTGATGTTGAAGGTGCAATTGAACATCCTTGACTTGCGTGGTTAACCCATGGTGACGTACCAGTTACATGCAGCACTCCCCACAAAAGCAACAGCAATCGGCGATAGCATTTATTCAACGGCACCATCAGGTGGCCCGTTTGGATCAATGTCGAGCACCAGGTCCCACAGTTCACATATCTAACAATGCCAATTTCTTGTTAGCAGTAGCCTTCAGCTGTGTAGTTAGAGGCTGCTCACAGTCAAAGGGATTTAGAGACCTTCAGCATATAACCAAGAACACTGCTCTGTCCTGGAAGTTTTTGATAGGTCAAACAGGCAGCACCTGTATTTGCCCCAGTTATGGGTACACACAATATTGGGGGATGGCTTGTAGGCCCCGGAGAGGTTAGGCCCCTCGCCCCACCAACCCCCCACTCCCAAGCACTGGGGCAGCAGCTCCCATGCCCTTGGGCTGCATGCTAGGGAATGGAAATGGCTACTTACCTCCTCGGCTCCCGTCAGCGCCATTGCGCCAGCTTCCCTTTTTTAAAAAGAAGTGGTAAATGGCACCTGCATCATCACTTGCTGGGGAGCCAGTTAGTTCCTGGGATGCCATTAGATTGAACTTCCATCTCTCTAATGAGATGGAGATTGGTCTGAATTGGTGTCGGTTGGTGTCTTGTCACGTCTGGGCGGGATCTGGAACTCGCCACCGGGAGTGGGTCGGTGACATTGGCCTGCGCGGTTCCCAATTTTGTCCTCTCCCACTATTTAACCAGCGGGCTAGGCTCGGCACTGGCCGTAACATGGTTATTTAATCGCACTTGGACAGCACGGTGGCACAGTGGCCGCCTCACAGTGCCAGGGACCTGGGTTCACTTCCAGTCTTGGGTGATGGTCTATGTGGAGTTTGCACTTTCTCCCTGTGTCTGCATGAGTTCTTCCAGGTGCTCCGCTTTCCCCCCACAAGTTCAAAGATGTGCAGGTTTGGTGGATTGGCCCTGCTAAATTACCCCTTCGTGTTCAAAGATGTGCAGGTTATGTGGGGTTATGGGGATAGGACAGGGTAGTGGGCCGAGGTAGGATGCTCTTTCAGAGGGTCGGTTCAGGTTCAATGGGCTGAATGGTCTCCTTCTGCACTGCAGGAATTAATTGGGAGGTATCCCAAAAGGAACCCTTGGAAGGTTCAGTCTGAATAAATCTAAAACCGTGTGTGTCAAGATTGGTTTCTGGTCTCCTACTTCACCAGCTGGCTGTTAGAAGTTTAACATTGCCTGGCACTTATGTGGCTTGAATATTACTTGCCACTTTCAGCCCAAGCTTGAATGTTGTCCATGAACGTGGACTGCTCCAGTTTCTAAGGAGTTGTGAATGGCACTGAACATTGTTCGGTCATCAGCGAACATCCCCGCCTGACCTTATGATGGGGGAAACGTCATTGATGAAGCAGCTGAAGACGTTTGGGCCTAATAATTCCTGAGCTTGAGGAACACCTACTGTGAAATCCTGGGGTTGAGACACAGAACCATCTTCCTATGTGCTAGGCAGCGCCGGCCCTAGGGTTGCTGGCGCCCCGGGCAAGCTGAACTTCAGCGCCCTTGGGGGGTGGGGGGGGGGGGGGGGGGGGGGGCAGGGGGGGCCCAGGCAGGGGGGGGGGGGGCGGACGGAGGGGGTACGGAGGGGGGCGGACGGAGGGGAGGACAATGGGGGGGCGGCCGGAGGGGGGGCGCCCTGCGGGAGGGCGGCCACCGCGCATGCGCTGGTTGGCACCGGCCCAACTGCGCATGCGCGGGACCCGAGTCTGGCGCCCCCTAGCACATGGCGCCCCGGGCGACTGCCCGAGTTGCCGGTACCTTGGGCCGGCCCTGGTGCTAGGTATGACTTAAACCAGTGGTGAGTTTTCTCTGATTCCCATTGACCTAAATTTTGTTCAGGCTTTTTGATGCCACGCTGGGTCAAATGCTGCCTTGGTGTCAAGGGCAGTCACTTTCACCTCGCCTCTGGAATTCAGCTCCTTTATCCATGTTTGGCTTAAGGCTAGAATGAGGTCAGGAGCTGAGTGGCCTTGATGGAACCAAACTGAACATCTGTAAGCTGGTTACTTGTGAGTAAGTGCTGCTTCATAGCGCTGCCAATGGCACCTTCCATCACTTTGCTGATGATTGAGTGTAGATTAATGGGGTGGTGAAATGCTGGTTGAATTTGGTTGGGGCTTTTGCTTTTTTGTTAACAGGACATAACTGGGCAATTTTCCATATTTTTGAGCAGTTGCCAGTGAAGTATCTGTTCTGGAATAGCTTGGTTCAAGGCATAGCTACTTCTGGAGGGCAAGTCTTCATTACTACTGCCAAGTTGTTGTGGGACCCATAGCTTTTGCTGTATCAAGTGGCTTCAACAGTTTTTTGATAACACATGGAGGGAATCAAATTGGTGATGCTGGGAACCTAAGGACGAGGCTGAGATGGTGCAAGTGCTTCAGCTTTAACTTTTGCGTCAATGTGCTGGGCTCCCCCAAATTGAAGAATGGGATGTTTGTGAGGTATTTTCATCCAGTTAGTTGGTTAATTGTCCACCATTATCCATGACTGGATGTGCGAGGACTGCAGAGCTTCGATCTTATCTATTGGTTGTGAGATTACTTTTTTTTCTGTCTATTGCATGCTGCTTCTTCTGTTTAGCTTGCATGGAATCATGTGTTGTTGCTTCGCCAGATTAGGGGCCTATTTTAAGTATGGCTGATGCTGCTCTGGACATGCACTCCTGCATTGTTCATTGAACCAGGGTCGATCTGTTTATATGGTAACAGTAGAGTGAGGTACATGCCGTACCATGAGGTAAAGTATTGTGGTTAGATATAATTCTGCTGATGGCCCACTGCGCCTCATTGGTGCACTGTTTTGAGCTGCTGGATCTTTTCTGACTCCACCACACAACATGATGGAGCAGACTGGATGCAGTTCCATAAGGGAGTGGTCACTCGATCAATACTGTCACGGTGAGGTCAGTTTTCACTCTGGTTGATTCTCTGAGTATCTGCCACAGGCCCCTCAGAACTTTTCCAGATCAGTTAGCAGTAGTGCTACTGAGCCACTCTTGGTGTTGGATGTTGAAATATGAATATCGGGCCTAAATCAGTTTTACTTTGAGTATTTCTGCTTAACATACTTTGAATAAAAAACAAGGCAGTTGTAAACCGGTTGGAAATTTGTTACAGTGCTTGGAGGATGGAAAGAAAGAAAACTACCTGTTTTCTGATTTCCATTGTGATTGTGCATAAATTATTCAGATACAATTCCATTCACAACTCCTGATTTGTGTGTGATAAACTAGTATTTGTTTAAAAGGGACACAACAGGGGAACAAACATCAAATTACAAAAGGAGTTTATTTGACATCAGCGGATCTGACAATCTCAGATCTCTTGCTATCCAAGGCAACAATTTGGCTTCTTGCCACCTTAGGAAAATGTGCCAGGGTGAATAAATGAGAGATAAGCACTACAAATGACTAGTTGCCATCCAGCATTGCACAACAGACCCTGTAATTTTTACTTCCTAGCACGGCTTATGCAGTCAGGTACTCCTCTCACCAGCACTTCAATTTAAATCAATGTTATGTTTTGAAATGTTGTTCTGCCTCTCTCCATCCTTCTAATGCTGAATGAACTTTCTGGTCGGTCATTGTAACAGCAGCTATTACAGTTGTTCAGTGCAGTGTGGAACATTAAAGTCTCTGAATGAAAGTGTCAATGAGTGGAGCTGAGCACTTGCCAACTTGCCAGCTGGTTACTATACGATCTGCTGTTATATATACAAAACATGCAAATTTTTGCCGCGTTTCATTGTCATGAGACTGTTTAAATATGCAAACACATGTTGTAGGACCCCAATTTAAATTTTTATGGGGGAATGGGTGGAGAAGATGAGACACACTGTCCCCATTTCCTCTGGGCTAGGTGTTGATAACGCCTTATCTGTGATCCATAAAAGGAACCCCTGAAGCTCGTTGTTAAAAATTTAGACACATAAATTTAGATATTTGAGGTCAGGAGGAGAGCGCAAGCCCTATTGCTGGCCAACTCCATGCAGAACCTGGTTCATTTTATGAGTTCCAAAACCACCAAACTACAGTGGGGTACTCTTTCTAGATACCTGTAGCTCAGAAACATTTAAGTAAGCCTCAGCCCTGAAATTAATTTTGGCATCCCAACTCCAGCCTGGATGGACTGTAGATAATGGATATTTTTGGAGCCGAATTGAAAATCTCCCCTTAATATTGAGTGCTACAGTTAGCTGGCTGACTGTGGTTTTTCAACATAGTTTCCATTGTTTCCCATTCGACATGTCACAGATATCAACAATGTCATTGGAGAGACTTATCAAGTGCAGACTTGTTGTATTATCTCCTTCTCGGTTAACATAAATGAAGCTGGAGAGCAGGCATAGGGGTTGAACACAGAACTTTAATGGAGACTTGTTGCTTCAGTTTACATGTGTTGACCAACTGTACAAGATAATGAAATCATGTGGTATTGTATCACTTCCTGTGATGACATGCATATTAGTGTAAACATATACCGAGAAGTGATTACTGTCATGGGAGTGCCCCTTTAAGAAATAGTTTTGTCTTATCATATGGCTTCAGTGATGTCATTGTGTGGTGGCTGTGGCTCTGAGTTTTACTTTCGCTTTTGAGTTTGACCTGGTTTTGTATTGCACAGGTTGGAAAGAAGTGTCTCTCTATCTTCAGTTTAAAAGCTGTTTCCAGATTACTTGATGACTTAAAAGTTATAACTGTTTTCTGGAAGGAATTCAAACCTGCTGTTTTGGAAAGGAAACAGATGTATTCATACCAAGCCTTAAAGGTAGTAAGAGTGCGTTGGGCCACACCTTTGAAAAGGGGTTTCTGGTTTATTGGATCTTGTTATTAAATTGGAACCGTTAAAGGGGTAAAGTTATTAAGGGTGATAAATAGATTGCTGTAGTTGTATGGGGTATTTATGTTTGTAGTTGATAAAAATGCTTATAAAAATGTTAACTAAATTCAAAAATAAAGCTTGTTTTTGATTAAAAGTGCTTAAGGCCTCTGTTGAATAACAGCTGAAAGGCAGGCCCTTGTGCTCATCGTAACCAAAATCAATAAATAGTTGTAGTCAGGTGAACTCCATGATATACTTTTCGAGTTTTCTAAACCGTGGCCCATAAGATTATATTTAACATACTCACAAATACACCATTGCAAATGCCCTCTTTGCCGTAAATAACAACCTCACTTGTATAATATTTATGTATGTATAAGCTACCCTCATGGAATAAAATAAATTTGACAGCTACAACCTTATTTACGTAAAACATTCAGCTATGGCAAGGACATTCTTCAAGGTGCCACCTATATTTGGAACTGTACTGATCATCAGCTGACTTAACCAGACCTTATGAGAACAACATTGTGCATTTGTGATGCCAAGGCACACAAGGCTATGGGCCAAGTGCTGGAAAATGGGATTAGATTACTTGGGTGGTTGTTTTTGACTGGCCCAAATGTGATGGGCTGATGGCCTTTTCTGTGCTGTAGACCTTTATAACTCTGTGACATGCACCAAGGCTTTTCTGCGATACATCAACTCCTAATGTTGTTTTCTTCTGAGAGTCGGTGGAATTCTCAAAACTGGGCCTAAGTCCAGTGGTGGTAGTGGGAATGGGGAATGATTCCCACTGCGGAGGCCAACAGGGAAACCACACCATATCTCCCGAGCCCGACTTCATTAATTATGCATCCAAGGGTTTGGCGCCATATTCCGTGACCGGACGGGCTTGATTACCATCGTATATGGCACCCAACATCATTGACCCATCATTGAAGAAGGACAATGGACCACCTGAGAAAGATGATTTATTTCCAGGAGCAGTCTGAGACTGGAAGATGGGTCTACTGGATAACACTGAATTTGGAAAATGCATCTTAAAGTTGGTCCCCCTACCCATTGCTATGGTGTTCCAGGGTTTAGGGCCACCAGCAGTCTCCATCCCAAATTCCAGAGGCAACGGCAGGCATTCTTCATGTAGGTTGCGACTTCTGCACACCATGCTGTTCTAGACGTGTTCTGGATCGGTGTGTTTTCCTGCCTGCGACACAGGGAATTAGGCGTGGGTGGAAGATTCCAGTTGAGACTTCAACTGCACCCCATTAGGAGGATGCAAATTGGTTTCATGCCAGCCTGGTGAAGATGTAAAATAACTGCTCAACTGTAGTGTCTTCACCTCCTTTCCCCTCATCCATTTTTGTCATTGATTGGTCTGTGCTCTTGGTGATGCCTGGAGGTGTCTCACCTCCCTTCACCTCCAATCGTTATATTTTTGTGGTTTGAGCATTGTGCACATTCTTCCCGCATCCTGCTGCTGGAATGTCTGCAAAGTTTGACCAAGTGTCTTACAGTTTGCCCACTGGCTTTGTACATGTCTACGTATGTGAGGAGTCTCTGCAGTTTCTGGGAGGATCCACAGCACATCTTGCTTTGTTGGGGTTCTTTTGGATATTGTACCAACAGAGTTTCTGGACCCAAAGGCTTGCAAACACTGTTTCCCAGCCACAATGGCCTTGTATTTGTGACCACCCTATAATATTCTCTCCATGATGTATCACTTTGGCCTTTCTGGAAAGTTTTCCTGGAACATATCAATAGGAGTGTGTAATGATATGCATAAGCAATTGTGTGTATAATAATGTACACAACCTCCGACCAGCAGGTGGCAGTGTAAACCTACCACATGATTCTGTGCATGGGGGAGTTGGGAGGAAGTCGTGTTGGTGGAGAGCCGTATTTTGCAGTAGCTCTGGAATGGTTAGTTAGTGTTAAAAGTATATTTATTCCAGTTATCTTTACCACGCACTTGTTTCATAATTTATTTTAACTAGTCAAGAACTCGATGCTCTGTAGTGCATCATTCATAACGGCCAGTCTATGGAACATGACAGAGTGGAGGTGATGGCTATCTCCGTAATTTGTTCCAAGAATTCAGCATCAGAGAAGTTGCTTTCTTTCTGCATCGATTTACAAAGTTGTCCAGGCATTCATCTGTTTTCTACCTCTGCTGCATGAGTTGCATGCATGAGTTGCAGGCAGTGTGCCCTGAAATTGACTTTAATTCTTCGCTGATTATTCTTAAATCTCAGTTGCCCATAGCTGTGATGGATCTTTCTGGTCAGTGTCAGATAAACCAGAGGAATCGGTTTTGCGCAGACCTTCGTTTACTTTTTACAGCTTGCATTTTGCAATCCATAACCTCGTGGTGAAGGAAGCATAGTTCAACCCTCTGCCTAAACAGTTTGCATTCACCTGGAACAAGATACTTTCCAGTACGTCTCTGGAAATCTGGCTACCGTTGAAGTGCCTTCAACACTTTACTGCCCTCGTGGAGCAAACCTTGTTTTAAAGTCACAGTAAGTTGTGATGTCTGTGGGGCTGAGCAGGAAGCACAGCCCGAGCTGTGTTTTACAGAATCCCTGCAGTGCAGAAGGAGGACATTCTACCATTGCGTCTTCACCGACCCTCCAAAGGAGCGCTCTGCCTAGGCCCACTGCCCCTTCTATCCCTGTAACCCCACCTATTGATTATGGCCAACCCACTTAAGCTGCACATCTTCGGATGTGCTTGGGCTTCGAGCTTGCAAGAGGAAGGGGCTCTAGTTAGTGTTGGCTAATGGCACGCAAATGCAGCAACAGTGAGCAGGGATCTGTACCAAAACATAATGTTGCACTGATCTCCATGGCTGAAACTGCCATTGATATTTGTCTTGCTGACTCTGGACAGAACCTGGAGTGTGCCAAAATAAACTTCACACTGTTGCTCTCCTCATTGTGAGAGCTGTGACCTCGTCACAGAGCTTCAAGTAGAGCTTTAGACGTTAATTGTCATTTTCAGTTACTGATCACTTGTCAATTCACTGCCGTCACACACCATTTCTTTCTAGATTAATACAAACAAAGCTGAAGGCCAGGCATTGAGGATGAAAACAGCAGCTGGGATTTTCCACCCACACAGCAGTGGGTTCTCCTGCGGCTGACGAGCCATTCAACAGTCAATTGACTTTGGTGGGACCAGAAGATAGGGCTGGAAAATTCCAGCACGAGCATTAATGGAGATTTGCTGTTGCTTTAGCTTTCATGATCAAGAGGACAATCACGTGATAATAAATAACTTCCTTTGATTGCATACATATTAACATAAACATATTTATAAACATGAGCACATATGAATTCAGAGCAGGAATATGCCACTCGGCCCCTCCAGCCTGCTCCACCATGCAATAATATCATGGCGCATCCGATGGTAACCTCTAAAAGAGAGATTGTAGAGCTCAGAGATGCAGAAGGATCTGAGTGCCTCGTTCATGAATTGCAAAAGATTAGAATGCAGGTACAGCATACACATTTTCCCACCTACGCCCAATAACTTTCACCCCCTTGCTTATCAAGAATGTTAACTACCTCTGTCTTAAAAATATTCCAAGACCTGCTTGCACTGCATTTTGAAGAATGATACTGTACACAGCACTCCAGATGTGGTCTCGTCAGTGCCCTTTATAAACAGGAAAGGATATCCCGAGGCGTGGTACATTGAAGAGACCATGCAGACGCTGCGACAATGGATGAACGGACATTGCGCGACAATCACCAGGCAGGAATGTTCTCTTCCAGTCGGGAACACTTCAGCAGCCAAGGGCATTCAGCCTCTGATCTTCGGGTAAGTGTTCTCCAAGGCGGTCTTCAGGATGCACGACAACGCAGAATCGCTGAGCAAAAACTTGTAGCCAAGTTCCGCACGCAAGTTGGACACGACAAGGCTGGTAAATCCCGCCCAAAAGTTATTTCTTCTGTTAGATGTTGTAATTCACTAAGCTGCATACATAGAACATACAGTGCAGAAGGAGGCCATTCTGCCCATTGAGTCTTCCCTGACCCACTTTAAGCCCTCACTTCCACCCTATCCCTGTAACCCAATAACCCCTCCTAACCTTTTTGGATACTAAGGGCAAGTTAGCATGGCCAATCCACCTAACCTGCCTGTCTTTGGACTGTGGGAGGAAACCGGAGCACCCGGAGGAAACCCATGCAGACATGGGGAGAACATGCAAACTCTGTACAGACAGTGACCCAGCGGGGAATCGAACCTGGGACCCTGGCGCTGTGAAGCCAGTGCTAACCACTGTGCTACCATGCTGCCCTATACTGTGCTGACATTTCAATGCATATATTTTATTTAAAAATATATCTGAAACAAAATATTAAACTCTAAAATATTCTCGTGAAAATAAAGAACATTCTAATTATTAAAAGAACAGAAAATGCTGGAAAAACCCAAGATCTGGCAGCATTTTCTTTTTTTCTAATGATAATGTCTATACTTTTGTGCATTTCAAAGTAAGGACATGTCGACCAATCGATGAATGGATCAACATGGAGGCAAAGCCATTGCATCCATTTGATACCACCAATATTTTAATCTGAAATTGTGAGAGCTGCAATGTGTCACAAGTGCAATGCATGTGCAATGCAATGCACCTCTGTCCACCTAATGGCTCCAATTCTAACTCCAGAGGTCCTGAGTCAGTTAAATTTAATATTGCAGCACACATGAAAGGCATGAGTTTCACCAACAATTTTATTATGCCAGCAAGTCCAAATGTGCATGGGAGAGGGGCAAAGGAACGAGTTGGAAGGTTGCTGCTCCAGTAGTGATCTGAAAGGTGCATTGTACTCAACTTGAAAGCTTTATTTTGGACCCCACAAAAGGTAGTCATGACTAAGTTACAATAAATCACCACTTTTAATGCAGAACCAATATCCTGCAAGCTAAAGACTCAAATCTACCAGGAACCAAGGAAAAGAGTCTCAAACTGTTGTATGTATGAATGAAAAATAAAAGCTTTAAGATATCCCAGAGGACTATAGACACCCCACAAAGGGGAGAGCTGACTGGTGGTGATTTAACCTGAGGATCACTGCACCTCAGGCAAGGGGCAAGGTGGAGAAGATGGGGCTCTCATGGATAACCTCAGCCGGTACGGGAATTGAACCCGCACTGTTGGCATATCTCTCCTTCCAAACCAGCCGTCCAGCCAACTGAACTAACGGATCCCCATATACCCATCAACAAGCTATATAGTATCTTCCTCTTTTCTTTGAGACTCCAGGGGCATTTGACCACAAAAGATGAATGAATCAAAGCAGCTCCCTACATACTGAACAGCAACAAGCAGAAACCTCTGTTTATTGTCAAAAGGCACGAGTCAGTTGACTCACGTCACATTTAGCAGTTTGCCGGGTTATTTTGGCTTTGCCCGGCCACAGCCACACTTCGAGGGATTCCCTGCTGGAAAGGCTCCTCACAGATCGGGGTGCCATTTTTGAAGGCTACCCTTATCTCTTTCCCCCTCTCCCCAACTTATGGGAACCCTCCCCTCCATCTAGCAAAGCCCCCCCCCCCTCCCCACCCCCCCAGGTCTGACTCCCGCAGTGCCAGCCTGGCATCTCTGCACCGCCAGCCTGACAGTGAGTCAGGCTGGCAGTGCTTGGGTGCCATGGGAGCTGGCAACCTGCCCTTTCCCAACCACCTGGGGGTCTCCAATTGCATGGCAGATCACCGCCCCCCCCCCCCCCCCCCCCCCCCCCCCCCCCGGATGCCATTACGATTGGTCCACACGATTCACCCGTTGCACCTGGATGAGCAGCAGCATCAGGAGAGTGGAGAGTTGTTACCCACAATAAACACCTTTTATGCACAACTAGTATGATGCCTCTGTCACGTTCTTCTGCAATGACGCCCGACCTCCAAAGGCTTGGCCCATTTCTCCAGGCATCTCCCCCTTCCCATTGCACTCACTCACCCTCTGGCCGAGGGTTCTGTGTCCCATCCCCTGGGTGTTCGGATGTTGGCTGCTGCGTGTGTGGTGTTGCCTCTCGCAGTGTTCAGGCATCAAGGTGTGATTGGGATGCTAGGCAATGAGTTGCACATGCTGCATGGCCCACCCAACCCCGGAATCCATTTGGGTTGCTTGAAGTGCTCACGTAACCATGATTGCCAATTCCCTATTAGCAATAGTCTTCAGCCGCAAGCCCAGGGCTCTTAAGTTGGTGGGGGTTATGGGTGGTCGGTGGGGCAGTCTGGAAAAGACAAGGGTTCAGGGTTTCCCCCAGAACGGATACACATAATCCAGGGGTTTGCATGCTGGTGCTGCACACAGTTGCCTCCTGGTTGCTCCCCCACACTCCTGTCGTGGCCCAGCACAACAGGCTCTTTGGTTCTAAGCAAAGATGGCTACTCACTTCCTCGGCTTCCCACAGAGGCTCTTCCGCCAGGTTCATGGAAGCACAGTGTTTAGCACTTGTGGCTTCACAGCGCCAGGGACCCGGGTTTGATCCCAGGCTTGGGTCACTGTCTGTGCAGAGTCTGCACGTTATCCCCGTCTCTGCGTGGGTTTCCTCCGGGTGCTCTGGCTTCCTCCCACAAGTCCTGAAAGATGTGTTTGTTAGGTCAATTGGATAGTCTGAATTCTCCCTCTGTGTACCACAGATGCTGGAGTGTGGCGACTAGGGGATTTTCACAGTAACTTCATTGCAGTGTTAATGTAAGCCTACTTGTGACACTAATAAAGATTACTATTACTAATCAGCACCAGCGTGACCACTTGTGGGGAGGCCGCTGAATGAGGGGAGGCCGTTGGATAAGGGGTGGCTCTCGTTAATTGTCTGGAAATGGGGCTTAAGTGGTGATAATTGGTTTCTTGGCATGCTATAGCGAGATCCCAATTTCGCACAAGGGAGCGGGCCGGTTGCATCGCAATCTGTTTCACTATTCATCGGCTTTGTTTCACATTGCGGACAGCAGTCTGGATCGCAAATGTAACCTGGCTTTAGTTGCCTGCTAGAATGTACCTCTAGTTAAGTAATATACAGTAGTGACTTCTTGGAGCTTCAATAAGAATTTTCAATTCTAAAAAGGCTTTGAGAAATGCATTGGAAAAGTCATTTTGGGACAAATATGGTTCTGCGACAGTGTGAACCATGCCGACATGGCAGGATTTGCTGATCAGGCTATTTCCACAAATCAGTCCATTTAAAAACTCCCAAGGGATGAGGTAAGATTGTCTTTAAGCAGAGTCTATAAATGCAAAGCTTAGAAAAAAAGGCCAGTGTACACAATGGACTCTTTTCAGCTGGTTGATCATCTTAATGATTGGATGTAAATGGGAAAGGAAAATAAGAGGCATTTTCACGACATTGTGATGTCACTTCCTGAAGAGAAACTGTCAAGGCCAAACACCATATTAAATATCTATAAAATAAGCTAGTCACAGTCATTGAATCCTATTACAACTACACTGACCAGTTAAAGGCATCATGTAATACTTAATTTTGACCGCTCTGACTAGGACAGATCTGTGATAAAGCAATCAGTGTTTCTCCAAAAGGTGGCGAGGGGGAAATAATAATAACGTTGACTTTATCATTTAGAAAACAAATGGGAAAGTTCTAATCGGAACTGTAATTTCAAAACGTGACAATAAAAGAGATAGCAATAACTAGGAACCAGCCCATTTTGCAGAAGGCAAACATTGAAAGAGCTGTTTGCTACTGGGCACACAGACAGGGTTATTCAGTGTGAGGCTGCACACTGAATCCTAATAGCAGGTTCAGAGATACAGATCAATGTGTCTCTAAAGAGTGTTTCTCTCAATCTTGGTATATTCATTAGTTCCCACCCAGTGCTTGTTTGTGGCTAGTTAACTCTTTAATGTAGGAACAATTGTCAGTGGAAAAGCCACTGGGACATCTCATCTTCCCTGTTGCTCTTCTTGAAATGTCAATTTCTGCAAGTGTTCAAGCAGGTTCAATTAATGGCTAAACAAAAGTACCAATGAGGTTAGCAAGACTTACCTAATTGGAGAGTGGTTAAATGGTCATGTGCTATAAAGCTCAACACTTGACTTGTGAAAGTGTGAAATATATTAGAAGTGTTATCTGAGAATAGCAACCTGTCTTGGTTGAAATAATATTGCAAAATCAGTTGATTACATTATTACTGAATTGGTTTGTTTTATTGCAATGTTTTTATGTGGTTTAATGTGATGAGTTTTAACTTCCTTAACTCTGGCACTTCTTTTTTCTTTTAAGTGTGTTTTTCCACTTTCCCTCTAGTTTTCCCTCTCTCTCTGCTTGGTCTGAATTGGTAAACATAGGGCTGGATTCTCCGGGCCCCCAGCCGTGTGTTGCTCAGCAGTTCACTGCTCACTGGTAGTGGGATTCTCTGTTCCCGTCAACGTCAATGGGGATTCCCATTGAAGCTGTTGGGGAAACCCGTGGGCGAAGAGGGACCAGAGAATCCCGCTGCCAATTACTGTTCTTTGAAGAAGTAGCATGTACTATGGATAAAGGGAAACCAGTGGATGTACTATACTTCGATTTCCAGAAGCAATTTGATAAAGTTGCGCATCAAAAGTTACCGCAAAAAATAAAAGCTTATTTTCAGGTTGGCAAGATGTGACGATGATGTGCCACAGGGATCACGGTTGTCCTTAATTTATTCCAATTTATAGAAATGACTTGGATAAAGGGACCAAATGTTTGGTTGCTTAATTTGCTATTGACATAAAGTTAGGTACGGAAGCAAGTTGCGAAGAGGATATAAGGAGGCTACAAAGGAATACATATAAGAAGTGAGAGGGTAAAGATCTAGCAAATGGGAGTATGTGAGACAACATGAAATTATCCATTTTGGCAGGAAGAATAAAAACGAAACATATTATCTGAATGAAAGATTGTACAGCTCGGATGCAGAGGGATCTGAGTACCTAGTGCATGAATTACAAAACGGTCTTTAGGTTGGACTAGGTTGGACTTTAACCTGGTGTTGTAAGACTTCTTACTGTGCTCACCCCAGTCCAACGCCGGCATCTCCACATCATGAATTACAAAAGATTAGTATACAGGTATAGCAAGTAATTATGAAATCATTTATTGTGAGGTGAATTGAATATGAAAGTAGGGAGCATATGCCTCAGTTATAAATAACTATGCACCGGTTTCTGCCAGCGCCCGGGAACTAATGACCTCCTCAGCAAGACCTCCACCAGGCACCGTTTAGTACTGTCCACACAAATGTGGACCAGCTGTAACAGCACCTGGTGGGTCTCCCAGGCCAGTGAAGACTCCTGGGTGTTCGGAGACAGAGTAGGGTGACCCCCTGGCTCTCTATCTCTCAGGCACTGCCAGCCTAGCAGGTGACACTGCCTGGGTGCCACTGTCAGCATGTCAGAGAAACTGCTACGGTGGCAGTGCTGGGGTGCCTAGATACAAGGGTGGCACTGCTAATGGTCAGGTCTGAGGGGGGAGGGGGGGGGGGGCCATGCCCATGAAAGTGTGGATGAGGAATATTGTGAAGGGTGGGACAGTTAAGAGCATGTATGAAGGTCCCTCAGAAAGGTTGGGGTAGGGTTGTGTGGGGGTACTGAAACCCCATAGTGGGGTTTCCTCACTTGGGTTGGGGTGGGGAAATGCCCATGTGTGCAGGGAGAGACATTGCCATGGGTGAGGGGGACTCTCAAGTTCATTTAGAGATCAGGGCACCCTTTCAAAATGGCGGCGCGAACTCTGACGAGCCGACCTGGCCAGCTGCTCCCCAGCGATGAAAACATTTCGAAGTGTGGGCTTGACTGGGGAAAAACTTGCAAAGGCCCAAATTGAATACCGGTATGGATCTCAAACAAAAATCAGCGAGAAACACCCCACCTAACTTTCCCAATTGACAATTAGAAAGTTTTTTTGCTTGAATTCCGCCCTTTTATGTCAATGATATGACTGATAATCTTGGGAGGGGGTCCGGACACCAGTGTGGGGGTTCAAAGATCCGGAGCCATTTTAAAATGTTGGCCCGATTCCTTCCTGTGCTGGTGAGCGGAGCTGTTTGTGCAGGAAGTGAGCCTAAGGGCGGCCTTGGGGGAGTGTTCCTCCCTGATGCCCAGAAATGAAGCAGCGTGCCATTCAACATCGGATTCGTTCTCGGCACTGCATGTGCCGAGGAAACACCTGACTTAACGCGCCTGACATTGGATTCTGTTTCATTTCATTGAAATCACGTCCCATTTTTACAGTAGCTATTTGACTTGGTGAGTAGTTTTGATGTGAATTACGTGGAGGAAATGCATCTTTTCAACAAAGCGACATTTTGTGCAATTCTAATGTGGCAATTCTGGATGTGCTATTTGTAACGCATTGGCTCTTAACACAGCCATGGACGCAGTTGTTTTGATCTGGTTAATGACTTGTTAATAATTGTTAAAATTCCAAAATTTTGCCTGAACGTTTCAATTGATTCATTATGTACACCATCCAGGAAATTTTTCTTGCCTTCCCTTGAGCTTAGTTACTTCCTGAGAGCCTTTTCCTTTCACAGTGATACATTTCTCAATTGATCTGTCACTTCAGACAGCAGTTGTTACACCACTTACCCTGCTTTAACACCATTACTGTCACCCACCCCATTAGCAGTTTTCCTGGTGTTAATCCCTGGGAAATCGCAGAAGCAGAGAATAGTTGACTGTGTATAAATACTTCAGACGGATTGTAGTTCATATCCAATATTTTGCGGCTTAGAAATTGGTTGAAATGTGGGTCATAATGTGTAACCATAACCACAATAAACTTGCTTGCAACCAACAAAAGGAGAAAATTGGCAAATTACACACATAGGGAGATTCTCATAGGATTTGTGTCCAGATGCACTGGACACAGTAAATATCAAAAAATTGGTTTGACTTGCTTGTAAGTCGACAAAAAAATTGGGTGCGTCATTTCACAAATGTTCCCATCCAAGATATCATTATTTTCTGTGCCCAGTCAATCCAGAAAACCTGGGAACAGATCCAGGAACATTTTCTTTGTCGTTTTTTTTTTGCTGTCGCGTTTGAACAATGACCAGCTGCAGTATAACTTCAATATTTCACTTCTTTTTTCATTCATCCATGGGACGTGGGCATCGCTGACCAGGCAAACATTTATTGCCGAGTCCTAAATGTCCTTGAGAAAGTGGCGGTGAGCTGCAGTGCGTGTGGTCTGGTTGCTTCTTCTGGCATACGGTCTTCATTACTGCAGTTAGCCTTTGCTGCATCCATTGCCTTCAGCTGTTTTTTATTATCACATAGAATGAATCACATTGACTGAAGATTGGGATCTGTAGTGCTGAAATTCACAGCAGAGGCCTGGAGTGGATTGTCCACTCAGCACTTCTGGCTGAAGATGGTTGTAAATATTTCGATGCTGGGTGGAATTTTCCCAAAAATTGATTTTGGCCACGATCTTCTGGTTTCGTTGCACTCTCGCTCAAGCGAAACGAGGCCGGTGATTAGCAGGAGAGGCCAAACGTGGGAACCGAGCCAGGTGCCAAACAGTTAGAACATAGAACATAGAACAGTACAGCACAGAACAGGCCCTTCAGCCCTTGATGTTGTGCCGAGCCATGATCACCCTACTCAAACCCACGTATCCACCCTATACCCGTAACCCAACAACCCCCCCCTTAACCTTACTTTTATTAGGACACTACGGGCAATTTAGCATGGCCAATCCACCTAACCCGCACATCTTTGGACTGTGGGAGGAAACCGGAGCACCCGGAGGAAACCCACGCACACAGGGGGAGGACGTGCAGACTCCACACAGACAGTGACCCAGCCGGGAATCGAACCTGGGACCCTGGAGCTGTGAAGCATTTATGCTAACCACCATGCTACCCTGCTGCCCTTCGGGTTTGGGATGCAACCGGCCCGTTCCCCTCGGCGAAATCGGAATCTCGCCTTAGCATGGTGAGAAACGAATTATCACCACTTAAGCCCATTCCCATAAAATTAACAAGAGCCACTCCTTATCGAACAGCGTCCCGTCACTCAGCGGCGTCACCAGCAAGTGCTCACACTGGTGCTGATTAGCATCCATTTTAAAAACGTGAACCTGATGGAAGGGCTTCTGTGGAGAGCCCAGGAGGGGAGTAGCCATCTTTGCCTCAGGCAAAGACCCCGGGTCACTGGGCTTGCTGCCCCTGTGCTCGGTGAAGGATGGAGGACCCTCGGCCCGGGGTGCATGACCCTCCGCAGGGGTGAGCCTCCATGGGAGGCTGGGGGACAACCGCTTGCTGCACCACTATGCCAACCCGTGGATCATGTGTACCCATTCCAGGGGCAACCCTTGTTCCTGGCCGACTGTCTCCGGACCATCCATAACTCCCACCGACTGCCGTGGCCTCTGGCTGCGCATCTGAAGGCTTCAGGGAATTGGCAATCGTGGTTAAGTGAGCACTTCACACAAGCCAAGTGTCATCCCGTGGGTAGGCAGCCATGTAGCATGTGGGAGTCATTGCCTCGCCTCCCAATCAGACTGCAATGTCTGGACACTGTACTTGAACAATGCGGGAGGCAACACCATGGATACCACAGCCAGCATCCAAACCCCCAGGGAATAGGACACAGCTCCGGGGACATGTCCATGGTTGGAGTGTGGGTGAGTGCCAGGGGGAGGGGGGCAGTGCCCGGTCGGTTGATGTGAGCGGGTGTCCAGGGTACAGGGTCTGGGGCCTGCTGCGGTTTGGAGTATGCAGAGGGTCCCAGAGTAGGAGCCACTGCTGTTTGTCAGTATAACACCCTCTCCCAATGCCTGACAAATATTGAGCGCTATGGTAGGGATGTTGGACGCAGAGTTTGCCCTAGTGGTGCTAGCGCCACGTGATGCGGCCAGACGGCGGAGAAGGTGGCAGCAGCAGCATCTGCAGAGGCTCAAAGCAGCGGCCCATGTACCGGACCCCGCCCCACAACCTGAGGACCCGGCCGCCCATCAGGGAGAGACCCAGAGGGGGAGTCCCGTGAAGGCCCAAGGTGCACAGGCATCATATGTTGTTTGAACAGATGATGGACAGCGCGTGCCGTAAGGCTCAATCTCAAAAAGGAGATGGTGCAACACCTGTGCCATATCCTCATGGACTTGGCACCACATGGAGAAGGAGGACACCCGCTTCCGGTCGCCTTCAAGGTCACCCCGTCAAGTTCACCTGAAGCCCTGAATTTTTATGCCACAGGATCGTTCCAGGGCTCGATTGGGGACCCGTGTGTTAACTCATAGGCCACAGGTTCATTTGGCAGGCCATGAATGCCTTTTATTGCCCGGGCGGAAGACTACATCCACTTTGACATGAACCAGGCCCAACAGGATGCCGGGATGCCCCAGGTGCAGGGAGTCATAGATGCCACGCATCTTGCCTGGACCATCTGGGGGTGCCCTATGTTAACAGAAAGGGTTCCACTCCCTCAACATACAGCTTGTGTGTGACCACCAGATGCAGTTAATGCACGTGTGTGCCTGCTTCCCGGGAAGTGTGCACGACAGCTACATCCTGGAGCAGTCGGTCATCCCTGCCCTCTTCGAGGAGCACCCCAGGATGGGCGGTTGGCTCTTGGTGGGGGGGGATAAGGGATATCCGGTGAGGATCTGGCAGTACAGAGGCCGGAAACTGAAGTGGAGACCCAATATGACGAGGCCCATGCAGCCACCGGGCTGTCATTGAGCAGTGCATTGGACTCCTCAAGATGCGGTTCCGATGCCTCGACCGCCCGGAGGGTCGCCCTCTTTGGTGTGGTCTGCTGTGCCCTCCGTAACTTGGTACAGCAGTGGGGTGGCGAACTGTAGTTTGGTGACAAGGCACATGTGGCCACCTCGGAGGAGGGGGATGGGGTCGAAGAAGATGAGCGCTGGACCAGCAGGGATTGGAGGACAAAGCCGGGAGGCTGCTGGACAGGCTGCAGCGGTGAGGGTCTGGCAAGGCTGTAGGGCCAGGGAGGCCCTCCTCCTCGCCTAATTCACTTAGCACGTGGCCTGGTCCATCGTCGCATCCTTACCCACCCACCATCTCCCCTTTCCCACCGTCCCAGGGTATGTTTCACATCACTCCAGGGTGCAGATACTGTGTCGGCACCGTCAGCGGATCACTGTCGAGGGCAGAGGGTGATGATAACCCGCAGAGAGCTGGGCGCTGGTGCTCCTCAATCTGTGCCATAGTCTGACCCCTGCCTGTCTGCTGAGTGCTCACTCATACCCATCACCTGCACGCGGTGATGCATTGCGGAAGAAAGTGACAAAGGCTTCCTACTGGTTGTACACAAGGGTGTTTATTGTTCCATATAAGTTCCCCCCTCCCCCGGTGTCCTCAGTGATCATCGATGTGCTTTGCCCTCCTAGCTTTACCACTACATCTTGGTGTCTCCCCAGAATGCACATCTGAGCAGCTGGAGGCAGCCAGCTACTTAACTCGCCCCATGGCCTTCGATGTTCCTGGTGGATGTCCTCTGGGGGCTCTGGGCCCAGGGGGCTCTGGGCCCAGGGGGCCTCGGCTCACTTGTCGATGGTACATGCAAAGCCGTGCCAGCATGTCCCGTGTGCTGACCCTGAGATGCGGCCTCATCAGAGGGATGGAACCCGGGAGAGCTGGTGGCCACCATCATCGCCTATGGGACGGGTCCGGGTAGGCACTCATTGTCCCCTCCTCACTGCCCATAGGGCCCTGGGGTTCACCTTGGGACGGAGGGGCAGCAGGTTTGAGCCCCGGCTGCCCCTGCATCATCTGGCTGTGCCAGCCCTGGCAGTTTCCCAATGTCTGCACCATTGTGTTGATGCCCTGGGCAATCAGTGACTGGGCCATGCTCCGCAGCGCCTTGGCAACGCCAACCTGCAACTGGGACAGGCTCCGCAGCACCTCGGCAACACCAACCTGCAACTGGGCCATGCTCTGCAGTGCCTCGGCAACGTCAACCTGCAACTGGGCCATGCTCCGCAGCGCCTCGGCAACGCCAACCTGCAACTGGGACAGGCTCCGCAGCGCCTCGGCAACGCCAACCTGCAACTGGGCCATGCTCCGCAGCGCCTTGGCAACGCCAACCTGTAACTGGGACAGGCTCCGCAGCGCCTCGGCAACGCCAACCTGTAACTGGGACAGGCTCCGCAGCGCCTCGGCAACGCCAACCTGTAACTGGGACAGGCTCCGCAGCGCCTCGGCAACGCCAACCTGCAACTGGGCCATGCTCCACAGCGCCTCGGCAACGCCAACCTGCAACTGGGACAGGCTCTGCAGCACCTCGGCAACGCCAACCTGCAACTGGGACAGGCTCCACAGCGCCTCGGCAACGCCAACCTGCAACTGGGACAGGCTCCACAGCGCCTCGGCAACGCCAACCTGCAACTGGGACAGGCTCTGCAGCACTTCGGCCATTCCCATCTGAGGACGGGACATGTCCCGCAGAACCTCATCAAGGTCGGCCTGGTGTTGGGTGACATCCTGTAGTGTGGTAGACATACTGCCAAGACCCTCAGCCATGGCCGCCACTGACAGGGCAACGCCTTAGACACCTTCACTCATGGTGCCCACGTTGTGCATCAGACTGTCCACTGTGGTCGCCACCCCAGCAGTGTTTGCCTCACTGCCACTCATTGCTGGTGCCATCTCCTGCACCTGTAGCCTCTGGGACTCCTCCAATCAGCTGTAGATCTGCTGGAGTGATGCTGACATCTCCCTCTGATTGTCCCGGCTGCTTTAATCGTCTCCATCAGCTCCGAGTAACCCTGTTCCAGAGGCTTAGCATCAGGCTGGGACCCAGCTGGGTCCAGGAATGCCGCAGACCTCCGACTGCTGTGTCACCAGGGGGTTTCTGCCTCCACCTGATATACATCAGCAGCTGTGTGGTTTCACCAGATTGTGCCCCAGAGGCCTGTCCACTAACATTTCCCACCGAGGTGTGTGTATCTGCTCTGATGGAGGGTGGGGATGACAGCTGTGCTGCGACTATTACGGTAGCATCCTTTGAGCTCTCCTCCGACGTGTTCTCCTCGGGGTCAAGAGAGGGTGCCGCCCGGGATGGGCCGGTGGCGTCGGCTGCGGGACAATAGCCATGTGGTCAGTGGGAGGGATGGGTCGGTCAGTTAGGCAATCTGTACTCGCGTTTAACAGGTCTTCCGGATGGACCCCAGTGCTTCCTCACCTCTGTGGCTTCCGCCAGCCTCCATGTTGGTGATTGCCCTGTCCTCAGTAGCACCAGTCACCTCTGGGGCCTGCTCCTTGAAGGAGGTGAGGATTCTCAAGTCCAGCACCCCATTGCCAGTCTGGGCCCTCTGCCGAAGGTTATGGGAGAGCTTTTCCTGAGGAGACAGAGACGGCATTGTGAGCCACTTGTGTGGTTCACAGTTGTCGGGGGGTGGGGGGAGGGGGTGATGTGGGGGGTGGGTTGAAGGGGGAGGGTGTAGAGGGAGGGGTGGGGTGGGAGCTGTTCATGAGGTGTACGGGATCCAAAGACGCCGGTAAGGCGGGATCCTCAGATTCCGGGGTGCCTTGTTGACAAAGACACCCCCCCACCCCTCCAATCACTGCCATCAGGATCCCTAATCGCCAAAGGCCTCACCCATGCCCCATCCCCTTCATGCCTGGACCCCTTCATTCCCCGCTCCCTTCATGCCCTACCCCTTTCATACGCAGTGCCCCTTGGCATTGGCCCTCTGTCATTCTGGCAGTGCCAACCTAGTGGTGCCAGACTGACAGTGCGTTGGCACTGCTAGGCACAGCCCTGCCATGTTCCTACCACCCGTGGGCTACAATGGACTTTGAGACCCCAGTCTGGTCACCTCGGTCTCCTCCTGAGGTCTCCAGCATCAGAGGTCATTCTTCAGCTAACATGATTCACTCCACGTAATATAAAGAAACAGCTGAAGGCACTGGATACTGCAAAGGCTCAGGGCCCTGACAATATTCCAGCAACAGTACTGAAGACTTGTGCTCCTGATCTTGCCATATCCCTAGCCATCTACAACACTAGCATCTACCCGGCAATGTGGAAAATTGCCCAGGTGTGTCCTGTACACAAAAAACAGGATAAATCCAACCCAGCCAATTACCAGCCTATCAGTCTACTCTCCATCATCAGCAAAGTGATGGAAGGAGTCATCAACTTCACTATCAAGCGGCACTTACTCAGCAATAACCTGCTCACTACATTCAGTTTGGGTTCTACCAGAGTCACTCAGCTCCTGACCTCATTACAGCCTTGACTCAAACATGGACAAAAGAGCAGAATGCCAGAGTTGAGGTGAGAGTGACTGCCCTTGACATAAAGGCAGCATTTGACCGAGTATGGCATCAAGGAGCCCTAGATAAACTGGAGTCAATGAGAATCAGAGGGGAAACTCTCTGCTGTTTGGAGTCATACCTGGCACAAAGGAAGATGGTTGTGGTGGTTGGAGGTCAATCATCTCTGCTCCAGGACATCACTGTTGGAGTTCCTCAGAGCAGTGTCCTCGGACAACCATCTTCAGTTGCTTCATCAATGACCTGCCATCATAAAGTCAAAAGTTTGCGGATGACTGCACAATGTTCAGCACCATTCGTGACTCCTCAGATAGTGAAACAGTCCATGTCCAAACCAGCAAAACTTCGACAATGTCCAGGCTTGGGCTGACCAAGTGGCACAAAACATTCAAGGCACATAAGTGCCAGGCAATGACCATCACCTACAAGAGAGGAGCTAACATTTGCCCCTTGCATTCAGTGACATTACCATCGCTGAATCCTGCACAATCAACATCCTGGGGTAACCATTGGTCAGAAACTGAACCAGACTAGCCATATTAGTACTGTGGCTACCGGTGCAGGTCAAAGGCTAGGAATCCTATAGTGAGTAATTCACCCCTTGACCATCCAAACCTGTCCATCATCTACAAGGCACAAGTCAGGAGTGTGATGGAATACTCCCCACTTGCCTGGATGACTGCAACTCCAACAACACTCGAAGCTTGAAACCATCCAGGACAAAGCAGCTCGATTGCTCCTCCTACCACAAACATTCACACCTCCACCACTGACAATCAGTGACAGCCATGTGTACCAGCTACAAGATGCACTGCAGTAACTCACCAAGGTTCCTAAGACAGTATCTTCCAAACTCATGACCACTACCATCTCGAAGGACGAGAGCAGAAGATACCTGGGAACCCCATCACCTGGAGGTTCCGCTCCAAGTAAACTCACCACCCTGATTGGAAATATATCCCTGTTCCTTCACCGTCAGTGAAACAAAATCCTGGAATGCCCTCCCTAACTGCACAATGGATGTACCCTACACCTGAAGGACTGCAGTGGTTCAAGATGGCAACTCGCCATCACCTTCTGAAAGGAAACTAGGGAATTGGCAATAAATGCTAGCCTTAGCAGTGACGCCCACATCCCGTAAATTAATTTTACAAAAACATGTGCGCGATTCTCCGTCCTCTTTACGCTTTCGCTCCAACAAAACGAGGCCGATAAATAGCCGGCAAGCCCAAAAACGGGAACCGCACCTGGCGCCAAACAGTTGGCGATGCAACCGACCCGATTAGAACTCCTTTTTAAAAACGTGAATCTGGTGGAAGGTTTTCTGTGGGGAGCTGAGGAGGTGAGTAGCTAATTTGGTCACGGGCAAAGAGCCCGGAGGGGCTGGGCTTGCTGCCCCTGTACTCAGCAGGGGGTGGGAGACCTTCCGCAAGGGTGGGGGCAGCTGTTACTAACCACTGCGTCACTGTGATGCCCTGGAACGGTTGCCATCTTCCCAGTGTCTGAATAGGTTTAATCCGGGTGCTCCAGTTTCCTCCCTTAGTCCAAAATTGTGCAGGTTAGGAGGATTGGCCATGCTAAATTGCCCCTCAGTGTCCAAAGATGTGCAGGTTAGGTGAAGTTACGGGAATAGGGCGGGGGAGTGAGCCGAGATAAGATGCTCTTCAGATCCAAATGGTCTCCTTCTGCACTGTAGGAATTCTATGGTTCTGTGCTTAAGTTTATTGTTCGCAGTTTTGGAAACAAACATTGAAATAAGCTGACTGGAACGCCCTGGCCGTTCATGTCGGAGGAGAGGGTGTCATAATATACACCAATATATCACGGTGCAAACACACACTGATGGACACACACAGGGACCAATCAACATGTACAAACACCGCAGCCAATCACCAGTTAGAATACACACACTATAAAGGCAGAGGGCACCACGGTTCCCGCTCATTCTGGGTGCTGCCTCTTGAGTGTAACAGGAACTCATCCAGCCCAGCACGGACTCACAACACGTGCTGAGAGAATCAACTGGTTCGGACAAGGCTTAGGTCTCTAGTTTAAGTTAGCATCACTTAGACCCACAGTCATCGTGTGTTAGTTAGTTAGAAGTAGTTAATAAAATTGAGTTGAACCTTCATCAGTGTTGGAAGTGTCTGTTCATCTCTGAAGTCTACACTAGCCAACACTTCAGAGGGGATCTTCTTGTGCTGCCAACAGCATCCCTTGCAGCAGGCTTCTTGGCAGCGTGTGGTGAATTCAACGGGAAGCCCCGTGGACAACAGTGGGACCAGAACATCCTACTGCTGGCCAGTGGCGGGCTATGTCTGTCGCCACAAAGCATGCAGCAGGCTGCGTGGAAAATTTCACCCACCATGTCCCTCATCTACTAAGAAGGGGAGGGATCTAGTGTATTGAAAATTGCATTGGTACTTTGTCTAATTGAGGCTACCATACACACAAACTTGCAGGTGGAGTATGCTAGAAAGGGTTAATAAAAAATCCATATTTAATGGTTTATCATGTAGTTCTAAATGTCTCTGGTTGAATATAACTGTTTCTGTCCTGAGATCTTCACAAGTACATTTCAACCATGCTTTGATATTTTGAAAATTCAAAGGCTCTTTTACATTTGGGCATATTGTAAATAGATTTTCAGAAAACCAGGGTCTAATTTGACATTGGAAAAATCCCACAATCTTGGACCAAATTTGTAAGCTGAATGCCTGCTGGTGCCTGTGAAAGAAACTTTACATAGAATATGGAACATACAGTGCAGACGGAGGCCATTTGGCCCACCGGGTCTGCACCGACCCACTTAAGCTCTCACTTCCACCCTATCCCCGTAACCCAATAACCCCTACTAACCTTTTTTGGACACTAAGGACAATTTAGCATGGCCAATCCACCTAACCTGCACTTCTTTGGACTGTGGGAGGGAACCAGAGCACTCGGAGGAAACCCACGCAGACACGGGGAGAACGTGCAGACTCCGCACAGACAGTGACCCACACGGGAATTGAATCTGGGACCCAGGCGCTGTGAAGCCACTGTGCTAACCACTATGCAACCGCGCTGGCTGTTTTAGCAGCCAAGGTACAATATACAACCACATCAAACGTGAACTTTAGAATCATAGAAAAGTTACAGCACAGAAGGAGGCCATTCATTCCATCTTGTTAATGCCAGCCCAAGAATACCCAGGTGCCCTTTCTAATCCCACCTTCCTGCACCCAATCCCTGTAATTTAGAGCACTTACTTAAGGTGCAGATCCTGGTACCTTTTTTAAAAGAGTTTAGGGTCTCTGCCTCCATCACCAACTTGGGCAGCGAATTCCTAACTCCCATTACCCGCTGCATAAAAATGTTCTTCCTCATGTCCCCTCGACAGAGGATAAGGGTTTGTGGAAGTATTGACAGTACAATTGAAAAACTAACTCAAAAATTGCCAACTGTTGAAATTTCTTACATCCTGTTCCTTTGATTAACTATGACAGTTAAATATTCAAGATGTTATTTTTCAAATCGCATATCTATTGTTATTTGCTCACTTTACAAAAACACATTTGGATGTTTATTTACACCTTCCGGGACATTGAAAATTGAAATTGATTGGGAATTTTATGAAATGAAGTTATTTTTGTCCACTCAGCTTACACAGCTGATTTTGACAAAAGGCTTAGGGGCACTCAGCAGAATTTCTTTTATCTTTGCATTGTTTCAATACCATTTTTAAAAATAGTTTTCTTAACTTGTGCCATTATTCTGTGCATGACTTCCAAGCTTAAACTAGACTACTACTGTAGTTTCATTTTGGCAGGTTTCTGCGATCTGCACCTGTTATATAGATCGGTCGCATAGATGGGGAGCCATTGCTGACAAATGTTTCATTTAACATTGATGACTTCTATTGATCATCGTGTATGTTTCTAACGTGTGTTTTGCCTTTCATCTTTGAAGACCAGAGTTTAAAATATGCACTATATCCACAGCTGGTCCAGGTTATTGTAGATTTTCCTGTGGACTATCAAACATCACCGTGTTTAAGCAATTGCAGATTTAATTTAAGTGGATGTGACATTAGAGAATACAAATGTCAGACATTGATCAAAATCTATGTTGCTGTCTTAAACTGTAACATTCCCAATATTAGTGAATCAAAATGTGAAAACTCCTCTGTCATTACAGTGTTCCGAAAGTTGCTGGTAGCCCAACTATCTGTCCTTCGGATGAGTTACCATATTAAAGGTGGTCTGAAGTAGTTGTTCCCGTGCATTGCTGTACAAAGATTCAAATGCTTTAGACTGAGCTGGATATTAAAGAGCAGTTCTTGATGCCCAATTATAGCTGTCCAACTCAAATACTATTATCAGCTGAGGATGTGGCACATTTACCCAAGTCTATTCAATCTTATATTTTGTAATAGCTGCAAAACAAAAGGTAATGGTTTTTGTGCAGACCTGTAGATTGTTTTAGAAAGTTCAATGTCATTTCTATTGCTTATAGTTTATCTGTCGGATAAAACAGAAAAAGACTATTACTATAGCAATAGATTTTTAAAAAATCTAGCTACACCATATGGGATAATGTCACAGAAGTCATAATGAGAGGACAGCCTAGTTATCGTCTATGTAAAATGAGAATAAAGACAGGACATTACATCCAATTGGAAAGTCCGTATAATGTAGTCCTTTGAATGGTTATTGGTATTGGCAAATAGATTTAGCAATTTGTCGAGTTTATTGGTATATATACATTCTTCTTTTGACCTTCATGAAGATTATTTGAAATATTTATGAGATCTTCAATACATTTCAAGAAAGAACTCCAAGCCATTAATGACATTTCTCATTATAACCATGGAAGGTTTTTAACTCAATAAATTTCTTTTTTCACTCATTTGTTTTTCAAAGTTAATATTCAGTGACTCATTGATTCTCAGCTGCAGTGAAGAGGGAAATTTATGGTTTATGATTGTGTCATGTCTGTTTTTATCATGTCAATAAATGGAAAATTGGCCACAACAACAGAAATCTATTTATAATTCTATTTGATCATTATGGGAACTCATCAAAACAGAAGGCAGCACAAAAGTTTCATTAACAGATCATCTTGGATCTCCTGCTGTGTCCTGTCTTTTTTCCGATTCACATTGCCCTCTTGCGTGGTCCACTCTGCTATACAGGAGGCCAGAGTGACAGTAATGGTGCATTTAAGATTCTGTACCATACTCCAGATTAATATTAAACTGTTAAGGGAAAATGAGAGTTTATTGATTGTTTTAAGCCTGGCATGTTCTTGGAAGCGAGCTTTATTCAGATTCACTGAACAGCAGTAGATAAGTGATTTCAATACACAGACAGAGAAGAATGTGATGGAGGTTCGGAACAGAGCAAGAACAATAGAACTAACACATTTAATCTTTCTTACAGTACTAAACAGGATCTGCAGTATTATAGCAGTAACATTTTATGGATAGTTAATAAAAGAAGCTAAATTGGCTGAATCTAGAAATTACCATGCAAGTTATTTTCATGTACTTTAAATGTTCACACACCTGTATTTTGCTATCACTGAAATGGATTTTGAGAAGCACTCGTGTCGAGGAAATGCTGGGACTTTTACTTTGCAGAGAATGAAAGTAAAATCTAAATTAAAGTATATTTTCCATTTCATTGATGGAGTTTTTAAATAAATTGATCTGTGAAATTAAAATTACATCTGCAGTAGGTTGTTTGGACTCCATGCAAATATTCATTTGGAGTCAAATTTCAGTCCCTTCTTCCCGTAAACAGTGGAACATAAAATATTCACTACTCTACCGCCCTCCCATTGCTGCATCAGTGACACCTTAAACCAAACTAGAATATGGTTGCTATGCTGGATCATTTGGGTATCAGTGAAATATCCAGGATTTTAAATTACGTATTTGAGTTTGGATGTGATTGCCATCATTTGGGAATATTACAGTGTGAAGGTTCTCATCCAAGGTAAAGCAGCTCACTTTGAAGTCCAGGGAGATTTTGTTCTATTGTATGTGGAATTCTAATTCCATTGTACAAAGTATAATACACTGAACAGAATGGTGCAGAGGTTGCTTGGCACCAGGCTCATCCCAGTGGCAGAGAACAGATGCCAAAGTGACCAATATGGGGTGCATAGACCATGCGAGAAGTGTGCCTGTCATGTATTGGCAAAGGCAATGAAACAAAATCAGTAAAGAGGACCGTTGCCTGAAACTAGCCAAAGACTGGTTTCCATTACTTCCCACACATATGCAAAAAAGGAGCCCAAAGGTAAAATTGGTCTGCCCTACCCTACAAGAAGCTTATCCAGGCAGTTGTGTCCAGGGAAACATTATCTATATTCATTGGACCATTTGTTTAAAAAAATACTTGCCTGAATGTGGATCCAAAGGGAATAGATTGCAACATCCAGCTCTACTGGCTCGGCCTCCTCCTGATCACATTCTCCAACTCCCTGCATATGCCACTCTTTTCGACACCCTCTCAGTTACCCCTCCTGTTACCCTACCTGAGGTTTAGCCAGTGCTGCAGCAGCCTGAATTCCAATACTGATTTGCTAGCGTGTCCCCTGATCAGCCATCTAATTTTTGAGTTATAAGGAGAGGCTGGATAGACTGGGACTTTTTCCCTTGGAGCGTAGGAAGTTTAGGGATGGTTTTACAGAGGTCTATAAAATAATGAGGGTCAACATTTTTCCCAAAGGTAGAGGAGTCAAAAACTAGAGGGCATAGGTTTAAGGTGAGGGGGGAGAGATACAAACTGGTCCAGAGGGGTAATTGTTTTACACAGAGGATAGTTAGTGCCTCGAACGAGCTGCCAGAGGCAGTAGTAGAGGCGGGTACATTTTATTTTCTTGCTTTCTGTTGCATTTTATCATTCACACATCTACGGCCACTCAGAATATTTGTTTGACCCATTTATGGGATGTGGCCAATGCTGGCAAACCCAACACTTGTTTCCCATCCCTAATTGGCTTGAGAAGGCAGCTTTTTTGAATTTCTGCAGTTCATGTGGTGTGGGCACATATATAATACTTATGAATTATTTTAAATGTTAATCAGTCAACCTTCAGGTCTATCAACTTTCTCTCCCCATTGCTGCAATACTTCTTGCAAATTTTGCATCTTTAAAAAGCTCTAAAAAGTTTTTAGACATAGATAATCCACCCCCACCCCCACCCCACCTTCAAGACCTGCTATTGAGTGGAGGTGCACATCGATTCACTCATCCAATGCCACAGATGCCAATTCTTTCAGCTGTGATCCCGAACCTGACTGCCTGGTCTCTCTGGCCTCCCTCAGCTGCTTTTCACTGAGACCAAATGCCCACTTGAGGGTCTCCCTAACTTCACCTCTTGCATTCTGCTACTTTAAAAAAAATACACCTTTTTTCATGTTTTTCTGGAAACATTGTTTGGTTTCAGGCTGGGAAAGGAGTTCATCATTGGTCAACTGCAGCCCTCTGGTCCCGAGCGTACAGAACCAAACAAATAAATAAATAAACTGAGACTGCGCTATCTTCCAAAGTGGAAATAGATCATAGATCATAGAACATACAGTGCAGAAGGGGGCCATTCGGCCCATCGAGTCTGCACCGACCCACTTAAACCCTCATTTCCACCCTATCCATATAACCCAATAACCCCTTCTAACCTTTTTGGTCACTAAGGGCAGTTGGTTGCGCAGTTCTTCTTATCCTCCGATCTTTCGCGCTCTTCTGGGCGGTCCCAACTCGGGATCCAATGGAACGATGGATTTCGATCACCCTAATCGATTCTGGCCAATTAGGGGTGGGTACCTTGATAGCTGGGCGAGTCCTAGTTCTTATTGGCCAAGGCACGTAGGCAGTCCCAAATAAGGTAAATAGCCCCCCCCCCCCCCCCCCCCCCCCCCCCCGCCCCGGGAGTCTGTTACTGCTGCTATGTTTCAATCTGTGTCCTATTTTCCTGGGGAAATCGGTGATTGACCTTTAGCAGGTGCAAGTTTCGGTGTAGGTCTGGTTTCCTCTGCACAATGCACAGGGGCTGTGTCCCAATCTGACCACAATTCCCCTTATCCCTTGTGGGTGGCCATTTTAGATGGCCACACAACATTCAAGTAATTACAGCAGTGTATGTAAGCCTACCATAGAACTTGGACCATATTCATGCTGGGAACAGTGAATGACAGGCAAAATACACATTACATAAATGCTGGATCTTGTCTCCAACAATAAAGGCCCAATCGACTCCTTATGCCTTTCAATTACACCACTATCACCAAATCCTGGCAATATCAACATTTGGAGTCACAATTAGCCAAAGGTTAATTAGACCAACCATGTCGGTGCTGTGGCTACAAACAGGGGAGAGGCAAAGCACTTCTACCAAAAAACAGCTCACCTCCTCATCCATCAGGGCCTCTTCATCTTAAGTGAGTGTGATGGAAAACCCATCAGTCGCCTGGCCCGAATAACATTATAATTTTCCTGATTAATACCCAAACACTGGAGTTCAACATCAGCCTCCTCCACTATCAGTGCACATGGCTTAGTGTGCTTTATCTCTTGGATGCAATGCAACATCACCAAAGTTACTTTCACAAACTGCGCTCGAGAGGAAAAGCAGAATATCATTGTCATGACAGCAGTGTCACGTGCAAATTCCCATCCAAGTCAGACTTAATTTTAGGTGAAGACAACAATAAAGGTCCTGGGCGGGATTTAACTAAATGGGAGCAAAGTCCCATAGTTCGCAGCCCCAAGAAATACAACGCTATAAAATGACATCTCATTAGATAGGGGACCTCAGCAGGGAATGCGCAGCCAAGACCCCACACAGCCCCATTCTGTACACGGAGGAGCTCCGCTCGCCGGAATGCCTCAATGTAGCGAGAGATCGGAGTGCCATTTTTAAATGCCGCCCCAGACCGAGCGAGACATTGTGAGCCGGGTGGATCCTGGGAGCGGGGTGTCATGGCTTCTATTGGCCACGGTGAGCGACATTTTGGGTGCAGTGTGGCCGTAAAATTGAGCCCAATAGCTCCTCCATTTTGTACTGTAACTTAACTTAACATAGGGCAGCATGGTGGCACAGTGGTTAGCATTGCTGTCTCACGGCGCCGAGGTCCCAGGTTCGATCCCGTCTCTGGGTCACTGTCCAGGTGGAGTTTGCACATTCTTCCCGTGTTTGCGTGAGTTTCGCCCCCACAACCCATAGGTGTGCTGGTTAGGTGGATTGGTCATGCTAAATTGCCCCTTAATTTGAAAAACATTATTAATTAATTGGGTACTCTAAATTTATTTCAAAATTTAAAAAAAAAACTTAACATTAAAATGTTCTAAAAGAGATGAAGGATGTGACATTTTAGCTCCTTGTATCACAGTGGTTACTTCTTACTGTTACTTCACAGCGCCGGGGTCCCAGGTTTGATTCCTGGTTTGGGTCTGTTGTGCATTTTATCTCTACTACTAGGTCTCTTCTGTGGCTCTGTTCCAATTAGGGCAATCAGTGAAGTTGCCTTCTTTCTATATTGTCTATGTCCGAAAGCTTAGAGTTGCCAGGTATCGAATGATACCACCACAAGTTTCAACCGTCTATCGATCAAAGAGCCAAACACCAGTTAGTTAGTTCAAGGTCAAGGGTACTTTATTTACACACAATTAGTCATGCAACATAAACACTACCTAGGCAGCATGGTAGCATTGTGGATAGCACAATCGCTTAACAGCTCCAGGGTCCCAGGTTCGATTCCGGCTTGGGTCACTGTCTGTGCGGAGTCTGCACATCCTCCCCATGTGTGCGTGGGTTTCCTCCGGGTGCTCCGGTTTGCTCCCACAGTCCAAAGATGTGCAGGTTAGGTGGATTGGCCATGATGAATTGCCCTTAGTGTCCAAAATTGCCCTTAGTGTTGGGTGGGGTTACTGGGTTATGGGGATAGGGTGGAGGTGTTAACCTTGGGTAGGGTGCTCTTTCCAGGAGCTGGTGCAGACGCGATGGGCCGAATGGCCTCCTTCTGCACTGTAAATTCTATAATCTATGATCTATCAACTAAGACAACCTGTACTTAACTTCGGGCACCCGGCTTAGGTCAGGAAACAGTGGCCGCTGTTCAATTCTGAATCTCTCGGGTTCGAAGGAGTAACTGCTGCTCAGCCAGGCTCGTCCTTCTGGTAGTGGGTGTTGTACTCGAACTTGCTTCTGGTGTTGCTGCACTTGGCGATGGCCGTGGCCGGGGTACAAGGCCAAAAGAGAGCGAACATATGGCGAACTCTTCCTTTATACTTGGGGGCTTTCCTGCTCTTTTGGGCGGTCCTTCGATTTGGGCCTTACTATTTGGGTGATCCCTGATTACTCCGTTCTATTCCATTAGCCAATAAGTGGGTGGGAATCTGGATGACTGGGCGTGTCTCAAGCGGTCATTGACCCTGTTGTTTGTGTTTCCCTTGGACAGTGAGTGGCGCCGAAATGGATAAAGAACTGGCTGGGCAACAGGAGAGAGTAGTGGTGGAAGGGAATGTCTCAAAATGGAGAAAGGTGACTAATGGTGTTCCACAGGGATCCGTGCTCGGACCACTGTGGTTTGTGATATACATAAATGATCTGGATGAAGGTATAGGTGGTCTGATTACCAAGTTTGCAGATGATACTAAGATTGGTGGAGTTGCAGATAGTGAGGAGGACTGTCAGAGAATACAGCAAAATATAGATAGATTGGAGAGTTGGGCAGAGAAATGGCAGATGGAGTTCAATCCAGGCAAATGCGAGGTGATGCATTTTGGAAGATCCAATTCAAGAGCGGACTATACGGTCAATGGAAGAGTCCTGGGGAAAATTGATGCACAGAGAGATCTGGGAGTTCAGGTCCATTGTACCCTAAAGGTGGCAATGCAGGTCGATAGAGTGGTCAAGAAGGTATACAGCATGCTTGCCTTCATCGGACGGGGTATTGAGTACAAGAGTCGGCAGGTCATGTTACAGTTGTATCGGACTTTGGTTAGGCCACATTTGGAATACTGCGTGCAGTTCTGGTCGCCACATTACCAGAAGGATGTGGATGCTTTAGAGAGGGTGCAGAGGAGGTTCACCAGGATGTTGCCTGGTATGGAGGGTGCTAGCTATGAAGAAAGGTTGAGTAGATTAGGATTGTTTTCATTGGAAAGACGGTGGTTGAGGGGACCTGATTGAAGTCTACAAAATTATGAGAGGTATGGACAGGGTGGATAGCAACAAGCTTTTTCCAAGAGTGGGGGTGTCAGTTACAAGGGGTCACGATTTCAAGGTGAGAGGGGGAAAGTTTAAGGGAGATGTGTGTGGAAAGTTTTTTACGCAGAGGGTAGTGGGTGTCTGGAACGCTTTGCCTGCGGAGGTGGTAGGGGCGGGCACAATAGCATCATTTAAGATGCATCTAGACAGATATATGAACTGGTGGGGAACAGAGGGAAGTAGACCTTGGAAAATAGGCGACAGGTTTAAATAAAGGATCTGGATCGGCGCAGGCTGGGAGGGCCGAACGGCCTGTTCCTGTGCTGTAATTTTCTTTGTTCTCTTTGAAATGTCTGGAACTGTCCCGGTTGCTGGAGTACCAGTCCTTTGTGTTGGGAGAGATGGGCCATCACCTGCTAATCGGTCTGATTAACATGCTAATGGGACGGGGTTTCAGTACCGTCTGGACTTTGCTGACAAATATGCATTTCAGGCTCTGAACCTGCCTGACTCTTGGCTTGTCCATTTTACCCATCAGTCTTTGCGAGTTGCTCTGTGCTTACTTGGAAGTGGCCGTCCCAGATGGCCACAGGTCACTGTCTGTGTGGAGTTTGCATGTTCTCTGTGTCTGCCTGGGTTTCCTCCGGGTGCTCCGGTTTCTTCCCACAAGTCCAGAAAGATGTGCTGTTAGGTAATTTGGACATTCTGAATTCTCCCTCTGTACCCAAATATGCACTGGAGTAGGGGATTTTCATAGTAACATCATTGCAGTGTTAATGTAAGCCTACTTGTGACACTAATAAAAATTCTATTATTATTACTTTTTTAAAGTTTTTAAACAATGTGAAAATTACAGCAGCAAAGTACCTTTAGGTATCTGTTATTCTGTACTTGTTAAGGTCTGTGATTGGGAACCGTAATTTGATTTCAATTCTAGTTTCAGAACTAAATACTTCCTGATCAGGTATAAAGTGCAGTTTTAAATGCAGGTAAAGCACTGCCGCCTTGCCCCATCAACATACTCGCTGCAAAATATGATCCCCTACATGCACCAGTGTGACCTTTCTGTTTCTCATGGCAGCTATCTGTAAAGCTCCACTGAGTGAGATTACCAAATTACTGCTGATTTATAGGTAGTACTTTGTTGTAGACTCATCCACTAGGAACTGAGTTGCGACTGCACAAACTCATTTCACTTAGGACTCTTAATAGCTGTCAATGATAAGAAATTTATATCCCATCAGCCTATGCTAAACTTTACACCCAGGTCTTAAGGGTGAAAATATTGCCCATTGTGCAACCCAGTCCCTCTTTTCATTCAACCGAATCATCCACAATAGGACAGTTTTTGTTTTGTTTAAAAATAAAACACTTCATTTTCCTCTTTCTTCATAAACTCCAACTTGTTTGGGTATGATCTGTTGTCCTATCCACTCTGGCATTCATATATTGGCTTTTTTTTTGCTGCAGTGTGTAGTGTTTTATGTCTGTGGATGGAAGCATTTTGTTTGAAACTTAAATGCTGTATTTGTTCCAAAGGAAGTGATGCTAGTGTTTGATAGTGTTTCAGAGCAAAATAACAATGATCAGGAGAGCACAGCTGATATTTTGGATTTTAAAGTTGGACTTCTCAGGAAATGTCGAGAAAATCATTCTTCTGAGGGTTAAATACAGAGTGCTCTGAGTTTGCCATTTTGTTGCTCCTTTGTGGGTTGGCTTTTGGTCTTTGCTGTCACTGTATCTGAAGGTTGAAGCGAAGAGTGGTGTCAGGAAGCTGATTGGTAGCGCAGAATTTTCAGATGCAATCTGAATCACATATTCAACTACTTAGCCATGGTGGATTAAAATGATCTAAAGGGGCTTTGTGAGCCTGATAAACTAGACAAAGGCTGCAGGGAGAAATTCTCCACTTTTGCCCTTCCGAGCTAATTGTTCTAGTTTATTTTCTCAGCTCTCAGGAGAATCTTTGTCGATGTATTTCATTGTTTTTGAATAATTTATGTAAAATCTTTTTATAAATGTAAATTGGATGAAAAAGCTGGAGGTTAAAGACTACATGTCATGTGATCACTGTTGCATGTGATTGATAATGTCAAGTTTGACCCTAGTAAACTGTTAAGATTCTGTAACATGTATGCTTGCTGCAGTGGATAAACTAGTACACCTTTTGTTTAAAAACAAATATTTTACTAGTTTTGTCTGCATTTTTACCATGAAGTCGCATTAGGTCATTATATATGAAGTGGAAAGAAGCAATCTTTTCAAATTCTGTGTTAAATCATTGCTAATATGCACATATACCGCACACACACACAGTAAAACATTTCCCCAATTTATTTATTTTTATCAAACTGTGATCTTAAACACCTCAATAGATTTCTGAAAGCTCTTTGAAGTTATAGCATTTAACGACATAGGAATCTTAGGAACTAAGCTTGTTTTCATCGATCAACTGCCCACGCACAATTTCTCACCATAATCCTTCAATCCTCTCTATTCCCAGAAATGTATGCAATCGTCTTGCTGTTTCTTAGCATGGTCTACCCTATTTAATTATTCCACAACACTTCTGGGTTTAAAAAACAATGTTTTTTTACATGAATTCATTTCATATTCCGACCTTTTGTTTTAAACATTGTGCCCATTGGGTAAGCGTCACCATCAGAGTAATTCACTGGAGTCAATTTTGTGAATTTCCTTACGTTTTGAAAACTTTTTTAGGTCACCTTAAAGTTTCCTTTCCCCAGAGAAAACAATCCCAATTTCTTTAACTTCAAATACAAATGCTTAACATACAAATGCTTCATTTCTATACTCGGGTTTTCAACTCGTACAATCCTGCATGATTTTTATTTTTTAATGCATCTAAGTACCTTACTGATGGATTTATTGATATATGCACTGTTATATTGCGAGGCAAGCGACGAGGCAGTGTAAATCACAATGGTGATTTATTTTAATAAGAGGAACTTTATATACAGAGCAGCTACTGCACAGTTCTTGATCCCTTGACTCCGAGGCTATCTCTGACCAGACTCCAACAGCCAGGTCCACGCCCAAATACCCTGTAGGCTAACGTTCGCGCACGCCATCCCCATAGGCTCCAGACCTGTCACATGGCCCATGAAGGATTGTCCCTGACAGGATCCATGCTATTGCATTTTATCCCCCTTAATTTCCTTTACAGATCCCTGAAATAAAAAATCAGAAAAAAAATCTTATTTACAATTATATACAGACAAAGAGTTACGGTAAGGAATTTCAAAGCAAAGTTAAGTCTTTCAGGTGACTTCCTAACTGTTGACGAACATCTTGACTTGGCAGTTGGCTTTTCCAGACTGGAGGCATCCAAGTCTACAGCAAGGGCAGGAAAATTGGTAGAGTCCGAAGTAGGAACAATACTGACTACCTCTTCAACTCCTTGATGATTCCCCTTGAGCATATTTTTGATGTAACATCATTGACTCGGCAAGTGGTATACTTGTAGCTGGGATTGGGTCCACCATTTGCGGGGGGTGACAATTTCTCTCCATCTCAAATTTCATAGAATTTCATAGAATTTACAGTGCAGAAGGAGGCCATTCGGCCCATATGATCAATATGTTTTCTCTGTGAAAAGGTACTAGGCCAGTCCTGCCTATAATTTTCCCAGATAGCATTCTGGTCCTCCCCAAAATTCTGTGTGTACACTAAAACGTCTGTTTGAAATTACCTATCCTCCTTGGCCTTTCTGTGAGGCATGCTTGGCCTCCACCCTTTCTGAAAAATTTGTAACAACCGGGTCAAGCCGGGTCCTGAGGCACCCGCCCACTAGCAACTCAGCTGGGTGACCCCAGTAAAGGTAGCTAAGGTGACCGAAGTACTGCTAAGATTCAGTTTGCTGGTCTCCCTGCAGATACCTGAATGTGGCAGCCACCCTTTATCAACCTCCATTTTGAACGGACGGTTGTTGACGACAAGTTCAATCTCAATTGGGGCTGTTCTGCTTAATCTCATCATGTTAAATTTGTATATTTCTGATTTTTCTTAAAGGTTAAAGGATGGTCACGACTGGGAGTTAAATATCCAAGGGTATCAAACTATTCGGAAGGACCGAGTCGGTGGTAAAGGAGGTGGTGTTGCTCTGTTATTTAAGGATGATATCCGGGCAGTAGTGAGGGATGACATTGGTGCTATGGAGGATAAGGTTGAATCCATTTAGGTGGAAATCAGGAATAGTAAAGCGAAAAAGGTCACTGATAGTAGTTTATAGGCCACCAAAGAGTAACATTACGATGGGGTGGGCAATAAACAAATAAATAACTGATGCATGTGGAAATGGTACAGCAGTTATCATGGGGGATTTTAATCCACATATCGATTGGTTTAACTAGGTTGGTCAAGGCAGCCTTGAGGAGGAGTTTATGGAATGTATCTGCGATAGTTTCCTAGAACAGTATGTAATGGAACCTATGAGGGAACAAGATCTGGTCCTGTGCAATGAGAGAGGATTGATTCATGATCTCATAGTTAGGGGTCCTCTCGGAAGGAGCGATCATAATATGGTGGAATTTAAAATACAGATGGAGGGGGAGAAGGTAAATCAAACACTAGTGTTTTGTGCTTAAACAAAGGAGATTACAATGGGATTAGAGAAGATCTGACTAAGGAGACTGGGCGCAAATACTTTAGATGAAACAGTTGAGGAACAGTGGAGAACCTTCCAAATGATTTTTCACAGTGCTCAGCAAAGGTTTATGCCAACAAAAAGGAAGGACAGTAGAAAGAGAGAAAATCGACCGTGGATATCTAAGGAAATAAGGGAGAGTATCAGATTGAAGGAAAAAGCATATAAAGTGGCAAAGAGTAGTGGGAGACTAGAGTATTGGGAAATCTTTAGGGGGCAACAGAAAGCTACTAAAAAAGCCATAAAGAAGAGTAAGATAGATTATGAGAGTAAACTTGCTCAGAATATAAAAACAGATAGTAAATGTTTCTACAAATATATAAAACAAAAAAGAGTGGCTACGGTAAATATTAGTCCTTTAGAGGATGAGAAGGGAGATTTAATAACGGAAGATGAGGAAATGGCTGAGGAATTGAACAGGTTTTTTGGGTCGGTCTTCACAGTGGTCTTCACAAATAACATGCCAGTGACTGATGGAAATGAGGCTATGATAGGTGAGGACCTTGAGACGATTGTTATTACTAAGGAGGTGGTGATGGGCAAGCTAATGGGGCTAAAGGTAGACAAGTCACCTGGCCCTGATGGAATGCATCCCAGAGTGCTAAAAGAGATGGCTAGGGAAATTGCAAATGCACTAGTGATAATTTACCAAAATTCACTAGACTCTGGGGTGGTCCCGGCGGATTGGAAATTAGCAAACGTGACACCACTGTTTAAAAAAGGAGGTAGGCAGGAAGCGGGTAATTACAGGCCAGTGAGCTTAACTTCGGTAGTAGGGAAGATGCTGGAATCTATCATCAAGGAAGAAATAGCGAGGCATCCCATTGGACAGACGCAACATGGGTTCATAAAGGGCAGGTCGTGCCTAACTAATTTAGTGGAATTTTTTGAGGACATTACTAGTGCGGTAGACAATGGGGAGCCAATGGGCGTGGTATATCTGGATTTCCAGAAAGCTTTTGACAAGGTGCCACACAAAAGGTTGCTGCATAAGATAAAGATGCATGGCGTTAAGGTAAAGTAGTAGCATGGATAGAGGATTGGTTAATTAATAGAAAGCAAAGAGTGGTGATTAATGGGTGTGTGTCTGCTTGGCAATCATGGCAATAATGGTGTCCTTCAGGGATCAGTGTTGGGCCCACAGTTGTTCGCAATTTTCGTAGTTGATTTGGAGTTGGGGACCAAGTGCAATGTGTCCAAGTTGGCAGACGACACTAAGATGAGTGGTAAAGCAAAAAGCCAGAGGATGCTGGAAGTCTGCACTGGCTCCACACCCGTAATGCTGAAACCACCACTGGCCTCACGGAGTACCTGACTGGTGAGAACAGAAGAGGTGCCAACAGTTGTGCCCTCAAACACGTCCTCCTAAATGCCCCACCGAGGTGATAGTCTCTGCATTGTTGGAGGGTGCAGGGAAAGCAGTGCGAGAAGTCGGGGTCTTCCCAGATTCGTCCTCCGAGATATGCTGAGGTTGTGACTGGGGCGGTATCCCAGATAGGCTGACATGATCTGAAGGTAATCCTGAAAGCCAAAAGACAAGACACATGGTGAGATCTTGGGAAGGAGTAGTCTGGGGGAGAGGGGTGACTCACTTGCTATCGCAACATCATTTTGCAATTGGGGCTCACTTGGATGTCGCATATCGATCTCCACATCAGAGATAGCCCTCTCTAGGCACCTCCTTGGCTAATTCCATAGGCCTCTGCTCGGCGGGTTTGAGAGCCCTGATTTCTGGGATTTCCCCCTCTGATCTACACCTCCTGCCTGTTATGGGCTGCCTTTTTCTAAGGGACACATAATGCACATGGTGAGATGCATGGAGGTGAGTTACATGCAGGGTTTGGAGCTGGTGGCATGTATATAAAAGGCACCTGGCCAAAGAGAACAATACGTGTTGGGGTTTGGTCCAGGGTGGGATGTGAGGGAGATGCAGGCAGGTGGGTTTTTATTGGCCTCTATGGGAGTGGGTATGTGATGTGAAGAGTGAAGGACGGGAGTGATGCCAGAGGAACAGAGGTGGTGGCTCACCCAAACTGCCCTAAGGAGGTTGTTCATCTTCTTCCGACACTGTGTGCCAGTCCACCTAGTGAGGCTGACAGTACTGACCACTTGGGCCACCTTGGCCCAGGCCAAGTTGACGACCGCAGGCGTGAGCCTCATGCCCACCCTGGGAAAGAGGGTGTCCCACCGCATCCAACATTCTATCGAGCTCCGACTCGGTGAAGGGTAGTGCTGGTCTTCTCTGAGCCATATTCCTGGCTGGAATGAGAGTGTATGGGGAGCAGAATGCTCATAAGCAACTCCAGATTGTCAAGCTCTCCAGCACCAATCCCGGACCCAGCGACTCCAATGACGGTGGACATGAGAATTGCTCTAGATTCATGTGGGCGGAGTACTGGCCCATTAGCATGTCCTGAATTGCTCCACAAATAGCATCCCCAACGGGGACACAAACCGCATGTTAGTCAGTCCCGGTGTCAACACTTAGTCGCCCAAATGGGGAATTACACCCAGGTTAGATGCAGGAAGGATGTCCCCGATGTCAGGGAAGTCCAGAACCAAGGTTCACGGTCTAAGGATACTGGCAAGACCATTTAGGTCTGAGATGAAGAGAAATTTCTTCATCCAGAGAGTGGTGAACCTGTGCAATTTGCTACCTCAGATGGAAAGGCCAAAACATTGTGGGTGCGATTCAGTGGGATTATCCCGTTCGACTTGGTGTCGGGACAAGGCCGTTGAATCTCTTGGGAGGCTTATCGTGAGATTCGTGACACTTGAAACGTTGATCTGGATCTCACTCTCGCTGGGCGAGATCCAGAGGTTCATATTTAAGGTATTATTTAAATCTGTGCTCTCTAGATTCACCCGGCGCCCAGGATTCACCGGCCATGCCTGGGAGTCCTCGCCAGTGTGCCATTTAGTACTGGTCCACATAAACTTGGACTAGTCTTAACGGCACCATGGGGGGCCTCCCTGGCCATCGGAGACTCCCGGGTGGCCGGGGCAGGGCAGAGTGGTAGCTTTGCACTCCCTCTGGTACCGGGCACCTTGGCACTGCCAGCCTGGCTCCCTGTTACTGCCACACTGGCAGTGCCATCAGAGCACTGTGCAGGTGCCCGGGTGGCACTGCCAGGCTGAATGGGGCACTGGCAGGGGGATAGGCTGGCAGTGCCAAGATGCCTGGGTGCCAGGTTGACTGTCCCAGGGTTGTTGCGGGAAGGTCTTGCCAGGCTGAGGGGGGCACCCAAGGATCTGGGAAGAGGTAACCCACACAAACACAGGGAGATATAGATCGTGGGGCTAAAGGGAGCAAAGGATATGATGGAAACAGGGGAACAGATTACTGAGTTGTATGATCAGCCACGATCATAATGAATGGTGGAGCAGGCTCGAAGGGCTGAACAGTTCCCATTTTCTATATTTCTATGAATATCAATAATTAAGTATTTTCAAAGGGTACTGAAGCTATCTACTGGCAATCGAAGGTACTGCAGTAGTTCCTGCAAAAGTATGGTGATAACAATAGGTAAAGATCGCAGTTTCAAAATGTTACTTCAACCTTTTGTCTGTCATATTGTGCTAATCATAGAATTAACAGTGCAGGAGGAGGCCATTCGGCCCATCGAGTCTGCACCAGCCCTTGGAAAGAGCAGCCTATCTAACCCCATACCTCCACCCTATCCCCACACCTCCCACCCTATCCCCGTAACCCCACCTAACCTTTTTTGGACACAAAGGGCAATTTAGCATAGCCAATCCACCTAAGCTGCACATCTTTGGACATTGGGAGGAAACCGGAGCACCCGGAAAAAACCCCACATAAACACGGGGAGGATGTGCAGACTCCGCACAGACAGTGACCCAAACCGGGAATCGAACCTGGGACGGTGGAGCTGTGAAGCAACTGTGCTAACCACTATCCGACCGTGCTGCCCAGAATAAATGGTTAATTTTCATTGTTCCATGACAGCTGATTCAATCAGTTGATCTTATTTTTAAATTTATTTTCCTACATCTTTTTCTCCCACACTGTCTAAGGCTGTTGAATCATGCCAGGGTTCAGATCCCTAGGGGTTTACTGCCTTCTGATGCTTCATCTCAATGGCTGTTCCTCCTGTGTAATCAGCCTAGACCATTTACCATTGACCATTGAGCAATAGGAGGGAATGACAGCTAAACCCAGTCTTCCATCACCTGACATTCAAATTCTTTGACCAGTTTCTAATTGTCATACATAAGGGTACACATTGAGCAGATTACACTGGCTGCAACACAACCACCTCTATCCCCCTTCCCCTCCACTTCAATGCTGTTCCTGACTCAACTCTGATCCATTGGATGGGAATTTTCCCAAAAAGTGGCAACATGTGACTGAGTTTTTCTCTTTAGATCGACTTCAACTTGGTCAATATAAAGCTGGGTGGGGGGCTTGATTTGTATTGTCATTGCTGAGGGGAGGGACCTTAAGCCCGACTCCACAGAGAAAAGGGCGCCCCGATCTGAAATTGAAGTGAAAGAATCCTCTTCCCCATCATTGCTGGCATCGGTGCATTAGAGCCTCCTGCCCCGACCGATTCAGGTATCCCCCGCTCTCCAATCCCCACCATTGCCGCCCACCCACCTAATGGGACACCCCCAATGGGGTTCACTGGAGGCCCTGCCCCTGGTCGTGCCCAGCTAGGTCCTCCACCATCTGGGGTTATACTCTCCTCTGAGCACCCAGCGTGGTTATCAAGACTGGTTTCTGTTTTTGGAAGCCCGTAGTGATTCCCATTGGTGGGACACCATGCTGTAGGGGAGGTGGGAGAGGGGAGGGGCAGACATATGGCGAACCCAGAAGCAATGGCTTAAAGCCATTTTTAAATATTCAAATATATTGAAATGCTTGGTAATCAGGTTCATGCTCTTGCTGGGCATGAACATGATTACGTCAGTGGGGAGGGCCTGAGAACTCTCCACGGTGCAAATCCCATTATGGCCCTCTCGCGAAAGTTAGCAGCCATTTCTAGATTTGCATCCGTGGGAAGCAGGACCAGAAAATCATGCCCAGTGACACAGTGGGCGGTATTCTCCCCCCACGCCATGTGGGAGAATTGCTGGGGTGCCGCACGAGTCGCGCCGCGCCACCCTGACACCCGCACGTGATTCTCCCAACCCCCCAAAACCAGCGCCGCGAGAATCGTGCCGGGCCGCTCAGAGAATCGCCGCAAACAGCGAGCAGCGATTCCCCAGCCCGTATGGGCCGAGCGTCCGGCCTGTGGGGGGGAGAGGGGGGCTCCTTCACCGGGGGGGGGGGGGGGTGTCCGATGGAGTCTGGCGTGCGATCAGGGCCCTGTGGGGCCAGAATAGGTCGCGCCCAGGCCCTGTTCGCGCCGTCATGAAACGCGACGGCGTTCACGATGGCGCGAACACTTGGCCTCAATTTCGGAGAATCTCGCCCAGTATTTCAGGGATTGAACCGAACGTATTTCTGACCTGTATTGTTCATCTCCAAATGTGGTTGTGCATTTACCATTAGTAAATCAACGCATGAGATATAATTATTATAAATTGTATTGGAATATTACATTTGGAAGCTAATTGGCATACTTCCTCTCTCATTTTGGAGGGGTTAAATCATTTTAGACAAAAATGCATCTCCAATCCTTCGGGCGTGCACTCATGGCCATTTCTATAGTGACGGTACAGTTTGGTGCTTAATTCGAAGTTGCCACATTGATTTCCCTGAGCTCCGGAAAGCTAGCCGTGAAAGGGAGACAGGAGCCTTGTGGGTGAGCAGAAGCAGGAATGCACGCCGTCTCCACATGAAAGCTTTTAGCCTCCTCCACCATGAACACAGACTTGCCCAACCTCAATCTCCCCCCCCCACCCGCCCTTGCCCAACCTCAATCTCCCCCCCTCGCCCTTGCCCAACCTCAATCTCCCCCCTCGCCCACCCTTGCCCAACCTTAATCTCCCCCCGCCCGCCCTTGCCCAACCTCAATCCCCCCCGCCCGCTCTTGCCCAACCTCAATCTCCCCCCCTCGCCCTTGCCCAACCTCAATCTCCCCCCCCACCCGCCCTTGCCCAACCTCAATCTCCCCCCGCCCGCCCTTGCCCAACCTCAATCCCCCCCGCCCGCTCTTGCCCAACCTCAATCTCCCCCCCTCGCCCTTGCCCAACCTCAATCTCCCCCCCCACCCGCCCTTGCCCAACCTCAATCTCCCCCCCTAGCCCTTGCCCAACCTCAATCTCCCACCCGCCCTTGCCCAACCTCAATCTCCCCCCCCCCTCGCCCTTGCCCAACCTCAATTCCTCCCCCCCCCCCCCCCTCGCCCTTGCCCAACCTCAATCTCCTCCCCCCCCCCACTCCTTACAGCTCCTGAAACTCTCACTGGCTCCTTCTCGGGATTGTCTCTCTCTTCCCCCAGAGCTCTGGTTACTCTCCTCCACCTTCTCCACGATGTGATCTTCTACCGTCAGGCTTCCTCCTTGGTAGCTGGTCTGAATGTTAATTTTGCTTGCTCCCAGGGAGAAGCAGAAGAAAAAATTTCTGAGATCCTGCTGTTAAATTTCACTTGATGTTAAGTGATATTTGAGCTTTTCTAAGTATGATCATTGTAATGTGTGCATTATTACAGGTTTGAAAAGTGTATTGAACTAGAATCAAAACTTGCACCCATCATTCAGAAGACAGTATGTTACAGGGTAATATAAGATGGGAAAATCAGTACCGAGTTATCCACTCTCCAACAGGGCACGGGGACAAGCATCTGGTCTTATTGTCACTGGGCTTGGAAAACAGCAATTAATCCAGGATTTCTGCATGTGGCAGTTGCCCTCCGATCTGCCTTCAGGACAGTTTGCATGTGGAATGTAGCTCAGTTTTGATTTCATCACTGTTGAAAAATCCTGCAAACACTCAATATTCAAATGTATTGGGCTGGATTTTGTGGTCCCGTTTCATGACTACATAGAGTCAGGAATTGGGGAAAAAATGGTTGCTGAGCGGCAAAAGCAGAAGTCTCGCCTGCATTTCCATCACTAACTTTTCAGCAGAGTGGGGAAGGGGGAGTTAGTGATGGAAATGCAAGTCTTTCTGAATCACACCTACGGTATAGATGCGTGAACCATAGATTGGAGGGGGAAGAATGTTAAAGGTGAATGGAAATGGTGTTGCTTCCCTTACAGTTTATCCTGAAATGCTGTAGCCCCTGAATACTAAAGTGAATGATGACAGTGCTGTGATTGGAAATATTGAATGATCATTAAATAAGGCATTTGCCGGGTTGTTACTTCTGACAACTACGAAGCTGTCAAGTGAGAGAATAGCATTGCGAAAGTGGAAAAAAACTTCAGATGCATTAGAATAGATTATCCACTGGATAAAGTGCTATTCTACATTGTATAATATTGAAAACCTAGCCCAGTATAAGCTCAATACCTAATTCTTTAAACGCTCCCCACAGCTTTCATTCATTATTTGCAGAACAGCCCCGGTATCTGTTCATTGTTTGAAAACTGAAACAGCTGTATGAACTTCTGGCTGCCTTTCAAGACACTGGTATATTCTGCACTGCAGGGTTTGTTCACATGGTTGTCCAGTGGAATGCAAGTTTAATGGCTTTGACAGACTTATGAAGTTTTCAAAGAAAATAATAATTTTTCAAGTGTGAATTATGTTTATAAAGTAGATTATAGGTGTGTAGATTAAGGGATGAAGTGGGTGAATGGGAATAAGGAAGTTAAGGAGGTGGTGGGAAGCTTTTCCCTGATCTGAAGACTGGGGGGGCATTTTAATGTGGCTGCCTCGGTATCTACCTACCTCTGTCTATGCCTTTGGTGCCCAACTCCTGGCCAATCTGCCCTCCAGGGGAGGGTCAAAGGTGGGGTTGTAACATTGAGAAAATTCCCGACTCCCAATTCCCACCTCCATTTGTTCTTTATTATTGATTTACAGATGTGGGCATTGCTGGTTAGACCAGCATTTATTCCTCATCCCTAGTTGCCCTTCAAAAGATGGTTGTGAGTTGCCTTCTTGAACCATTGCAGTCCCTGAGGTGTAGGTACACCCACAGTACTGTTAGGGAGGGAGTTCCAGGATCTTGAGCCAGCGACAGTGAAGGAACGCCAATATATTTCCAAGTCGGGGTGGTGAGTGACTTGGAGGGGAACATCCAGGTGGTGGGGTTTCCAGGTAAGTGCTGATCTTGTCCTCCTAGATGGTCGTGGGTTTGGAAGGTGTTGCCTAAGCGAGTTCCTGCAGTGCATCTTGTAGATGGTACACATGGCTGCCACTATTCGTCAGTGGTGGAGGGTTTGAATGTTTGTGGAAGGGGGAGCAATCAAATGGTCCTGTTTTGTCCTGGATGGTGTCGAATTTCTTGAGTGTTGTTGGAGCTGCACTCACCCAGGCAAGTGGAGAGTATTCCATTACACTCCTGACTCGTGCCTTGTAGATGGTGGACAGGCTTTGTGGGGTCAGGAGGTAAATTATTCACCACAGAATTCCTAGCCTTTGACTTGCTGTGGTAGCCAGAGTATTAATATGGCTAGTCCAGTTCAGTTTATGATCAATGGTAACCCCCAAGATGTTGATTGTGGGGGATTCAACAATGGTAACGCCATTGAATGTCAAGGAGTGATGGTTTAATCTTCTCTTGTAGGCAATGATCATTGCTTGGCACTTGTGTTGCGCGAATATAACTTGCCACTTATCAGCTCAAGCCTGGGTATTGTCTAGGTCTTGTTGCATTTGGACATGGAATGCCACATTATCTGAGGAGTCGTGAATGGGGCTGAACATTGTGCAGTCATCCGCAAACACCCCCACTTCTGACCTTATGATGGAAGGGAGGTCATTGATGAAGCAGCTGAAGATGGTTGAGTTCCCAGGTGCCTGCTGCTCTTGTCCTTTTAGATGGTTGTGGTCATGAGTTTGGAAGGTGCTGCCTAAGAAACCTTGGTGAGTTCTTGCAGTGCATCTTGCAGATGGTACACACGGCTGCCACTGATCGTCAGTGATGGAGGGAGTGAATGATGAAAATCTGGCCCATTAATTAACAAAGACTTATGCTCAAAACCAAGTAACAGTCAGGCTTGGGCTAATATGTGACAAGTGACATTCATGCCACACAAGTGCCAGACAATGGCCATCTCCAATAACAGGTCAGGGACTGGGAATTCTGTAGTGAGTAACTCGCCTCTTGACTCCCAAAGCCTGTCCACCACCGACAAGGCACGAGTCAGAGGTGTGATGGAATGTCCTTCACCTGCCTGATTGAGTATGGCTCCAACAACACTCAAGGAGCTTTGACCATCCAAGACAAAGCAGCCCATTTGATTGGCACGCAATGTGCCATCTTAAACATTCAGTCCCTCCACCACCATTGCACATTGACAGCAATGTGTATCATATAAAAGATGCATTGTAGCAACTCACCAAAACTCCTATGACTACACCTTCCAAACCTGTGTTCTCTTCTTCCTAGAAGGACAAAGGAAGGAGGTACATGGGGACACTGCCACTTAGATGTTCTACGCAAAGTTCCACACTATCCTGAGTTGGAACAATATCCCCATTCCTTCACTGTTGCTGCGTCAAAATCCTGAATTCCCTTCCTACAGTGGGTGCACTTGCGTGAATTGGCTGCAGCGAGTCAAGTCACTAGCGCACCACCACCTTCTCGAGGGTAATTAGGAATGGCAACAAATGCTGGCCATTCCAGTAACAGTCACATCCCATGAAAGAATTTTTAAAAATTTGCGTGAGATTTAGACAGGTCTCCAGAATCACCACAATTTTAGCTAGTATGTGTCACTGGCCTGAGGGAATGGGGAGAAAATTGTTTCTGTTAGTGGAGTAGGTGGTGCGACAGGATTTAGTTACTTAAATGGGCATGTAGTAATATGCAAAATGACATATAATTTTTAATTTTGTGTCCACCTGTTATTTGTTACAGGCAACAGAGCAGGGTACAATAGAAACTTTCTAAATTCTCTTCGCCTTTTGTTCTGTATACACTTGGTTATTAAGCAAATAGTCTAAGCCTTACGGACTTCATTTTCATTCTTGGCAGCATGCTTTTATCGTAAGGCAGATAGTCATTAATTTACAGAATCACGCTGGGAAAAGCTTTTGTGATCTCATATTAAATTTTCCCCTGAATCCGCCCCTTGGCAAAAATTACTCACATCGTTAAAAAATATTTAATTAGGCAGTAGTTTATACCCGGCACACAGGGGATATGCTGAAATTAATATGATTTGCATCATTTTGGTTTCTTTTTTTTTTGTCAGCGATTAGGTTTGTATTCTGTTTAAAGGGTCGATGACACTGACAAGGAATCGCGGTCCTGTAGGATTTGAGTAACTGTAGTGTGGGTTCCTAATATGACAACCTAATCCTTCTTGGAGATAAATTACATATAAACACATATAAACACAAAAACTTATCCCACAGCAACACAAAAATGTTACAAGTCAGGAAATGGCACCAATATTTGTTTCGCCATAGATGCTAAAAAGCAAAGAATATTTAAAGGCTTTCTTTGAAATCATTTTTGTTAAGATCATCAACTACCGCGCACCTTTCGAAACCGTACTAATTACTATGTGTTCAGGTAGACATGAGCAATTTTTAAAAACAGCCTATTTAATTAAAATAATCATTGTTATTTTAGTCCCCAGAAATATTGGTGGTTCCTCGTCCTGGTTTTAACGTGACTGATAAAATTACAGATGTACTCTCTGCTAGTTCAGCTATGGAGCGACAGTTTTATTTTCATGCCTTATTCCTTCCTTTAACAGCAGCATTTTTATTATTTATTTAAAATGATTCCGACATCACTTGCCATTCATAGGGCTTATATTCTTGGATGCGGCTTCAAAATTAAGTTGACCCGAGTATACCTGCAATCTAAATGCAAACTATTATCTTAAACTTACAACCTTGAGTATCATTTTCAAAGTAAAACCATGGTGTAATCGGATCACTACTTATATTTGAAATTGGCTGCTATTTATACTCGGGGTGTACATAATTTGCTGCATACACTGACTTTTATGTGTCCCTTTCCTTAAGTAAAAGCATTCTTGATTGCTTCGTATAAACTTGGCCGCCTTTTATTCCGTCTAGAAAATAAATCAATGAGATTGTATTTGGGGAGAAATGAAAAAAATGCTAACTTTTGTCCGTTAATTGTCAAAATAGCCTTCCTGCAAATACAGTGCAAAAGAATGGTTTGCACTGTTTATAAACACATACAAGTGGACAGTTTTGTATTTAGTTTATTGAGAGCTTTGTTTCTAAAGGGGTCAATTGTAATTTCAAATAGTAATTTATTCTTCAGGTGTAGTTGCATAAAGCAGAATATTGGCTGAACGCTTCCTTTTAAATTTTTGAAGTGCACGGTCTGTGGGCTATGTAAGGATCTTTTCCCACTCCCCTTCCCAAATTTTTTATTAAAGCAGAGTATTTCATCATGTGTCAGATGAGTATTCCTGAGCTTTCCTTTCAATGCTTTACATCATAATACTTTTGTTGGTGTTATTTCACAAACCGTACTCACTATCTTCAACTCCGAAAGAAAACTGATGAACTACGTGTGTAAAGGTAGTTTCTGCCCTTTACTGCTCTGCAATAACTTAAAATATTATTCAATCGGCGACTAAACCTGTACCAAATGTCAATCACATCCGGGACGATCTAACGGTGCATTGCATCTGACACAAATCCGCGCAAGCCGGCTAGATCGCCTGAGAGGCCGAAATCAGGATTCCCACTGGGCGGCGATTGGTTACCGATCTAATTGGCCCGCTCCCGTATCTGAGATCCGGGTCCTGCTGTGATGTGGCAAGAAACCAATAATCACCAATTAAGGTCTATCTCCAGCTCATTAACGGGAAGGTCCCCGTATAGAACACCCCGTGATCTAACTGGCTCCCCAGTGAGCAGTCACACGGCATCCTTTAGCAAACCTAAAAACGTGAAGCTAGTGCAACGGCTGCTGTGGGGATCAGCGGAATAGTCATCTTCAAATCAGTCCGGGGGCACCGGGACTGCTTCCCTAGTGCTCGGGGTGCTGGGGGAGCCCCCAGAGTGGGGTGGCCTAGTCCCGGGGGGGGGGGGGGGGGGTTGTCAGCCACAATCGATGAGGAATACGCCCTGGGCAGGGAGGAGTGGGGGGCTCAGTGCCTGCAGGCCCAACACGCCACCCCCCCCGTTCCCCCCAACAAGATCATGTTTTTTTTTTCCTTCTTTTTTTAATCAATTTAGAGCACCCAATTATTTTTCCCAATTAAGGGGCAATTTAGCTTGGCCAATCCACCTACCCTGCACATCTTTGGGTTGTGGGGGTGAAACCCACGCAGACACTGGGAGAATGTGCAAACTCCACACAGACAGTGACCCAGGGCCGAGATTCGAACCCGGGTCCTCAGCGCCGTAGACAGAAATGCTAACCACTGTGCCACCGTGCTGTCCTCATTAAGATCATGTATGCCCATACCAGGAGCAGCATCAACTGCTGCCTGTCCATCCCACCGACACCCCCGGGGCAACGGCCTATCAATGGTAATATGGTGCAGGTCACTTTAACTCCCACTGACCCTGGCGGCCTCTGGCTGCACAGCTGAAGAATATCGCTAATAAGGGAATTGGCAATGTTAGTTATGTGAGCACCCCATAATTCCCAAGTGAAATCCCGTGGATAGAGGTGCCATGATGCAACTGAGTGTTACTACCTGGCATCTCAACCAGACTGTGAGACCTGGACACTTTGCCTGAACCCTGGAGGCATCAACACTGCAGAAGCAGCAGCCAATAATCAAACACCCAAAAACTGGGCCTCAGCACTGGGACATCCCGCCACCAGAGGGTGGGTGTGTGGATCGGGGAGGGGACCTGCGACTGGTCCAAGTAATGTTCCCGGCGGGGATCTAGGGGTCGGTGTCCAGGGGCTCCTGCTGTAGCCAGGGGTGCGTATGCAGGGCGGTGTCTCCCAGCACAACCAGCTCATTGGATAGCACCCTGAGACTTGGCAGGTGACGTAAGGAGGGGGACCTGAGGGTACTGAGGTGGAAGCCATAACTGACTATCGGTGTCTCACCTTCCAATTCCGTACGGATGTCACATGATGGATGATATTGTGGACCCTGCAGAAGCTGCCCTTGTGGTGGCAGTGGCTGCTCAGGCGGCCAGACGCCGGAGAAAGTGGTGGAAGAAGTGTTGTCAGAGGCTCAAGGAAACAGCCCATGTGCAAGGGCCCACCCAACACCCTGAGGAACCGGCCACTATCAGACCAGGGAGGGACCCAGTGGGGGAGGCTGGTGACGTCCTCAGGTGTACAGGTGTCGCTGGTCGTTTGAGGAGACTTCAGACAGCATGTCCTGCAGGAGGCTTCGCCTCAACAGGGATTTTGGCACCACATGGAGGAGGAGGCTACCTGCTCCTGGTGGCTATCAAGATCACCGCAGCCCTGAGCTCCTTTGTCTCAGATTCATTCCAGGGCTCGAACAGGGACCTGTGTGACATCTTTGCCTAGGCACCTGACTACATAAACTTTGACATGGACCAAGCCCTTCAGGATGTCCAGGCAGCAGGATACTCTACCATTGCTGGGATGCCCCAGGTTCAGGGGGTAATAGATGGCACGCATGTCACCATGTGCGCACCGGTGTCCTGGAAAGCCCTTCATCAACAAGGGGGTGGGGGGGTTCCACTCCTTGAAAGTTCAGTTTTTGTGACCACCACCTCAAGATCATGCACGTGTGCACAGGCTTCCCCAAGAGTGTGCATGACAGCTACATCCTGGGGCAGTCGGAGATCCCCGGCCTCTTCAAGGGACACCCCAGAATGGCTGGTTGTCTCTTGAGGAATAAGGGGTACCTGCGGAGGTCCTGGCAATGACGCCGGTATGGAGGCTGGAGACCGATGCGGAGATCCGATATAAGGAGGCCCATGTAGCCACCCGGGATGTCATTAAGCGATGCGTTGGACTGCTGAAAATGCAGTTCCAATGCCTCGGCCTCTCTGATCGTGCACAACAGTACACTCCTGGAATGTCACACGCTGTGATGGCCTGCTGTGCTCTCCACAACCTGGCCCACCAGTAGCAGGGAGACATGCTTGAGGTGGAGGAGGAGCAAGACCTGGAGGACAAACCCAAGGAGCAACCAGAGGATGAAGGACAGGCAGCGGTGGCGAGGGTCAGGCATACCTGGAGGACCAGGGGCTCTCATTCTGCCTGCTTCTGAAAGGATGCGGTTTCGTCCATCACCTCCCCCATCCCACCAATCCTCCCTCCCTGATCCACCCATCCCTCACCCCCCCCGCCCCCCCATGGAACCACCCCCCCCCCCCCCCCCCCAAATGCCTTGTTCCACCCTTCCAGAGTGATGGGCCTGTGACGACATTGTCAGCGGGCCAATATACAATGCAGGAGTGACATGATAACCAGCTGTGAGCTGTGCATTGGTGCTCCTCAATCTATGCCTTAGTCTGACTCATGTCTATCTATCGCCCCTCACTGGCAAGTGGTATGCCTCAGAGGGGGGGGTGGGGGGGTTGGCTTATGCCCAGGGGTTTGGAACTGGGGGAGGGCAGTACAGGTTGGCCTGCACTGCAGAATAAACTGATTGAGGATCCACATGTTTTGTACTTAATGTGTTATAATGGTATACAATCATGACCCTAACTGTCCTTCACTCCCGGTAATCTGAGACCCCCCCCCCCCTCCCCCATGCCCTTTGGTGATCCTCAATCTGCTTAGCCCCCCATGCTCTACCGCTACATCTAGTTGTGTCCTCAGGATGCACATCGGAGGTGGAGGTAGCCTGCTGTTTACCGCACCATGTGGCCTTTGATGCCCCTGGCGGGCGACCTCTGGAGGGCATGTGGCAGGAGGGCCCCAGCCGTCTTGCTGGTGGCACATGTCTCACCGTGCCATCCTGTTCCACCTGCTAATCCTGGGATGTGCCACCGTCGGGAGGACGGGACTCGGGAGAGCTGGTGACCGACACCATCTCCCTGGGGGAGTCTCTGGGTTGGCCTCGAGCCCTTCCTCCTCTTGGTTGTTGCCCATAGGGCCCTGGGTGTCACCTTGGGGATGGAGGGGTGGCTGGAATGAGCTCCAGACATCCCTGCGGCATCTGGCTCTGCCAGCCCTGGTGACTCCCCATTGCCTGCACCATGGTGTTGATATCCTCGGCAATGCCCCTCTGTGACCGGGCCACGCTCTGCAGTGTCTCAACAGTGTCTACCTGTGTCTGATAATCAGCTACTGAGACATAATCTGCAGCACCTCAGCAGTGCCCATCTAAAACTGGGACATGTTTTGGCAAGGTCTGCCTGCATCAGGAAAATGGACATGCTGACCTGACCCTCAGCTATGGCCGCCACTGACTGAGCAATGCCTTGGATACCACCACTCATGTTGCTGACGTCAGGCTCCAGGCTCTCCACTGCGGTTGCCACCCCAGCATTGTTGGCCTCAGTGCCAAGCATTGCCAGTGCCATTTCCTGTGCCAGTAGCCTTTGGGACTCTTCATATCGGCAATGGACCCGCTGGAGTGTCGCTGACATCTCCCTCTGAATCTCACAGTCACGCCCTACCATCTGCATCAGCTCCGGTAACCTTGAAATAGAGGCCCAGCATCTGGCTGGGACCCAGCTGGGTCCAGGGATCCAGCAGACCTCTGACTGCTGTCGCCCCTGGATGTTCCTGCCTCCACCTGATATGCATCAGCAACTGTGTGGTGCTCACCAGTTTGTGCCCCAGAAGCCTGTCCACGGTTTTTGGCTACCAAGGTGTACTTCCCTGCACTGGCGGAAGGTGGCGACAGCTGTGACGCCTAAATGATGGCCTCCTCGGATCCCTCCCCCGAGGTGTTCTCTTGGGAGGCAGGGCAGTGACCACCTCGGCGGGGCAGAACCATCGGATGGAGATCCTGTGGGACAATGGACATAAGGTCAGTGGGAGGGAAAGATCGTTATGTTTGACATGCACAACATGTGTGTGACAGGCCATCTGGGTGGGAGCTGATGGATAATCGTCCCTGGGGCGCAGGCCAAGCTCGGCATCGGTGACTGCTCTGTCCTCGGCCAGTCTGTTATGGCCCAACTTCTCCTTCAGGGACAGAGAGAGGGCATTGTGAGCCACGATTCACGAATCGTATGGGGGGTGCGATCTATGGCGTGGGACGGGCATGGGCACCTCGGTTGAGAATGAGTGGGGTGTGCTGGTGGGTGACAGGGTGTACTAAGGCGCAGGTGCAATATTGTGCTGGGTTGGAGGATGGTGGTGGTGCGGTGCTAACCGCAGGGTTATCGGGGTGGGTGGGGAGGCGTGGCGGCACCGGGGTTGGCAGGCTGGACCTGTTCTACAGGACCGATGTCAACTCCCTCGTGCAGCCCGGTGGAGGTCATTGAGCTTCTTGCGGAACTGGGTGGCGGCCCCCCTGGACATACTCCCCATGTTGATGGCCGCTACTACTGCCTCCCAGGTAGTCCTATGGTTGATCCTCTAATCCACTTGGGTGAACCGGGTCCAGTCTGGACTACACCTCGTCCAACAGTCTGGCCAGGTCGGACCTACGACTGTAGAGCGGGTTTTGCACGGTGTCATGGTTGCATGCTGTCTGGGGTTTGCTCTTCTGGACCGGTTTGAGAACTGCTCCCCTCGTTAGCGGGGAGCTGCTGAGCGCGGTGAATCAGCTGGCAGGACAGTAATATCCGACGTGACGCCTGTGGGGCATCATTAACGGCCCTAACTGGTGTTAGACACCAGTGGCTGGTTAGCCATCAGGAAGCACCCAGCAATTCTCGCTCGCTGTCACACTTTGAAATGTTTCGGTTAAATCATGCCCAAAGTAATGACAATAGTGCATTTTCATTACCATGACAACTACAAACAGTAATACACCACTTCAGAAAAGTTGTACAATGTTAAGACACCCTGGGCCAGTGAGCAGTCAATTCCAGCACCATTTGACCGGGAGTCACAACATCATTGAATTAACCAATAATTCTTAGAGAGAAAAAGCTGAAGTCCTTGCCTCCGGCTGCCCAATAATTACAATCACCGGGTTTGTAAGTTTAAACACAATTACTGTTTATTTATAACAAGAACTATAACAAATTATGCAGCAAATACAACTGGTCAACTATTATCTAATTCTTAATTCCTCAGTTTAAATTGTCCCCGCCCCTATCCCACCCTCTCTCTATAAGTGTGTGGGCGCCGGAATGTGGCGACTAGGGACTTTTCGCAGTAACTTCATTGAAGCCTACTTGTGACAATAAGCTATTATTATTATTATTACACACACACACACGACAGAAAAATACAGAGGGGATTACAGGAGGTTAAAAAAATATAAGTAAAATAGAAAACAAGTTTTTGTTTCAAATGGGTGTTTCCAGCACCTTATTCGTCTTCAGACTTCGCTTTAAGTTTGAAGTTTTTACTTTAGATTCATTCATGTCTCTGTTTCAGAAATATAGCACCCACAGCCTTTCTGGAAAGAGAGTGTGCAGGTTCTTGTCTTTGTTTGCAGCCTGTAATGGTATTCTTGTAAAACCAACGATGCTTCCAGGACCACCCCAACCTCTGTCATCAAGCTGCAATATATAGACGATGCCTGTGTGTGCACACATTAAGATCCGAGTTACAACCCATCGTCAAAGTATTCACCGAGGCATAAGAGAGAATGTGCCAGAGACTAAACATCCAGAAAACAAAGGTTCTTTACTCCTGCTTACAATAAACTGCCCCCTCAACCATTAAGATCCAAGGTGAGCCCTCGGTCAATGTGGATCATTTCCCATACCTCGGAAGCCCCCTTTTGGTGCGAACAGACAAATCCAACATTGACTCCAATGCGCCAGTGCAGTCGTTGCACGCCTGAGGAGCAGAGTATTTGAAGACTGAGACTTCAAACCCAGCACCAAGCTCATTGTCGACAGAGCAACCATGGCCCCCGCCCTCCTGTATGCATCAGTAACATCGACAATGTACAGCAGACACCTCAAATCCTTACAGAGATATCATCAACGCTTCCTCCACAAAATCTTGCAAATCCACTGGCAGGATAGGTGTACCAATGTGAGTGTCCTCTCCCAGGCCAACGCCCCCATTATCAAAACACTGGTCATGATCGACCAGCTGCAATGGGCTGGCCACATTATCCGGATGCCCAACACAAGACTCCCAAAACGGGTGTTCTACTGCAAGCTCTGCCATGGCAAGGGACCACTTGGAGGGCAGAGGAAATGCTACAAGGACACTCTGGAAGCCTCCCTGAATAAATACAACATCCCCATTGACAAGTGGGAATCACTTGCCTTCAAACACACAAGCTGGAGAAAAAGCATCCGCGAAGGTGCCAATCACCTCGTGCGTCATAGGGTGGAGCACGCTTAGTCTAAACATAAACAGCAGAAGAAGAGCGCAGAATACGGAGCGCCCCACCCACCCACCTCATCAAGCACCACCTGCCAAACCTATGGATTCGGGGTCGGACAATTCAGCCACCACAGAACCCACCTCCCAGAGTGGAAGCAAGTCATCCTTGATACTGAGGGACTGCCCAAGAGAGAATACATGTCCATTAATCACCCATGGATCAAAAAATGATAGCAAAATAAAAGCAAGGGGAAATAAGGAAATAAACAGGAAGGACCCTTACAATAAACAATTTCAAATATTTTTACATAAATAGCATGAAAAGATGTGTCATACTACTTTCAAACAGGCGTATTTCTATTGTGTGCAAGACGTTAATGAAGTAATGCAGCAGTAAGTCACCTGTTTACATAGAACAGTACAGCACAGAACAGGCCCTTCGGCCCTCGATGTTGTGCCGAGCAATGATCACCCTACTTAAACCCACGTAACTCGTATACCCGTAACCCAACAATCCCCCCATTAACCTTACACTACGGGCAATTTAGCATAGCCAATCCACCTAACCCGCACATCTTTGGACTGTGGGAGGAAACCGGAGCACCCGGAGGAAACCCACGCACACACGGGGAGGACGTGCAGACTCCACACAGACAGTGACCCAGCCGGGAATCGAACCTGGGACCCTGGAGCTGTGAAGCATTGATGCTAACCACCATGCTACCGTGAGGCCCCGTTTCTGCTCACAGTTCATAGTGCATTCTGGAAAAACTAGTAAAATAGAAGTGAAGTATATTGAAATATTTTGGATCTTTCCATAATGGTCAAGGATGTACAATTGATCATGTTGTAATGTCTGCTTTCTGATTTTCTTCTTATGAAGATACTGCATTATCAAGATTAAACCTGGCTTGAGTGTAACACATCGTAGAAGCATATCTATTCCCCCATAACCCACTGTCCGAGTACAAGCCATTAGGTTTTCTTCATGCATCTTAAAAAAAAAACTCAAATAACTGAACTTAAAACATCTTTAAATGTTTAAAAATGCATTTAAATTGAATTCTGAATGGAAATTGTCATCATCTTTAATTCAGCATATGCTCAAATAACACACATGATCCATACATTGTTATCACATTGATCATGTTGTGAAGCACTGAGTAAGTGCTTCTGTAAGCTGAGATCAAATGCATCAACAATCCATTTTATTATGCAGCTGCTGTTATAAATGAGACAGCAGCTTGGAATCTTTAAAGCAGAGGAGGAGCAAGAAAATGTATCTTGCTATAAATGAGCAAGAAAAGTCTGAAGGGGCTCATCAAAACTGCACTGTTACAATTAAGGTAGGAAACTAAAGATGAAAGGAATGGCATCATTAGACATGTCATTGCCTTTAAAGAATCACCTTAAGGAGCAACTGTATCAAGTTTGACTAGGAGTTTCAGAGTTGAGCTCTTGCCTCCAGTTAAATCCACCAGATCATTGTTGTTTTAAACACCAGTCTATAGCAGAAAATTCCATGGTTTGCTCTCTTCGAATAACAATAACGAAATTCAGCATTTGGCTCGTTAAGAGAAACGTTTTTGGTGTGGAGATATTCAGGCATGTGTGATTCCAGAATCTCACGGCTTCAGTCAGTCTGATCTATATAAAAAAAAAAGACAGCCAGAAAACTGTCCATCAAGTGATGAAATTTGACAGTGCGGATTATTGCATTGATGGACCAGAACAGCTAATAGAAGAAGCTGACATTTTGAAACCCTGCTAATTAAGGGTTCCTTTCTTAATGTTAGAATTAAAATAAGTATGTGCCTGACTTTTATGGTCTAAAAACCAGGTGTTTTTATTAATATATGCCAGTCAGTCTTAATAAGCTTGGAGGGCAAAGGAAGTTATTATTAGTGACCTTCTACAAAATAAGCATGTTGTGAAGGGCTTTAACCCTGCCCTAGTTCGATTGATGAAACTCATTTCCAATGCAAAGTTCCAACCAGATAGCTGACTATTTTTGTGCAATGACAGTGAATAAACCCTTCTTCTTTTTGAATGTCTAGAATTAAAATTGCTGCTATGAATTTTGCAGTGTTCTGTCTTTTACAGTACATAGAAAACCGAGACAGGTGTTCAATTGATTTAACAATACAAAGTGTAAGCAGCCACGTCTGTGTGCTACAGAGCTGAAATTTGAAATGTTGCTTTGGATTATATGTTTACAAGAACACTCTGATGCTGAAGGTGCTTGTCAGTTACTTTTATTCTTTTCTGATCGCCGACAATGCTGTTTATGCAATCCCACTAAATTTACAAGCACTTTGATTCAAAGAAGATAGCGCTTGGCAGTTTCAGCATTATCTTTTGAATTTCACAATACATTTAGGTCTTGTATTCATTGAAATGACAGTACACCGATATGTTTTACATTTTAAAGTGAGTCTGAGCTATTTTTTCATATTTCTGAAAGTCTATCTTTTCAGTAAGAAAATCAAATTTAATAAAGAAAATCTTCACAACCTACCGATGAAAGATAATCACCAACAAAGTTAAGTGCAGGTGTCTGTTTCCATCAGTTGCACCATAATATGTAAAATATAAATAGCTCATATGGGCTGATAAGGTGCTGCATGGTTAATAGTGAATCTGCGCCTTTACCACTTTAAAAAATATTTTTATTCTCCTTTTTCATATTTTTATCATATTTGCAACAACAAATAATTAACATAACAACAAATACAATGGCAATCCCCCAGCCAAAAATCCCCTCATCCCACCCAACGTCAAACAGCTCAGAACTGTTTTTTTCAATAGAAAACACAAATGAAAAATAATCATCATTAATTCATAAATTCAAACCCCCCTCCCCCACACACACAACGTTCGATGTTATCCAGTTCTTGAAAATGCATGATGAACAAGGTCCATGAGTTGCAGAACCCTTCCATCCTCCCCTTCAAGTCAACTTCACTTTCTCGAGTGTTAAGAACTCCAGCAGGTCCCCTGCCATGACAAGGCACAGGGTGGAGAAGCCGGCCTCCACCCCAACAGAATCCACCTAAGACATCTGCCTCCGCACCCACTTCCAACCTCGGCCGATCTGACACCCCGAATATGGCATCTGCGGCACCTGGTTCGAGTCTCGCCTTTGAGACTACCCGAAAGACCTCCCCCCAATACCTCTCCAGTTTTGGGCAGGACCAAAACATATGAACATGACTTCCGCCCCACCCCCCCACAGCGTTCACAAACATCCTCCATCCCCTCAAAAAGTCGGCTTATCCTCGCCCTTGTGAGGTGCACCCTGTTGTGTTATGTTATTGCTAGTAACATAAGCTGCCACTTGATGTCGGCTCTGCTGAAAGATGCTCCAGACTCTGAGATAAGTTTAACGTATTTATTGAACGATTAACAATGCTCTTAAACGAGTTTGACACTCTACTAATCTGCCCCTAGTAACTCAGTCTGTTCTGCTAACTATACAAGCTTGCTCTCGACCATGTGCTGGGGTGTGATGTTGCTGATAACCAACCCTGTCTTGCTCTCTTGGTTTCTGCCGGTGGAAGAGGCAGAGCCTGTGTGCCTTGTCCTTTTTATATGGGTCGTGTAGTGCCCCCTTGTGGTAATGCCACCTCTGGATGTCCTGATTACCCACTGGTTGTGTCCTGTTCTCATGATCCATTGGTTGCGTGGCTGCATGTCATGACATCTCTGGTGCTCCCTCAAGTGGTTACTTAGTTCTTGTGTATTTACATTAACCCCTTGTGTATATACAGTGATGCATATCACTACATCCCCCTTTTTTGTGTTGCATATTTTCTGTACTTTGTTAAAGAAAATTGTACAAAACAGGTAGATGAATGATGACATGTACAAGTTGTGATGATATTGATGATTATACAATACCAATTAATATCTATGAGTCCTATCTTATGAATTTGTACGATTGAGTTGCTTTCTTCTTCTGTTGTTGAAGTGGTCATGTTGATGTTGTCATTTCTTTGTGAACGTCGTCAGTGTTCTTGTGTTTAAGTAACCAAGATATCCGCATGAGGTGTTCGAATGGTGGAATCACTTCGTTGGCTGATTTAAACTTTTTTTTTCTATGCTTGTGGTCGCGATTCTGTATGTCACCTTTCTTGAAAGCTGGTTTGCTTGTTTGCAGGGGAGCAAACGTTAATTGGTGTGATTCATTGTCATGCCATGGTATATTTGTATTCTTGCCATTGTTTTGAGCGGTGCTGTTACATTGTCCTTCATGTGCAGAGTTGTACCATGTCGTACAAGTCGTTGTTTTATTGTTGTTTTTCTTGTTTTTGTCGTGCTTGTCACGCTCAATGACTGTTCCGTATGGATAATTCGAGTCATTATCAAAGTTACTTGTGTCAGTGTCCTTTGTGGTATCTGATGCTTCATTGAGCGTTTCCTCTTGAGGATTGTGAGAATGACCTGATGTTGCATTGATTTTTGTGACATCACTCCTTTGTGGTTGATGTGATTCCTCTTTGATTCCTTGGTGCTCCTCTTCTGGAGTCATTTCTGGTTCACTTGAATCATCATTGGTTTCTTGATGCTCCTCGTCTGGAGTCAAAATCTTCAAGATTTCATTTTCTTGTGGATAGGCTCGAGTGGCTGAGGTTTTAATTGACTTGGTCTCACTGGAGTCGAGCAGTTTCACTTTGATTGGTGAGTGCCTCTGTACATACGAGCTGAGATCTGTCAGTCCCGCTGTGATCTTGTACATCTTGTATGGGAATTACGATTTCTTCGTCACTTGTCTCACATACAGTGGGTAGACATTCAGTGTCTTCTTGTTGGTTAAATGAGCTGGGTAGACTTTCATAGTTTGCTGCTGGTTGCTCAGATAAGATTGATAGACCTTCATGGTCTTGTTCATGCATGGACTTCGCTATGGAGTCTTGAGTTGCTTCCATTATGGAGTCTGTCAACGAGCTCTCTGTGGAGGCTTGTATTGCTCTCTCTGTGGAGTCTTTCATCGCTCTCTGTAGAGTCGTGCAGTGGTCTCACTGTGGAGTCTTCCATCGCTCTCTCTGTGGAGTCGGAGACTTTTCGTGGTGCGTGGACCACTGGTTTGGCGTCAGGCCACCGTAGAATCCTATACTCGTACGGAAGTGTGCCCACCCCGGTGAAGACATAGGAACATAAGAACTAGGAGCAGGAGTAGGCCATCTGGCCCCTCGAGCCTGCTCCGCCATTCAATTAGATCATGGCTGATCTTTTGTGGACTCAGCTCCACTTTCCGGCCCGAACACCATAACCCTTAATCCCTTTATTCTTCAAAAAACTATCTATCTTTACCTTAAAAACATGTAATGAAGGAGCCTCAACTGCTTCACTGGGCAAGGAATTCCATAGATTCACAACCCTTTGGGTGAAGAAGTTCCTCCTAAACTCAGTCCTAAATCTACTTCCCCTTATTTTGAGGCTATGTCCCCTAGTTCTGCTGTCACCCGCCAGTGGAAACAACCTGCCCGCATCTATCCTATCTATTCCCTTCATAATTTTAAATGTTTCTATAAGATCCCCCCTCATCCTTCTAAATTCCAATGAGTACAGTCCCAGTCTACTCAACCTCTCCTCATAATCCAACCCCTTCAGCTCTGGCATTATCCTAGTGAATCTCCTCTGCACACCCTCCAGCGCCAGTACGTCCTTTCTCAAGTAAGGAGACCAAAACTGAACACAATACTCCAGGTGTGGCCGCACTAACACCTTATACAATTGCAACATAACCTCCCTAGTCTTAAACTCCATCCCTCTAGCAATGAAGGACAAAATTCCATTTGCCGCCTTAATCACCTGTTGCACTTGTAAACCAACCTTCTGTGACTCATGCACTAGCACACCCAAGTCTCTCTGAACAGCGGCATGCTTTAATATTTTATCGTTTAAATAATAATCCCGTTTGCTGTTATTCCTACCAAAATGGATAATCTCACATTTGTCAACATTGTATTCCATCTGCCAGACCCTAGCCCATTCACTTAACCTATCCAAATCCCTCTGCAGACTTCCAGTATCCTCTGCACTTTTCGCTTTACCACTCATCTTAGTGTCATCCGCAAACTTGGGACACCTGGTTACTGGGTCAGGATGGTCGTCGATGCTGGCCTGAAGATCCGGATGAGACGGCGTCATGGTGTAGACCCGTCGGATGAGGTTCAATGCTTGCAGGTGTGGGCACCTCGAGGGCCGCCTTGTTTGGCTGAACAATCTCGAAGCGTAGGCTTGTCTGTATGTGTCAGTTGGACACTGTCAGATGGCAAGACCCCAGTGCCTTAATTGTGTTGCCATTGTAGTCCTGGAGTTTGCAGGCAGTTGGAAAGAGCTTGGGAGTCTTCTTGATTTTCCTGAAGTCCGACTGCGAGATCAGGTTGGCAGGGGCACCTGTGTGCAGTTTGAACGGGGTGGGGCATTGGTCGACCTCCATCACTGCATTCCATTTGTCCTCGAAATCCACGGCAAGGATTGACGGGACTTGCAATGTGCCTGGTGTGGCGTATTCGCACTTTGTGATGATGTCTGCTCGGTATGCGTTATCCAGGTAGTCATCGTCTGGATCTGTAGCACTGCCTTTATCAGAGTCATGCTCACACTCGCATACTCCTGATGCCAATGGAGTCGCTGTGTGGCATCGTTTTCTTCTTGTTCAATTAACAAATCACCTTCTTTGGTTTCGGACTTGTCATTGCGCCCTTTACTTCGGGTGGTGCAAACTGCTTGTTCCAGGGTGCTGCGGAGGTTATTTTCAACGTCTGGTAGAAGTTTAGGCATTGTTCTGTCCTTCGAGGTGAAATAATTGTGGTTTGTGGCTTTAAAACTCTTCTTTTTAATTTTCGGACATTTCCCCTTTAAGTGGGCCTCTGACGTCATGACGCTTGTGATGTTATGCATAGGACTCACTTGCACGCCGAGGATCCTTTACTGTGCGCTCTTTTCGCAGCCGCACATGAGTGGCTTCGCAAAACACCGGTTTGCGTCTTTTAGGGTGGTGCGCATGTGCGGACTGGTGAGACTGCACACGTGCAAGATGGCTGCCATTCAAAACTGCCGTCTTCTACTGTTTCAGCCCTACCTCTGCCTCGTGGTGAGTACGCCATTTTTACCAATTTCGTTTGTGTCCACCTCGCAGTGGCTGTCGAATTTGACCAGGTTGGTCTGGTATTTTGTTTTGTCCTGCCCTTCTGAGTATTGAAACGAGTTGAAGATCTCTATCGCATATTCACCCGCAATTTTGAGCAGAAGAGCTATCTTCTGAGCAACGGTCGCGCCATTCAGATCAGATGCTTCCATGTATAGTTGTAATTTTTGTTTGAACGAACGCCAGCTCGTACTAAGATTACCGGTGGTCCTGAGTTGATCAGGAGCCTCAATCTTGTTCATCGTGCCTGGATTCAGATGCTGGTTGTCTCTAACCTTGCTGAATTGAACGAGGGAGATTGAGCAGTCACTCCTGTACCATGTTGTGTTATGTTATTGCTGGTAACATAAGCTGCCACTTGATGTCGGCTCTGCTGAAAGATGCTCCAGACTCTGAGATACGTTTAACGTATTTATTGAACGATTAAGAATGCTCTTAAATGAGTTCGACACTCTACTAATCTGCCTGTAGTAACTCAGTCTGTTCTGCTTACTATACAAGCTTGCTCTCGACCATGTGCTAGGGTGTGATGTTGCTGATAATCAACCCTGTCTTGCTCTCTTGATTTCTGCCGGTGGAAGAGGCAGAGCCTGTGTGCTTGTCCTTTTTATATGGGTCGTGTAGTGCCCCCTTGTGGTAATGCCACCTCTGGATGTCCTGATTACCCATTGGTTGTGTCCTGTTCTCATGACCCATTGGTTGCGTGCCTGCATGTCATGACGTCTCTGGTGCTCCCTCTAGTGGTTACTTAGTTGTAGTGTATTGACATTAACCCCTTGTGTATATACAGTGATGCATATCACTACACGCCCTATACACCACCTTCAACTGTACTTTTACCACATGTTTAAACAACATTATTCAGGTTATTTTCAAATAAAAGATTTGGTGTCAGTATTCAACATAGGAGACTGGGTTCTTGCCCATCGGCTTGAGAGTCGGTGCGTGCTCTATATTGCCTCTTTTCTGGAGAACCCATCAAAATAAGGTTCTTAAGTGGCCAGCGAGGGCCTACCCAGGATCAAGGATGTTTGGGGGCAGAGGTCTTGGCCCCCCCCAGCACTTTTTAAATAATTTGTTTACGGGATGCGGGCATCTCTGGCTAGGTCAGAATTTATTGCCTATCCCTAATTGTGCTTGAGAAAGTGGTGGTGAGCTGCTGGCTAATCAGAGGCTGGTAGCTGTGCATTGCAGGCAGTGCCAGTGGGAGCAAGAGGCCCAAGACTGCTGAGGGACGTCACGCCAAAGGTGAGTGGGAACAAGATAGAGGTCATGAGGTAAGAGTTTCTGAGAGAGGGTAGTTGGGGATTCAGTAGCAAGGGCAGGAGGTGACTCTCACCAATTCACCCCCTTCCTGATGCCAGATGCCTCAATCAGGCACAATGTGCGTTTGGCAAGGAAAACTCATGGGAGTCCACAGTTTGCTTTTCTGGCATTTTGTGTAGGGCAGCACGGTAGCACAAGTGGATAGCACTGTGGCTTCACAGCGCCAGGGTCCCAGGTTCGATTCCCTGCTGGGTGACTGTCTGTGTGGAGTCTGCACATTCTCTCCATGTCTGCGTGGGTTTCCTCCGGGTGCACGCGTTTCCTCCCACAGACTTGCAGGTTAGGTGGATTGGCCATAATAAATTGCCCTTAATGACCAAAAAGGTTAGATGGGGTTATTGGGTTACGGGGATAGGGTGGAAGTGAGGACTTAAGTGGGTCGGTACAGACTCGATGGGCCGAATGGCCTCCTTCTGCACGGTATGTTCTATGTGTTGCAACTACCCCGCCTGCCGCTGGTTCAATACCCGAGGTGGCAAAAACATGAGGCCCTTAAGTGGTCATTAATATACAGGCTTCGATTGGAAGTTTGTCCATTAGCATTCCCACTCGGACTTAATTGGGGCAGAGATGGGAAGACTGCGGAGTCCCCAGCTGCCAATTTCCCGCTCCATTAAATGCTCTCCTTGACTCCAAACTCACCTTTGGGAAGGACGTTAAATTCTGTCTAGGGTTTTGTTATCCTAATCTTGCAAAGTTACAGGTAAATAAGAATGCAAAAGCTAATTTGGCCAATCAGATTCTCCTGAACAGGAAAACTCAACCCCCTCCCCTTCCATTCCTGCAACCAACAAGGATTGCAAGGGTTTTGCCGTCACAACTCTACCTTGAAGTTCCATTTGTTGATCCCATTTAAATAAGAATTTATTTGTGAGAGTCCCAAATTTGCCTTTCTCTACTTTGAAACTATCCCACTGTTGAAGTTGAACTTGAAATTGTGTTCCAGATGCAACTTTTTACATAATTTGTTATCTTATTTGCCTCAATGAGGACACTGCTTTTTAAGTCTGAACAGACAATGTACTCTAAATATTTTCTATAACTCAACCTTTGAATGTTTCCTGGTCTCTGGTTGGATGCAATACATTATGACCAAGCTCAACACTGACCACTCAAATTTATACTCCAGTGGGGCATTTCATCTGTGTTTGCTTTAAGGTTATTTTCATAGAATCCCTACAGTGCAGAAGGAAGCATTCGGGCCATCGAGACTGCACCGACCCTCTGAAAGAGCACCCTACCTAGGCCCATTCCCCCGCAACCCAACAAAACCTTCACATCTTTAGACACTAAGGGACAATTTCGCCAATCCACCTAAACTATACAGCTTTGGACTGTGGGAAGAAACCAGAGCACCCAGAGGAAACCCACGCAGACAATATGCAAACCCCACGCAGACAGTTGCCCGAGGCCATAATTGAACCCAGGTCCCTGGTACTGAGGCCTAACCACTATGTCACCAGTTTGCAACACACTTCATTATATTTTAATGTTAGAGGAATTTCCCATTAAGTATCTTCATTTAATTTGATCTGTAAGTTTATTTTTCTCCCTCTGAGCTTTTAATATTTTTCTTAAAGTTCTTGGAGGAGAGATTAGATGGCATGTGACTATTTGCAGTTGACGTTGAGTCCTAGGGGGCAGAGAGCACTGCAGGACATTACCTTGAAACATCTCTCCACTAACAAATTTCTTCCCCTGCTATATTAATCTTTCTCCCTATTATATGCATAAATCAGTTTGAATAAAATAAGTTTAGATGCCAAAGTAACCCATACCATTTACTACACTTTTTTTTGTCTAATATTAAGTTAGAAACTGTTTACGAAGAAAAAATACAATTTTTGTTGTATGTTTTCCTATTTTCTTAAAGGAGCGATGCTTTCAATTTTTTGAAAAGTATTATTATGCTAAAGTAAATAGACATACAGGGAAAATGTTTTCTTCTGAAGCATCCACAAACATATTTGTCTTTGTTCTTCGTCTGATCTGTCTTGTTTGTGTTATTGGTAACTAAGACAGTCAAAGACAGAAAGGATTTTGTAATCATTCAATGTAGCACTTTACTAGACATTACTGAAATCCAAATCGTGTCTTAGTGCTGCGAAAGTGACAGTTTCCTGTGCTTTTAGCTAACGGATGGCAGTTTTGTGCTATTAAATTATTAAACTCCGGCGGATTGCAGTCTCTCGGACAAAACACAATTTGCAAAACTGGGAAGATGTGAAAAGATTTGACTAAATCCACAAAGGATTAAGCTGAAAGATGTCTTGATGCTGTAATTGTAATGTGCACATATGTTGGGTTTTTGTGGCTGAAATAATAGGGCAGTTTTTAAATCGGTAACAGTGATTGTTTGTAATGCTTGCGCCTTGTAGATTTACAACTGCAAAATAAAAGATTGTAAATTACTTCTCAAATGCCCCTTGACTTACAGACATGGAAATTTGGATTTTAGTCTGGTCCCTGCAAATCAATTAATCTCCCAGCAACAGTTTTGCTATTTTTTTCATCTAACTAGTGATGCTGCTGTAATATGGTTAGCAATGAAATCCTACTAAAATTGTTTTGAAATTCTGATGGTTGCTACTGTTGGCAAAGAATCTTGTTAGATATGGACACCACTATCTACCTGCAAGCAGACATTTACCGAAATCATCCTCGCTGTCCTCCACGCTAAAAATTCTTCTAGTTACCTGGAAACCTCTGCCGATTGACTTTGAATGCAGCATCCTAATTTCCAGGTTTTCCACAAACTGCAGTTACCACAATGTGATTGTAGCACATACGAATATCGTGTAGCAACCATGAATCATCGCATTTCTGTGCGGTATCTCAGGTAGAATTGAATTTTGACAGGGCAGTTCCACGCCCGATCCAGAAGAGAATTAAACAGCGTGTGATGACATTGGGCTCGCATCCTGACTTCATTGCACACTCACAGGATATTTTGGTCAGTGGTTGTAGGCATGGATTGGCGACACGCATACCGACAATAATGAAGTTAGGCCAAGGGATTAAAACCCCAATTGACCAGAATTTTATGTTGCCCGTGCAATTTTAAGCCCATTAAATGGGCAAACCGTTCACACGGACCAACCAAATGTAACCTTTTTTTATGCAAAGGTGGGATAAAGGGGCCTGGTGCAAACACTGGCTGAGGAGTTTCTCGGAGTGAGGTGAGGTGGTGTTTGGAGTGTTGATAGGGTTTGCAGTGAGGAGCTCATAGATGAATTCTGTCCCCTGTGTAAGGACCCTTCCTGTTTGTTCCTGTTTATTCCTTTATTTCCCCTTTCTTTTATTATTGCTTCATTTTTGAGACATGGATGTTTAATGGACCCAGCTAAAAGATCCAGATAAACTCTCTTCATCAGACCACTGTGAGGGCTGACTCTCTCTCCAGCAAGTCTGGGTTTCGTTTTCTTGAGCCTGCAGAGGCTTGACGTCAAACCATGAGCTGAAGGCAAAGTTTGATGTAAAATAAAGCGTCTATCCAGAAAGATTTAGGCCTGTGAACCTTGAGCTGAAGGCCTAGCCTGACTATAGAGTGACTCTCCAGAAAGCCTGCTGCTATTGAGTACTGCATTTTCTAACCTGAATGAATGATTCTGCAAAGAACAATACCAGCTGTAAATCAGAGGCTACAAGCATGCTGTGAGGAAAGTGTGCTAAAGAACCGCCATTTGAAGCAAGGACACTGATCTCTTCAGCTTTGACCTTATTGTTTTTTCCCCTTCTCCCCGCCCCTCTGTGCTTGTCTGTTTTGTGTATGTGGGTAGAGGGTGAGACAGTTAAAGGGGGGTAGTAGGTTAGTTTGTCATCATCCAGTTGTGTCTATTTCATATTTCATCATCATTCTTGTTATGAATAACAGCAATTGTGTTTCAACTTACAAACTTGGTGACTGTAATTATTGGACGGCGAAAGTCCCATAACGTTGGGAATTTTTATAAGAATTATTAGTTAGTTCACTTGTATTGTGACTCCCAGGCACGTGGAGCTAGAATTGAGCGTGCACATGCCTAGGCTGGCGTAACATAATTTGGGGGTTCCTCCCGGATTCTTGGAATAGTAGTCAGTGGATATGGGGTACAGTGTCAATTAAAAGCGACACCAGGTTTGTACAGAATGGCTCTGGAAGCTGTTCAGAGTTTTCTTAAGGGTGAAGACTTTTCTCTGGTTTATTTAAAAGAGCTTCGCAAAGACAAGCTAGTCGAATAGTCGAATTGGTAGATGCATCAGAGATAGAGGTACCAGCTGGAGCTAAGAAGGTGGAGATAATTGACACAATTGCTCAACATTTGAATTTGAAAGAATGGACAGAAACACATCCTGGGTCAGGGCAACAATCAGTAGAATTGGCTCAAATCCAGCTACAAATCAAACAATTGGAAACGCAGCAGAAATAAATGTCGCTGAGGCAGAAAGACAGAGCAAAAAAAAAACAGAGTAGGAAATGAGGAGGTTAGAATTAGAGAGAGGAAAAAGGATGAGAGAGGAGAAAGAAAAAGAGAGCAAGGAAAGAGAGGAAAGGAAAAAAAAGAGAGAGAAAAAAATAGCACTGCTACCTCACAGCGCAAGGGTTCCATTTCGATCTTGGGTGACTGTGTGGAGTTTGCACGTTCTCCCTGTGTCTGCGTGAGTTTCCTCCGGATGCTCACAGTCCAAAGATGTGCAGGTTAGGTGGGGTTATGGGGATAGGGCGGAGGAGTGGGCTTAGGTAGGTGCTCTTTCGGAGGGTTGGTGCAGACTTGATGGGTCAAATGGCCACCTTCTGCACTGCAGGAATTCTAGAGTTCTAAAAAGAGGGAGGAGAAAGAAGGAGCATTCCATCTTAAGGCACTGGAAATGAGTGAGAAGCTGCTAGAAAGTAGAGGGGCACTTAATCCCAGGACAGAACCCAGTGGCGATAAGTTTAAATTTATACAGGCCCTCCCAAATTTTGAAGATAAGGAGGTAGAAATATTTTTCAAGACTTCTGAGAAAATAACAACCCAAATTGAGTGGCCAAAATCAAAGTGGACATTACCCATGCAGAGTAAACTGATGGGACAGGTACAGGAAGTTTATGCTTCCCTGTCAGAGCAGGAGTCTAAGAATTATGATGTGGTAAAAAAGGCTATTCTAGATGCATATGATTGGTCCCTGAAGTATATCAGGAATTTCAGGAGACAGCTGGGACAGACTTGTGCAGATTTTGAAAAGGTTAAGCAGAACGATTTTGATAGATGAGTAGGAGCATTGGGAGTTGGAACTACCTAAGCGGCTCTAAGAGAGTAGTAGTAGTAGGAAGTCTTACAACACCAGGTTAAAGTCCAACATGTTTGTTTCAAACACTAGCTTTCGGAGCACAGCTCCTTCCTCAGGTGAATGAAGAGGTATGTTGTAGGTCCACATCATGGCTCTAAGAGAGGTCATTCTCTTGGCGGAATTTAAGAATTCCCTACCTTCTATTTTTAAAAAAAAAATCATTTTTATTCAAATTTTTGCATAATATAAACAACAAAAAGACAGAATTTTTTTTCCACACAGAACAGAAAGAACACCCCCCCCCCCCCCCCCCCCCCCCCGCGACTACACAGCGGAAGAGATAAACTAACACCCATAATTCCCCCAAAACATCTGCCCGTCCCTTCAATGGAGAGGACAGAAAACCCCCCCCCCGTGGATAGACAGAAGAGGAAATGAATTAATGCCCGACATTGGCACAGAACAACTATGCCCGTCCCTTTAGTACAAAACATGCCCCCCCCCCCCACTCCCTCCCTCCCACCCCCCCCCCCCCCCCCCCCCACCCCCCCACCCCCCTTTAACTGGACGCAGGAGGCCTGAGGTAAACATTGCTTTGGGAGCAGGTGTGAGGGATGAGGTAGATGAGAGATACGACGTTTTAAAAAATATATATGTAATATTAATGTCACAAGTAGGCTTACATTAACACTGCAATGAGGATATTGTCAAAAAACCCCAGTCGCCACATTCTGGCACCTGTTCAGGTTCACAGAGGGAGAATTCAGAATGTCTAAATTACGTAACAGCACGTCTTTTGGGACATTTGGGAGGAAACCCGAAGCACCGGAGGAAACCCAAGCAGACACTGAGAACGTGCAGAGTCCGCACAGTGAGGCAAGCCGGAAATCGAACCTGGGACCCTGGTGCTGTAAAACAACAGTGCTAACCACTGTGCTACCATGTTTGTGCCAAAGGGGAAGGTCAGCCCATTTTTCTCAACTGAGGTAGCCAAACCCATAACTATTTTGATGGACATGGGGGCTGTTCAAACTCTCGGACAGGAAAAGGATTTGATTTTCCCTCCACAGAGCTCAATGAAAGCTGACGTATTAGATCCTAATTCCATTGTATAAAGTATATTTGGAGTGTGCTTTATTGTCAGATCCAGTAGATGTCGGAGCGGTTAAAGAATTCCCAGTGGGAGGAATAGATCTGCTTTTGGGGAATGATTTGGCAGGAGTGAAGGTTGTATCTTCACCCACGATTACAGAGAATCTGAGAGAAGTATTGCAGATAGCACATGATGCAGACATAAGAAACTCTGAACTAATAAAGCCACACCCGCTCGACTAAAACCATGGAAACTGGCTCGGCTAGAGACTGAAATACAGTGCATGTTGGACATAGAACATAGAACAGTACAGCACAGAACAGGCTCTTCGGCCCTCGATGTTGTGCCGAGCCATGATCACCCTACTCAAACCCATGTATCCACCCTATACCCGTAACCCAACAACCCCCCTTTACCTTACTTTTTAGGACACTACGGGCAATTTATCATGGCTAATCTACCTAACCCGCACATCTTTGGACTGTGGGAGGAAACCGGAGCACCCGGAGGAAACCCACGCACACACGGGGGAGGACGTGCAGACTCCGCACAGACAGTGACCCAAGCCGAGAATAGAACTTGGGACCCTGGAGCTGTGAAGCATTTATGCTAACCACCATGCTACCGTGCTGCCAATGTTGCAGAGACAAGTGAAACCATTGGGCCATCTGTTTCTAGTTGCCCTTTGACACATTGCTCATCTTTATTCTGCCATTCACACATTCTAATCTCTTTATGTGCCACCATCAGCACTCTGCGTAGCCATAATTACCTCCATTTATATTCCTTTTGTCTTCTGTCCTCAACATCTTTGTAAATCGCCACCTATCACTGCCCCATCCAGCCCCCCCACTCCACCACCCCCCCCCCCCCCCCCCAACTAGATATAAATCTGATCCTATTGCCAGTTCTCTCCAGCTTTGACAAAGAGTCATCCAGACTCAAAACGTTCGCTCCCCTTTCTCTCAAAACGTTAGCTCCCCTTTCTCTCAAAACATTATATCCCCTTTCTAGCCAGAGATGCTGTCAGACCTGCTGAGATTGTCCAGTATTTTCTGTTTATGTTTCAAATTCCAGCATCACGGTAATTTGCTTTTATCTGACCTGCACTTCTAGCCACAGATGGCTGGTCCAGTTCAGTTTCTGGTCGATGGTAACACACAGCTTATTGAAAATTGGACATTCATTGATGGTAATCCACTAAATATCATGGGGTGATAATTGAATTCTCTCTTGGTTAAGTTCATGCCTGGAACTTTTGTAGCACAAATGCAACTTGTCACTGATCAGCCTATGCCTGAATCTTGTCCAGATCTTGCTGCAAATGGACACAGACTGCTTCAGTATCCGAGATGTCGCAAATGGTGTTGAACATTGTGCTATCATCAACGAACACCCCCACTTCTGAGCTTATGAAGGAGGGAAGGTCATTGATGTAGCAGCTGAAGATAGTTGGACCTAGGACATTATGAGGAACTCTTGCAGTGACATCTTGGAATTGTGACCTCCATCAACCATAACCATCTTCCTTCTTGAAATAGAAGCAGAATATACTGGATAAACTCATCAGGTCTGGCAGCATATGTGGAAAGAAAAACAAGAATTAATGTTTCAAGTCCATATGACCATCTACCTTTGTGTGGTTTGACTCCAACCAGTGGAGAGTTTTCCCCCTAACTCCCATTGACTCACTCTAGTATTGCTAGGGCTCCTTGATCCGCATTCAGTAAAATGCTGACTTGATGTGAAGTGCACTCACTCTCACATCACTTTTAGAGTTCAGCTCATTTCCCCATACTTTGGCCAAGGCTGTAAATAGGTCAAGAGCTGATTGTCCTGGCAGAACCCAAGTTGAGCATCAGTGAGCAGGATATTACTGAGGAAGTGCCACTTGATAGTACTGTCAATGACAACTTCCACTTTTCTGACAATTGAGAGTGGATCGACGTGATGGTAATTAGTTGGGTTGTATTTGTCTTGCTTACTGTGGACAGGACATCCCCAGGCAAATTTCCATATTGCCAAGTAAATGTACTGGAACAGCTCGGCTAGGGTGTGGCAAGTTCTGGAGCACAAGTCTTCAGTTCTATATTTGGAATATTGTCTGGCTCGTGGCCGTTGCAGTATCCAGTGCCTTCAAGTCACCGATGAGTGACTTGATGAGTGAATTAGATGAGTGACTTAAATTGACTGAAGACTCGAGGAGGCCAAGATGGATCATCCACTCGGCATTTTTGTATGAAGGTGGTTGCAAATGCACCTCGTCTTTTACATCGTTGTGCTAGTCTCCCCCATCATTGAGGATGAAGGCTTGACTCCAGTTTGTTGTTCAATTGGCCACCACCATTCACAACTGGATGTAGAAGGACTGCAGAGCTTAGATCTGATCCATTGGTTGTGAGATTTCCTTCAATCAACAATGGTTTCATGGTCACCATTGCTGGGACTGGCTTTTAATTCTAGATTTATTCGTTGAAATTAAATTCAACCAGTTACTGTGCTGGAATTTGAACCAATGTCCCCAAAGCATTAGCCTGGGCTCTGGATTGCTTGCCTAGTGACATTACCTCATCATCACAACTATTAATTTAAGCTAATGAATGTGCAATCTCTAATAGTTGGTAACCCTCATCCTTGATAATAAATATCTCACATTTCATGACATGAATGTTTTATCCATCCTTTCTCTAAAAATGCTTCATGACCCATAACATATTTAGAATATGTCTCCTGTTATGATGCAGGAAAGCAGATTAATGAAAAAATTATCAGGCATTGGTCTGCTGGGATATTTACTGCAGAAAAAAATGTAATAGCTGTTTACTAAAATGCCTTTCATATGTGGAAGCATGTATACAAAGATGTTGTCAAAATTATGTTTGCTGCAAATTGGAAGTTTATAATACACAAGCTATGTTACAGTAGCTAACTGAAAAGCAGTAATACACTTGCTTTAAAAAATGAACATAGAATATAGAACATACAGTGCAGAGGGGAGGCCATTTGGCCCATCAAGTCTGCACCAACCCATTTAAGCCCTCACTTCCACCCCAGACCCGCAACCCAATAACCCCTCCCAACCTTTTTTGCTCACTAAGGTCAATTTATCATGGCCAATCCACCTAACCTGCACATCTTTGGACTGTGGGAGGAAACCGGAGCACCCGGAGGAAACCCACGCAGACAGGGGGAGAAATTGCAAACTCCGCACAGACAGTGACCCAGCGAGGAATCGAACCTGTGACCCTGGCGCTGTGAAGCCACTTGTGCTACCATGCTGCCCAGTGCCGAAGTTGAGAACCAAGTTAATACAATTTACATTGGGGGGGTGGTTGCATTTTCCATATAATGAGAGGTGACCCACTGTTGTCTAGCAATGGGATCTTCTGGTCCCGGAATTTCCCATTGAATCCTGTTGATGGAATTTCCCATTGAATCCATGCCCAGCTGCTGGGAAACCTGCAGCAGGGTTTAGCCATCGGTCCCGCTGGTGAGAACGGCTGGAATGGTCTGAAAATTGTCTGACTGATCTAATTTACCATTTGTGACCTAAGATAAACCTTTCAACCAGAACTTGAAAATAGCTTATCTGGTTAACTGATGAATGTGGTGCTCTTAAATGAAGAATATCAGCACTAATTTGTACTGATGAATGATGCTTCATAATAAACTAATTTAAATCTCCTAAATTACTCTCTCTATAAAAGGCACTAATAAGGTTTGTGTTCATGTCATTTTTTTAGAATGGAAAATAAATTGTGAGGAATACATTTACATAGAGTTAATGTAAGCAAGGAGAGCTTGTATGTTAATCCATTTTTTGAACTTTGCTTCTGGGATATTATTAGTTTATTAAATGAATAAATATGTATTTTAATAAAAAATGTTTGAATGTGATCACAAAGGTTCTGGGTTAATATACAGTCAGCAAAACATATTCCATCATAGTATCAGCAACTCTAAGGTAGCAACTAATAGCCATTATTTTCTAAGTATTGTGGATTTGATTGAAAAGTGAATGCTGATGTTAGACTTTAACTTCTGCCCCCTCAGGTGGAACTGACAGGCAGCAGTGTGTTTGATTATGTCCACCCTGGAGACCATGTGGAGATGGCAGAGCAGCTGGGCATGAAACTTCCCCCTGGGCGAGGCATTCTCTCACAGGGTACCGCAGAGGATGGAGCCAGCTCAGCATCTTCGTCCTCACAATCTGAGACCCCTGAGCCAGGTGGGAATTTCAAGCAGAAAAGGGCAGGGTTGAGGGCAAAACCTTTGTGAAATGATTGAGCTCTATTTACTGATGTGAAGACTAGAGGGAAACCTAGTTTGAGCAATAGTTAAGATTCCATATAATACTGTTGAAATGTTCAGAACTGATTGGGCAAGAAATATTTAATTGAACTGAAAAAAGTCAGAAATAAATTGATCTAAGTTAATTGTATAAAAATTGTACTAGTAACAATTTAGGAAATTCAGATATTACTTGGAGTCCACCCTATTTTTCACACTGAAATATTGTCTGTAATTTGTGTCACTCATGTTTAGCACTGCGACTTTTAAAATAGTCCTTTTTAATTATTGGTAGCTGTCCTTTTTCCTTTTTTATTTTGGAGTACAATCTTTTATGCAACCTGCAGTACACCAGCTAGGGATACAACTTTGAATGAACAAAAGCAATGTGTGCAATAATTTTAAACAGACTTGCCCCCACCCCCACCTCACTCCTCGCTGTTTAATTAGATGAACCATGAGGGAATGAAGTGAAGCAACATTGCTCATTGGGATTCTTTCCAGACTGCTTGCAGACTTTGCATTCAGGATGTTCCCATTTTGATGGTGTTGTACTGATGATAATTTAAGTATTAGGGAAAAATCCATTTATAAATTAAACAAAATGATTTGATATCCATCAGTCCCTTAGTTCATCAAGCTGTTCAAACAGCAGGAAGATTGGCTGGTCTGCCGAGGTCTTCTGAGAGCTCTGGTAATTAGATCTGCTAAGGATTTATTCTTTACTGATTGGGGCTTTAAATTAATTGAAGTTCCACATTTGTGGTTTTGTCTTTTTTGTACTTTTTTTTACGTAGATGTTTCATATTCTTATGAGCTGGAGTGGATGAGCAGAGGCAGTTTAAAAAGTGAATTTTCTCTGGAGAAGGAGGGAGAGAATTTAATGAGTGGTCTGATTAAGAGTGTAAGATCTGTTTGCTTACTTGGGAAATCATTATTGTACTAAGAAGGCATGGAAAATTCAATATAGCATTCATTTTCTTGTACTGCACTGCTAATACAAATCAACTCTGGGATGTCTCCAACTTAAAGCATATTGTACATTAGACAAAATTTATTAGGTATTCTCCACCTATATGTTGTCAAGGATATATGTATGTGCGTGTGCAAGGATTCCTTTGTTAATACACCTTTCTGATTGACCACAAAATATACATTAACATCTTTCTTTCTGGATACATCTGAACAATTAAAACTGCTTGAAAATAACTCTGTTGGAACAGCAGAACAATATAAATTTGCTTCCCAACTGCTCAAACAAACTCAATGGCACTCGTTGTTTGCATGAAAAAATTAAAATATTTTAACATAAGATGCATTATTTTCACAAAAGTAATAAATTGACAGTGAGCACTATGAGAAACATGGCAAATGCTCAACCTGCTGCATTTTAAAACTTGCCTGGTATTCAAATTGCTGAGGCGCAGGAATAAGAAACTGTTTATTTTTTTTCCATCTTGATAATTGTGTATTTCCTCAATATTCATAAAGTGATCAAAAAGTAACAGTAAACCTTCATGTGTACAGTACTGTGGAATTGAAGATAGTCTGCTGTATTAAAGGACTGCACAAATATCTGCATCAGTGTTCAAGCTATCAGACAATCTCCAATTCCAAGGTACAGTACCCAGGCATCGGCTCTCGCTTGAATGGTCATTACTTAACAAGCACAAAGCATAAATGAAGTCAATTAAAATGTGCACATTTTCCAGGAAATACTTCCTTATTTAATTCTGTTCTCAGTCATATTAATATTTCATTGTATAAGATGAAATTGCAGGGTAAGATTTCCCATACCTCGTATTCTACACTGGTCAACAGAAGATGGAGGAGGAATTCTAAAATCTAGCCAAAGTGTCATGTGTATGTTGGTTCATGGGCACGTAATTAAATGTTTTTATCTGCTTCAATTGAACAACACCGACCAGAATCAACACTCATGGTCATTTTTAGATTAACAAGTTTTTTATTATAACGTTTTTGAATGGAAGTTTAGCATATTGAAGTGTCTAGAATATACCTTTGTGATCACATTAGACATATCTGATCACTATTAATTAAGCTAACAACGTTCTTGAAAAATAAGCGGTTCTCTTATAACCGTAAGATTTTAGTTCTATAGTTAGAAATGAAAGTATCAATATGCAGAAGGCCATATTTTTGGACAGTAATGCTTTCAGCAGGCAAAGTATTTTTGGTCATGAATGAGCAGTAGCCCTATGTGATTAATGTAAGACTCGAATGAAGGCACTAAGCATATTGTTTTTCATTGAAGTTGTGTTGCAACCTAAATTATTCTCATTTAATTATATGCCAAATAAACGATTGATAACATTTATTTGTCCAATAATTGTTACGATCCCAGTTGATGTCATAACTGGATGGAAAGAAAAAGGAATGGAACTCTGGATCAAAAGACTGTAGACGGGATTCTACGGTACGACAACCAAGTTTTCCTGGATGGCGAGCCTTCCCTGGCAGCAGGGTTCTCCGTTCCTGCCACCTGCCAATGGCATTCCCCATTGTGGCCACCCCACGTCGTCTGGAAGCCTGCAGGCGTGGGTGCGCTGCCGGCACAACAGAGAATCCTGCCGGCAGAGAATGCCAGTGCGGAACTTTTACTTATTTTTATAAAATGTGGAGGAACAGAATCAAAGGACCACTGATGTAACAACCAGGGAAAAAAAAATGATTAAACCTGAAAAAATTAGATTATAATACAATACGACTTTGCTCCTCTCTTAACTTTAAAAAAAAAAAATTTTATTCAAATTTTCACAAAATATCAATAACAAAAAAAAATCAAGAAAAGACAGAACAAATCCCCCCCCCCCCCCCCCCCATATACATAAAAAAGAGAAATAAATTAGCGCCCGTCACTAGCAATGAACAACTATACACGTCCCCTCAGCCCAAAACTCCTCTCTTAACTTAACAGTTACATACAGGTTTAGGATTAACACAGATTGCAAAATACATCTTAATCTACAATGGTCTCATTAACACAAAGTCCCTTCTAAGCACACAAGATGACGGTGATCAAATACACACTCCGCTCTGAACCCAAGTTAATGTTTTTGAATTTCTCCTCGAACCCCCCCCCCCCCCCCCCCCCCCCGATGATTGTCACGTGAAAATTTCCAAACTCCCCGTCCAAAAACACGCTTCAAACTCTTGTTTCATAATTATGCTTCCCCTTTGAGGTTTGCATTCTGAAATCCAGACCAGGTTTTCCAAATAACACTTTTAAACAAAGTTTCTGCTCCACTTTTAGCAGTAAATCCAGTCCAGGATTTTGCATCAACCCCCTTCAGCTTTCTTTGGCTTAACTGCTTTTACACAAACTCTGAGATCCAGTCACCAATTTCCATAGTTATTTCAACTCGTGTTCCACAGGCTGTAAGAAAATCTCACAAACCTGAATCACTTCAGATATCATATCATAGAATCCTTACAGTGCAGAAGGAAGTCATTCGGCCAATCGAGTCTGCACCAACCCATTGAAAGGACACGTTACCCACTCCACTCCGCCCTACCCCCATAATCTAATCTGCATATCCATGGGCACCAAGGGCCAATTTATCATGGCCAGTCCACCTAGCCTATACATCTTTGGACTGTGGGAAGAAACTAGAGCACCCAGAGGATATCCATGCAGAAATGGGGGAAACGTACAAACTCCACGCAGAGGCTCAAGATCAGAATTGAACCTGGGTCTCTGCCACTGTGAGGCAACAGTGCTAACCACTGTGACACCGTGCCGCCCACCTTATCAGCCTTCTTTCTCAACTCAGTCTGTCTTTACGGAACCGGTCTCTGTTCTAGTACCTTTAACCTTAGACTTCTTGGAAACTTCTGGGGCTGGTTTAGCTCACTGGGCTAAATCGCTGGCTTTTAAAGCAGACCAAGCAGGCCAGCAGCACGGTTCGATTCCCGTACCAGTCTCCCCGGACAAGCGCTGGAATGTGGCGACTAGGGGTTTTCATTGAAGCCTACTCGTGACAATAAGCGATTTTCATTTTTTTCATTTCATTTCTCTAGTTTCCGTAGTTATCTGCTCTTCAGATCTCTGCACTTGTTTTCTTAACCATTACTCCATGGTATGGATTTTTATCTAGCAAAGCTGAGAGCAACGTTCCCTCTCTTATCCTTCTAAAATCAACAGCTTCTAGCAGAGCTGTGCGAGCTACCTTCTCCCTCACTGCCTATCTTCAACTGCAATTAAATTAACTAAACTAAAACTTAAAAGCTCCTCTATCTTACAAGGCCCCAGTTGCTAAGCAACACCCACATGCTTATATCTTTTATTTATTCTTCATGCAGTATCCCTCCTTAAGCACAAAGGAAACACAGTTCGAATTTGACCAACCCCCACACATACAAATATTTTTGATCAGCATGAACCTAACTATGGGTTTTTACCCTTCCAGGCACAGCAACTTTAAATTAAACCCACTTCAGACTATACCTGGACCTGGACAGGCGCCGGAATGTGGTGACTAGGGGCTTTTCACAGTAACTTTATTAAAGCCTACTCGTGACAATAAGCGATTTTCATTTTTTTCATTTAATTTCTCTAGTTTCCGTAGTTATCTGCTCTTCAGATCTCTGCACTTGTTTTCTTAACCATTACTCCATGGTATGGATTTTCATCTAGCAAAGCTGAGAGCAACGTTCCCTCTCTTATCCTTCTAAAATCAACAGCTTCTAGCAGAGCTGTGAGAGTACCTTCTCCCTCACTGCCTATCTTCAACTGCAATTAAATTAACTAAACTAAAACTTAAAAGCTCCTCTATCTTACAAGGTCCCAGTTGCTAAGCAACACCCACATGCTTATATCTTTTATTTTTTCTTCATGCAGTATCCCTCCTTAAGCACAAAGGAAACACAGTTCGAATTTGACCAACCCCCACACATACAATATTTTTGATCAGCATGAACCTAACTATGGGTTTTTACCCTTCCAGGCACAGCAACTTTAAATTAAACCCACTTCAGACTATACCTGGACCTGGACAGGCGCCGGAATGTGGTGACTAGGGGCTTTTCACAGTAACTTTATTAAAGCCTACTCGTGACAATAAGCAATTTTAGGGGCTGTTTAGCACAGGGCTAAATCGTTGGCTTTGAAAGCAGACCAAGCAGGCCAGCAGCACGGTTCAATTCCCGTAACAGCCTCCCCGAACAGGCGCCGGAATGTAGCGACTAGGGGCTTTTCACAGTAACTTCATTTGAAGCCTACTCGTGACAATAAGCGATTTTCATTTTTCATACCTTATTTGTAATATTTAGCAATACAAATATAAATCCCTAACATTATTTAGATGCACTTCAATATAGCTTTTAACATAATCATGAGACAATAATACAATGTATAAGTGTTCTCAAATGCAGGAAATCTAGTTACTTACTTGGTAAGTGCTTCCATATGATAGTGCCCATCTCCTGCCAATTTAGTTTATAGTCTTCCTAACTACACTAGTGAACCACCTAGCTAGGACATTGATCCTAGTCCTGGTATGGTCATAGAATCATCGAATTTACAGTGCAGAAGGAGGTCATTCAGCCCATCAAGTCTGCACCGGCTCTTGGAAAGAGCACCCTACCTAGGCCCACACCTCCACCCTAGCCCCGGAACCTAGTAACCCCACCTAATATTTTTTTTGAACACTATGGCCAATCCACCTAACCTGCACATCTTCGGACTGTGGGAGGAAACTGGAGCACCCGGAGGAAACCCACGCAGACATAGGGAGAAAGTGCAAGCTCCGCACAGTGACCTAAGCCGGAAATTGAACCTGGGACCCTGGAGCTGTGAAGTAATTGTGCTAACCACTGTGCTACCGTGCCCACCCATCATTTGAACATGTGCTTTCGGTCCCAGAACTGGCCCAAGAACCTGAAGCCCATCCTCCTGCACCAGATTTCAACTACATTGATCATCACCATCTTCCTATGTTTACTCTGGCCAGCACCTGGTACTGGGTGTAATTCAGAGATAGCTGCCCTCAATTCCCCACTTTTTTAACTTCCTCCCTTGCTCCTGAAAATCTTACTGTAGGAGCTCAATATTTACCTTCTCTATGTTGTTGGTACTAACGTGTACCACAACTTGTTCCTCACTCCCTTCTCCTTTATAATAGTCTGCACCCTCTTGTGATGTTCTTTACCCTGGCATCAGGGAGACAACACAATTATAGTTACAGAATTGCCTGTCTGACCCCCTAACCAGGGAATCTCCTGCAATAACCGCTTCCCTACGCTAGACTGTGCTTTGCCCCTTAGTGACAAGGTCTGGTCTGCACTCCTTCAGGATTTTGTCACTCCCAGCAGTCTCTACTACTGAGTTCCCATTTGAAAGTAGCACACATACCAAAGACTCTAATATCACCAGTAACTCCAGTAACACTTCCTACTCTTCTAGATGACCACCCGCCCACCATCCTGACTTCTCATAGCCTGTGGGGTGACCATCTCCTGGAACCTACATTCTAGAAAATGCTCACCCTCCCTGATGCTCCACACAGAGTAACCCTAGCTGCTATTCAAGCTCAGTAATCCTTAGTAATCTTATATAACTAGACGCCCAAGAAACATGAAGTGTCCTGATGTTCCCACATGGCACAGGAATTACAAGCAACAGGTCTCAGTATCGCATATGTGGTCAGATGTTTGTTTACCTGTCCTTGCCTATCTCTCCATTATTCTCTTTAAAGAACAGAAAGTCAAATTTTGATGAACACAAAGGTGGAAAGTGACTCTATGTACATTATCAATTGATACCAGGCTGAAAACTTTTAAAGCAGGAATTCTCATATGATGGGAGAACCATAGAATTTACGGCAGGCCTTTCAGACCAACTGGTTTATGCCAACCAAAAAGCCCATCTCAGCTAACCCCATTTGGCCCATATCTCTCTAAACCTTTCCTATCCATGTATCTATCCAAATGCCTTTTCAATGTTGTCAATGTCCCTGCCTCAACCACTTCCTTCAGCAGCTCATTCCACATACGTTCCCTCTGTGTTTTAAAAAGAAAAGTTGCTTCTTGGGTTCCCATTAATTCTCTCCGTTCTTAACGTAAACCTATGCCCTCTAGTTCTTGATTCCCCAACTATGGGGAAAAAATTTAGTGCATTCACCCTATCTATGCCTCTCATGATCTTATACACCTCGACACGATCACCCCTCAATCTCCTACGCTCCAAATGAAAAAAGTCCTAGTCTGTCCAATCTCTACCTATAACTCAATCCCTTGAGTCCTGGCAAAATTATTTTGTTGAAGAGATTAGAGTGATCTTTGCGGTGATAGAGAAATGGAATGAGAGTTGCTTTTTAAAATAAATTTAAAGTAATTTTTTTCCAATTAAGAGGCAATTTGGCATGACCAATCCATCGAGCCTGCACATCTTTGGGTTGTGGGGGCGAAAACCACGCTAACACAGGGAGAATGTGCAAACTCTACATGGACAGTGACCCAGAGCCGGGATTGAACTTGGGACTTCAGCGCCATGAGGCAGCAATGCCAACCAGTGCGCCACCGTGCTGCCCTTGAGAGTTGCTTTTACCACCACCAAAGAAACTCATGACAAAAACAGTCAAGAGTTAATTTGAAGAGTCTGTGTCTTTCAATGACCTTGTGCTTTAGCTTACAGAACCCATATTACACAAATGGGGATCCTTCCAATATGATCATGAAAATACTCAAAAACAATGGCGGTGACACCATTAAAACTTCCAACTTTCTCCTCAAACTGTCTTCCAAAAACAGTCACTTTTTCACTTATTGGCCCTAAAATTGATTTGTGACATCTGTCTCATTTTCATTTTCATTTTCAATAAATCCCATTAGATATGTGGGCCTTTTGATCTTTTTTTAATCATTTTTTTTTTTAAATTAAGGGGCAATTTAGCGTGGCCAATCCACCTACCCTGCACATCTTTGGGTTGCAGGGGTGATTTTCTTACATATTTACAAGAGTCAATTTTTGTTATAAATAATTTTATATAAAAACTAAGACTCCGACTGCTATTAGACCATAGCTTAGCATTATTGCTGCGCCTTATTCACTTCAAGCATATGCATGTTGGAAGAGTTGTTAGTTTATTATGCCTTCTGGAGCTGAATCATAGTACAAGGTAATTTGTTTAGGATCTTCCAACATCAAATAAAACACTTTGGTAGTAAGTAAATTGAAGGTAACTATGAATGTATCCTGTTGTGTATGCATTTTGTGAAGAACAATCTCCTGATGCACATTTTCATCCCCTCAGAATGAACTCATTTATAATCTGAGGCTTAAAGTTTTGCCTGAGCAATTTTTTCAGTTGAAGTTGAATTGGCTACAATCACAAGAAAAGTTTTACATATTGTTAGGAAACACAAGAAGTCAAAGAGGATATGAATGATTCTCTTTTTGCCTTGTTGCATAATGGAGGGAATTTTAAAGAAAAATCTAATATTCCATGTTGTCTATATTCTGATCTTTTCCCCAATTTTTGTTTTCTTTCTCCCTTCATCTCATGAAGCTCTTTGATTCATTATTGAAGTCTGAATTTGAGAGTGTGGTTGGTTCTCCAGTATATCTTCTGGATTTATTACATCTAAAAGCAGATACGTTGCATTTATCTAAAGACAGAGGGTGCGATCTACTGGCTACGTTGTGCCCGAATGGGGGTGCTGGCAGTAGATGCTGGGATATACCTCTTATGGGATCTACCTGGCCCACCAGGCCTCGCGAGGGTAATAAGATCTCGCGAGGCGTCGTGATCTGAAGCCTGCCCATGGTGGGCTTGGAGACCACATCTGGTGGGGGAAGGGGGGGTGTCTCCCAGGAGATCAGAGACCCCAGGTAGTTTTCCTCTGGACAGGGTGGCACCATTGAATTGCTTGTGCCACCTGGGAACCTTGACACTGCCATCCTGGTGCTGCCAGCCTGGCATCCTGGCAGTGCCACCTGGGTGCAAACCTGGCACTGCCAAGGTGCCCAGGTGGCATTGCCAGTTGGCAGGGCACTGCCAGGATGCCAGGCTGGCATTTTCCCTGTGCCAGAGATCATGCCTGGGGGTGCCCTGCCCTTGTGAGGTTGGGTGTTGGGGCCCTGAGGAGCCCCCCCCCCCCCTTAGATGGTGAGTTAGAGCTTTTCAGTGGTTTGGGGTCATGATGGGGGGAGGCGTCGAGAGATCAGGATGCCATTTAAAAATAGCGTCCCTATCACGTCCTGCACTGAGGAATTCCGGCGAGTGGAGCAGGAAACAGGACTAAGTGCGGCCTTGGCGGGGCTTTCCCCGCTGAGGCCCCGACTTACAACAAAGTCACGACAGATTCCATGGTGTTTCTGAGCGCTTCAAGCACTGGGAAACACTCGGCTAAACGCGCTTGTCACAGGACGCTGTCGCAATTTGGTTAGATCATGCACGGAGGCTGGGATTCTCTGCTCCAGAGTCTAAATGCTACACCCTCCCCCCCCCCCCCCCCTCCTTCCCCAGTGGAGTCTTGGGACTGTGTCCCACTAGTGCTAGGAACGCTGCCGGGCTGGGACTCTCATGGCTTGACGATACAAAAATATGCATAGCGCTGAACATGCCAGTTTCCCTGCAGTTACTGGGGTTGGACCGCCATTTTGAATGGGCACCCCGATCCCAGCGCCCAAGGACAGGCCCCCCCCCCCCCCCCCCCCCCCCCCACAATGCAAATGTTGACTTACCCCCTGCCAACAAGGGAGCACCCCCAACCCCTCATCAAGGAGTGGCATCCTCTCCGCCCCCCCACCCCCAGCAGATCAGACAGTTCAGTGAAGAGTCAAGCCAGGTACATGTTTCCTTCCTCACATCTGCTCCCTTAGCCCTATGATTTTGAAACTGCTGCTTTTTGAAATGTCAGAGCATGCCTAGAAAGCCCACAACACTTGAAAAGTCTTAAAATCCCATTTGAAATGATTTGAGAGCCTTTGAAATGCTGAGCATTTATTCAATTTCATAGTGCAGTACATTTAACTAGCTTTTCATTGACAGCTTGCTGGTTTAAAACAGCTGCCAGGAGATTTGTTTATTTATCTTTCCCTTCACATTTGAATGCTTCAAAAGTACCCTCCATTGATCCTAACTGCAATGTTTATAAACATTTTTGTTGACAGCTGCTGACCACTTCAAAACAGCTAAGTGCTTTCACTTCCTCTTTTCTAACGGTAAAATGCACTTCGCAATGTTGATGTGGTCCCAGCCCAAGCCCATCCTCAGGGACCCTCTCTCTGCAGCCTGAGCAGTGGCATGGGGGGGGGGGGGGGGGGGGGGCGCATGAGAAATGGACTAACCTCCTTGACTCCCACGGGGTCCATCGTGCCAGGACTCCTGTTTTTGGCACGGCACGAGATTCTCCATCCGATCAGGATTCCTGATCTTAGCTGCAAGGAACGGAGAATTCTGCCCAGAAAATGATTGAAATATGCAGCAGGTCTGGCAGCATCTGTGGAGAGGGCGATGCTCTCAGAGTTAATGAGTATTTCCAGTTTTCTGTCTTTATTTCAGATTTCCAACATGCACAGTATTTTACTTGTGCCAGATAATTGATCTCTTGGCTCTGAAATCTGGAGGGTTTGCTTACGTAATGACTGTGTATTGCATATTTTGACTTGAATAATGAACTGGTCTAGTCTTAATTCGTAGCTCTGTTAATTAATTTAAGGATGAAATTCCCATTTTTCTGTTTTATTTGCATTGCTTAGTTATTGTTTTTAGGGTAAAATTGATTCAGTTATCACGAGTAGACTGTAAATAAAGTATTTCCAATGTATTACTAATGTCAATTGTTTTTGAGTGGGGGAAAGAGGTTGTGTTGTAGCTTTATGCCCTCCCATTGTCTAATTGTGAACAATGCATTGATAAGATGAAGTTCCATACTCTGATCTACAGTTGATATTAATGTGATGGGAGTTGCTATTTTGCAGGTCGCAGATTGATGTTTTGTTCCCTGAAGAATGAGCCTGTAGTTTCACACAAGCCTGACTCATTTTTGGTCAGTTTGCTCTCTGATGTGCTTGAACCATCACATTTTAGAGTCTGAAATCAAACTACTGTAAAATCCACATTAGTAGAGTTTGTGTTTTTTTTGAATGAGATGTACATTTCCTTCCTGTAGGAAAAGCGCCTGCTTGAGTGCACAACTAAGCTATCTGGGCGGTCTGTCTGGGCCTGCTGCTGGTGGCTTTATGACAGGGAAGACAGATAAGCCAGCTGGGTACGATATTGCACGTGAATGTCAGGATGTGATCAAGTCATAGAGGGTGTAGTGTTGGGAGGGGCCGATCTCACCTTTTCCACAAGAATATTCCCTATCCACCCCTGCCAACTCAGAGGCATCCTCCTCAAATTTATTCAGCACTACCATGTTGGCCATTCCTCCTCCCGGCTAGGATTTCTTGCTCCTGTTGCAGGAAAGCTTGGGCTGCATGAAGCCAAATAGATAGAATGTGATGAGAAGGAATTGAGCAGAGGGTGGGAAGCATGCATGCCTATTGTGTTTGCTGACCCCCCCCCCCCCCTCCTCAGTAAGATCTGAAGATGCTATTGAGTGAGATGCATGATGGATGAGATGCTGGTGATGAGCCGTTCAATGCTAATATCTCCACTGCTAATATTGTGTGAGATCTCTGAGCTGGGCGAGGCTTTGAGTGCATAACGCCATTATGAGAATGTGACTTTGAAGTGATCATATTGTTGACTTATTCTGGGTGTGGGTGAGAGTGCAGCTCTTTTATCTTTATTAATAATAACCACAAGACACGAGTACGTTCCGTGTATTAGACAAATGACCACACAATCAGTATATTCGTTCAATTATTGTTTATTATCAAGCATAGGCTTGGTTCTATGCATTATAATCTACACACGGCTACACATTAAACTATACTTAACAACTTAATTGACCTTTATTTAACTTTCAAATGACTGGCTCTGTGCAGGTTACATGAGGCCTTTATCTGATTCCCCACGTGTGGTGGCTGGAAGTTGTCAGATATATTGTCAGAAGCTACCATTCATCATGATCATAGCTGATCATCCAACTCAATAGCCTAATCCTGCTTTCTCCCCATAGCCTTTGATCCCATTGCCTCCAAGTGCTATATCCAACCGCCTCTTGAATATATTCAAAGTTTTAGCATCAACTACTTCCTGTGGTAATGAATTCCACAGGCTCACCACTCTTTGGGTGAAGAAATATCTCCTTATCCCTGTCCGAAATGGTTTACCCTGAATCCTCAGGCTGTGACCCCTGATTCTGGACACACCCATCATTGGTAACATGTTCCCTGCATCTACCCTGTCTAGTCCTGTTAGAATTTTATAAGTCTTTATGAAATCCCCCCTCATTCTTCTGAACTCCAGCGAGAACAATCCCAACCTAGTCAATCTCTCCTCATATGACAGTCCCGCCCCTGGAATCAGTCTGGTAAACCTTCGCTGCACTCCCTCGAGAGCAAGAACATCCTTCCTCAGAGAAGGAGACCAAAACTGCACACAATACTCCAGGTACGACCTCACCATGGCCTGTATAATTGCAGCAACACATCCCTGCTTCTGTACTCGAAACTTCTTGCAATGAAGGCCAACAGCCTTCTTTACCGCCTGCTGCATCTGCATGCTTACCTTCAGCGAATGATGCACAAGGACACCCAGGTCCTGCTGCACACTCCCCTCTCCCAATTTACAACCATTCAGGTAGTAATCTGCCTTCCTGTTTTTGCTTCCAAAATGAATAACCTCCCACTTATCCAAATTATACTACATTTGCCATTGATTTGCCCACTCGACCAACCTGTCCAGATCTTGCTGTAGGATCCCGGTATTCTCGTCACAATTCACCCTCCCGCCTAATTTGGTATCATCTGTAAACTTTGAGATGTTACATTTTGTTCCCTCTTCCAAATCATTAATATATATTGTAAATAGCTGGGGTTCCAGCACTGATCCCTGTGGTACCCCACTGGTTACTGCCTGCCAATTTGAAAAGGACCCATTAATCCCTACTCTTTGTTTCCTGTTTGCCAACTGATGTGTTGGGTAGGCTGGGTCTATGTGGACTGCGCTTGATGCAGTGTAGAGAGACAGGCTTCCAACACTTGATGAGATGCAGCACGATTTTATTTAACATCTAACTATATTACATGCTTAACTGTGGGTTGACACTATGCTGACTTGACTGGAGACCTGAGGCTAGCCTGACCAGACTAACTGACTACCACATAGTGTTTGTACTGGCTGCTGCTCACAAACTCTGACTGTCTCAGAGGCTGGATCCCGAGAGAGCGGGAAAACTAGTGCCCTCTGGCTTTATAGTGGTTGTGTTCTGTCTGGTGATTGGCTGCTGTGTTCTGTGTGCTCACTGGTCACCCTGTGTGTCAATCACTGCCTGTCTGCACTCCATCATATACATGGAAGTATATTATGACATCTCCCCCCCTTTTTTTTGTAAAGTTTGTCTTCAGGTAATAAATATTGAGGTGCGTGTGCGTGAAGATGTGTATATGTACGTGACTATATACAGAATATGCTAACTTATATACATGGGAAGGTGTCGCTAGTGCAGATATAGAGCAGGTAAAGCAGTTAAAAAAAACAGTATTTACAGATGTCAAAATGATGAGGTAACAAAGTTATGCAACATTCAGTCTATAAGTTTTGTCTCTGTGGCGGGCGACAAATTCTGGTTGACCGCCTCAAGGGTGGATCAGGGGCCACCAGCACTTGGATGGGCGGAACTGCCTCCAATGCGATGGTTGCAGAGGTCGGCAGGATTGCTGGTAGATCGGTGGCCTTGTGGAAAGGCGCGTCCGGAGGAAGCAGTGTGCGAGGCGGGACAGCACGGTCGGGTGGCGGGCGTGGAAGTCTGCGCAGTGCCCGCCTGTTGCGCCGGAGAAAAGAGCCATCAGCCATGCGAACGAGGAACGATCTCGGGACCACTTGCTTGACCACCACAGCTGTGGCGGACCAGCCATCGTCAGGCAGCTGTACACGAACTCGATCAGTTGGGACCAGCTCGGGGAGATGCGTGGCATGAGCGTCGTATGCTGATTCCTGTTGGGCCCGAGACTGCTGCATCTTCTGTATGACCGGGAAATTGTCAAGGTCTGGAATGTGGATGTCTGGAACCGTTGTTCGCAGTGTGCGGTTCATGAGAAGCTGCGCTGGAGACAACCCAGTGGACAGCGGGGTCGCTCTGTGTGCCAACAGCGCCAGGCTGAAATCGGAGCCTGAGTCTGCAGCCTTACATAATAATCTTTTGACGATGTGGACCCCTTTTTCGGCTTTCCCATTTGACTGTGGGTAGTGGAAGCTGGATGTGACGTGCCAAAAGTTGTATAGCCGGGCAAAATCAGACCACTCCTGGCTGAAAAAACAGGGGCCGTTGTCACTCATCACCGTGAGTGGTATCCCATGTCTGGCAAAAGTTTCCTTGCATGCCTTGATCACCGCCGCCGACGTGAAGTTAGACAGTCTGACCACTTTGGGGTAATTGGAAAAGTAGTCGACCATAAGAACATAAGAACATAAGAACTAGGAGCAGGAGTAGGCCATCTGGCCCCTTGAGCCTGCTCCGCCATTCAATTAGATCATGGCTGATCTTTTGTGGACTCAGCTCCACTTTCCGGCCCGAACACCATAACCCTTAATCCCTTTATTCTTCAAAAAACTATCTATCTTTACCTTAAAAACATGTAATGAAGGAGCCTCAACTGCTTCACTGGGCAAGGAATTCCATAGATTCACAACCCTTTGGGTGAAGAAGTTCCTCCTAAACTCAGTCCTAAATCTACTTCCCCTTATTTTGAGGCTATGCCCCCTAGTTCTGCTGTCACCCGCCAGTGGAAACAACCTGCCCGCATCTATCCTATCTATTCCCTTCATAATTTTAAATGTTTCTATAAGATCCCCCCTCATCCTTCTAAATTCCAACGAGTACAGTCCCAGTCTACTCAACCTCTCCTCATAATCCAACCCCTTCAGCTCTGGGATTAACCTAGTGAATCTCCTCTGCACACCCTCCAGTGCCAGTACGTCCTTTCTCAAGTAAGGAGACCAAAACTGAACACAATACTCCAGGTGTGGCCGCACTAACACCTTATACAGTTGCAACATAACCTCCCTAGTCTTAAACTCCATCCCTCTAGCAATGAAGGACAAAATTCCATTTGCCTTCTTAATCACCTGTTGCACTTGTAAACCAACCTTCTGTGACTCATGCACTAGCACACCCAAGTCTCTCTGAACAGCGGCATGCTTTAATATTTTATCGTTTAAATAATAATCCCGTTTGCTGTTATTCCTACCAAAATGGATAACCTCACATTTGTCAACATTGTATTCCATCTGCCAGACCCGAGCCCATTCACTTAACCTATCCAAATCCCTCTGCAGACTTCCAGTATCCTCTGCACTTTTCGCTTTACCACTCATCTTAGTGTCATCTGCAAACTTGGACACATTGCCCTTGGTGCCCAACTCCAAATCATCAATGTAAATTGTGAACAATTGTGGGCCCAACACGGATCCCTGAGGGACACCACTAGCTACTGATTGCCAACCAGAGAAACACCCATTTATCCCAACTCTTTGCTTTCTATTAATTAACCAATCCTCTATCCATGCTACTACTTTACCCTTAATGCCATGCATCTTTATCTTATGCAGCAACCTTTTGTGTGGCACCTTGTCAAAGGCTTTCTGGAAATCCAGATATACCACATCCATCGGCTCCCCGTTATCTACTGCACTGGTAATGTCCTCAAAAAATTCCACTAAATTAGTTAGGCATGACCTGCCTTTAACGAACCCATGCTGCGTCTGCCCAATGGGACAATTTCTATCCAGATGCCTCGCAATTTCTTCCTTGATGATAGATTCCAGCATCTTCCCTATTACCGAAGTTAAACTCACTGGCCTATAATTTCCTGCTTTCTGCCTACCTCCTTTTTTAAACAGTGGCGTCACGTTTGCTAATTTCCAATCCACCGGGACCACCCCAGAGTCTAGTGAATTTCGGTAAATTATCACTAGTGCATCTGCAATTTCCCTAGCCATCTCTTTTAGCACTCTGGGATGCATTCCATCAGGGCCAGGAGACTTGTCTACCTTTAGCCCCATTAGCTTGCCCATCACTCCCTCCTTAGTGATAACAATCCTCTCAAGGTCCTCACCTGTCATAGCCTCATTTCTATCAGTCGCTGGCATGTTATTTGTGTCTTCCACTGTGAAGACCGACCCAAAAAACCTGTTCAGTTCCTCAGCCATTTCCTCATTTCCCATTATTAAAACTCCCTTCTCATCCTCTAAAGGACCAATATTTACCTTAGCCACTCTTTTTTGTCTTATATATTTGTAAAAACTTTTACTGTCTGTTTTTATATTCTGAGCAAGTTTACTCTCATACTCTATCTTACTCTTCTTTATAGCTTTTTTAGTAGCTTTCTGTTGCCCCCTAAAGATTTCCCAGTCCTCTAATCTCCCAGCAATCTTTGCCACTTTATATGCTTTTTCCTTCAATTTGATACTCTCCCTTATTTCCTTAGATATCCACGGTCGATTTTCCCTCTTTCTTCCGTCCTTCCTTTTTGTTGGTACAGGTATAAACCTTTGCTGAGCACTGTGAAAAATCGCTTGGAAGGTTCTCCACTGTTCCTCAACTGTTCCACCATAAAGTCTTAGCTCCCAGTCTACCTTAGCTAGTTCTTCTCTCATCCCCTTGTAATCTCCTTTGTTTAAACACAAAACACTAGTATTTGATTTTACTTTCTCACCCTCCATCTGTATTTTCAATTCCACCATATTGTGATCGCTCCTTCCGAGAGGATCCCTAACTATGAGATCATGAATCAATCCTGTCTCATTACGCAGGACAAGATCTAGGACCGCTTGTTCCCTCGTAGGTTCCATTACATACTGTTCTAGGAAACTATCGCGGATACATTCTATAAACTCCTCCTCACGGTTGCCTTGACCGACCTGGTTAAACCAATCGACATGTAGATTAAAATCCCCCATGATAACTGCTGTACCATTTCTACATGCATCAGTTATTTCTTTGTTTATTGCCTGCCCCACCATATTGTTACTATTTGGTGGCCGATAGACTACTCCTATCAGTGACTTTTTCGCCTTACTATTCCTGATTTCCACCCAAATGGATTCAACCTTATCCTCCATAGCACCGATGTCATCCCTTACTATTGCCCGGATGTCATCCTTAAATAACAGAGCAACACCACCTCCCTTACCATCCACTCTGTCCTTCCGAATAGTTTGATACCCTCTGATATTTAACTCCCAGTCGTGACCATCCTTTAACCATGTTTCAGTAATGGCCACTAAATCATAGTCATTTACGATGATTTGTGCCACCAACTCATTTACTTTATTCCGAATACTACGAGCATTCAGGTAAAGTACACTTATGTTGGTTTTTTTACCTCTGTTTTGAATCTTAACATCTCCAGTTTTATTCCTTTTGTTATTACTGGGCCTATTCACTGTGCTCCCCTCAGTCACTGTACCTTGTACTGTCGCCCTTATGGATTTCTGACTATGTCTTCTCTGCCTTGCACTTTTCCCCTTACTTCCTTTTGTTTCTGTCCCTGTTTTACTACCTTCCAACTTCCAGCATTGGTTCCCATCCCCCTGCCACATTAGTTTAAACCCTCCCCAACAGCTCTAGAAAACACCCCCCCTAGGACATCGGTTCCAGTCCTGCCCAAGTGCAGACCGTCCGGTTTGTACTGGTCCCACCTCCCCCAGAACCGATCCCAATGCCCCAGGAATTTGAATCCCTCCCTCTTGCACCATCTCTCGAGCCACGCATTCATCCTATCTATCCTGACATTCCTACTCTGACTAGCTCGTGGCACTGGTAGCAATCCTGAGATTACTACCTTTGAGGTAGCAAGGGCAGCAGGGTAGCAAGGGCAGCAGGGTAGCATGGTGGTTAGCATAAATGCTTCACAGCTCCAGGGTCCCAGGTTCGATTCCCAGTTGGGTCACTGTCTGTGTGGAGTCTGCACGTCCTCCCCCTGTGTGCGTGGGTTTCCTCCGGGTGCTCCGGTTTCCTCCCACAGTCCAAAAGATGTGCGGGTTAGGTGGATTGGCCATGATAAATTGCCCTTAGTGTCCTAATAAAAAAGTAAGGTTAAGGGGGGGCTGTTGGGTTACGGTATAGGGTGGATACGTGGGTTTGAGTAGGGTGATCATGGCTCGGCACAACATCGAGGGCCGAAGGGCCTGTTCTGTGCTGTACTGTTCTATGTTCTATGTAGGTCCTACTTTTTAGTTTAACTCCTAACTCCCTGAATTCCGCTTTTAGGACCTCATCCCGTTTTTTACCTATATCGTTGGTGCCTATGTGCACCACGACAGCTGGCTGTTCACCCTCCCCCACCAGAATGTCCTGCAGCCGCTCCGAGACATCCTTGACCCTTGCACCAGGGAGGCAACATACCATCCTGGAGTCTCGATTGCGTCCACAGAACCGCCTGTCTATTCCCCTTACGATCGAGTCCCCTATCACTATAGCCCTGCCATTTTTCTTCCTGCCCTGCTGTGCAGCAGAGCCAGCCACGGTGCCATGAACCTGGCTGCTGCTGCCTTCCCCTGGTGAGCCATCTCCCTCAACAGTATCCAAAGCGGTATATCTGTTTTGCAGGGAGATGACCGCAGGGGACACCTGCACTGCCTTCCTACTCTTGCTCTTTCTTTTGGTCACCCATTTTCTATCTCCCTCAGTAACCTTCACCTGCGGTGTGACCAACTCGCTAAACGTGCTATCCACGACCTCCTCAGCATCGCGGATGCTCCACAGTGAGTCCATCCGCAGCTCCAGAGCCGTCAAGCGGTCTAACAAGAGCTGCAACTGAACACACTTCTTGCACGTGAAGGAGCCAGGGACAGTGGACGTGTCCCTGAGCTCCCACATCGCACACGAGGAGCATGACACGGGTCTGGGATCTCCTGCCATGTCTTAAACCCTTGGTAAACTTAAACAACTAGAATTTCAAAATAAAAATAAATAAATTAGACAATGAAAAGAAAAAGAGAGACTACTTACCAGTCACTTACCAGGGTTAAAAAGCACCTCCTCACACTCTGCACCGAATTACCTCACTGCACCAAATTACCAAGTTTAAATCTCTCACTCTGTATGAGTCTCACTCCGGATGTGTCTCCTGGAAAAGTGCTACCTTACTGTGTGCGCTCTCTGTCTGTCTTTTATACAGACCTCAGCTAACCGATGACTCAAAAAAAACCTTACCTTCAAAGAGAATAATACAATGTGCCCCTAAACAGGCCTCAACAGGCCTCAGGTGATTGACAGATAACTGCCTCTCAGCAATTAGGGTGGGGGCAGCTTCAACCAATCAGACACTAAGCTCCACACTGCACTTTTAACTGAAAAACAGCAGAATTAGATTTTCCACTTACCTTTGCTGATTTACCTCACTGCACCAAATTACCAAGTTTAAATCTCTCACTCTGTATGAGTCTCACTCCGGATGTGTCTCCTGGAAAAGTGCTCGCTTACTGTGTGCGCTCTCTGTCTGTCTTTTATACAGACCTCAGCTAACCGATGACTCAAAAAAAACCTTACCTTCAAAGAGAATAATACAATGTGCCCCTAAACAGGCCTCAACAGGCCTCAGGTGATTGACAGATAACTGCCTCTCAGCAGTTAGGGTGGGGGCAGCTTCAACCAATCAGACACTAAGCTCCACACTGCACTTTTAACTGAAAAACAGCAGAATTAGATTTTCCACTTACCTTTGCTGATTTACCTCACTGCACCAAATTACCAAGTTTAAATCTCTCACTCTGTATGAGTCTCACTCCGGATGTGTCTCCTGGAAAAGTGCTCGCTTACTGTGTGCGCTCTCTGTCTGTCTTTTATACAGACCTCAGCTAACCGATGACCAGGAGGACATAGTCACGTCCCTTGGCATGGAACAGGTCAACGCCTACTTTGGACATGGGGAGGTCACCATCTCATGTTGCTGTTGAGTTTCTTTAGGCTGAGCCGGTTGAAATTTTTGACACGTAGGGCAATTGAGGACCGTGTTGGCAACGTCCTGGCTGATGCCGAGCCAGTAGACTGCCTCCCAAGCTCTACGTCGACATTTCTCGACCCCCAGATGACCCTCGTAGATTTGGTCGAGCACCAAAGCTCGCATGCTCTGCGGGATCACAATTCTGTCAAGCTTCATGAGGATGCCGTCTACCACCGGCAGATCGTCCTTGACATTGTAAAACTGGGGACACTGTCCCTTCTGCCAGCCATTCGTAAGGTGCTGCATGACCCGCTGGAGCAGCGGATCCCTGGCCGTTTCCTCACAAATTTAAATGACCGTCTCATCAGAGGCTGGAAAATTGGAGGCACAGAATTGCACCTGCGTGTCTATTTGACATACTATGTCAGTCTGCTCATACGGTGTGGTGATAGACCTGGAAAGTGCATCTGGAACAATGCTCTTTGCCCGGGGTGTAAAGCTTGAGAAGGATGTGTTGTAACCATGGCGTCATGTCATTGAGGTCTTTTTGGATGATGTGAACCAATGGCCTGTGGTCTGTCTCAACCGTGAATTTAGGGAGGCCATATACATAGTCGTGGAACTTGTCGATTCCCGTTAGGAGGCCCAGGCATTCCTTCTCAATCTGAGCTCAGTGGGCGTCATGGCTTTAGAGGCATATGCAACTGGGGCCCAGGAGGAGGAGTCATCCCGTTGGAGGAGCACCGCCGCAATACCGTCCTGGCTCGCATCAGTGGATATTTTTGTCTCTTTGGCAAGGTCGAAAAACGGCAGCACCGGGGCTTTGGAGAGTTTTGCCCTCTGCTCACGCCATTCTTTCTCATGAGTATGTAGCTACTGGAACTCCGTCGACTTTCTGACGAGATGGCGGAGGGCTGTGGTGTGGGATGCCATGTTGGGAATTAACTTCCCAAGGAAGTTGACCATCCTGAGAAAGCGGAGGACCGCCTTCTTGTCCTCCGGGGTCTTCATGCCGTTGATCGCCGAAACCTTGTCAGCATCTGGCTGCATGCCTTGCTGCGAGATGTGGTCGCCAAGGAATTTGATTTCTGATTGACCGAATGAGCATTTGGCCCTGTTGAGTTGGAGGCCATGCTTGTAGATCCTGTGGAATACCCTCTTGAGGCAATCGATGTGTTCTTGAGGAGTTGTGGACCAGATTATGACATCGTCAACGTACATTCGCACCCCCTCAATGCCCTCCATCATTTGTTCTATTATGCGGTGAAATATCTCTGAGGCAGAGATGATGCGAAAGGGCATTCGGTTGCAGCAGTAGCGACCAAACCGGGTATTGAATGTGCACAGCTTGCGACTGGACGCGTCCAGCTGTATTTGCCAGAACCACTTGGAGGCGTCCAGCTTCTGAAAAAATTTGGCATGAGCCATCTCTCTGGTTAACTCTTCTCGTTTTGGTATCGGTAATGTTCCCTCATGATGTTGTGGTTTAAATCTTTGGGTCGATACAGATTCAAAGCTCCCCTGACGGCTTCTTGACGCAGACCATGGAGCTAATCCAGTCCGTGGGTTCCGTGACCTTTGAAATGATGCCCTGGTCCTGGAGGTCTTGCAGCTACTGCTTGAGGCGGTCCTTGAGGGGTGCCGGCACCCAACACGGTGCATGAACCACAGGGGTGACGTTTAATTTCAGCAGGATTTTGTATCGGTATGGGAGTGTGCCCATACCTTCGAACACGCTATGGTATTGCGCTAGATGTAATCAATTTCAGCCTGGAAGTTTTCACCAGGTGAGGCCGTCGCCTGTGAGGATGACATGGTGTGGACTTGTTGAACCAGGTTCAGGAGTTTGCAGGCCCGAGCACAGAGCAGGGAAGCTCTGTCAGGTCCCACAATCTCAAATCGCAGCGTCGCTTTAAGTGACCTAGTTGATCCTCCAAATTGGCATGAGGCACTGGCAGGCCGGTGGAAGAATGCTTGGTCTGACGCGGATGCTGTTGAGATCGGATTTCGAAATGAGGTTCACTGAAGCGCCGGTGTCCAGCTTGAAACAGATGTGAGCCTTGTTGACTGTAAGGATAGCACACCACTCATCATCCGGATCAACGCTAAGGATTGGGAGGTGTTTCACCATCTTTGAGAAAGGCAGCGCATGCTTAGTGATGATGCCCACCCGGAATGGGGATTTCAGGCCCTCAGTGTCGGGATCTGGTCGGCTGTCGGGGTCGGAGTCTGGCACAGCCTGCTGTACCGAACGGACGCTCTTGCGCCGTGGCTGGGATCGCTGGATGCTGGGCAGTGGAGCAGATCTGCAAAGGGCTGCGTAGTGGCCAGGCTTGCAACACTTGAGACACCGTCGTGATTTTGCCGGTCATTGCCGCTTTAAATGGGCGGAGCCACAATTCGGACACGTCATGACACCAACGCGTTCCATGCGCCAACGTGCATGCGCAGTGCGGTCGAATGACGTACGCACCTGTGCAGGCTGGTCGTCGGTCTCGCCGTCCCCTCTGTCGTGTCGCGCATGCGCTGGAGCTCGGGGAAAGCGTGCGAAATGGCCACTCTCATCAAGACTCAGGCCCTGCATTTGTGCGATGGCCTGCACCAGTTCTGCCTCGTGGGGGTTTAGCTTTGCAATTTCTGCCGCCCTGATGTGGGAGTACCAGTTGTTAGCATGCTCGTGGAGAATGCACGTTTCGATGGCGATGGTGAGGGTGAGCTGCTTGACTGTCAGGAGCTGCTGGCGAAGGGAATCGGAGTGCACCCCGAAAACGATCTGATCCTGGATCATGGAATCAGTTGTCGAGTCATAGTTACATGACTGCGCGAAGATGCGGAGATGGGTCTCGGACTGAAAAGGTTCATCCTTACCCTGAAGCCTCTGCTGGAAAACGTACCGTTCAAAGCTCTCATTCACCTCAATGTCGCAGTGGCTGTCGAACTTCAGCAGGACTGTTTTAAATTTTGTTTTTTCTTCGCCTTCAGCGAATGTAAGGAGTTGTAGATGTGGATAGCGTGGTCACCGGCTGTGGAAAGGAATAGTGCGATCTTCCTGGCATCCGATGCGGCTTCGAGGTCGGTGGCTTCGAGATAGAGTTGGAACTTCTGTTTGAAAATCTTCCAGTTTGCACCGAGGTTGCCGGCGATGCGGAGCTGCGGAGGAGGGCGGACGCTGTCCATGTTACCGGATGGCTGATTGCTGGTCAACGCTGATCACCTCAAGGTGAGTCCGTCAATTCTCAGCATCCAGACCTGGTACCATGATGTGTAGGATTGGCTGGGTCTATGTGGACTGCGTTTGATGCAGTGTCGAGAGAGACAGACTTCCAACACTTGATGAGATGCAACACGATTTTATTTAACATCTAACTATATTACATGCTTAACTGTGGGTTGACACTATGCTGACTTGACTGGAGACCTGAGGCTAGCCCGACCAGACTAACTGACTACCACACCAACCAGTTTTCTATCCACCTCAATACATTTCCCCCAATCCCATGCGCTTTAATTTTGCACAATAATCTCTAATGCGGGACTGTGTCAAACGCCTTCTGAAAATCCAAATACACCATATAGACTGGCTCCCCCTTCTCGACTGTACTGGTTACCTCTTCAAAGAATTCCAACAGATTTGTCAAGCATGATTTTCCCTTTGTAAATCCATGCTGACTCTGACTGATCCTGCCACTGCTTTCTAAATGTCTGGCTATAAAGTCCTTGATAATGGATTCAAGCATTTTCCCCACTACCGATGTTAGGCTTGCTGGTCTATAATTCCCTGCTTTCTCTCTGCCTCCCTTTTGGAATTTCGGAGTGACGTGAGCTACCCTCCATTCTGCAGGGATAGTTTCAGAGTCTATAGCAGGGGTGGGCAAACTACGGCCCACGGGCCGCATGCGGCCCGACAAAGATTTTTATGCGGCCCGCCAATGAGGTGCCCGGAATCATAACCAGCATTTTTGAAAAGCCGCCGGGGAAAAGCCGCTGAAGTAAATGCGCTTATCCCCGGCGGCTTTTCAAAAATTCCGCTTATGATTCCGGGCACCTCATTGGCGGGCCGCATAAAAATGCGCGTAGTGTGGTGGATGAGTGGGGCTGTCTCATTGGTCGGTTTAGTTGGGTGTGCGACTAATAGGAGTCCAGGTTACAAACAATAAGCGTTATTATTGTTTGTAACCTGGACTCCTATTGGTCGCACACCCAACTAAACCGACCAATAAGGCAGCCCCACTCATCCACCCCACTACGCGTGTTTTTATCGTTGACTCGGCCAGGCTGTGCGTCTGTCAGTGTTGAGGATCAGCACAAGCAACTTGACATCCGATTTCAACAAACTGGTAAATGACTGCAGTCAGATGCATCATTCTCATTGACATTGTTCTGTTACTTACTGAATTACTTTGTTTTTCAAATAAATGTGCTTTTTTTTCTTTAAAGAACTTTTATTTTGGCTATTTAAAATATTAATTATTTTACTTAATATACTATGCGGCCTTTTAAAATTGTGAATTTCTGAATGTGGCCCTTGCACGGAAAAGTTTGCCCACCCCTGGTCTATAGAATCCCGGAAGATAACCACCAATGCATCCACTATTTTGAGAGCCACCTCCTTAAGCACTCTGGGATGCAGATTCTCAGACCCTGGGGATTTTTCTGCCTTCAATCCCATCAGTTTTCCCAGCACCATTTCTCTACTAATGTTGTTCTCCCTCAGTTCTTTCCTCTCACTAAACCTTTCATTCTCCAACATTTCTGGGATCTGATTTGTGTCATCATTTGTGAAGACAGAAACAAAGTATGTATTCAATTGCTCAACCATTTCTTTGTCCCTTATTATGCATTCCGCTGTTTATGTCTGTAGGAATCCTACGTTTCTCTTTACCAATCTCTTTCTCTTCACATATCTGTAGAAACTCTTAGTGTCAGTCTTTATGTTCCCTGCAAGCTTCCTTTCGTACTGTACTTTCCCCTTCTTAATCAATTCCTTTGTCCTTCTTTGCTGAATTCTAAACTGCTCCCAATTCTCAGACCTATTATTTTTCTTGGCCAATCTGTATGCGTCTTCCTTGTGTCGGATACTATTTCTAATTTCCTTTGTAAACCATGGGGGCCCTCTTACCCCCTTTGCTTTTTTGCCAGACAGGAATGAACAGTTGCTGTAGTTCCTCCATGCGTTCCTTGAATGTTTGCCATTGTCTATCCACTGTCATCCCTTTAAGTAACTCTCCCCAATCTATCAAGGCCAACTCACGCCTCATATCCTCATAGTTCCCTTTATTAAGATTCAGCACCCGAGCGTCCGAATCAACTACTTCACTCTCCATCTTGATAAAAAATTCTATGATGTTATGGTCGCTCATCCCCAAGCGGTCTCGTACAGCCAGATTGGCAATGATTCCCTTCTCATTACACAGTACCCAGTCTAAGATGTCCTGCTGTCTAGTTGGTTCCTCCACATATTGGTCAAGAAAACCATCCCGTATACACTCCAGGAATTCCTCCTCCTACGGCATTGTGGCTAATTTGATTTCCCAATCTATGTGAAGATTAAAATCACCCATGATCACCGATATTTCCTTATTACATGCATCTCTAATTTTTTGTTTAATGCCATTCCCAACCACACCAGTGCAACTTTGGGGTCTATATATGACACCCACTAATGTTTTTGTCCCTTGGTATTTCTCAACTCTACCCATACAGATTCCACATTGTCAGAGCTAATATCCTTTCTCACTACTGTGTTAATTTCCTCTTTAACACCACCACCTTTTCTTTAATGCCTCTCTTAAAGATTAGAACCCTGGGACATTCAGTTCCCATCCCTGTTCACCCTGCAGCCATGTCTCCGTAGTCACAATTATATCATACCCATTTATATCTATCTGCGCGATTAGTTCATCCACTTTATTTTAAATGCTCTGTGCATTAGGGCACAGAGCCTTTAAGTTTGTCTTTTTCACAATGCTTGTCTTGCTCCCAATATTTTTCTCTACTGCCCTGTTTGAATTTTGTCCTTGGTTTCTCCACCTATCACTTTTCTTATTCACTTTTCTACCTTTTGCTTTTGCCCTTGCTCCCTCTTTCACTGACTCCTTGCGTAGGTTCCCACCCCCCTGGCATATTAGCTTAAACCCTCCCCAACCGCTCTAGCAAATAGGACATCAGTTCCAGTCCTGCCCAGGTGTAACCCGTCCAGTTTGTACAGGTCCCACCTCCCACAGAACTGGTCCCAATGCCCCAGGAATCTGAAACCCTTCCCCTGACACCATCTCTTCAGCCACGTATTCATCCTATATATCCTGTCATTTCTACTCTGACTAGCACATGGCACTGGTAGTAATCCTGAGATCACTATCTTTGAGGTCCAATTTCTTAACCACCTTCCTAGCTCCCTGTATTCAGCTTTTAGGATCTTATCTGTTTTTTACCTCTGTCTTTGTATTGATGTGTACCACGACCACTGGCTGTTCACCCTCCCCCTCTAGAATGTCCTGTACCCGGTCCAAGATATCCTTAACCCTAACACCAGGAAGGCAACTTACCATCCTGGAGTCTCATTTGCGGCCACAGAAATGCCTGTCTATTCCCCTTACAATTGAATCCCCTATAACTATTGCACTGTCACACTTATTACCCCTCCCCTCTGCATCTGAACCAACCATGGTCCCACGGGTTTGGCTGTTGCTGTTTTCCCCTGAGAGGCCATTCCCCTCAACAGTATCCAAAGCGGTATATCTGTTCTGCAGAGGAATGGCCACAGGACATTTCTGCACTCCCTGCCTTGCTCTCTTGCTCTGCCTGGTGGTCACCCATTCCCTTCCTGCCTGCGGAGTCTGAGCCTGCGGTGTGACCACCCCTCTATACATGCCATCCACGATACTCTCCGACTTGCGGATGCTCCACAGTGCCTCCAGCAGCTGCTCCAGCTCTGAAACTCGAGCTTCCAGGAGCTGAAACTGGAGACACTTCCTGAACACATGCTGACCCTGGGGAATGGAACTGTCCCCAGCCTGCCACATGGAGCAAGAGGAGCAGACCACGCCTTGGAGCTGTCCTGACATGATTTATTCCTTGAAATTAAACCTTTGAAATTAAACTTTAGAAAGATGTTTTTGTGTCAGATTAAATCCAGTCCCCATATACTATTTAATTTGATTTAAAAAAAAAGAATTGAGTATTTATCCCTCTTGATCTGGCTACAAATTAAAATAGTTATTTAATTGAAATTAAAATAGTAATTCAAATCAACTTAAAAATCGTAATCTAAGTCAAATCAAAACTAGTATTTAAATCAAGAACTCCACAGATATTCAAATTTAGCCCAGTCTGCCTTTCAGCCAATCATAAGAACATAAGAACTAGGAGCAGGAGTAGGCCATCTGGCCCTTCGAGCCTTCTCCGCCATTCAATGAGATCATGGCTGATCTTTTGTGGACTCAGCTCCACTTTCCGGCCTGAACACCATAACCCTTAATCCCTTTATTCTTCAAAAAACTATCTATCTTTACCTTAAAAACATGTAATGAAAGAGCCTCAACTGCGTCACTGGGCAAGGAATTCCATAGATTCACAACCCTTTGGGTGAAGAAGTTCCTCCTAAACTCAGTCCTAAATCTACTTCCCCTTATTTTGAGGCTATGTCCCCTAGTTCTGCTTTCACCCGCCAGTGGAAACAACCTGCCCGCATCTATCCTATCTATTCCCTTCATAATTTTAAATGTTTCTATAAGATCCCCCCTCATGTCGCAGTTTTGTGTGACGTCACTTTACCGTTTTTGTTTTTCAATTTTGAAACAGACAAACAGCAGTCTTACCTGATAGCGCTCTTTACTGAAGTCTCGCCCTCTCTCTGCGCTCTTTACTGAAGTCTCGCCCTCTCTCTCCACGCTCTTTACTGAAGTCTTGCCCTCTCTCTCCGCGCTCTTTATTGAAGCCTCGCCCTCTCTGCGCTCTTTATTGAAGTCTCACCCTCTCTCTCCGTGCTCTTTATTGAAGTCTCGCCCTCTCTCTCTCCGCGCTCTTTATTGAAGTCTCACCCTCTCTGCGCTCTTTATTGAAGTCTCACCCTCTCTCTCTGCGCTCTTTATTGAAGTCTCACCTCTCTCTCCGCACTCTTTACTGACGTCTTGCCCTCTCTCTCTCTCTCCGCGCTCTTTATTGAAGTCTCGCCCTCTCTCTCCGTGTTCTTTATTGAAGTCTCACCTCTCTCTCTGCCTACTTTACTGAAGTCTCACCCTCTCTCTCTCCGCGATCTTTATTGAAGTCTTGCCCTCTCTCTCCGCGCTCTTTATTGAAGTTTCAACCTCTCTCTCTGCGATCTTTATTGAAGTCTTGCCCTCTCTCTCTCCGCGCTCTTTATTGAAGTCTCACCTCTCTCTCTGCACACTTTACTGAAGTCTCGCCCTCTCTCTCTCCGCGCTCTTTATTGAAGTCTTGCCCTCTCTCTCCGTGCTCTTTATTGAAGTCTTGCCCTCTCTCTCCGTGCTCTTGGGTGTTCGGGTGGCATTTAAATATGGTGCCAGGACCTTTCACCCCAACAATGTGACAACAGGACGGACAAACCAGTGCCCTGTGATTCGACTCGCCAATGCGTAATTAATGAGCTTCCAAGCATGAAATCGGGCATTGTATTCCATTCACACCTTCAGTTGCAAATAGCCATTGGTCATGACTTTCTGTTTACTCTTGTAGAAATGTGCATTGAATTTCAAATGTCTTGGGATTCAGGTAAAGTTATATTTGCTGGGATTCAGAAGAATGAAGGGGGATCTCATCGAAACCTATACCATTCTCACAAAACTATACAGAGTAGATGGACAAAGGATGTTCCCGATGATGGGAGAATCCAGAACCAGGGGTCACAGTCTGAGGGTATGGGGTTGACCATTTAGGACTGACGTGAGGAGCAATTTCTTCACCCAGAGAGTGGTGAGCCTGTGGAATTTGCTACCTCAGAAAGTAGTTTATGCCAAAACATTTTGGAAGGGATTCTCTGGCCCGCTAGCTGCGTTTTCCCCACTGGCAGCGAGATTTACTGCGCTGCGCATCCCGGCTGGCAGCGAGATTCTCCGTTCCTACAGCCGACCAATGGGATTTCCCATTGAGGCCACCCTGGAAACCCATGAGCGTGGGTGCGCTGCAAGCGGACCAGAGGATCCTGCCGTCTTGAGATATCCGGTGTGTATGTTTTCAAGAAGGTATTAGATGGAGCTCTTGGGGATGAAGGCATTAAAGGTTATGGGGAGGAAAGCAGAAGAGCTGGATGATCAGCCATGATCATAATGAATGGTGGAGCAGGCTCGAAGGGCTGAATGGCCTCCTCCTGCTATTTTCTGTGTTTCTATAGAACAGTACAGCACAGAACAGGCCCTTCGGCCCTCGATGTTGTGCCGAGCAATGATCACCCTACTTAAACCCACATACCCGTAACCCAACAATCCCCCCATTAACCTTACACTACGGGCAATTTAGCATGGCCAATCCACCTAACCCGCACATCTTTGGACTGTGGGAGGAAACCGGAGTACCCGGAGGAAACCCACGCACACACGGGGAGGACGTGCAGACTCCACACAGACAGTGACCCAGCCGGGAATCGAACCTGGGACCCTGGAGCTGTGAAGCATTGATGCTAACCACCATGCTACCATGAGGCCCCCCACATGTCTGGCTATTTCTACTCACAGTCCACTATGAGCCTGATTTGCACATAAATAATGGTGAGTACTATTAGTCTCACCATTATATTTACAGCAGAACCTGGCCTGTACAGTTCCCAGGACGGATATCCCTTCGCTTGACATACATAGAAATACACTAATTTAAATAAAAAGCAATTTTAAAATGACTGACAAACCGGCGAAGTGGCTTGTTGCACTGCTTTCACCAGTCTTTAAATCCTAATCAATAAAAACTTGTTAAGGCTATTAAAGCTTAGATAATCCATGGGTCAGACACTTGTCAGGGGATATTGGTCTAACTATAATGGAATTTTGAAAATAATTTGCATAATATGTAAAACTGTGCAAAACATACCTTACATTCTTAATGAAAAACAATCTAGTTTTACAGCTGTAGGTTTAATATATTCAAAGCAGATACTGTAGCTTGTTGGAAATATTACTGGGGATTCTTTGATTGGGTGACACAAATGAATATATATGTACCCTCGCCATCCCTTCCAATACCAGACTTAAATTAGATTTGTCTTGAGAAGTAATATGCCTGGAGTGCTTATAACGCTATAATATTTGTGAAGGATCAAGATTGAATTAGGCCTTGTTGTGTTTTCGGAATTTAAATACGGTTCCAACTTGTTTCCATAAATTTCCTGGTGCGAACATTAAAAGCAAAATTTACTAATGTAATGAGGTCTTATTTAATAAAATTGAAGGTTATACAAATTAAAAGTACTTTTCTGTCAAGGCAAGGCAATTGTATTAGGTTTTGTTATCATTGCTATTGCCTTTTAAACTCTAATTCTTTAAATTGGTATTTATATTAGGGGGTTATTGCTGAGTATAGCTTTTTGAAAGTCAGGGTGAATTGCATGCTAATGACAAAAAGCTTAGTGAACAAGATGCCTGTAGTGGGCCTAAGATTTGCCAGGGACAATTTGCTCAATAGAAGTCACATTTTAACCGCTTTTCCCATGAGTAGTCTCACTGCAATTGTTAAATTCTTTGGAAGTACTGTGTGTTTTGATTTATTTTAACTACATGATGCAGCACTATATACAAAGAACAATCAGAAAGCCCCTTGAACTCTGAAGTGTAGAGAAAACATTAATCATTTGAAAAGACATATAATTTAATCGACTCCTTTTTTCTAATTTTCCTAAGTAACATATTTCAATATCTCAAACTCCATGAGACTGGGTTTCTGTGGTACATAATTAATGGCATTTATTTTCTTTCTCTGTGCCTAGAGGCACATAAGGCATACAAAGTATATTCTTACATCTGTTTCCATAGCTAGTTTTTCCTGGAACAAGTCCTATCACCAGAGGCTGTAGCTTTAGGGGCACCACTCTGCATCAAGCATGGCTGACCAGGAGAGACTCCTGCTCCCGGAGTATTGGAAGGACTGTTTGGCCACGTTATGAATGCACCTTCTGTGGCCGTCAAGAGCTGGAGTGGGACTCAAAGCCGGAGCGTCTGGCTCAGAGGCAGGGGTGTTACCCACCGCGTCCCAAGATTATTTTACTGAGCCAATAAGAATGTATTTTACTTTCAAGTTGTTCTCAAGCTGCAGTTATGAATTTATTCTATATTGTCTTTATGTGACACTCAGGTAGAATTGATCATCCATTTGAAGTCAGCTTATGTTGCTACCGACTTTAGTTCAAATGTAGTTTAGAGTTTAGAATGTATTGATGCATCAGGTAATTAAAAGGAATTAATTTTGGTCTGCACAGAACATAATTATTTATGATCATTTCTAAATATGTTGAGGCATCAGTGTATGGTGGAATACAGTTTGAGTGAAGCAAATGTATTTTATTCATTTTGCAAGCTCTAGTTATTGTAATGCAAAGCACTTATTTAATTGGTTTAGAAACATTCTTAATGCTATACACACCATGCTAAAAATAATTTTATAATCATCATGTTAAAAAATGCACTTTGAATGTTAATATACTGACATGGTTTTGATTAATTATTTTTCTCTGGGAACATGCCCACAAAATAACAAAATAAACTGCAGTTGACACGAGCTGGTTTAGATCATAAATGTATAAAGTAAAAATGTTCTTAAATATACAATGACAGATTGTATAATTGATAAAATAAGAATTTGTTTAATGACCCTTATGGGCAATCAGCCATTTGTGAAATCTGCATATTAATAGCCTTTCTGTTAAATCCAAGATAAATCATTTTTGATTATAGCCTTCAATGCAACCGTGATTGACAAAAATTATAGTATTTCAAATATTCAAACATATTTACAAAAATCCATTTGGAAAATATTATACAATCTGCCTTAATTTCATAAATGCAGCATGTTGAAGTGTAATATGTTGCTCATTGCTCCATTGTAGCAATATTCCCTGAGAGAGTGTTGCATCTGATTGAAAAAACACATTGCTTATGTACCCCTCTCCTCCCCTGCACACCTTTGGACACTAAAGGCAACTTAGCATGGCCAGTCCACCTCACCTGCACATCCTTGTAGAGAAACTCCAGGAGACCTACCCGTGCTGTCAATGGTTTTATTTAGCTTACAAATACAGCCTTCAAGGAAGAATCTGGTATATTACTGCTTGTTAGATTAATTAATGAACAATATTGAAGTCAACTAATTGATTTGCAAGATCTCAGTGATCTATTTCAATGTGTTCAGAATGTTTTATTTGTTTCTCGGTTTTGAAAATGGAAAAAACCTGGCAAAGTAGTTTAGTTATATTTGTCTTTATTTAGGAATCCGTCCCTTTCCTTATTTTTGTCTCTTACATTCCAGTTTGTTTAAAAAAAAATGCAGATGAACAAAATGGAACAATATGCTTATTGCTTATTACATGGCACAGATTCAGAATTAGGGTCCTATATTCACCTGAAAGTGAACCCGTGTGACAGGGCTAGAATCAGTGTCCTAGCTAGGTGGTTCACTAGTGTAGTTAGGAAGTGTATAAACTAAATTGACAGAAGTAGTCAACTCTTGGTATCTCTTTTTGGTTGCCCTACCAATTTACTGATCGAAAATGACAAAAAATCCTCAGAGATGTGGGGATAAATTAGAATGTCAACAAGCGCGTATCCTGACTGCTGTAGCATTCAAGACATTTGTACAGTGAACCCTTATTCCAGCATAATCGCAAATCATATAGAATTGCAAGTGTTCTTTCAATTGCTGTGTGGAGATCCCGAGACACTTTGCAGTCAGTTTTAGAGTGTAAATAATGTATAAGTTAAAACAAAATATGCCACTCTGTCTATCTTAGCACAAACAATATGCCACTTCACCTCAAGCTCAAAGTGCTCAGTTGCATTGCACGGAAAAGAAACTCTGATTTTACAGAAACTCCTGGCCTTAATGTACATGCTATCAGCATATTCAGAAGTCTTTAGACTTTATTCACTTATGGTGTAGATCTGGCTGATAACTTTTTGAGTGGTAATTTTGTGAATACATTGTCATGAAAACAACACTAATGAGAAGAGTTTCCAATATTGGTAGAACATGCTTGTAACATTCAAAAACAGCAGGGATACATTTGTCCACTGAAGACACGGCAGCAGCATTGAGACAGTCGCACTGCTGGATTTTCCTGTTCACTCGCTTCTCTCCAGGAGAAAGTAAGTTTTCCTTCCTAACCAGGTTCCATTCTTTGCGTTTTGTTTTCTTCTCTAATTCAAACAATTGGGATCAGGGAAATTGAAAGAACAATGGGGAATGTGCAAATATAAAAGAGATGAAAAACAACCGCCTGGATTCTCCGCCCTGCGACGCCAGAAATGCGAATCGTGATCGGGCGGAGAATCGGGCATCTGCCAAAAATTGAAGTTCGCGCTAGCGTCAAACTGAAAGCCGTGCTCCAGGGCCCCGGATGGTGACAGCAATGCTATTTGCACCCCACGCCAGCAGCGGCATGCAAACCCGACATTTGCATGCGTTAATATATCATTACCAGCTTTAACCCAGTATGCTCCAGGACTCCGCAATGCTCCGCCCGTCAGGCAGATGTCACGCAGGCGCAGGTACTACAAACGGGGACTGGGTGCCATGGCTGCTGAGGGAGAGAGAGAGAAGCTTTAAAAAAAAAGTTTGTAAAATTGTTATAAACCATTACATTTACTCCTCATCATTTGACAAAGCCTGACTCCTACTTTCGGGGTCACATTCCAACATCTGCCTGAGCCATCCCTGCATGTCGGCTGGCCATCCCAGCGCACGGGCCAATATATCATTTGGGAGGGGTGGAGAACATAGAACAGTACAGCACAGAACAGGCCCCTTCGGCCCTCAATGTTGTGCCGAGCCATGATCACCCTACTCAAACCCACGTATCCATCCCATACCCACAACCCAACAACCCCCCCCCTCCCTTAACCCTACCCTTATTAGGACACTACGGGCAATTTAGCATGGCCAATCCACCTAACCCGCACATCTTTGGACTGTGGGAGGAAACCGGAGCACCCGGAGGAAACCCACGCACACAGTGGGAGGACGTGCAGACTCCACACAGACAGTGACCCAGCCGGGAATCGAACCTGGGACCCTGGAGCTGTGAAGCATTTATGCTAACCACCATGCTACCCTGCTGCCCTGTGCTGGATCTAATGGGTTGAGTGATTTTAAAAATGGTGTCTCGATCTCTGCTCTACCCGCTGCCCATCAGAAGGGAGGGGTGGAGATGGGGAGGGGGGGGGAGGGGGGGGATTTCGGTGATTGAGATGGTGAGCGGTGATGGGTAATTTACTGGGCAAGATGACCGACATGGAATCCTCACACTCTTGGACCATTCCCTGTTACCTGAGTTGTGGGGGCGAAACCCACGCAGACACGGGGAGAATGTGCAAACTGCACACGGACAGTGACCCAGAGCCGGGATCGAACCTGGGACCTCAGCGCCGTGAGGCAGCTGTGCTAACCACTAGGCCACCGTGCTGCCCTCCCTGTTACCTCTTGAGGGTGACCCAGGAGGTGCATCAGATTGCCCGAGGGGCCCTGCCCTGTGCCATCCTTCCACATCCACACTACCCACCTCCCGCACCCCTCCACCCGGCACACCCTCTACACCCAGTACATCCTTCCGACAGAGGGTTGAGGCAGGTCGAAACTTAGGTCAAAATGTGATTATTGGGTGTGATCTACCAGGAGCCAGGATGTGATACGCCAGGTAGATCCCGGGTCAGGCCCCCCCGGGATTACCAGCGGCCATTACGCCTTGTGAGATCTAACCATAAGGTTTAAAAAGCCACTTAGCCGTGCTTGTGCTGGATCTAATAGGTTGAGTGATTTTAAAAATGGTGTCTCGATCTCTGCTCTACCCGCTGCCCATCAGATACACCAATGTCAGTGGGGGGGGGGAGGGGGGATTGAGGAGCCCTGGGGTCTTCCAGAACCTCCCCTGTGGGATGCACCAGCATGGGGCCCCATCAATTCCTCCTCCCTTGGGGTGCTCAGTGGCCCCAAGGCTACTCAATGGGACGCAGGTGAGGCCGGAGTGACCTCCTAGCTCTACCAGTCTTGGCGGCCCGCTCTTGTCTCAGCCAGAGTCTCAATGCCCTCTGTCATGGAGCACAGAGCTTGGGATATATCCCTCAGCGAGTGTGGCATATCCCTCTGTGATTAGCCCAGGTCAGCCAGCACCTGGCCAGTGCTCTCTATGCACTCAACCTTGACCCTTTGTGATTGGACAAAGCTCTGGAGTGTCGCAACAATGTCCATGTGGGCCTGGTACATGGCTACTTGTGACTGGGCTCCTCCGTCCTGGACCTCAGCCATTGACCGTACCATACCCCATGTTTTGGATGTCTTGATCCATGGCTGTGCCCCTGTCACCCAGGACTTCCACCGCGGACACCACCCATTCGGTGTTGGCCTGGGTACCATGCACTGTCGGTACAACCTCTTGCATCTGAAGGTGGTTGGACTCCTCCACCTGTACATGCAGGCACTGGAAAGTTGCTGACACCCCCTCCTGTAGATCCTGGCTCTCTTGGGCCTCCTAGATCCTGGATTCCCTCAAAGCCACAAGCCATGTGACTTGAAAATGCATCGTCATTCCTTCACTGTCACTGGTCAAAATCCTGGAACACCCTCCCCAGCAGCACTGGGGATGTATCTACACCACATGGACTCAATGGCTCAAGAAAGGAACTCATGGCCATCTTCTCGAGGGCAATTGGGGATGAGCAATCAATGCTTTGTTTTTGTTTTAATTTTTCAAATTAAGAGGCAATTTAGCGTGGCCAGTCCACCTACCATGCACATCTTTGGGTTGTGGGGTGAGACCCACACAGACACGGGGAGAATGTGCAAACTCCAAATGGACAGTGACCCGGGGCCAGGATCGAACTCGGGTCCTTGGCACCGTGAGGCAGCAGTGCTAACCACCGCGCCTCCCCAACAATAAATGCTGGCCTATATATGATTTATATTCAACAGGTCTAACTTGCGGCTCACTATTAATCCATGCTTCTCCAAGTGAAAATGCATTTCGGACTTGACCATAGGCTCTAATAGTTTCTCCATTGATTGGCCTATAGTTATTAGGTTTACCCCTCTTCTTTATTTTGAACAGGTATGTATAATTTTCAATCAACCAGTCCTCTGCCACTACGCTGATAATTAAGGAGGAATGAACAATTCTGGTCAGATTATCTGCTATACCACCTTCGCTTCCCTCAAAAGGTCATTTGCATCCGATCTGGATTGGGTGATTTGTAAATTTTGAGAATGGTGACTTATTTAGTACCCAAAGAGAAAATGCTGGAAAATCTCAGCAGGTCTGGCAGCATCTGTTGGGAGAGAAAAGTGCTAAAGTTTCGAGTCCAAATGACCCTTTGTCAAAGACTCATTTAGTAACTCCTTTTTTGTTTCTATTTTTATCCTGTCTTCTATGTTGACTCACCTTTCCTTTGCAGCATTAATTTCAATCTCTTTTATGAAGACCGATGCAAAATATTCATGACTTCTGCCCCTCCATTCGAAGAATAGAGCATAGAACATTACTGCGCAGTATAGGCCCTTCGGCCCTCGATGTTTCGTCAACCTGTGAAACCAATCTAAAGCCCATCTACACCATTCCATTATCAACCATAAGTTTATCCAATGACCATTTAAATGCCCTTAATGTTGGCGAGTTCACTGTTGTTGCAGGCAGGGCATTCCACGCCCTTACTACTCTCTGAGTAAAGAACCAACCTCTGACATCTGTCCTATAACTATCTCCCCTCAATTTAAAGCTATGTCCCCTCATGCTAGCCATCACCATCCGAGGAAAAAGGCTCTCACTGTCCACCCTCACACCCATTCTAATCCTCGGACCATCTTGTATGCCTCCATTAAGTCACCTCTTAACCTTCTTCTCTCTAACCAAAACAGCCTCAAGTCCCTCAGCCTTTCCTCATAAGATCTTCCCTCCATACCAGGCAACATCCTGGTAAACCTCCTCTGCACCCTTTCCAATGCTTCCACATCCTTCCTATAATGCGGCGACCAGAACTGCACGCAATACTCCAAATGCGGCTGCACCAGAGTTTTGTACAGCTGCAACATGACCTCATGGCACCGAAACTCAATCCCTCTAACAATAAAAACTAACACACCGGTCTTCTTAACAACCCGATCAACCTGGGTGGCAACCATCAGGGATCTATGTACATGGACACCGAGATCTCTCTGCTCATCCACACTATCAAGAATCTTACCATTAGCCCAGTACTCTGTCTTCCTGTTACTCCTTCCAAAATGAATCACCTCACACTTTTCTGCACTAAACTCCATTTGCCACCTCTCAGCCCAGCTCTGCAGTTTATCTATGTAACTCTGTAACCTGCAACATAGAACATAGAGAAATACAGCACAGAACAGGCCCTTCGGCCCATGATGTTGTGCCAAACTTTTGTCCTAGGTTAATCATAGATCATAGAATTTTGGACACTAAGGGCAATTTATCATGGCCAATCCACCCAACCTTCACACCTTTGGATTGTGGGAGGAAACCGCACCCGGAAGAAATCCACGCACACATGGGGAGGATGTTCAGACTCCACACAGAGTGACCCAAGCCGAAATCGAACCTGGGACCCTGGAGCTGTGAAGCAATTGTGCTATCCACAATGCTACCGTGCTGCCCTTAAGAACAAATTAATCTACACTCCATTATTCTACCATAATCCATGTACATATCCAATAGCAGCTTGCAGGTCCCTAACGTTTCCGACTCAACTACTTCCACAGGCAGTGCATTCCATGCCCCCACTACTCTCTGGGTAAAGAACCTACCTCTGACATCCCCCCTATATCTTACACCATTCACCTTAAATTTATGTCCCCTTGTAATGGTTTGTTCCACCCGGGGAAAAAGTCTCTGACTGTCTATCTATTCCCCTGATCATCTTATAAACCTCTTACAAGTCGCCCTCATCCTTCTCCGTTCTAATGAGAAAAGGCCTAGCACCCTCAACCTTTCCTCGTAAGACCTACTCTCCATTCCAGGCAACATCCTGGTAAATCTCCTTTGCACTTTTTCCAAAGCTTCCACATCCTTCCTAAAATGAGGTGACTAGAACTGCACACAGTACTCAAAATGTGGCCTTACCAAGGTTTTGTACAGCTGCATCAGCTCACGGCTCTTAAATTCAATCCCACTGCTAATGAACTCTAGCACACCATAGGCCTTCTTCACAGCTCTATCCACTTGAGTGCCAACTTTCAAAGATCTATGAACATAGACCCCAAGATCTCTCTGCTCCTCCATATTTCCAAGAACCCTACCGTTAACCCTGTATTCTGCATTCATATTTGTCCTTCCAAAATGGACAACCTCACACTTGTCAGGGTTAAACTCCATCTGCCACTTCTCAGCCCAGCTCTGCATCCTATCTATGTCTCTTTGCAGCCGGCAACAACCCTCCTCACTATCCACAACTCCACCAATCTTCATATCATCTGCAAATTTACTGACCCACCCTTCAACTCCCTCATCCAAGTCATTAATGAAAATCACAAACAGCAGAGGACCTAGAACTGATCCCTGCGGTACGCCACTGGTAACTGGGCTCCAGGCTGAATATTTGCCATCCACCACCACTCTGACTTCTATCGGTTAGCCAGTTCGTTATCCAACTGGCCAAATTTCCCACTATCCCATGTCTCCTTACTTTCTGCATAAGCCTACCATGAGGAACCTTATCAAACGCCTTAATAAAATCCATGTACACCATGAACATCCTCCGCACTGTCCACAACTCCACCGACTTTAGTGCCATCTACAAATTTACTCACCCATCCTTCTACGTCCTCCTCCAGGTCATTTATAAAAATGACAAACAGCTGTGGCCCCAAAACAGATCCTTCTGGTACACCACTAGTAACTGAACTCCAGGCTGAACATTTCCCATCATCCACCACCCTTTGTCTTCTTACAGCTAGCCAATTTCTGATCCAAAATCACCCTCAATCCTATGCCTCCGTATTTTTTGCAATAGCCTACCGTGGGGAACCTTATCAAACGCTTTACTGAAATCCATATACACCACATCAACTGCTTTACCCTCGTCCACCTGTTTAGTCACCTTCTCAAAGAACTCAATAAGGTTTGTGAGACACGACCTACCCTTCACAAAACCGCGTTGACTATCCCTAATCAAATTATTCCTTTCTAGATGATTATAAATCCTATCTCTTATACTCCTTTCCAAGACTTTGCCCATAACAAAAGTAAGGCTCACTGGTTTATAGTTACCGGGGTTGTCTCTACTCCCCTTCTTGAATAAGGGGACAACATTTGCTATCCTCCAGTCTTCTGGCACTATTCCTGTAGACAATGACGACATAAAGATCAAAGCCAAAGGCTCTGAAATCTCCTCCCTAGCTTCCCAGAGAATCCTAGGATAAATCCCATCCGGCCCAGGGGACTTATCTATTTTCGCACTTTCCAGAATTGCTAACACCTCCTTCTTATGAACCTCAATCCCGTCTAGTCTAGTAGCCTGTATCTCAGTATTCTCCTCGACAACATTGTCTTTTTCCTGTGTGAATACTGACGAAAAATATTCATTTAGTGCCTCTCCTATCTCCTCAGACTCTACGCACAACTTCCCACTACTGTCCTTGACTGGTCCTACTCTTAACCTAGTCATTCTTTTATTCCTGACATACCTATAGAAAGCTTTAGGGTTTTCCTTGATCCTACCTGCCAAAGTCTTCTCATGTCCCCTCCTGGCTCTTCTTATCTCTCTCTTTAGGTCCTTCCTAGCTAACTTGTAACTCTCAAGCGCCCTAACTGAACCTTCACGTCTCATCTTTATATAAGCCGCCTTCTTCCTCTTGACAAGTGATTCAACTACTTTAGTAAAGCACGATTCCCTCACTCGACCACATCCTCCCTTCCTGATGGGTACATACTTATCAAGGACACGCAGTAGCTGTTCCTTGAACAAGCTCCATATTTCAATTGTGCCCATCCCTTGCAGTTTACTTCTCCATCCTATGCATCCTAAGTCTTGCCTAATCGCATCATAATTGCCTTGCCCCCAGCTATAACTCTTGCCCTGCGGTATATACCTATCCCTTTCCATCGCTAAAGTAAACGTAACTGAATTGTGGTCACTATCACCAAAGTGCTCACCTACCTGGGTCATTCACCTATCAAGGGCAGCACGGTAGCATGGTGGTTAGCATAAATGCTTCACAGCTCCAGGGTCCCAGGTTCGATTCCCGGCTGGGTCACTGTCTGTGCGGAGTCTGCACGTCCTCCCCGTGTGTGCGTGGGTTTCCTCCGGGTGCTCCGGTTTCCTCCCACAGTTCAAAGATGTGCGGGTTAGGTGGATTGGCCATGCTAAATTGCCCGTAGTGTCCTAATAGTAAAGTTAAGGGGGCGAGTTGTTGGGTTACGGGTATAGGGTGGACACGTGGGTTTGAGTAGGGTGATCATTGCTCGGCACAACATCGAGGGCCGAAGGGCCTGTTCTGTGCTGTACTGTTCTATGTACCTCCAAATCTAATACCTGGCCTGGTTCTAACCCAATGTGGCCTCACCTCTTGTTGGCCTATCTACATACTGTGTCAGGAAGCCCTCCTGCACCCATTGGACAAAAACTGACCCATCTAAAGTACTCTAACTATAGCGTTTCCAGTCATTATTTGGAAAGTTGAAGTCCTCCATAACAACTACCCTGTTACTTTCGCTTCTATCCAGAATCATCTTTGCAATCCTTTCCTCTACATCTCTGGAACTTTTCGGAGGCCTATAGAAAACTCCCAACAAGGTGACCTCTCCTTTCCTGTTTCTAACCTCAGCCCATACTACCTCAGTAGACAATTCCTCATCAAATGTCCTTTCTGCCACCGTAATACTGTCCTTGACCAACAATGCCACACCTCCCCCTCTTTTACCACCTTCCCTGAGCTTACTGAAACATCTAAACCCCGGAACCTGAAACAACCATTCCTGTCCCTGCTCTATCCATGTCTCCGAAATGGCCACAACATCAAATGTTTTGTTCCTATTTGGCCTTGCCATTCCTTTAACTATCCTCTTACATTTTTTATGAATAAAAAACATTTTTGAGTTTCCTTTTGTGTTACCTGCTCATCTTTTCTCATACTGTACTCTCCCTTTTCTCTTATGTTTTTCAATGTCATTGTATTAGGGTGTTCATATGAGAGTGCTGGGTTGTGACTGTAAGTGCTCAAGGATTCTTAGTTATTTATAGGATACTGTAGCAAAGAGGCTTCTCTCATAAGAAGGTAGGACCAATAAATCATTCATGGCATATCAACAATTGTGTGATAGTCAATTTGTTAACCAGTTTAGTTTTAAACACACTCTGAAAGAAATTATGTGATATGTTGCAAAGGATTACTTTCATTGCTGATGGCTAATACATTTCTGGGCCGTAAAAATAGTGTGTATTTTTTTAAAACGTGCTACTGAATAGGGTAGAATGTTGCACTCACTGCACAAAGTACTTACTGAGGCAAAAAAACTGACGTGTATCTCTCCAGGCTACACAGCCAAGTTTTCATTCCAGATAATGTGACACTCTGGGCTGATTTAACAGAAACGAAACAGAGTCCCGTGTCGAGTGCGTTGGGCCGGGTGGTTACTGGCATTGACAGTGCCAAAAACGACCCTGCTATTAAATGGGACTTTGTTTTATTTCTGGGACTTGGAGAGGCAAGCCACGCCAAGGCGGCACTTGGTCCCATTTCCTGCACTAACGATCTCCGCTCGCCAGTGCAAGTCGATCTCTCGACCCTCCCGCCATGGTCTCCAGACACCCCCAACTTACATGTGGGGCTTCTCGGTCCCCCCTGCACCCCACCTCATAAGGGAAGGGCATCTCCGGGTCTGATCTCAGGCATGGGCAAAATGTCACCTTGACACTGCCACCCGGGCACCCTGGCAGTCCCACCCTGGCAGTGCCTCTGGGTGATAGCATGACACTGCTGGGGTGCCCAGATGGCACTGCTAGACTGGCAGGAGCACTGCCAGGGTGCCGGGCCGGCAGTTCGAAGATGGCATTTTGCCCATGCCAGGGATCGGGCCGGGGGGTTCCCTGGCCTTATAACGTGGGGTGTGGGGAGCTCAAGGACCCCCTAACAGGTAAGCTGTGGGGGGGTGGCGGTTGGGGGGGGGGGGGGGGGGGGTTGTCAGGTTGGGATATCAAGAGATCGGCCTGCCATTTTAAAGTGGCGCCTCAATCTCTTCCTGCAATGGCAAGTGGAGTTCCTCAGTGCAAAAAATGAAGGTAAGTGAGGCCTCTGCAGGAAAGCCCCCCCCCCCCCCCAGGGCCCAAAAGAAAATAATAGAGTCCCGGCCAATAACGGGGTCGTTAAACCCGCCCACAATGGGACTCTAGTTTTTTTTGTTAAATTACCCCCATTGAGTTGAATTCACCTGCCATTGGGATAATGGGATAGAAGGTGTGAGGGGCTGGGAAGACAGCAGGGTGCCACATTGAATTGACTCCCCAATGCAGGGGAAATTGCCCAGATTAGGATGGCATGTGGTTCAGCTGCTCACTTAACAGAGGCAGGCAGCAAATTCAAATAAGTAAGACTCAAGTGGCTGTTATATTTAACATTTGCCATCATTTTTCTCGCAGCGGAATGACCTCCCTGCCGCATGTGGAGTCCACCATCTTTTTGGAGGAAGCTTTTCCAAAAGCAATCCCAGATAAAGGGCTGTGGACAGGGAAGGCTGCCCCACCAATTAGAGGGGCTTGCTTAGGGTTCTGTTTAGGCTTCAGAACTACCAGCCCTCAGATTGAACTTTCAGTCTTGGGAGTCTTCCCACATGGATGGAAAGCTCAGAGGCTATCGATTATCAAGCTGCCTCTGGGAAAGTAACTCGCACCAGTCTAGTTCTTGACAAGTGCGGATTCACCTCCATCTGGTCCTGACTTCCAAATTCCAAACTCTTGAGGCATAATTCCACTCTCCATCATCGGCACACTGTGGCAACACTAATAATCTTTATTATTGTCACAAGTAGGCTTACATTAACACTGCAATGAGTCTTTTGGGACTTGTGGGAGGAAACCGGAGGCCCCGGAGGAAACCCACACAGACACGGGGAGAACGTGCAGACCCTGCACAAACAGTGACCCAAGAGGGATTTGAAACCGGGACCCTGGCACTGTGAAGCAACAGTGCTAACTTCAACACTGTGCTACCATGCTGCCCAAGTACACTCTGCAAGATGCAATGCACCAACTTCCAAGACACCTTCGACAGTGCTTTTCAAGTCTGTGTCTTCTACCACCCAGAAGAACAAGAGCAGCAGATGAACAGGAACACTACCTATATGTTCCTCACCAAATACGTTCTCCACCAAATCACAAACCATCCTAACCTGTAATTATATCAGCACTCCTTCAATGTTACTAGATAAAAATCCTGGAACTCCTTCCCTCACGGCCTTACCGCACATGAATTGCAGCAGTTCAAAACGCAGCTCACCACCACTTTCGCAAGGGTGATTAGCGATGAATGGAAAGTGCTGACCTTTCAAGTGATGCTCATCTCCCACGAACTAATGAAAAAGAAGCCTCCACAAATCTCTGGTTAAACCTCAGCTAGAGCATTGTATGTAATTCTGGAGACTCACAAGGATGTAAAAGACTTGAAGATGGAACAGAGGTGGCTCACCATACCAGTGTTGTGGGACTTCAGTTACGTGGAGTGACTGGAGAAGATAAGATTCTTGTAGCACAGCTTAAGGGGAGACCGAGTGCAGATATTCATATGTATGAGGCTATTTTTTAGAGCGAATGAGAAATTAGTTTCCTCTGGTAAGTAGGCCGGTAACCAGGGGTCATAGATTTAAAACAATTGGTGAAAGAAGTGGAGCGGAAAAATTAGGAGAAATGTATTCATACAGACGGTTGTTAAGGTGAATGCACTACCTGAACGTGTAGTGGAAACAGGTTCCATAGGAACTTCAAAAAGACAATTAACATGTACTTGAAGAAGATTAATTTGCAGAGATATGGGGAACAAGCTGGAATATGGACAAATTGGACAGCTCTTTCAAAGATCTGACATAAGCACAACAGACTAAATGGCATCCTACTGATTTATTAAATTGCACCATAGACACCATTCAATTTTGATGCTCAATCTATGGAAATCTTCTAAGTGAGACAGAGCTATCAGGGATTTTGGGTGTGCAATAATTATATGAATATGCAAGTTCCCCAATATGTTCTTAGATGAAGAATGTTTGTTCTATTACATTCCATTGTCCTTAACACATTTGCAACTGTTAGCAATGAATATCAGCTATATCTTGGTTTTGAACCCAAGAACATAAGATGGTGAAGCTAGCTGTCTTACCATTCTGTTATGCTGTATGCAGAATTCTTGACTTTGGTCAAACCATTGTTCTGACATCTATTTCATTTTAATACATTTTTATTTGCTGTGTTTGGTTTGTTTGAACTTTGATTTTGAGGTTAGTGATGGTCTCCCCTGAGTTAATGTTGGAATGAAATACACATAGAACATAGTTCTGAGGAAGAAAGTGAGAAAAGCAGGAATATTTAATCACTATTTGAACAAATTCCTTCGAGTGTACCTGTGGATCTTATTGGCATTTACAAAGCTTCTTAAACGGCTATGAAAATATTACATGGCGGAGAGACATGAAAGACCGAGAACAGCAAGTGCTATCAGTCAGCCTCTGAATAAGAATTATAAAAAGTTTTCTTTAAAGCTTTCTGATGGAGCAACTATTCAGAAAGTTACTTGATCTAAAAACAGGAAGTGATGGAAATACTCAGCGGGTCTGGCAGTATTGTGGAGGGAGAAGCTGAGTTGACGTTTAGAGATAAATGTGACCCTTCAGAAGTGAAAGAAGTATAAATGTGATGGGTTTTATGCTGTTGAAAGAGTAGAGGGTATGAAGAACATGGGGGAAGGTCTGGGATTGGATAGAGTACAGTAGATATTTAAATACCAAAGATGTCATGGAATGAACGGCAAGAGTAATTGTTGTAGTAAAGAAAGAAAGCATTTGTCCAGAAGGGGGTGTGAATGGCAGAATAATGAACAGCTGTGTCAGAAAACAAAAGTATGAAAAACAAGATTCAGATCAGCATATGGCAAAAGAAAAGGTTCAAAATGGGGGGCAGAGTTCATGGTCTGAAGCTGTTAAACTCAATGTTGAGCCCGGAAGGCTGGAAAGACCCTGGGATGGATTCTCCGACAGCGGGATCCTCCGTTTCGCCAGCAGCGCACTCACGCCTGCAGATTTTCCAACGGCGGGCGGGTGCCCACAATAGGAAACCCCATTGCCGGCTGCCAGGACGGATGATTCCTCTGCCGAAAAAGGCGCGCCGCACCGGAAAACGGACAGAGAATCCTGCCCCTAAATTGGAAGGTGAGGTGCTGTATCTCAAGCTTGCATTGAACTTTGCTGGAACGTTATAGCAGGCCGAGGACAGAAATGTGAGTAGAAGAACAGCTAACCACTATGCTACCGGGCTGCAGGCTTGCCTAGTGGTTAGCACTGTTGCTTCATACCTTCAGGGTCCCAGTTTCGATTCCCGACTTGGGTCACTGTCTGTGCGGACTCTGCACGTTCTCCCCATGTCTGTATAGATTTCCTCCGGACGGTCTGGTTCCTCCCACAAAGTCCAAAGATGTGCAGATTAAGTGGATTGGCCACGCTAAATTGCCCTTAGTGTCCAAAAAGGTTGGGTGGGGTTACTGGGTTACGAGGAGGGTGGATGTGTGCGCTTGAATTGGGGGTGCTCTTTCCAAGCGCCAGTGCAGACTCGATGGGCCGAATGGCCTCCTTCAGCACTGTAGATTCGGTGAGAGGATGGTGGTGAAATAAAATGGCAAGCAATAGGAAGCTCAGATTCATGCTTTCAGGCTGAGAGGAGGTTTTCTGCAACGCAGTCACCAAATCTGCATTTCTCTCTTCACGGATGCTGCCAGACATGCTGGCTAAACATTGACAAACATCTGAAGATAAAGAATAGGACCATCATTATTTACTTTTGCTGAGTGAAGAGAGTTTCACTAAGTACTTACATCTTGTTCTTCTCTTGGTATTTTGGGTTTCAAAACAGATTATGGAGGACTGTTGAATTCAATATCAAGGTCACATTCTGTGCATTACCAAAATAGTACATTTATTTAGCACATGTGAATATATAAATATCAACTGCTCTGTTAGTATATTCAGTGCAATGTAGCCTTTGTCTGGTGTTTTCTGCAGATAGAGATCATCACCTGCATTCTTTTGGCCAGCTGATGTAATAATAGTATTAACAACTCTCTAAATACTTTGCACACCACAAATATTAAAACCTTTCTGCTTTATATTTGGCATTTTCTGCACAGCCAAAAATGAGTAGCCCATTGCTTGAGGAGCAAGGTAAAAATTAGTTTGATTTCTTACAACAAGCAAGCCTTTTAGCCACTGTTATCAACTGTGTGCATCAGATATATCCGTCATGCTTATAAATTTCAAAACAACTCTGACCATAATTTTTATTATATTTTCTCATTTCAGACAGCATAGGTGAATAATTGCACAGTTGGCTGATGGTCTGCATTTCCAATCTAATAAAGTGTCGAGTTTTTCAAATTTTAATGACAAATTAATTTAAATGCTGCTGAGTTTTGTTGATTATTTAAGAACCTTAGCTGTGCTCGGTAGCGAGAGATTTAATATTGTCAGTGCCCCCTTGAGGACTAAACAATTACTGCTGTTTGTTACTGCCCTGGAATTTTAGTACATTCTCAGTTTTGCTGGAGTCTCATAATTCTAGTGGAGAGATAACGACAAATGGCAAATAATTCAGTCTAGAATAAACTGAGAAATTATCACCAAAGCCCTTCTTGTGCCACAATTTGTCAAATGTTCTGATAGGAAACAAATTCTATTCATAAAGATTTTATTTTTCGGCTCTGTGTGATTCAATAGCAATTCAATTATGGTTTTCTGAGATAGTAAGCCCAGAGAGGGAATCCAGACTGACAAGAAATATGACAGGACAGTTACAGAGTGTTTATGCAATTAAACTTTCAGTGACAATACATGTAAAATGATGAATGTGTGGGTGTAGGGATATGTGCACAAGCAATGCCCCACAAGTATTGCACATTTTTCATTATTATACAACTTCTCAGATCCTTCAAGACTGCCTGGAGTGCAATACTGTAGAACACACCATTATGCAGCATGTTAACCATTCACTACTTTTAGCTGCTCCTGATGTTGAAAGAGCATGTCTATTTCAAAGGATCACTCAAATTTAGAATCATTTCAAAGGCATGCGTGTACATAAGCTTAATTTTAAATGAAACAATGGTAGAGGTAAAGGATACCAATGAGTATTAGTTAAAATACTGCCAAACATTCAAAAATGTACTTCGTATATAACAAAAGGAAACTGTAAACTGATCAGAATCATTTTTTAATTTTGTTTTTTTTGGTGTAAATTTTACAAAAATGTACATTTTATTTAAGACCATAAAATTACCCATATTTAATGAAACAACATTTTGAACTGCAAAGGAAATTTCAAATGGGCAGGTTACTACACCAAATGGATCAATAGGATGCTTTGCCTTCATTTGCACAACATTGAAAAACTCTGGTCATTCACTCACACCACACAAATCAGTGGCTGCAAATTTTAGTTGCATAAAAGAGGATAATATTTTCTTTGTCAGCAAAGGATGTCTAAATCAATAAATCAGTAAAGCAATTCTGTGGGTCGTCTGGAAACCTGTTTCTATATGTCAAGGATTTTGTACCGAAGTGACAAGAGTCAGTGGTTTAAAAATAGCCTGTTATAGCATGAAAGTTAGTGATTGTGATACACAATTTGCCAAGTTTCTGAGCCCACAAGTAAATAACAGGCCCAGGCACTTACCGTTGGAAACAGATCAGTCGTTTACACTCAAGCAGCTTCTACTATCCTTGTTGGCTTCAAGGCTTAGGGAAGGGTACACAGTGTAGTCCAACAATCAGGTTTGGAATATTAATTAGAAATATAGCCTGGTAGTAAGATCAATATGTTAAAAGCATGCTTCATTTGAAAAAAATATTATTTTTCTCATTATCATGTCATAGATTAAAACACAAGATTAAAACATAACTGTTCCATTGGGAGTCTGATGGGATCGAACAGGCTGCCTGTTTTCCACTACACATGATTTTATTTTCCATTGACTTAAACAGAAAGTAAATGAGAGGCAAGGAAGTACTGTTGCTCCACCAAGTTGTACTCCCACTCTTCAAGTAGCATCAAGACTACTGCTAACTTCCTAACTCTCGCAACAATATATTCTCTGGGGTGGGGTGGGGGGGGGGGGGGGGGGCCTTAACAGAAATGGATACCCAGGGAAAAAGGGGGACAAAGATCTGGAAATATCCTCTCTGACCCCTTCTTGCGATTGAAGATATTCCAGAACAATGCGCATATGAACTGGCCAATGACTTACCTTTTGTAAGGTACCATTCGCCGATGGGAATGAGAGGGATATAGGCCCTGAAAGTTTGGAAGTTTTTAGGTTTGATGAGCAGCATGTTCGGCGCAGGCTTGAGGGCCGAAGGACCTGTTCCTGTATTGTTCTTTTCTTTATTCTTGTTCCTCAGATACCGAAGCAGCCCATGTCCATTTGCAGTAGGACCTGGACAATATCTAGGCTTAAGCTGATAAGTGGCAAATAACATGTCTGTCACACAAGTATCCAACAATGACCGCCTCCAGCAAGAGAGTAATCTCTTCTTGACATTCAGTGGCATTACCATCACTGAATCCCCCATTATCAATATTCGGGGATTAGTATTGACTTGAAACTGCACTGGATTAACCATGTAAATACATAATATGCACTAAAACAATTCAGGAAAGTTGCTCACCAACACCTTTTCATAGGCAATTTGTTATGGACAATAATATTGACCTAGCCAGTAGCATGCATATTCCATGGAAGAAAAATATAAAAAATCGCAGCTGGAGTCGACCCTTTGGTCCTTCAGGTCTGCGCCGCCATTGAACACATTCCTGGTTGACCTTCTACTTCAGCTCCACCTTCTTGCACAAACCCATATTCATTAATATCCAAAAATCTACTGATCTCTGTCACAAATATAATAAGAAGGGGTAAAGAACAATCAGATAACAGCTAGTTTATTTTTACAATGGGGGCAGTTTCCAGCTGGCGATCACTGTCCAGAGACAATGGCAACAAGACATCGCATTTTCTGATTTCCCCTGCCCCTCGCCGGAGATGTCATGAGGTTCATGCCCATAAAGGACCGAGATGTATTTTAATACATTTTAAAATTATTAATGGACCTCCCCACCATATGATCCCCTCTGATTAAATATTCATTTACAACAAGTTTGGCAAAATGAGAAACAGTCAAGGGCTTCTCTCTGGGAGCGCAAAGCCAAGTATAGCCCCTGAGGGAGAGGGACAGGCCCTTGGTACAGATTGGCACTCCCAAGTTGGTAGTCTAACCTGTGCCAGGGGGCAGTGCAAGGGTGGGTCTTTTGTGGGGGCCTCATGGGACCGGGGCTATTTCCATTAATGTGTGGGCCGGCTCTCTCAGGCCATGCCTCGTCAGAGGAACCTCCACTCATTTTTTTCAGAGGTTCAATATCTGGAGAGAAAACGGTCTGTGCAACAAGAGAATTACATGCCAGTTTAGAGTCCAAGCCTTTGCCAAATTCTGATAGATTCTGCTCATAGTTTGCATACCTGACGCGGACATGGGCCAATCTGTTAAGATGAAATAAAATGCCGAGATATACACAATACCCTTTCACTTTTTTATAAACTTCTGTCAGGTTTTTAAGTTTCCACTGCTTTATAATAAAAGCATATAATTGATATAATTGGCAGCAGGGTAGCATGGTGGTTAGCATAAATGCTTCACAGCTCCAGGGTCCCAGGTTCGATTCCCGGCTGGGTCACTGTCTGTGTGGAGTCTGCACGTCCTCCCCCTGTGTGCGTGGGTTTCCTCCGGGTGCTCCGGTTTCCTCCCACAGTCCAAAGATGTGCGGGTTAGGTGGATTGGCCATGCTAAATTGCCCGTAGTGTCCTAATAAATGTAAGGTTAAAGGGGGGGGGGGGTTGTTGGGTTACGTGGATATGTGGGTTTGAGTAGGGTGATCATGGCTCGGCACAACATTGGGGGCCGAAGGGCCTGTTCTGTGCTGTACTGTTCTATGTTCTATGTTCTAAAAGAGACTCGGGTCTTTAAGTCTGACTGAAAACTAAAGTTCCTTAGGGCACAATTCTCCGCACTTACGACGGTGCGGAGAATAGCGGGGCTCGTAAATTTTTACGGCCACGCTAGTCCGAAGCCCTCCCGCTATTCTCCCCCCCCCCCCCCCCACGCCCGACTCCCGACACGAATCGCTGCCGCCGTTTTTTTACGGCGAGCAGCGATTCACAGCTGGCCGATGGGCCGAATTCCAAGCCCTTTACGGCCGTTTTTACGAACGGCAAACACACCTGGTCTGGCCGTTCGTAAAAACGGCCGTAAAGTCCCGATCTTGGCAACCATGGCACCGATTGGTGCCATGGGCCCGGGATCGGTGGGCACCGATCGCGGGCAGCGGGTCCGATTCCCGCGCACTCTTTGTCCTTCCGCCGCCCCGCTGTATCACTTCGCGGGGCGGCTGAGGGGCATCCCGGCCTGCGCATGCGCGGGTTTCGCGCAAATGCACGATGACGTCATCCGCGCATGCGCGGGTTGGAGTCTTCCAATCTGCGCATGCACGGCTGACGTCATGTGACGCGTCAGCCGGCGCAAACTCTGGCAAGCGGGCTTAATGAATTTCGTTAAGCCCGCGATGCCGGAGTTCACGGCCGCGGCATACTAGCCCCGACCGGGGAGGCTGGCGTCAAACCTGCCCGGTTTTGACGCCAGCCTTACGATTTCTCCCTGACTGGGAGAATCGCGCCCTTAGTTTTGATTGTCCAAAGCTAGATTCAATGGGTGCGATTCAGCGACCTTGCTGAATCTGGCGTGGATCCTGGCACAATGGGTGAATTGCGTGCGAGAGCCCCAAATCAAGCTCAGCAATGGGCCGATCGTGAGTCACCGGACTTGCACTGCCTGGCATGATCAGGATCTCACCCACACAGGGCAAGATGCAGATCTGCATATTTAAATGAGCCTAATGGCCACACCTGGGAGACCTCGCCAGGGCATCATTTAGTACTGGTCCACACAAATGTGGGCCAGGTGTTCAGGCACCTCGGGTATCTCGCAGGGTATTGGAGATACTGAGTGATCGGGGACAGGGCAAGGTGGCACTCTGCCACTCTGTTGGCATCCTGGCATTGCCAGCCTGCCACTCTGACACTGCCCGGATGCCAGGTTTACATTGCCAGGGGTTAGGCCCAGGGAAGTCTTACCAATTGGAGGAATCTGATGGGGCTTTCCAGGGGCCTAGGCAAGGTTGTGGGGTGAGGGAGGGTCTGGAAAGCTGGGGTAGGGGGTTACTTGAAAAGGGTGGGGAAAATATCGGGGCTGCCGATCAAAATGGCGTCCCAATCTGTGAACAGCCGTTCCTACTGAGAGGTCAGCTCGCCAGCAGGAAATCACTCCAAGTACGGCCCCGAGACCAAGCAAAACAGCAAAGATAGCGGGGTGATTCTTGGCACTGCAGCCACAGGCATAGTTTTAAGTCACGCCCCACATGATAGGTGCAATCAATCCAAAAACCTGTATGTGGATCGGTTTGTGTTATTTCGCATATTGAATGCAACATTATTGTTCCATTAATGCTGTGCAACCTTATATCATGCATCCTCTGTTTATTAGACCTGAATCTTGTGTAATCTGTGAACAATAGCCATTGATTCTATTTTCTCCCAACCACTTTGATCGTGTTTACCAACTCTCATGGTGTTTAGCGTCCGCATCGCTGTTCTCACTGACAGCTAATGAAGGCTCAAAATCGCCCCCAAGATCTATCCATAAGTTTCAATGGCAGTAGGCACAACCAGAATCATGTGAGTGGGGGGCTCCTTGCACATGGCAGTCATCACATTCAATAAAGAGCGCGGAGAGAAAGAGGGCGAGACTTCATTGAAGAGCACGGAGAGAGAGAGGGGGCGGGACTTCAATCAAGAGCGTGGAGAGAGGGGTGAGACATCAGTAAAGAGCGTGGAGAGAGAAAGGCGAGACATCTGTAAAGAGCAGGGAGAGAGAGAAGCGAGACTTCAGTAAAGAACACGGAGAGAGAGAAGCGCGACTTCAGTAAAGAGCACGGAGAGACAGGGTTCGGGTTAGGGACACCGCTATCGGGTAAGACTGCTGTTTGTCTATTTCAAAATTGAAAAAAACCCAGTAAAGTGACGTCACACGAAAATATGACCTGATTGGCTGAAAGGCGGACTGGGCTAAATTTGAATATATGAAGTTACTGATTTATATAATAGTTTCGATTAGACTTAGATTACTATTTTTGGGGCAGCATGGTGGCGCAGTGGGTTAGCCCTGCAGCCTCACGGCGCCGAGGTCCCAGGTTCGATCCCGGCTCTGGGTCACTGTCTGTGTGGAGTTTGCACATTCTCCCCGTGTTTGCGTGGGTTTTGCCCCCACAACCCAAAGATGTGCAGGCCAGGTGGATTGGCCACACTAAATTGCCCCTTAATTGGAAAAAATGAATTGGATACTCTAAATTTATTTTTTTTAAAAGATTACTATTTTTAAGTTGATTTGAATTACAATTTCTACATTTTAAAATTTGACTTAAATAACTAATTTGGGTTGATTTAAATTACTATTTTTAAGTCGATTTAATTTGTTGTCAGATCAAGAGGGATAAATACTCAGTTTAAAAAAATCTAATTAAATAGTATATGGGGATTGGATTTAATCTGACACAAAACAACCTTTCTAAAGTTTAATTTCAAAGGTTTAATTTCAAGGAATAAATCATGGCAGGACAGCTCCAAGGTGTGGTCTGCTCTTGCTCCAAGTGGCAGGCTGGGAAAAGTTCCAGTCCCCAGGGTCAGCATGTGTGCAGGAAGTGTCTCCAGTTACAGCTCCTGGAAGCTCAGGTTTCAGAGCTGGAGCGGCGACTGGAGACACTGTGGAGCATCCGTGACTCAGAGAGTATCGCGGATAGCATGTATAGAGAGGTGGTCACACCGCAGGCTCAGACTCCGCAGGCAGGAAGGGAATGAGTGACCACCAGACAGAGCAAGAGAGCGAGGCAGGTAGTGCAGGAATCTCCTGTGGCCATTCCCCTGCAGAACAGATATACCGTTTTGGATACTGTTGAGGGGATTGGCGCCTCAAGGGAAAACAGCAACAGTCAAACCCGTGGCACCACGGTTGGTTCTCCTGCAGAGGGGAAGAGTAATAAGTGTGACAGTGCAATAGTTATAGGGGATTCAATTGTAAGGGGAATAGACAGGCGTTTCTGTGGCCGCAAACGAGACTCCAGGATGGTATGTTGCCTCCCTGGTGTTAGGGCCAAGGATGTCTCGGAGCGGGTACAGGACATTCTGGAGGGGGAGGGTGAACAGCCAGTGGTCGTGGTACACATCAGTACAAACAACATAGTTAAAAGAAGGGATGAGGTCCTAAAAGCAGAATACAGGGAGCTGGAAGGAAGTTAAGAAATCGGACCTCAAAGGTAGTGATCTCAGGATTACTACCGGTGCCACATTCTACTCGGAGTAGAAATGACAGGATATATAGGATGAATACGTGGCTGAAGGGATGGTGTCAGGGGGAGGGTTTCAGAGGGCATCCTGGGGCATTGGGACCGGTTCCACGCAAGGAGTCAGAGAAAGAGGGAGCAAGGACAAAAGCAAAAGGTAGAAAAGTGAATAAGAAAAGTGATAGGTGGAGAAACCAAGGACAAAATTCAAACAGGGCAGTAGAGAAAAATATTGGGAGCAAGACAAGCATTGTGAAAAAGACAAACTTAAAGGCTCTGTGCCTTAATGCACGGCCCATTTGCAATAAAGTGGATGAACTAATCGCGCAGATAGATATAAATGGGTATGATATAATTGGGATTACGGAGACATGGCTGCAGGGTGAACAGGGATGGGAACTGAATGTCCCAGGGTTTTCAGTATTTAGGAAGGACAGGCATAAAAGAAAAGGTGGTGGCGTGACATTGCTGGTTAAAGAGGAAATTAACACAATAGTGAGAAAGGATATTAGCTCTGAGAATGTGGAATCTGTATGGGTAGAGTTGAGAAATACTAAGGGACAAAAAACATTAGTGGGTGTCATGTATAGACCCCAAAACTGCAGTGGTGAGGTTGGGAATGGCATTAAACAAGAAATTAGAGATGCATGTAATAAGGGAATATCGGTGATCATGGGTAATTTTAATCTTCACATAGATTGGGCAAATCAAATTAGCCACAGTGCCGTAGAGGAGGAATTACTCCTACTTTCTCATCCTGTCACAGAGCCTATGGTGGGAAGGCAGGATTCCAAACCTGGTGTTTGGTTACCCTCAAACAGCTAGGCAATGGAAATGAGAAAATATGGAATTGAATCTCAGCACTCCGATTGGCAAAGAATGCAAAAGTATTTATTATCACCTAACACTCTTAACTGAGTTGTACATTATGAACAGCACAACATGTAAAAGATTCCATGTAATAGATTATAGTTTAACAGTGCAGATTGCCAGAGCTTTAGTTCTCACCAATACTGTGTGCCATGTTTCACTGTGTGTATGTGGTTTCCCACGTGGTATCTTTACAATCTCAAAACCATAAACCTATCAGAATTTCCGAACAATCCAAAGCAAATGCTTCCCCAGCGAGAGTGTGTGAAATTGAGTGCAACAACAAAAGTGGAACAGTTACCTTTGTTATGCTTCATGTCAGAAACCTGGGATCAGGTCCCTCAGCTTATCCCCTGATTGAGGACAGTGCACAATACAGGATAGGTGGAATCTTCCAGATTTTTTTCAAAGAGTCGCGCTCAGATTCAAAATTGCCAATCTAACTCTTTTGCACAGACCAGTTTTCTCTGCAGATCTTGAGCCTTTTTAAAGAAGATAAGTGAGTAGGCATTGTTTGCGCTGTCACTCTGGCGGGGTGGGGCCTGATAGAGCCAGCATCCGGCTCCACAGAGGCCAAGGAGCCAACTTTAAAGGGTGCTCCAATCAGGACTGACACTAAATGGTCCCCTAGCCCCCACCCTGGAGGTATCGAGGCTATCCTTGTAACTGGACAATCATTGAGGGATCCCCTCGACGGAATTCCGTATTTAATAAGGTGTTGTAAATCTCGGCAACCCGTTTTTCACGGCGACCGACGATTCTCCGACCCGGATGGGCCGAGCGGCCTGCCGTTCGCGACTGTTTCACGACGGCGGCAACCACACCTGGTCGCTGCCGTCGTGAAACGGGTGTGGAGATGCCTGTTTGGGGCTTGTAGGGGGCCTGGTTGGGAATGAGCACCACGACTGTGCTCGGGAGGGGACAGGCCCGCGATCGGTGCCCACCGATCGGCGGGCTGGCGTCTCAATCGGATGCACTATTTCCCCTCCGCCGCCCTGCAAGATCAAGCCGCCACGTCTTGCTGAGGGGAAAGACGGCGGGTTCGAGCTGTCAGCATCGTGACATTAGCCACGCATGTGCGGGTTGGAGCCGGCCAACCTGCGCATGCGCGGCTGACGTTATTAGGGGCGCCTGCCGCGTTATTCTCGGCGCGACGCCCCCGCGGCCGAGATTTATGGAGCGCACCTCCTAGCCCCGCCGGGAAGGGAGAATAGGGGGCGAGGAGCGGCCTCCGAGGCTGTCGTGAAACTCGGCCGAGTTCACGACAGCCCTCCCGATTTTTCCCGGGAGCGGAGAATTCCGCCCATTGTAAGCCATTTAAATGAGATTCCCGTCCTTTGTGTGTGTGTGAACCTCATGATATTGCCAGCGAGGGGCATGGAATATCAGGAAGCGCGGTCTCTCTGGATAGAATCACGTTTTGCCATTCTCTCTGGATTTTCCACCCGTGTTGCCGTTCTCTCTGGTTATTATAGGCTGGAAATCACCCTCAATGACGAGCGGAGGAGAGGCAGAAGGGACAATCAATTAAACTGATTTAAAATTTTAAGACAAGTTTCTTTTTTAACTTTATGGATGGAACTCTCTTATTTTGAGACTTAGGGTACAGTCTACGCCCAAAAAACAGAGCCCTGTTTAGGGCGTGTGTAGTGGGGTGTTTCACGGCACCTGCAGTGCCGCAACCAACCCTGCTGTCAAATGGGACTCTTTTGGCCTCGGCATTGACAGGATCCCATTTTTAAATGCCGCTGTGTCTGAACTACAGCTTGCTAAATTCTCATGAGTCAGTGCCGATATGTCCTGGAGGGTATTTCTCACTTACTCACAAGTTGTGTCTGACAGCCAAGCCAAACCTTCGTCTCTCCTGATCAACCCTTCAGGAGTCTTCTTGCATCACATCCAGTCTAAAGGGAGGTCTATGTTTCTGAGAACATTAACAGCCCACAATCCAGTCCAGACAGAATATTCTGAACATTTACCAATTTTAACCCTAATCTCTCGACTCCCCTCCTCGGACTCCACACCGTGGCCTCTGGTCCAAGGCCCCAAGCTACCTCTTAGGGGGTCCTTGAGCCCCCCTCACCCCACGTCTTAAGGTCAGAGCACCCCCAGGGTCCAATCCCTGGCATGGGCAACCTGGCACCTGGGCTTCTTGGCACTGCCAGCTTGGCACCCTGGCAGTGTATCATGCCAGAGTGCCTAGGTGGCAGTGGGAGTGTCAGGGTGCCACCCTGCCCAGAGCCCGACCACCCAAGTCTTCCAATGGCCTTGGAGATCCCCACCCACCCAGGTGCCATTACATAGTGTGGACAGTGCTCAACGATGCCATGATGAGCACTTCCAGGTGCAGGAGTTCATTCCCAAGCCTCAGGACAATTGGGCCTAGACATATTTAAATGAACTTAATGGCTCACTTAAGTATGTGAATCTGGATCTCGGCCAGCGAGATCCGAGCGTTGCAAATGTCGCAAGTGATTTAACGACCACGTCGCATCACCGAGTCGGGTGCAACGAGGCTGTTCGATTGCGATCTTACTGCAGTGAATCAGAGAATCACTATAGTGCAGAAGGAGGCCATTCGGAGGGTAACCTTCCTAGGGTCAAGCCCCCATCCCCTTAACCCAGTAACCCGACCTAACCTAACCTAACCTCTAACATTTTGGACACTAAGGGGCAATTGCTCATAGCCTATCCACCTAGCCTGCACATCTTTGGGCTGTGGGAGGAAACCGTAGCACCCGACGGAAACCCACGCAGACACGGGGAGAAAGTGCAAACTCCACGCAGACGGTCACCCGAGGCGGGTATTGAACCCAGATCCCTGGAGCTGTGAGGCAGCAGGGCTATCCACTGTGCCGCCCCAGTGGTTGGCAGTGGCCGCATGGGTCCCGCAACACAGTTCTGTCCAGATAGGGACTGGTGTGTGGTACTGGGGTGAAGGAGATCCCTGTGCTCCCAAACAGCAGGTATAGTACGGATCCGAGATGTTGACTCAGAGGAGGATCCATGGGTCTAGAAACGTGGTGCTGACTATGAAGACCAGCTCGGTTGGTATAGAGATGGAGGGCAGGAACCCGTTTTCCCCAGCAGTGTGGTAAACAGTGCTTGAGGAGCAGCGTGGCACTGTGGTAGGTAGATTTTGTTGCACTCACCTCAAAGGAGCTTGAGAAATGAGGACTGCCTTGTGCATGCGCACTTTATCAATTGGGTTTTAGGCCAAAGTAGTACCATGCTGGTGTGATACAAGATTAGAAGACTTGACAGGATGTTGGCAGGCAGCTGTTTTAATGAGCATTCTTGAAATTCAAATGAATGCCAATGGTGTTCACGCCACGAGCTAACGTTCCTAAATTAACCCACCACTAGGAGAATTGCAACGTGATTTTACACCGGTGAATTTTGGACTTTTTGTCTCCCGCTAGATTCTCTACCCACCACTAAACCCGCCACGGGCGGGATGGAAGAATTGTCCTTAATTCATGAGATCGTTTCACACCCGTCATATCTCTGTCAATCAACATTTTCAGACCTAGGTGATTACCAGTCATTGTCAATTCTGTTCAACAAAAGATAAATCATTAGAAGGCTCAAGTGACTTATTATGATATTCCCCATTACCTCTTTGGGGAGGCATTGGTTCTCCTCTCCATTGCCCCTTCACCATTCAACATAGAGAGATCAATGCCGATCCACATCATGTGACATTTTTCGATTTTCTATCAATGGATTGCTGTGGACTCCCAACATGTGACCCTAAACATGGTTTAATTCCCTCATTACCCCTTGTTTACAAAAATGCTTTGTCGTCTTGTTTATTTTTCTTACTCTCTTTTATTTACTAGCATGCTTAAGGCTCAAGTGTTGTTTATTCAGAAAATGCCACAGTTGAGAAATATTGGGCGAGGAATGAATTTTATTTTTCAATTGTTAACCTATTTAGCTGTCAAAAATCAGCCTTTTCACATCCTTTCTGCTCTCTGGTCTCTTATTTCAACTGACATTTTCCAAAGGGTCTTTTTTAACATGTTGAGATCAAAGGCACATTTGTTGAATTTTCTGTGTAGATAGGAACCTCTACATGATAAACACAGTTACTCAGTTGCTAACATTTCACATATAGTGCTTTAACTAATGCTTTCATATTTACTGGATTTAGCGTGCTGCAGCAAATTTCAGCTTCTGGGAGATTTAAGAGGTGATTTAAAAAATAAATAGTTGAGTGTCACTGATGAATCATTTGGTTTAACCCTAAAAATTGTCACCTTCATCTGGCGAAAATCTATTCGGCTAAGACAACATTGAGGCATCACTGCTGAGACAAAGGATTGATAAAAGGAAAGTGTTACTTCGGAATATGCATAAAAAGGAAGCAGAGTCGCCAATAACAAGATGAACACAGATTTTATTTTTTGTTTTATTTAAATTCACGTTAGATCATTTCAGATTCCACGGGTGGGATCCTCGGCTTCACAGGCAGCGCACTCGCGCCCGAGGATTTCGCGGCGGTGTGGGGGTGGCCACAATGGGAAACCCCATTGACCATCTGCTGGGAGGCGTATCCCGCTGCCGGCGGGGGTGCATCAAGCCATAAAATGGGTCTGGCGGGACGGAGAATGCCGCCCCACGAATCCAAAGCTCTTCTCGGGGTCTGAGCCATTCGACAAGGAATTCCCCGGTTTCAATCTCTGCTTGGTGGTCATCTCTATTGTGACAGATGTGAGAACTAGGCTGGAATCATCCCTTTCAAATACATTACTCTTTGTTTTAGAAGGTTTGCTATGCCAGCTTTCAACACAAAGCAATGCATTTTCCTGAAGATACTGGGTACAACGTCCTCACAATCCATTGTCCTCTTGACGCACTCCCATTGTAACTCCAATGGCATTTAGGATGAGAAAATAGGGGAAGACCTCCCCGCCCCTTACAAGACCAGCAACATTAGAGGGGACATGGTTCCCCTCTACTGAGGGGTAATGAGGGAATTAAATTATTATTTGGATGACATGATGGGACCCCACTGGCAAACCATTGATATAAAATAGTAGGATGCAGCATGACATGGGTCTAGAGAGAGATCTCTTTGTTGAATGGTGAAGGGGCAAAGGAAAGTAGGATTAATGCCATGAGTTCATACATCTTTGTTTTCAGTGGCTCAGTGCCAGTGGCCTGCCTCGTAAAACAACAACATCTTGCAATTATAGAGGAGCACCTTGAACAAAGTAAAACATTCCAAGGCCAGGTGTACTAGACTGCGAAATGCCAAAAGTAGATCACATCTTATGGCTAGATTGCAGAAGAAAAAGTGAGATATTTTTTAAAAATGTTAAAGCGCATGTTCATGTTAAGCTGAACTAATCAAGAGACCTCGCTTTTACCTCATGACTTGAACGGGATGCACAACAGAAGCTCTGGGTGCCAGGATCCCCCTGCCACCACTACCGTCTTCTCTATCACCCACTTACCTCTCACCCATAGTTTTAGCTCTTAAGATCTTTCTTATTAAGAAGTTAATTCCTTTAGGTGAAAATTAGATTGTTATTTCTTAGTTTTGAATATGAAATTAATTCCATTAAGTCAGAATGAGTATCACAGTATCTAGATATTTACTTCCTCCTGCTCAGTAAATGTATTCAACTTGCTTCTGTTTTGTTCTTCAACATAATTATTTCTAAGTATGAACCCAAATGATTTCCTTGTGGACCATCTTGTCTCAGACTAAGTAAGAGAGCTGGGTTGGGATAATGCATAGAATTCCACAGGGGTCATGTTCTCTGTTTTTTTTCAAGGACATTTTTATTACAAAGCTGATGAAATTTGCATATTAATTCATTTCTTTCAATTTTTAAGATTAAATGTTGTCAACATGTATCAGTGCAAGTCTTTGACAGTGCTGATGAAATGGGTCAGTCAAGCTTGAACATTTTAGAGTTAAGCAGCCACCTGCAACCCAAACCCCTTGTGTAGTTTGATTGTACTAATGCAGTTTGATTTGAAAAAGGAACTGCTTTCGCGAAAAAAGAAATCTTTAAAATTATCTGTGACATTGTATCTATCTTCTCAGCCTTTCACTTGAAATGAAATGTTTTCTTCTGAAAGCTTACGGAATATCCTTTATTAAAGATTTACAAGAATCCATATATGAATGCAAGCGATATAGATAAGGTTACCCAACTCAAATATCGGGTGGTTTGTTATTTCAAAAATTAAAGTACATTGTAATATAATTCCAGTGTCTGAGCTCTGAAAAATGTAATCTTCTGAAATAGTAGCATTCCTGCAAATCGATTTTTGTAACCCTGCAGATCTATATTTATTAACTCTTATGGTTTAAACAAAATCACAACCCATCACAACCCAATTACAGGCTGTAGTGTGATTCCTGTCCCCCTTTCAGTACAAGAGGCCAAAATGAGTTTTAATAGGAGCAAACTTGCGGGGGCGGGGAGGCAGGAGGAGAAATTAATAGAATTGAAGACTTAATTTCATTTAAATATTAGAATAGAGAATTAAATAAATAAGTATCATAAGCTAGTTCAACAATAATAAACATGTATACATTGTGAATTAATTTAAATCAGTGCAGTCTGGTGGAGGATCATAGCATATCTTTGTTATGCAGTTTGTACTTTGGTATCTGACATTGAGAAAAATGAGTAAAGAATCTTTTATTTCAGTCGCCAGATTACTGCTAGTCAGAGCTTTCAAACTACTGCTGAAATGAAAGTCTGATTTTTCTTCATGCATTTCATTTTAATCCATTATCAGTGCATTTTAAACTGGAGCTGCACCTGGAGAATATTTGGTCATATCTCCTAGATGTCAAGCTATGTTGACATTATACTGTGGAATAAATTCATACGTGTATTTATATCTATATATACATACATGGACATGTGTGTATATTACTATAAATGATTATATGAAGGTATGTAGAGACATGCACAAATGTTTGCGCACAGTCTGTATGGCTGGTGAGTATGGCAGAAAAGTGGTAGAACAGCAAAAGAAAATATGATCCAGTCTTTCCACATCTATCTAACATTAATTTCATGGTAGAAAAGACCAGCCTGCTGTTGAATTCCTTTCCCACAGGGCTATCTAAACATACAATATTTTGTAATATATCTCAATGTATTCACTAGAGATAGAGACAGATGTTTCTTCTGAAATAAATAGTTTTCAGTGATGCTCTATAACTGCAAATGTTTTTCAACCTAAGCAATATGTGTATATATATCAGTTTCATTTTGGAACACTTCCTTGTAATATGGGACCTAGGCTAGATAAACAGATGAAAAAGCTCCAGTCAAAACATGCATGTTTTCAGTTCCACGTATTTCTGCAGCTGATCTGAGTAGCTAAAAAGCTATGTTTCACATTTGTCCTGTTTAGCTCTACTCCTGTTTCAAAAATAAGTTTAATTTTGACCCTATAGCTGATTTAAACCTCAAATTTGCTCTTCACTTTTCTGACTCTGGCCTTGTGTTCATCTCTCTCCCTTTGCCTTACCATTGGAAACTGTGTTCAGCCACCTAGATAATTCCTCTGTAATTCCCTGCCTAATAATCTACAACCCTTCACCTTCCTCTCCTTTTTTTCAACCCATTTCTGTGATCATGATTTTGTCCACTCCCTCTTAATATCTCCTTTGAATTGTCCATTCATTTACCCATCTGTGTAGTGACCTTTGCGATATTTTGCAATGTTAAAAAGGGCCATATAAATGCAGCTTGTTTTTTTCTGAATTCTTGAAACATTCTTGTGTACAAGCTACTCAAAAGATAAAATAGCCACCACTAAATCACAACGACTCGCGCACTCTATAGTTGCTGTGAAAATGGTTAAATAAGGAACAAAGGTTGCACGTACCCAGCTGTGCTTGCACAAAATTGTGTTTCTGCAGATTTTTCTTTTGACATTATTTTTAATGGTATAAAAATAAGCTGGAAAAATTATTGTTGATATCTGCCTGTTTATTACCTGGGGTGGATGCCTATTCTCAAGAGTGCTGTGAAGAAGTTGGAAGGATTTGTGATCAGGTCTGCTCTGATAGGAAGTTTTGAACAGGGCTTGCTGCCCATAGTACATCATACAGAAGATGAAAGGTACTTTTCCTTTGCAGGTGCACAAAGAGCAGGATCAGAGATACAGACTTTCCAGCTGCTATTTTTGGACAGCAGCCAGTTGGCCCTGCTACCATCAGTTTTTATTATTGCTGAAGGCCTCATAGGTCTGTAGCAACGGCTGACTTTTCTCCTTCAATTCCAACTGGTAGGTTCTATCAGAAGACAAACCTGCACTGGGGGCAATGTCTGACTCATAGAGGTGACCTGATCCCAAATTCCACATAGTTCATGTCACATCAGGTGGAGAGAACTTTGTGGAAGGATTATGCAGTAAAGGAATTTCAAGAAAATGTAGGAAATTGAAGGTAGGCAAGCTGATAATTATTAGATACTTTTGCAAAGTGCTGCTGTGTTATTTTTCTGTGACATGAAAGCATTTTCCATGTTAAATCTGTTGGTTTCAGCAATAAGGACATTACTTTAAGTCACATCTTGGTCACAGCTCTGGGCATTTGGAGAATATTTGACTAGACTGCACTCTAATTCAAACAACAAAAACTTGTCTTTATGCAACACCTTTAACAGAGTTGAGGATCCCAGCCACTTCACAGTGGAGTTATCCAACAACATTTGGTACACAGTTACATAAGAATTTATTAGGACAGGTGACCGAAAGCTTGGCCAAAGAAGCTACTTAAAGGAAATGGAATGGTAGAAAATTTAAGGAGATAATTCCATAGTTTATGGAACTGAAGACACAGCTGCCAATGGTGAAGCGAAGGAAATGAGGGATGAGTATTAGACCAGAATTAGAGGAATATATAAGTGTTGTAAGCTCGTGTTTGAAACAAACCTGTTGGACTTTAACCTGGTGTTGTAAGACTTCTTACTGTGCTCACCCCAGTCCAACGCCAGCATCTCCACATCATGTTGTAGGACTGGCATAGGTTACAGAGGCTGGGAGGAGTAATGCCATAGAGGGTTTTAAAATCAAGGATGAAGATTGTAAAATTGAATTGTTTTCAGACCAGAACCCACAGAGGTCAGTAAGTACAGGTGTGGTGGGGGACTCTGTTTGTATGAGGGCTGGGTTCCCAAAGACTTGCGACGAAGAACATTCAACAAACACTATTTTATTCACTAGCTGAGCAACTACTCCTGGCTTGTATTCTAACTGTGCTCCGGAAAGAACTCCCGCATTCCCATCACATGACCCTTTAGCAGCTGTGTCATCACGTGACCATTCGGTCTACATCTTCCCGTTTAAGTTGGGACAAGTGGTGGATTTGAGATGTAACAGTGCGCGTGAACAGTAACTGTGTACGAACCATTTTTGAACATGCAATACATAACTGTTTACACATGGTGAAACACGGATTAAGCTGGTGCAGAGCCCATCATAGCTCTTTCCCACCCCACTTTTCGTTGTGTAAAAATGAGAGACGAAGGCCAGTTGCAGACCAGTTAGTTAGATAGTCTTGGAATCTTGTATTTGGCTTTGTCACCCGCCCTGAGCGTGTGATATGTCGGTTGGCTGTGTTGTAGTTTTTCTCAGGTTGGTGCAGTCCACCAGTGTACCCAGAAGATGCAGGACTCACTGTGTAGGCCTCTGGAGGAGTCTGCATTTCCACTGGTGTATGGGGCCTGAGTTGTAGGCTTGATTTCTTGGGGGCTGTGTCATTTATTGGTGTTGTTTCTGATACCTGCAGTAGGTGGCAGCAGTTGCATACATAGTGGACAACATCTGTGGCTACCACGTAACTGTTCACCTGCGGAGTATGGCTGTGTACCACCACCAATATGTTAGGACCCTGTGCAGTTTGGATTCTGACCGTGTGTTTTGCTTCTTAATCAGCTGTCCATGAGGGTACCACTCACATTAGTTTCAAGCTCGGGCTGCAGCAGAGCCTTGGCAATGGGAATTGTGGTCCCAGTGTGCCTGGGAAAGAGTTGTTGTGCTGACCAGGGCAAGCTTTGGTGTGGCAAATTTCACAGGCTGAGGAGTACAGTATAGTAATGTATGTGATCCTGGGCACATGTCTCTCGGAGCTGCTTGGCTGAGCATACTGGCCATTCCACCAGGCCGTTGGGCTGTGGGTATAGGGGACTGCTCGTGATATGCTTAAAGTCCCATGTGTGTGCTAAGCTTCAAAATTCAGTGGAGACAAATTGGTGAGAGTTGTCTCTCTGAGTGATGCTGTGTTTGGCAAAATGTCTCTTGAGTTTGATGATGACTGACTGTATTCCTTGTCATGTTTGGCAGATAGTCGAGTTCAAACCACGCAGGATATAAATCAACTAAGACCAAATGGGCAGCACAGTAGCATGGTGGTTAGCACAATTGCTTCACAGCTCCAGGGTCCCAGGTTCGATTCCTGGCTTGGGTCACTGTCTGTGCGGAGGCTGCACGTTCTCTCCGTGTGTGCGTGGGTTTCCTCCGGGTGCTCTGGTTTCCTCCCACAGTCCAAAGATGTGCGGGTTAGGCGGATTGGCCACGCTAAATTGCCCTTAGTGTCCAAAATTGCCCTTAGTGTTGGGTGGGGTTACTGGGTTATGGGGATAGGGTGGAGGTGTGGCCTTGGATAGGGTGCTCTTTCATAGAGCCGGTGCAGACTCGATGGGCCGAATGGCCTCCTTCTGCACTGTAAATTCTATGATTCTATGATTCTAAATGTTGTTTACCTTTCCATTCGAAGATGTCAGCTGCTTTGAATCCGGACCCACGTGTAAATGTAGCAGTTCCTTTGGTTTGATGCAGCTTGAATGCATTGCATGGTGCACATTTGAAGACTTCCCTCCCCATGTCATCGTACATGGAATGCCAGTATAGTGATTCCTTGGCTCTGTATCTAGTTGCTGCCAACTGGGGCAGCAGGGTAGCATGGTGGTTAGCATAAATGCTTCACAGCTCCAGGGTCCCAGGTTCGATTCCCGGCTGGGTCACTGTCTGTGTGGAGTCTGCACGTCCTCCCCCTGTGTGCGTGGGTTTCCACCGGGTGCTCCGGTTTCCTCCCACAGTCCAAAGATGTGCGGGTTAGGTGGATTGGCCAAGCTAAATTGCCCGTAGTGTCCTAATAAAAAAAGTAAGGTTAAGGGGGGGGGGGTTGTTGGGTTACGGGTATAGGGTGGATACGTGGGTTTGAGTAGGGTGATCATGGCTCGGCACAACATTGAGGGCCGAAGGGCCTGTTCTGTGCTGTACTGTTCTATGTTCTAACCCAGGGTACACCTGGTGAAGTTGTGGGTGTAGTACTTCTGAAGAGAAGTAGGGAAGATGAAAGATGCCCATGCAGTATCAGTTAAACCAGTACGGCCAATTCATCTCTAATAGTGAAGAATGTGTGGAGCTCCTGGAGAAGCTCCCTTGAGGATTTAGGCCAGCCCCTCGTGATGATATGCAGTTCTCTGTTCAGTTTTGGTCTCCTTACTTGAGAAAGGACATACTGGCACTGGAGGGTGTGCAGAGGAGATTCACTAGGTTAATCCCAGAGCTGAAGGGGTTGGATTATGAGGAGAGGTTGAGTAGACTGGGACTGTACTCGTTGGAATTTAGAAGGATGAGGGGGGATCTTATAGAAACATTTAAAATTATGAAGGGAATAGATAGGATAGATGCGGGCAGGTTGTTTCCACTGGCAGGTGAAAGCAGAACTAGGGGACATAGCCTCAAAATAAGGGGAAGTAGATTTAGGACTGGGTTTAGGAGGAACTTCTTCACCCAAAGGGTTGTGAATCTATGGAATTCCTTGTCCAGTGAAGCAGTTGAGGCTCCTTCATTACATGTTTTTAAGGTAAAGATAGATAGCTTATTGAAGAATAAAGGGATTAAAGGTTATGGTGTTCGGGCCGGAAAGTGGAGCTGAGTCCACAAAATATCAGCCATGATCTCATTGAATGGCGGAGCAGGCTCGAGGGGCCAGATGGCCTACTCCTGCTCCTAGTTCTTATGTTCTTATGTTCTTATGTGATGTCCACCTATAAGGGATCTTTGAGTTCCTGGATTCTACAAGAGACCAGCACCTCTATTATCATGATGTCTATGTATCCTCCTGATCTGCCTGGCTTTTCCCTGGATTGCCACCTTGCCATGGTGGAGAGGCTTGAACGTTCTGTTGATTCCAAGAGCAATATCATCAGGAGTCTTAAGCTACTGGCAGGATCACCCATAATGGTAAGATTGGAGGGGAGGAACCAAACAAAGCACCATCCAAAACAAGTCCTCAATGGCGACTCAGGCGGAAGATACTCGTATGGTATCAATGGTTGCGATGGTGGATCAAGGCTGCAGCAGTAGGGAGATCCCCAGCTGTTGAGGGTCCCTTGCCACTGGAACTGGGCCTACTCTCTGTCAAGGACCATGTATCTGCTGGTGTGCAATGGCAAGCCCACGTTAAAAGATGTCCCGCACCAGGTACCTATCTAGATGAAACCGGCAACCCCCCCCCCCCCCCCCCCACCCCATCCCCGCAACACACAGACAAGCCCTGCGGTGATCGGTGAGAGATGATGGGGACAGGACCATGAGATCTGGAAGTTCCTAGGTCCGGAGTTTGATTCAGTGGTTTCACTCTTGGATCAGGAACAGGAGAGCTTTCCCTCAGCAGCTTTCTTGATGGCAGAACAGCCCTCTTCAGGATCCACTCTGCCACCCTGCAAAGGGAAAAGGCCAGAACAGGTGCCCTAAAAATTGTCTGTTCCATTCCCAACCTGGAATCAGATCCAGCAGGCTCATCTACTTGCAGTCAGAAAATCAAAGTTAAACTGAATTTCGGAATCTGGAATGTACAAACCTTCATGGACGATGAGCAAAACACTCATTCGGAACGGAGAACTGCGCTTGATATTGGTTACAGGACCAGGAAACACCAAGAATGGTTGGACAAGAATGACCATACCATTCAAGACCTCATTGACAAGAAGAAGAAAGCTCTCCGCGCCGAGGAAAATAACGTAACTGGTAAGGCAAAGAGGAGAGCTCATGAATTTGCCATGGTGGAGGTACAAAGAAGAACTAGAGAAAAGAAGAACCAATGGTGGACCGAGAAAGCCAAAGAACTGCAACTCTTCACTGACAAGCTTCAACAAGCTGACTGGGGTTTCATCAGTATCAACAGGGCAATATATGGACCCAATACCCTAAAGTTGCTGTGGAATCAAGACAGAACTTTCCTGAGAGACAGAGAAAACATCAGCCTTTGATGGAGAGAACGCTTCAAAGAACTCCTAAACCGTAATACAAGCACAGATGTGGACGCATTTGAGGAAATCCCCCAACTCCCCATCAAAGATGATCTTGGATCCCACAAAACATGAACAAGGTTGATACCATCATTAAACATACGAAAATGGAAAAACTGCAGGAGTGGACGGGTCCCAGTGGAGATTTTAAAACTTGGAGGAGCAGAGATAACCCGTCATCTGAACATCTGGGACCAAGAAGAAATTGCTGCCGACCTCAGGGATACCGTCATCACCACTGTCTTCAAGAAAGAAGACAAAGTGAACTGTGGGAACTACCAAGGAATCTCCCTACTCTCCATCGCCGGGAAGATCATTGCCTGAATCCTCGCTAGCCACCTTCTCCCAGTCTCTGAGGAAATCTTTCCAGAAAGCCAGTGTGGCTTCCGAACAAACCGTGGAACAGCACACATAATTGTCACACCCCGGCAACTTCAGGAGAAATGCCATGAGAAACATCAATCATTCTATTCTATATGACCTTCATCGATTTAACCAAGGCTTTTGACTCAGTCATTCGGGAAGTGTTATGGAAGATCCTGTCAAAGGTGTGCTCTCCAGAGAAATTCATCAACATCCTCCGACCCCTCCATGACAACATATTAGCGGCAGTCCGCACTGATGGAAATAAGGCCAAAACCTTGACAGGAGTCAAGCAGGGATGTGTCATTGCCCCTACCCTTTTCTCCATCTTCATCACCACCATCCTTCACCTGATCAAGAGCAAGCTTACCAGTGGACTGGACATAGTCTGCAGGATTGATGGAAACATTTTCAACCTCAATCAGTTGAAATGCAAGAAGACAATAACATTGGCATTGCTCATGGAACTTCAATATGCTGATGACATCACCATCTCCACCCTCTCAGAAGAGAACCTCCAAGCCATGCTTCACGGGAGCATGTCAAAGAATTGGTCTCTGCCTCAACCTCAAGAAAACCCAATTCCTTTACCAACCTGCCCTCGGGCAAGATCCGGTCTTTCCCTCCATCAAGATCAATGGAGAAACCCTCCGAAATGTAGAAGATTTCCCATACCTGGGGAGCCACCTCTCCTTGAAGGCTAACACCGATGTGGAAATCCAACATCATATCCAATCCGCGAGCGTCTCCTTCGGGTGCCTAAAGATGAGTGTCTTTGACAACCGCGACATCAGTGCTGACACCAAGATCCTCGTGTACAAGCCGGTCGTCCTCCCTTCTGTACAGCTCAGAAAATTGGACCATGTACAGATGCCACCTCAAGACCCTGGAGAGGTACTATCAATACTATATGAGGCAGATTCTCCACATCAGCTAGGAGGACAGGTGTACTAACATCAGCTTGAAGGAGCCATGAGCACCAGAACGAGTGCATGATTATCCAAAACTAACTCTGCTGGGCCGGCCGTGTGCTTAGGATGCCAGAGTCCCAACTTCCAAATAAAATCTTTTTTTTATGAATTTAAAGTCCCTAATTAATTTTTTTTCCAATTAAGGGCAATTTAGTGTGCCCCATCCACCTACCCTGCACATCTTTGGGTTGTGGGGGTGAGACCCATGCAGACACGGGCAGAATATGCAAACTCCACACGGCAGTGATCCGGGACCGGGATTGAACCCAGGTCCTCGGTGGCATGAGACAGTAGTGTTAACCATTGCCACAGTGCTGCCCCCCAAAGCAAATCTTCTTTACCCAGCTCAAGGAAGGCTTCAAAACAAGAGGAGAACAGAGGAAGCACTTCAAAGGCACCCTGAAGGCTTAATAATAATAATCTTTCTTATTGTCACAAGTAAGCTTACATTAAACATTGCAATGAAGTTACTGTGAAAATCCCCTAGTCGCCACATTCCTGTGCCTATTCGGATACACTGAGGGAGAATTCAGAATGTCCAATTCACCTAACAGCATGTCTTTCGGGTCTTGTAGGAGGAAACGGGGCAGCACGGTAGCATTGTGGATAGCGCAATTGCTTCACAGCTCCAGGGTCCCAGGTTCGATTCAGGCTTAGGTGGATTGGCCATGATAAATTGACCTTAGTGTCCAAAATTGCCCTTAGTGTTGGGTGGGGTTACTGGGTTATGGGGATAGGGTGGAGGTGTTGACCTTGGGTAGGGTGCTCTTTCCAAGAGCCGGTGCAGACTCGATGGGCCGAATGGCCTCCTTCTGCACTGTAAATTCTATGTAAACCACAGCACCCGGAGGAAACCCTCGCAGTGACTGGGAGAACGTGCAGACTCCGCACACACAGTGATCCAAACCGGGAATCGAACCTGGGACCCTGCAGCTGTGAAGCAACCACTGTGCTACCGTGCTTACCGCAAGAAATGCAACATTGACGTTAATGCCGGGGAGACCCTTCCTCAGAATAAACCTACCCTCCTGATTGAAGGGACAGAATTCTTGGAGGACGCCGCACGGCAAGAGAAGATTCAGAAAAGGAGCCTGAGAAAGGAATACCAGCAATCTGGAGTCCAAGGTCCTGCCAAGTGTGGGGTCGAAGATGTGGCTTTGGATTGCGCTCATCAGCCATGCAAGAACCCACAGAACTCGTGACGATTAACACAAAGTTCCTTGGGTCGATAATCATACTCATTAGCAAGTGATCGCTGAAGAAAAAGAGTGGCTGGTTTAGCTCAGTGGGCTAGACAGCTGGATTGTGGTACAGAACAAGGCCAGCAGCGCGGGTTCAATTCCTGTACCAGCTTACCCGAACAGGCACCGGAATGTGGCGACTAGGGGTTTTTCACAGTAACCATACTTGTGACAATAAACAGTTATTATTATTAAGAAGAAGAGTGGGTAGGGAGGCCCTGGAAAGGGCATCAGCCATGTACAGCTCCTTACCATGTTTGTGATGACACTGAGATTGTAGCGTTGCAACTTTAGCATCATGTGCTGCAGTCGTGTAGACACAGTTTGGAGAGGTTTCTGTAAAATAGTTATGAGTTCCAACGGTTGCACGGTGACCATATATTAATTCATAGAATTTCTGACGGACAGTAAAGACTTTGGGCGTGATACTCCGACCACGCTGCGCCAGAAAAGCAGCTCGCCGCGGCACAGCGTGGCCCCGGTTCGCAACACCTTGCAAGGTTCAATGGAATTTTGCGAGACATTGCAAGGGGAATCCTACCCACAATGGGCGGGATCACTCTTTAGCAAATCTGCATATTAGAACGAGGCAGTAAGCCTGACTCTAATGTACAGATTCCCAAGGTACCTCAGGCTTTGGGCTCAGACTTTGGGATTCCATCCCTTCACCTTGGCGACCTAGGGTGAGCACTGTTTTGTACTGGTCCCCACAAACTGCTGCCAGGTTGACATTGCCAAGGTGCCACGCTGGCTATTTATTTGTGCGTGCATAATCGGGCCGGCGTTGCCGGCGTGGGTGTTGGGGTGTGCCGGGGGGTGGTTCTGGGAGACCCTCCCATATTGGATTCTGGGTTGGGGGGGGGGGGGAGCAGAGAAGGTCGAAGATTCTTTTGTGAGCTTCGGAGATCAGGATGCCATTTTTAATGGGGAGTTCTGGTGAAATGAAATGAAATGAAAATCTCTTGTCACGAGTAGGTTTCAATGAAGTTACTGTGAAAAGCCCCTAGTCGCCACATTCCGGCACCTGTCCGGGGAGGCTGGTACAGGAATCGAACCGTGCTGCTGGCCTACTTGGTCTGCTTTAAAAGCCAGCGATATAGCCCAGTGAGCTAAACCAACCCCTGGTGAGAGGAGCTCGCCATTGTAAAAAAGAGAGTGATGTGCGGCCTCGGCCGTGTGTTCCCTGCTCAGTCCCCTTATTCAACGCGTGTCGTGCTGAATAACCATGTGTTTCTCGGCACTGCGAGTGTCGGGAAACACACGGCTAAATGCGCTCGCTCGGGGACTTTGTTTCCTTTTGGGAAGATCGCGCCCTTTGTTTTTGATCTGTGCACCAGTTTCAGTCTCAAAGGCTACTGGTTTGGCATTCTGGATGCAGACTGTGCCAAGTTCATGCTAGGATGCATCTGCTGATATAGGTATGGGTGCTCGGACGTCAAAGTATTGTAGCTCTGGTCGGGCTGAGAGTTGGCTGCATCTGTTGACGACCACATTGTGGGGCTCGTGCCAACACCATTCAACATCTTGGTGGCAGAGCTGACAAAGAGGTCCAGTGACGTTACTGTAACAAGAAATGAACTTGGTAAGATAACTTGTCGTCCCAAAGTATTTTAATGTGTGCTTGTCTACGGAGATGGTCATCTGTCATATAGTCGTTGTCTTGTTTGGATCTGGCTTCACACCATCGGCTGTGAGTAAGTAAACGCCTGTAGGGAAGCTGGTTGACCCTGAATCTGCATTTAGCAGACTTAAGCTTTAGCTGCATGGCCCTGATTCTGTTGAAGGCGAGACAAAGACGTGCATCATGTTCTTGCAGAGTATGACTGCAAACCAGGATGTCTTCAATGATGAATTTTCACGGTTGACCTGCAAGGAGTTATTCCATGCACCGCTGGAAGACCTCGATGCCAGTGGAGATCCCATAGGGCATATGAACAAAATTCTATTTGCTTATCAATGACATGAATGCAGCAAGTTTTGAGAATTCTTCACCTCGCAAGACCTGCCAGAATCTGCATTGCACCCAATGAAATCAGCACGAGGTATCAGCCATCTGGGGTCTCTGGTGTCATTTGATTCTGATTGACAAGTTGGCAACACTACTCCTGCTGTTTATTGGCAACTCAGCAATTGGTGGTGACTCTGAATTGCATTTCGTTGGATAGCTCTCTCGTGACATAACTAAGATATTTAACCATGTTAAGGTAGACCGTGTTGTTGTAAAATCAGAGTGGATTTGAACCAGACCATAATCTAATCAAATATTCCCCAAATGCCCTGGGCTGTAATCAAAGTGTGGCTTAAAGCATTGAAAGGCAATACCTGCAATTGCTGAAATCAACAGATAGCTATAAAGCGGAAAATGCTTTCATGTCGCTGAAAAGTAACATGGCAGCAATTTGTGAAAAATACACTTATACTCTGATCCTTCAAGCAAAGTCATACTTATACTATTTTTCATAAGCAAACGTGTTCTGGAAGGGCCCCATGATTTGCAGACTAGTGGTCCTCGAGGAGGAGGTGACTGATTTTTCCAGGTGATGGGAGAAGAACACGACGGCAAGTAGCCCACCAAAAATAACCAGAACTGGCAGGGTACATTAACTTGAGGATCGTTACTGCCAGGATCCAGCTCCAATGCAAGAAATTCAATGATCTGACCAGAATTGATCAGGTACGACTCTTACTCATATCTCTATTACTCTGCTTAGATCTGCACCATTTGGAACTCCAGTAATTAATATTCTTGCTTGCCCTATTTTCCATTACTCTTTTCACACTGTTCTGAACTGATATGCACATTTTCACAATCCTTCGAAAAGCTACCGGTTAATATTCTCCTTTCATCTTGTGGGACAAGTTTACAAACAAGTACAGGATGAGGATCACAATCCCTACAAAGCCTTGTCGCCATTTAAAAAGACTGTACTGGAATTCCTGAGGTAGAGAGGGCACAAGGATAATTTACAAAGGTGGAGGATACGCACCACAAGAGCCATTTTAACCTCCTTTACTCTTTCCACTAAACTGTCTTTGTTACATGTTCCATTCTGGGATGTATTTAGCAAGGGGCTGGTTTAGCACAGCTGGCTTGTAATGCAGAACAAGGCCAGCAGCACAGGTTCAATTCCCGTACCGGCCTCCCCCAACAGGCGCCGGAATGTGGCGACTAGGGGCTTTTCACAGTAACTTCATTGAAGCCTACTTGTGACAATGAGCAATGTATTCTGGTTGACACAATGGTGCTGCTTTAAGCTGTCATACATCTGTCTCTACTAACCCTTGTCAATAGCTGCTAACAAGTTCTTTCCAGGAACATCACAAGTAACAAGCCAGGAAGAAGGAAAAGAAGAGGAAGACAGCCCTCCTGAAGACATACTGCCACTCAACCTTATCTTTGCAGACACCAACTCAGAAACACTGCATACTTTTCAGGTCAGGTAGAGGAGTCTTTACTGGAAATGCTCTGGACCAAAGATGAAAGATAGGATAGTCCAAGATAGTCTTCCTGCAGAGGGCACAGAAGCTTCCAGAGCCCAATCTGTAGAAGACCACTGATCTATGAGTGCATTGGAAGTCCTACCAATTGGCCCGCATGTAATATTTGGCAATATCACAAAGGTCATCGGCAAATTGTGTGGGGTCATCAAAAAGTACAGAGAAACAATGTAGTCAGGCAAGGAGCATGTGGTAATCTCGACCACCACAGTTTTGATGACATCTCTGAGAGCTTTGTTGGAATCTCAGACTGTTGTCATTGTAACTCTAGGTTCCAACACCTCCTGCAACCTGTAAAGCATGCAAGAAAGCATGGACAGAGGTTCCCAAATTGTTCCATCACCCCTGTACTATGATCTGGTACAGGGAAGTTGGGGAGCTGAGACACAGCTTTATTAGAGTGGAGTGGTAGGGAGAGGCAGGGGCTGTGACTTGTCAGAATGACAACATAACTGTCCCTTCAACAGCCACTCAACCAATGTACATGGGGCCAGGCAGACAGCTTGGCCCTAGAGCCATGGCCATTGACGAAATGCTGCATTCTACAACCAGGCCTTTAAGGCCACAGCTCCTTCAGATCATCCAACACCATCATTTATTGTGGCTTCAGTAAGTGATCAGCCGTCTTCCACCTCCCACCTAGTACCATTGGCGCCGCATCTTGTAAGTACATCTGATAGGTACCAGCATGCCACATTGAAGACATGTACACATGCGCAGATAAGAGATTTAAAGTGCATCCATGTATGTTGACTACTCAGATGAATATATTGGCTATGTCAACATCACAGTTTGAAGAACTGAGCATGTGTGTTCTTTTAAAACTTTAAACCTGTTCCATTGCTTAAAGCATTAGCTAACTTTTGCAGGTAGCCAGCCAAGAAGGAAACCCAAGGAAACAGAGGGCAGAATTTTCTGAGCCACATGGAGAGCGTTTTGGAGAAATTGGGGCGGGGTGGGAGGGTGGCTGGGGAAATTGAAGCGAAAAATATATGAGCGGCTCCCTGTTGCCCCCACCTTCCTCACGCTTTTTCTGGAGGTGGGTGCGCAGCGGTGATAACAACCTGCCTGGCAGTGATGGAAATGCAATAAAGCCATTAATGGCAATTGTAGCAACAGCACAGCAATTTTGCCAGTACTGTGTGAGTCCATTATTGTGTTCGCATTCTGGCAACTGAAAGAAGGATGTACAGCAGGATGTTGAGGTTGTGTTACATCTGGAAAACTGTTTGCAGAAGAAAATGGCAACTTCTCACGCCACAGCCTTGGCATCAAGTCTAGCATTGACGGAGACAGATTTCTCTGATTGCCATGGGCCTAATGAAGTTTTAGCCATTCTCTTGATACAGGCGCCGACTCTGGGCTTTCCTTGCTGTTACTCCTGCTTAGGTCTCAGCAGCCTCAATCTCGCACTGAGGGCTGCCTATCTCCCTTGCAATGGGCCATGCTGTCTGCAGATCGCAGTGGGCCATGCTGTCTGCTGATCCCACTTCCACTACCCGCTTGTTGTCCCTAATTGGACGGTGAACGTGGAGATGATCTAATAATTAGCCATCTCCTGTAAAATTCAGCCAGAAGATGCACTGCCTCTTTAAGCAGATTCACGGCACAGGAATGAGCCAGACATGGGATTCCCAACACTGATAAAATTTAGCTCCTATCGTGAGCTGAGGAAATTCTACTATCTGCTCTCTTTTGTCATAGGAAGTGAAATCTACTTCAGCTGTATGTTAAAAGTCAAACATTCTAAAGCTGCTTTTTGAATTACTGTCACTGCAAAAATCAACACAAATCGACAGTAACAGTAATTGCAACTCTGCTGCAGCACAATGAAATACACTATCCATTTCCCCAAGGAGAGCAGGAAACTATTAGGAGCATGTACTCTTACAGCCACAATGAAATGGGTCAGATTCATTGGTCCACCCATCGATGGGAATTGTTACTCTCACTACATTCAATATGTAAAACAACAGATTGAATGAAGCTTGAAAAGGACACTATGACCCAATGCTCTTGCAAACTTTAGAAAATTACCAGTTTAGGAGAAGGGCAGTTTCCCCAACCAGCAAGAAGGAAATAAAATAGCCAGCTTCTCTCCCACTGGCGTCTCCTTCCCATAGATAACAACTGGTTCATTTCCGTGATCAATAGCTTACCTTTCCTGGTCTCACCCCCACAGCCCAAAGATGTGCAGGTAGGTGGATTGGCCAAGCTAAATTGTCCCTTAATTGGAAAAAAAAAAGAATTGGGTATCTAAATTTAAGAAAAAAATATATGTTACCTTTCTTACACTTGAGATGACTATTACAATAGAACCAAATAAGGAATTATCATAGAATTTACAGTGTAAAAGGAGGCCAATCGGCCCATTGAGTCTGCACCGGCTCTTGGAAAGAGCACCCCATTTAAGCCCACACTTCTAACCCAGTAACCCCACTAACCTTTTTGGACACTAAGGACAATTTATCATGGCCAATCCACCTAACCCGCCCATCCTTGGACTGGGAGGAAACCGGAGCACCCAGAGGAAACCCACGTAGACATGGGGCGAACATGCAGACTCCGCACAGACAGTGACCCAAGCCGGGAGGCGAACCTGGGACCCTGGAGTTGTGAAACAACTGTGCTAACCACTGTGCTACTGTGCTGCCCTTAATTATGGTCAACAATAACAATATGTTGCATTTATATAACACCTTTAATGTAGAAAAAGTTCCAAAGACACCTCATCGAACCTAAGACAAAATAGACATCAACATTTAAAATTAATGGAAAAGTAATGCACACACATGGTAAAGCATATGCAATTAAAGTATTATTATTATTGCTTTTAAACTTTATATTTATCTTGCTTCTTCCATGGTATTGATGTCTTTTGCAGTTGGGTGGTAAGCTTACTGGGTGGAATTCTCGAATAATTGGGCTATGTCCCCACGCCCGCGAAAAAACACGTGCAAATCACTCTGGACTTACCTGGAGTAACAGTAAGAAGCCTGACAACACCAGGTTAATGTCCAACAGGTTTGTTTCAAATCACTGACTTTCGGAGAACTGCTCCTTCCTCGGGTGCTAGCAGGACTCCGGAGTGCTCCTCACCGCTCAGGCTGCCGATACGGAGCCCTGCACTTCTGGCCGGGGGTCCGAACATGCGCACAGCAGCGGCCTCGGTCGGCCGCCCCGCGCGACATGTCCTTCCCACACCACGGACCAGCACAAACAGCATAAGGCCCCCCAGAGATCCCGCGCACCCGCTGATTGGTGGCCTCCAATCGGAACCCTGGCCGTCCTGTAAGCCTCCCCCCCACCCGGCAAAGGATCCCCCCCGGCCCCACCAGGGTGGCCGTGGACTGTGACCGTAGGGTGCAGCCATGAGAGAACCACGGCGGTGGGAACTCAGCCAGCTGACTTTGGAGAACCGCGGTGGGGCCTTTTTCAATGACCGCGCCAGCCCGATTTGCGGCGATTCTCTGGCGACCGGAGAATCGCCACGAATGGCCTCAAACACGATCGCAGGTTTGACGCCTATTCTCCGCCCCCATGCCGAGCGCGATTCTGGCCTGGAGGCTCGGAGAATCCTGCCCACTGTTTCTCAAATCACTCATTTCCAATTTTGGGCTGGGGCAGCTTGTCAGAGCAACATACAGTTTATGGTCCATTGTGGAGTTTTTGACATTACCCTCTCTCTGTTAGCATTGAAATGCCTTAAAGGACAGTAGGTAAATGTTACAAGGCAAGAAACCCATATTTAAAGATAAAAATGTTTAAATGATTAATCCCCATTCCAAGTTACTGGATAACTTTAATGTGGCATTTGGAAGTTTTAGTACTTTTGTAAAATTGCTATGGTATGATACTGCATTATTTATGAGTCAAAATATCTACTAGTATATAAGATTAAGTTGATCACTTAAGAGGGGCACGATGTGTATATAAAATTGAGATTGAAATTACCTCATAGCTTACTTCAAGGACATTAAAGGTCAGATTGTCACATATTTGACAGAACTGTTGCTCATTATAAATGGTTTGTTACATGGTAACATATAATTAAGGTAATGGTTGGAGCTGAAAAGACAGAATATGCTACAGCAGTTGGTTGATTGTAGTATGGGTCAGAAGATCACCCGTTTCTACATGATGTATTCACATTAGATTAGTGCTTCAGTGAACAGGATATAAAATAAATTGCAGCTGTTTCTGTTAATTCTTGGCAGAACCCAGATCTTGCTCTCTGGTCTTTAATTTGTTGAGAATTTGCAAGTTAAAAAAAATTATTGTATTACTTTGGTGAAGCACCAAATTGATTTTTTTCAATTATTTTGTTATATTATGGAGTGTCAAAGAAGCTTTCTGAATTTAAATTAAATAAGTTTGAAGGAATAAAAAGATTCTACTTCTGTCTACAAGCTGCAGCGCTAACCCGAATTTGGTGCAGCGCAGCATAATAACATTTCATATTCTGTACTATATAAGTTTGTTAATAGGAGTACCCCTGAGAAATGAAAAAAATCCCTCTTTCTAATCCCTGTTATTAGGCGAAGATCATTTCCAATACTTTTACTTACTCAACCTGGTAATAACATATTCTAAGCCATTAGTCTGTCTGAAAACAACTGGTTTCCATAGGCATGTGAGGTTGCAGAACTAACCTTTGGGCTCCATTTGAACCATTGTGCTCCTTATGATAAATTTCATTCCAAAGGGCAGCACGGTAGCATTGTGGATAGCACAATCGCTTCACAGCTCCAGGGTCCCAGGTTCGATTCCGGCTTGGGTCACTGTCTGTGCGGAGTCTGCACATCCTCCCCGTGTGTGCGTGGGTTTCCTCCGGGTGCTCCGGTTTCCTCCCACAGTCCAAAGATGTGCAGGTTAGGTGGATTGGCCATGATAAATTGCCCTTAGTGTCCAAAATTGCCCTTAGTGTTGGGTGGGGTTACTGGGTTATGGGGATAGGGTGGAGTTGTTGACCTTGGGTAGGGTGCTCTTTCCAAGAGCCGGTAAAGAACACGATGGGCTGAATGGCCTCCTTCTGCACTGTAAATTCTATGAATCTATGAATACATTTAGTTCAGTAGTATGGATTGTGCAATGTGGCAGAATTAAAGCCACCACTGAACAATTCACTATGAATTATATTGTATAAATTTGGTAAGCTGTCCCAAACAGCTTCTTGCCATAAATTCATAGAATTTACAGTCCAGAAGGAGGCCATTTGGCCCATGGAGTCGACGCAGATCTTGGAAAGATCACCCCGCTTAAGCCCACACATCCCCGTAGCCCAGTAACCCCACCTAACCTAAGGGCAATTTAGCATGGTCAATCCACCTAACCTGCACATCTTTGGACTGTGGGAGGAAACCGGAGCACCCAGAGGAAACCCACACAGACACGGAGAGAACATGCAGACTCCACACAGACAGTGACACAGCCGGGAATCGAACCTGAAGCAACTGTGCTAACTACTGTGCTACCGTGCCACCCATTCTACAGTACGACTACACCAAATGTACCCACTGAGTTTGCTACTATACATCATGTCAGCAAATTACATTAAACTTCTTCACCAAGTTCCTTACAAGAATTCTACTGTCTCGCTGCACTGGACTGCCCCACAAATGTTACTGCGAGTTACATAATAAATAAAGGCTGACATTTACATAGTACCTTTAATGATTTCTAGAAATCCAAAACCACTTTCTAGTCAACTACTTTTGATGTCTAGTAGTGCAATACAGGAAACATGGCAACCAATTTGCACACAATAAGTCGCCAGATATAGTGATGGAATAAATGACCATGCAATATATTTGAAGTTTTGAAAAATTAATTTACGGGATGCGGGCTTCACTGGCTAAGCCAGCACTTTTTGCCCATCCCTAGTTGCTGTTGAGAAGGTGGTGGTGAGCTGCATTCTTCAACCGCTGCACTCCATGAGGTGTAGGTATCTTCACTGCGCTGTTAGGGAGGGTATTCATGATTTTGATCCAGCGACGGTGAAGGAACAGCGATATATTTCCAAGTAAAGATCGTAAGTAACTTGGAAGGGACTTCCAGGTGGTGGTGTTCCCAGGTATCTGCTGCTCTTGTCCTAGATGTTAGCGGTTGTGAGTTTGGAAGGTGCAGCCTATGGAGCCTTGGTGAGTTCCTGAACTGCATCTTGTAGATACTACACACTGCTGCTACTGTGCGTTGATGGTGAAGGGATTGGTTGTATGTGGAAGGGGTACCAATCAAGCAGGCTGCTTTGTCCTGAATGGTGTTGAGCTTCTCGAGTGTTATTTAAGCTGCACTCAACCAGATAACTGGAGAGTTATCCATTTTACTCCTGACTTGTGCCCTGTAGATAGTGAACAGGCTTTAAGGAGTCAGGCGGTGAGATACTCGCCACATGATTCCTTGCCTCTGGCCTACTCTTGTAGCCACAGTATTAAGTGGTTAGTCCAGTTCAGTTTCTGATTAACAGTAAACCCCAAGATGTTGATAGTGGGGAATTCATGATGGTAATGCCATTGAATGTCAAAGGTGATGGTGAGATTCTCTTTTGTTGCCTGCCACTTGTGTGGCACGAATGCAACTTGCCATTTGTCAGCTCTAGCCTGTCTATTGTCCAGGGCTTGCTGCATTTGGACATGGACTGCTTCATTATCTGTGAGGCGCGAATGATACTGAACATTTTGCAGTCATCAGCGAACTACCACGCTTCCGACCTTACGATGGAAGGAAGGTCATTGATGAAACAGCTGAAGATGGTTGGGCCAAGGACACTACTCTGAGGAACTCCTGCAGTGATGTTCTGGAACTGAGATGATTGACCTCCAACCACCGCAATCATCTTCCTTTGTGCCAGATATGTGCTAGGTGTGACTCCAATCAGTGGGGTGGTGTGTGTGTGGGGGGGGGTCCACCCCCGATTCCCATTTACTCCAGTTTTGCTAGGGCTCTTTAATGCCACACTGGGTCAAATGGGTCACTCTCACCTCGTCTCCCCTCTGGGATTTAGCTCTTTTGTCCATGTTTGAACCAAGGCTGTAATGAGTTCAAGAGCTGAGTGGGCCTGGTGTAACCCACACTGAGTGTCAGAGAGCCGGTTATCTCTAAGCAGGTATTGGCTAAGAGAGACTACAGGAGATTACTCAAAAAAGGCCCAAATATGTCACTGAACATTATTCTGAGTGGAGTAATAAGGAACAAAAATGCATTCCTCCTGTTCTACAAAACAACTAAAGGTTGCTACCAGCATATTTTCATGGACCCCAGTTACCATACCTCCCAGAGTTACATAGCCCTGATAGTTAGACCTGACATGGCAACTGTATTCACTGTAGCTTGCATGAATTGTGTTCATGATGTTTGAGGAGGATTTAGTTTGGTTGTCGGGTCACTGTTCTGATGTTTTCACAGGCCGGAATTCTCCGGTCATCGGGATTCTTTTTCCCATTGTCAGCGCACCCCGCCTGCCTGCGGTTTTCCTGGCAGTGTGGGTGGATTCAATGGGAAGTCCCATTGACAAGCAGCTGGAAGAGAAAATTCCACCACCAGTGAACAGCATTCCGCCAAACAAGACGGTGCTGGGAGAACAGAGAATCCTGCCCATAGAATTGGAGTATTAGTGAATTTAAGGCCAAGTGTTCCTTACTTGGATTCTGTGGCTACACTGATAGTCCAGTGCAGTACTGGGTGAGACATCAAAGCAAGGCTGGCTTGGGTTTATGTAAAAGATCCCGTGGCACTATTTCGAAGAAGAGCATTGGGGAGTGGTTCTCCGTGTTGTAAGAGTCCTTCCTATTTATTTCCTTTGTTCCCGTTTCTTTTATTTTTACTTTATTATTTTGGTCTGCGGATCCATAATCGGAATGTGCCTTTAGGCAGATGACTCAAGCTGAAGTATTTGTATTTTGTATTTTCGAGAGGAAAATCCAAACACTTCAATGCCAAGTGGATCTTTGGAGCTTTGGAGGAAGTCCGCTCGAATGGTTGGCTGGCAACCTGTGGTTTGGCTTGGGACATTGTTCTGTCTGACAACAGTCAATGATTGGTTCCTGCGTGATGCTTTCTGAGAGAGCTTGGCGGAAGTGTTTCGACCTTGGAAGGAGAAGGAACAGTCTCTCTCTCTCTTTCTCTTGTGCTCTCGCTCGCGCGATCTTTCTCTCTCGCTCTCTCTGCTGACGTCAAGGCTAGTAGGAAGAAGTGCCAAAACAAAAGCTGAGCCTCCGAAAGATGCTAATTAGAAGGCATCCCAGTGCATCAAAGATCCTTTATCCCCTTTATTTTATTAATATTTTCTGTACCTCTCAACCACCTTTTTCCTTCTGTGTTCTACTTTTCTTTGTTCTTTGTTCTTTGCGTGTCTGTGTGTGGGGAGATTGAGGATGGTTAGAAGGGTGGTGGTGGGGAGGGGGGGGCATTAGGAAGGGTATCAGACAGTCAATTGTCCTGTTTGCCTATTTCATTGTAGTACTGTAAATTATAAAAGTTTACTTGTGTTAATGTTACAAACTGCAGTGTATTGGGCTCAGCCAAGGTCCTCAGGTATTATAAAATAACAAATAATTTCACTTGTGTTGCGAACCCAGGTCAAGTTTTGACTGGAATTGACTGCTCACAAGCCCAGCATGACGTAACAATGCCCTGGCCAATATTTCCGGTCATTATCACATTGCTGTTTGTGGGAGTTGACTGTGCACAAATCAGTTGCTTACATTATAACAGTGACTACACTTCAAAAGGTTTTTTATTGGCTGTAAAGGATTTTGAGACATCTGGTGGTCATGAAAAGGGCTGTATAAGTGCAGGTTATTGTCCCCGTTTCCTACTGTGTATCACTAAACTATTTGTTCCAATTCTCTTATTTTGCTCCACTATTCCACTGAGATCCTTATTTTGGATTCTATTGCATAAATATATGAAACTGCACACTGAGCTTTTTCCAACTAATTATGTTACATAACTCTGCTAAATTTTCCCACAGTTACTTAATAATTCTATTTTAAGGCTCTTAATGATTGATTCCACTTAGTAATTTTAATAACTAATTGTGCTCTCTAGCAAGGTTTCTACTGTGTGATAGAGGTGTGAACATTGAGGTTTTGGGATAGTATGTACTGCTCAATGGCAGTAAACTTTCCCATGAACTCCTTAAGTGGGTCTACGTCAGTGATAAACTGGTCTGCTGAGCTTCCTTGGATGCTATTTTGACAGTCACAATTGTGTGCCTGCAGGAAGAGTTTATTTATTACATAGATTTCATAGAATTTACAGTACAGAAGAAGGCCATTCGGCCCATCGAGTCTGCACCGGCCCTTGGAAAGAACACCCTACCTAAGCACACACCTCCACCCTATAAGCTGTTCAGTCATTTTACTACGCACAAATTGCTCCCCATCTATTGTTTTTTCTTATTCGACCACACATTTTAATCAAATATTGGACCGACATTAATGTCATGCAGATTTTCCATTAGGTGGAGAGTGAATCTTAGAAACTGCATGTCCACAGAGTGCTATCCTCACATTTCCAGTTTCATTTTGTTGACCATGTTACTACAATACACCTTCCAAATTTCAGCTTTATCTTTCATGGGACATGGGTGCAACTGGAAGCATTTGTTGCTTATCCCTAATTGCCCTTGAACTGAGAGACTTGACAGACCATTTCAGAGGACAGTTAAGAGTGAACCACATTCTGTCATCCAAGAACATTAATGAATGGTTTTTACAACAATCAATTCATGGTTATCATTACTGAGATGTATTTTTAAAATTGAATTTAAATTTGACCAGATGCAAGAGTGGGACTAGAACCCATGTCCCCAGAGCATTGCCTAGGCCTCTAGAACACTAGCCTCATGATATTACCACTATGCCCCCATCTCCACAGCAGCGTATGGGATGAAATAAGTAATTTTCAGACTGTTTAAATCTTCATATTTTGTCATCTGGTGGACCTTCATAGATTTTGAAATAAATAATATTGTTATATCATATCTGTTTCACCAAATTATAAACTATTTTGGTGATTGGTATAATGCATCAATTATTTCAATGTAATCAATACACTAAAACCATGTACTGCCGGGGCATCCGGTGGCAGCCATGGAGTGAGTGGTCACACATTTGACGGCTCCCACTCGAGGTAAATTTCCTTTGGTCCTCCCCCACTCAGATTGTGGGGTGTTGGATGACAGAAGGTGCATGCTCACTGAGGGAATGTAAAATACCTCTGGTGGGACTGGTTTCTGGCTTATTGGACGAGAAGTACAACGAGAAAGAGATAGCAACTTGAGCAAGAGAGCATTTGTGCTGTGACACAGGAGATGGTGGAGAGTAGGGGCTGCGCTGCCCACCCAGTGGCCTATGAAGCAACTGGAGGATCTCAAGAACCGCTCCAGGAGGCAAAACCTTCGGATCATAGAGATGCCTGAAGGCATTGAAGGTGCAGGGGCCGCTAAGTACGTGGCGAGCATGATGGAGAAGCTTATGGGGAGGTGGTCTTTGACTATCCTCTTGAGGCCGATCAAGCACAGAGGACGCTGAGGAGGAGGCCACAGGTAGGGAAGCCGCCGAGGGCGATGACGGTGAGGCTGTATCGTTTCCTTGACAAGGGGTTGGAGAGGGATTGAGCGGGGTGGGGTCGAACACAGAGTCTCGTTGTATGAGGACAATCTTCTGTTATACATTTCGGACCTGGTGGGCAGCTTTTATAGGATCATGGAGATCCTGAGCTACATGCTCCGGGGACATGGGTTCAAATCCCACTCTCTCATCTGGTCAAATTTAAATTCAATTTTAAAACACATCTCAGTCATGATAACCATGAAGTGATTGTTGTAAAAACCCTTCACTAATTTGGCCATTTTTTGGAGTATAAATTGAACATGGGGAAGAGAGAGATGTTCCAGATTAATGCGAGGGGGCAGGAGAGGAGGTGAGGGGAGTTGCTGGCGGGACTGGATTTGAGGTTCCGGGGGTGGCGGCAGGTGGGGATAGAGCCCTTCAGGAATTTGTTTGCAGGAGACAAGTTTGCAGGCCTGGAAGAGTTGGAGGAAGTGTACAAGTTGCCTAAGGGGCATGGCTTCAGATACCTACAAATGAGGGAATTTGTGAGGAGAGAGGTGCCCTTCCCGGGGCTGCAAACCTCTGGTGCTGCAGGATATGCTGTTGGCCGAGGATGACATTGTGGGGAGAGGAGAGTGTCAGACATTTATGGAGAGTTGATGGAGAGGGAGAGCGTTCTTGTGGAGGAGGTCAAGCATAAATGGGAGGAGGATTTGGGCAGGAAGGTGAGGGTCGGGACATGGAAGAAAGCCCTGCGGAGAGTAAACGCTTCCTTGTAGTGCGCAAGGTTAAGTCTCATCCAATTTAAGGTGGTATATAGGGCCCACATGATGATTGTGAGGATGAGCTGGTTCTTTGCAGGGGTGGAGGATAGGTGTGGACGTTGTGCAGGGGGGGCCTGTGAATCATGTCCACATGTCTGGGCATTTCTAAAGCTGAGGGTGTTCTGGCAGAGGTTCTGGGATGTGATGTCCGAGATTCTGGGTGTAGGGCTGGCCCCCCCAGTCTGGAGGTAGGAATATCTGGAGTGTCAGAAGATCTGGGAGTCCAGGTGGGGAGAGAAGCCGATGTCTTCCAGGGAGCAGTCGTGGAGGGCGGAGCATTGGAGCGGTGAGTATATAAACTTACCTTGGGGATTCGGGGCCTTGTTTTCCAAGGAGCAGTCTCGGAGACCGGAGCAACAGAGTGGTGAGTACATTAACTTACCTCGGGGATTCTCGGCCTTGTTTTCCAGGGAGCAGTCAGGCACCTCGGGAATTCCACTGAGCTGGAAAAAAACTGAAAAGGTGACATTACAGGAAAGCTGTGACCTGATTTGCTGGTAAGAAAATGCTGCAAAGTTTGAAAAAGAACAGTGGATGTGGTGTATCTGGATTTCCAGAAGGCATTTGAAATGAAAATCGCTTATTGTCACGAGTAGGCTTCAATGAAGTTACTGTGAAAAGCCCCTAGTCGCCACATTCCGGCGCCTGTCCGGGGAGGCTGGTACGGGCTGGTACGGGATTTGACAAGGCTGCTACATAAAATAAAGGCGCATGGCTTTATGGATAATGTATTAGCATGGATAAAGGATTGGTTCACTGACAGAAAGCAAAGAGTGGGGATAAATGGGTGGTTTTTATGGTTGGCAATCAGTGGATAGTGGTGTGCCTCAGGGATCAGTGTTGGGTCCGCAATTGTTCACAATTTACACCGATAATCTGGAGTTGGGGACCAAGTGTAATGTGTCAATGTTCGCAGATTACACTAAAATGAGTGGTCGAACCAAGTGTGCAGAGGACAGTTTAAGTGAGTGGGAAAGGGTGTGGCAGATTTGTAAATGTGATGTCATCAATTTTGGTAGGAATAACAGCAAAATGGACAATTATTTAAATGGTAAAAAATTGCAGCATGCTGCTGTGCAGAGAGACCTGGGTATCCTTGTGCAGGAATCACAAAAAGTTGGTTTGTAGGCGCAGCAGGTGAATAAGAAGACAAATGGAATTTTGTCCTTTATTGCGAGAGGGATGGAGTTTAAAAACAGGAAGGCAAGTAGTTGAGGCTACCCTGTTAATAGTTTTTAAGGAAAAGGTAGATAGATTTTTGACCAGTGAAGGAATAAAAGGTTACAGTGAGGGGACGGTTAAGTGGAGCTGAGTCCACAAAAAAGATCAGCGATGATCTTGTTGAATGGTGGAGTAGGCTTGAGGGGCCAGATGGCCTACTCCTGCTCCCAGTCCTTATATTCTTATGTCTTGGCCTTCACATCTCTGATAGCACAGAGACAGATTTTGTTGAGCTGGGGAAGGTCAAGTTTGCCTTATGAAGGGTGGAGGTATGGTTCACCCCGGAGGTGAAAGCTGTTTATCGATTTCTTCAAGGTGAATCGAGATTTTCGCGTTCGGGGGTGGGTGGTTGGGGGGGGGGGGGGGGGGTGATTTATTTTCATTGTTTGTGGAGGAGGGAAATAAGAGGGGCGAACACTAAGGGTGGGTGGGAGAGTTGTGGGCTTGGTATCATATTGTGGGCCTGTGTTCTTTGTTCTTGGGGATTTTTGTTTTTCTGAAATTTCTATGTACATATGCAAAATGCCTTTAATAAAAATATCTTTTATTAGATAATAGTAATGTACTGCGGAGAATACTAATCACTGCACTTTATGCATCAGAAGGTGGAAATGGTAGTTCATGTGGCTTCATTGTGCAGGTGCATAAGGCTATAAAATAAAGCCATCTCAATTATGCAGCTGTGTAAAACACAAAACTAAAATTACCAATGCAAAAATCACAAATATTGACCTGGATTTTGCTTTGCTCATAGCAGTATTATCACAGGATAAAAGTGACAACAACTTTTGTGACATCTGTGTATGCACAGTTTGAAGTTAAATCGGGAAGTTGCTGTCAGTGCTACCCTGCTCCTCCACAGGTTGGGATGTTGCAGTGTTCACTAATGGAATCTATACAGAGACCACTGCTAAGGTATATACTCAAGCTAATGACTCACTAGTCTTGTACTAAAGAAAGTTGAAAAAAATTGTATATAATCAGGAATAACTGGGGCCTAGATTTTCATAAGGATGGAGAGCCTCTCTGTCATAATGGAAATGGTGGGGGAGGCCCGAAGCCAAATGCCTATATTTGGAACCAGTATTTTTACAGCAGTGGGAATTGGCTTAAGTCTGGATTCGCCCATACGCATTTTGCAGAGACGGCTGCCTGTAGAAATTAGCGGCTGCCTACAATCATGTGTAATTTTGATGTGAGAAGTGTCTGTATCCTGATGTACACAGATTAGACCTGGTAGGAACAGGCCTGAACTTTGTGGATTCCTTTGGATTGGCAGGATACTCTTTGATACCCTTTTGGAGAGATATTGGGCAGGATTCTCCATTCCACCACACCTGTTTCCTGATGTGACGCGTCCCAGCCGGCAGCGGGATTCTCCGCCCTGGCAACCGGCCAATGGGGTTTCCCATTGTGGGCATCCCCATGCTCTTGGTAAATCCAGGCGCGTGAGTGCGCTGCAGGCAAAATGGAGGAGCCCGGCAATGGAGAATCCAGCCCGAGGTACGTCTTTGGATATGGTCCGGACATTAATTGTCCTTTGGGGATGCCAAGTGCCCTTTAGGGGAGGAAATGTGTATAATCATGAATCTGAATAGGGTAAGTTGGAACTTTTGAAGTTGATTGGAACTGCCAAAAACAAATATTCAGAGTCTCAAGGTGAACTGTAAAAGAACGCTGTCAAGTTGTCAAGGCATTTAAAACTCCTGCCCATTAACTTTTTGAATAAACTCTCTAGTGTATTTAAAAAAAGATTGCCTGCTACTCCACACTGTCTTTGTTACTGTTACTGGAATAATGCTGCATGTCTGATTTTACAACTATCCTTGAAGACAGTAGATGTCTGCATTTTCAGATTGATTGATAGCTCTAAGGGATTATGCGATTGAATGACATGTTTGTTCTTAAAAGGGGTTATGTAGTTGAAGGAACGTAAACATAGTAACAGGATTTTTATGAATGAGAGGGTTTTACCAAATAAAGCCGGCAATAGACATTTGAAACATTATTTTACATAATCTCCGCATGGGTCCCCTGGTCTGCCTATGGTGGATACTGGGTGAGTTGGCATTGTAGGTTGAAGTTAAGGGTAAAGGGTGGTGGATAAGGACATGAGTTGACTGAAGTTGGCATCGTGGCTATAAAGGCTCATGGCATGTGGATGGGTGACATAGGTTGGCAAGGAGACTATTGGGGCCATGAGAATTGGCAGAGGGAAATAGGTTAGCATGGATGGGGAATAGGGTGCTTGGGGGTCAGTGGATTTAAGAGTTGAAGGCTGGAGGGCTGTTTTATGTTTTGCAGTCTTTTTTTGAATGTTGATATAGAGCCGGTGTATTGAGGCAGGTCTCCACCCAGCAACCCCCTCCTCATCAAGGATCCACCACACTCATTTCAGGGTCAGCCAGTCCAACTCCCAGGGAACCCTGCCAACCTCCAGGGAACTTCCTCCCAGGTCAGGTTTATAGAGCTGGAAAATGTCCTGACTGGGAGCAAAGCTCCAGGCCTGAGTCTTTAATTAGTCTTTAATTGTGCAGTAAGTGATAATTATTGCTGAACAAGCTCTCTGGGCCTGAAATATTAATTTTACAAAGGTGGCGTCTCATTCCCTTAGAACAGCTTAATGTTGCAGAGTTTATTAAATAAAAATGATTATCTTGAGTTGTTCGGTTCTTTTCTTTTACATTTCTCTCCTAACCAAATGTGTGAGTCACAATATTTATTTTTCCCTGTTCAATGTTTGTATTTCCTGTTTTTTACGGTTCCCACTTTGCAATCTGTGTGTCTCAGTGAGGATTATTCTATCTGATTAGTTGAAGAACCTCCTTGTTGCTTTCCCTGTGCACAGATGCTACACAATCCCTTTAGAGGGTGCCACTTTACATCACACTCCCAAAAACTAGAAATCAGTTATCAAATCTGTCAAAAGTCTCTGGCTAACTTTACATCAAGTGAACAGTGAAAGCTATTCCTTTAATGCAGCAACATCTGGGCCAATGATTTATTTATTATGCTCTTACCTGAAAAGAGCAGCAACTTAGTTTATTGCTTTCAATTTAATTTCCATTAGATTTAGCTGTTATAATTCACCGAGTTAATGTCCTTTAAAATTATCTATGCAATCGGAAACATATTTGGTTAAATTTTGTCAGCCATTTCCCAGAAGCAGCCGTAATGATTCTTATCTCCTGAGGGTTTACTTCTGTCCTTTTTCTTTCTCAGCCTGGTCATTTCTAACTCCAGAACTGTTTTACTCCGGAAAATATTCCTGGAGCTCCTCCCTTTAACGCAATGTAGTTGAATTTTCAATCCTCATTTTAACTCCTCATGAATTTGGCCTTTTCAATCCATGTATGATGTTCCACCTATATTCTGGCACAGTGAACCATAGTGACCTCTGGCCTCTCGCCGTCCCCTCTCTCTCTCTCTCTCGAGTTTCCTGGTAGACTAACCCACCTGTTTGTGAAATTCATTTATTTTGCTGGAATACTGTAATCGCTGTTTTCATTTTCAATTAATGATGAATATACTGTACCATCTGTTTTACAGACCTTTTAGATTTGAGCACATACATTAACAGTCTTAAATTTTTAGGTGTGGAGGCACAAAGAGCAGAACCTGATCTGATCTGTGTTAGCTGATCTCAAGTGGAGTGACTACAAAGCACTCTAATTAGCTTTAATGTAACCAGGCTAAGAGGGAAAATTGATCATCCAGCATACTGACTTCTAATTGCTTTTCAGTAATCAGTACTGAAAGTGTGTGTTGTTGATGGAGAGGGCAAGCAGAATTGGTTTTAGCTGTAATGGTTGGTAAATCAGTCTGCTGAGACTGACCACCAAGGCTAATCCATGAAAAACAGCCTCTGGGCTGATGAGCTGAGAGGCGAGAAGGCAAACAGGATGGTGCAGGAAGGCAGCGGGTGGCTTGTCTGTCATCTTCCAGCAGCCATGCCATCTTGGCAGCTGCAGGAAAGTTGGTAGAAGGCCCAACCTCCTGGAACCCAGTTTAGCCAATTAAGTGGCCAATTAAGGACCCCTTCTTTCCTTAGCTGACATTTCACCAGTGGTGGGTTGGGCCCTCTCCCGTGGGGCGAGATTGCCAGATACAGCTCCAACAATGGCCATTGGTAATGCTGGGGCTAGTTTGTTGCTGAGTTGCTGGCCTTCGATTGGCCCAGCAGCCTTTTGGGTGGCTTTCCTTAATTAACCCGCTTTTGCCCAAGTGACTATTTGTCCAAAATTATTGCTTCTAGTATCTTCCTCACCACTGAGGTTGAACTGACTGCATTATAATTTCTGGGCTTATATTTACATCCTTTTTTAAATATTTCATCACGCTCCTGACTTGTGCCTTGTAGATGGTGGACAGGCTTTGGTGGTCCATTTTCAGGAGGTGAGTAACTCACTGCAGAATTCTCAGCCTCTAACCTGCACTTGCAGCCATAGTTGGCCCAGTTAAATAATGTATTTAATAGTTATTAGTATCACAAGTAGGCTTACATTAACACTACAATGAAGTTACTGTGAAAATCCGCGAGTCGCCATACTGTTTGGGTACACAGAGGGAGAATTCACCTAACATGTACGTCTTTCTGGACTTACGGGAGGAAACTGGAGCATTTCTGGTCAGTAATACCCAAGTTGTTGATAATGGGGGATTCAGTGATGGTAATGTCATTGGATGTCAAGGAGTGAGGTTAGATTGCCTGGCACTTGTGTGCCACAATATTACTTGCCACTATCCAGCCCATTATCCCGTGACTCATGAAATGTGGCTCATGAAACACAGGGCAAGAGGAAAGAAAATGTCAACTTTCTTTTTTAAAATGTACAGCTGAGATACTGCGAAAAGCAAGATAACCACTTGCTTAATCAGGGTAGCACATTTTCTGATGCAATCCATGCTCGGGTGGCCACAGTTTAACTGTTCCAGCATGAGAGGTTCTTTAACCTGAGGTAAACTTTGTTCTGAATCTCTAAAAGTTTCAATCTGTGCCCTTTGTGGGATTTATCATGTTCAATGCACTTTGGATTGCTGCCAGGAGAAAAAGCAATATAAGGTAATGCTCGAAGTAAAAAAGATTAATTGGGCCTGTTGTGACTCCACTGACTTGTTGCACACCATTGTGATTGCTGATTAAATTGCAATGGTTCAAAAGTTGTGATATTGAATGGCCACTGGTCAGGAGACAAATTGCGTACTTCTTTCCTGAGAGTTGATTCATGGGTGAGGTAAGTCACTGAGAAGATCCAAAATTGTTTGTCTGGCTCACTTATCAATGCACAATGCAGATCCCGTTTGGAGCAAAGATGGTCCATTTTTCTTCAAGGGGTGTTTCCGACGATCTACTGCAACAAAAACAATATAACACTTTCAGGAATGTCCCAAAACACTTCACTGAGCACGGTAGCACTGTGGATAGCACAATCGCTTCACAGTTCCAGTGTCCCAGGTTCGATTCCGGCTTGGCTCACTGTCTGTGCGGAGTCTGCACATCCTCCCCGTGTCTGCGTGGGTTTCCTCCGGGTGTTCCGGTTTCCTCCCACAGTCCAAAGATGTGCAGGTTAGGTGGACTGGCCATGATAAATTGCCCTTAGTGTCCAAAATTGCCCTTAGTGTTGGGTGGGGTTACTGGGTTGTGGTGATAGAGTGGAGGTGTTAACCTTGGGTGGGGTGCTCTTTCCAGGAGCCGGTGCAGACTCGATGGGCCGAATGGCCTCCTTCTGCACTGTAAATTCTATGAAAAAAAAATTCTATGAAAAAAATGGACGCTGAGCCAAAGGACATAAAAGATGGGGTTGCCAAAAGCTTGGTCAGAAAGGGGATTTAAAGGAGATTCTTAAAGGGAGAGAGGGGTTAGAGCGACTAGGGGACTTAAGTAGGGAAATGCAGAGCATTGAACTTAAATATCTGAAGGCATAGCTACCAGTAGTATGGTGAGGTAGGTGAAGATGCACCAAAGGTCAAACTGACTGGCTCCAATTGAACTGAAAGATACCTGACTGTGGTTTTATTATCCCAATCTAAAAGTCAGTTTTCAAATTGGCAGTTCCTCTGCCTTACACTCCTTAGAGAGCTCACTAATTTTTCATCCAGCCATCTAATCTGAAGTCAGTGTGCTCATATTTCTATTTATATTTAGATAATTGGTTTGTGAGAATTTCTTGTTAATGGTTATTCAAACAGCAACAGTAGATGCTTGATACATTACTGGAGTTCAACTTCATCATCAGTTACATGATAGTTAATTGAGAATCAAAATGTACCTTGTTCTGAATAAGCCTGGTGCAAGTCCTCCTGACCCCAGATTAGAGTGGAGCCCTTGGATATTAATGTGCATTTTCTTAAGAACGTCAGCAAAAGATACTTTATTCTTTGTTGTGAACTGCGTTGTGAAATGCGTAATGATGTCTTACTCCGTGAACTGCTCATAAATTGCCATTCTCTCACATAATCTGGCTGAATTTGGGACCTTAATGTTCGTAAGGGAATCTTAGTGCAGCCGGTGCCTCTTCGCTCAAGCTAGTAATTGATGCTTTACCGTCCTGGTAGTGGCCAAATTCAGAGTGATTGAGCTGAGTAGACAGACTGCAGTGAGCCCACCCACATGTCACCTGACCTGAACGCTCTTTGTGAATCTGCACAGAAAGCATGGATGGAATTTCCCACCCAAAATTACCAAGGGCGGGTCCCGCCAGAAACAGGGCGAGAAGTTTGTAGTTGCCGGAAGAGCCCTCCCCTGGGATTCCCGACGGTTGTTACGCCTCGCGAGAGATCTCGCGATCTGGACCCCGCCTGGATCCAGTCTTGCAGGACTAAGTGAGTTTAAGAGCCCACTTAACCGGGCTGCCACCGGATCGGACGGCTACCCGGCATCTATCGGCCTCGCTGAGGAGATCCCAGCTGAGTACTGTTTAGTGCTGGTCCCCGCAAACTGAGATCAAGCATACCGGCACTTGGGGGTCTCCCAGGTGATCGGAGACCCACGGGTGGTCATCCCCTGGTGGGGCTGGCACCATGGCACTGCTGGTGCCACCTGGACACCTTGGTACTGCCAGCCTGACACCTTGGCAGTGCCACCTGGGCACCCTGGCAGTGCCACCCAGGTGCCAAGCTAGCAGTGCCAAGGTGTCAAGCTGGCATTTTGCCCACACTGGGGATTGGGCCAGGGGTGCCCTGCTGGCTGTTGTAGGGTGTGGGAGGTGGGGGGAGGCACAAGGAAACTTCCAACTGGTGAGTTGGGGCATTGGTGGGGTCCGGGAGTTTCGTTGGGGTTCAAGAGATTGGGGCTCCATTTAAAAATGGCACCCCAATCCCTTCCTGTACTGAGGAGCTCTGCTCATTGGAACTCCTCAGTGCAGGATGTACGGCTAAGTGCGGCCTCGGTGGAACAGGCCGGGGGGGTGGGTGGGGGGGGGGGGAAGAGTACCATTCAATAGCGTGGTCATTCCTGCCGCGAATGGACTTAGTTTTGTTTTAGTTAACTTGCAGTAAAGTGTCATTTTCAGTGAGAAAATTGGTATGATTTCCACTGGCGGCGTGTTCCTGACCCAATTTTCAGGCACTTCGGGGGGGAAAAAATTTCCACACGTGATCCGCCCGCCCCGGGTGTCATTTGCAAATTTCAATGAAGGGGGCACAATTAAACAACTCCACAGCACTGCTGACTTTCAAGCCAGGAGGGTGGCAAATAGGAAACAAGCTCCTAGATTTATGTAGGAGCTTATGCTGTTTGTTGGGTGCCGTGGAGGAAAGGTGGCTACAATATACCCGTAGGCTAGCAGGAGGCTCTCCAGCAACGTGACAAATCCTGTCTGGGGACTTTTACAGATGTACAATAGAAAGCATCCTATCTGGCTGCACCATAGCCTGGTATGGCAACTGCTCGGCCCCAGACCTCAAGAAACTTCAGAGAGCCGTGAACGCAGCCCAGTTCATCACACAAACCTGCCTCCCATCCATTGACTCCATGTACATCTCCCGCTGCCTGGGGAAAGTGGGCAGCATAATCAAAGACCGTCCCGCCCAACTTACTCACTCTTCCAACTACTTCCATTGGGCAGGAGATATAAAAGTCTGAGAACACGCACGAACAGATTTAAAAACACTTTGTTACCAACTCCTAAACGACCCTCTTATGGACTGACCTGATCAATACCACACTCTTGTATGTTTCATCCGATGTCGGTGTCTGTGTATTTACATTGTGTACTTTGTGTTGCCTTATTATGTATTGTCTTTTTGTGCACTAAATGATCTGTTTGAGCTGCTCGGAAAAAAATACTTTTCACTGTACCTTGGTACACGTGACAAACAGATTCAATCCAGTGGCAGAACTGGTCAGTGCCAGAAGCCTGACCAAGAAGACTGGTGTGCAATGCAGAAAAATATGAATGACCCACTCCAACCATTCAGGGTAAGTGCTCCCTGTCTTCTCTCAGCACCCCATCCTTCCGCCGCCCCCTGTAACCTCGTAGGGCCCCAGGCCTCTACCTCCCATCAGCATCATCAAACTCCTCCCCCGGTACTCCTAATCAGAACCCCTCCCTGCTTGGGCCCAGTGCTCAGACATGCCAGGTGTCATCGACCTCTGACCCGTCTGGCGTCTAGCCTACATCATCCCCATTTGTGTTACTGAGGAGAAGCTCACCCACAAACTCCGCGAGTGAGAACAGACGAGCCATAGGTTGCTCCTGCTGAGGATCCTGACTCCGTACAAGGAGTCAGACATGGAGCTCACAGGTGAGGAGCATGAGTGAGCCTGAGCTGAGAGAGAGGTGGGCCTGTGAGAAAAAAGTGAGGAGCCACAGCATCTTCATCCAGGTGACCAGTCTCAATGAGTTCTGTGTAGTCCAAACCCTTGACCAGACCATGTACTAAATCTACGTCCCTTGCCTTGCAGGAACATCAACCGCTGAGCCTGGTTTGTCTACCAGCAGTGTCGCACCGCCCACCCTTGACACCACATTGGAGATCTCAAGGAGGACACGGATGAAGCGTCACAGCTATCACCCGCACCGTCCACCATCACAGAGACACACATCTCGGTGGCGAACTTAGCAGGCAGCCTTCTGGGTCTCTATCTGGTGAGCACTGCACAGCTTCTGATGCACATCAGGTGGAGGCAGCTGTGTCCCAGGAATCGGACAGTTGGAGGTCTGCTAGATTCAGCTGTACCCAGCCAGGTGCCGTGCCTCTGGCAATGTACGTCCCTCAGCTGCTGGAGATGCAAAGTCAGAGCCGAGAATACCAGGAGAGGGGGTGTCAGCGACACTCCTGCAACTACGAGCCGAATGGAGGAGTCCCAAAGTCTTCGGTCGCAGGAGATGTTGCCGGTGATGCATAACACCCGGGTCAACACTGCAATGGGTGGCGTCTGCAATGGAAAGCCTGGGGCAAGAGGCCAGATCCTTGGCGGGAGAACTCCGAAGCGTGGCTCAGTTCCTGAGGACCATGGTTGAGTGCTTCAACTGTATGGTACAGATAATGGCAGGCCTCCAGGACTGGCAGCGCCAGATGATGAGACTTCAGGAGTTTATTACACGGAGTAGCCCAGGGGCCCACACACACCCGGAGGGAGGCGGATCTGCTGGAGCACATCGCGGGCCTTCCACCCTGGAACCTTGGGAGTGACCAGCCATTCTGAATCCTCCCTTCCTCAGACTGCCGCAGTAGGCAGAACACCAGTGCCACCCAAAAGTAGGTCAGAACCTCCAGGGCACGGTCCTCCAAAGGAAGCCTGTCAAAGGCATCTCAGGCAACAGTGTGAGGAAGGCAGCAGGTCATCTCCATCTCTGATGTGTGTTCTGGGAACACACCCAGACATAATGGGAGGGGTTCGCAAGCGTAAGAAATTATAGGAGCACAGCATGGGCACAGGTGAAGTTCAGCACAGGCAGTTGGGAGTCATTATCGCTTGCAACATTTGCACATCACTAAATTAAATCTTATTGATTTTCCCTACCTTAAAGCTTCATATTCTATAACCCTCCTTCAGTGGCATAGCCCTTTTGAACACAGCTGTTCTCACTGGCCCTCAATGTCTGCCAGACAGTTAGACCTCCTCAGTGCAAATATCTGAGCAAAGCGAGAGCAGATAATTCTGGTAACCTTGTTCCTGGCATAAAAAAATGTATATTAGACATGCTAGACATTGAACAGTGCACATCAAATTGTATGAGAGGCTTTCTATCTCAACCATAAGGTAATTTCCTACATCTTGATTCAGTCAGTATCTCAGCTGACTGCTGTGAAAGAACAGTTGTCAACTGTAAATAGAACATGGAACATAGAACAGTACAGCACAGAACAGGCCCTTCGGCCCTCAATGTTGTGCCGAGCCATGATCACCCTACTCAAACCCACGTATCCACCCTATACCCGTAACCCAACAACCCCCCCCCCCTAACCTTACTTCTTTTAGGACACTACGGGCAATTTAGCATGGCCAATCCACCTAACCCGCACATCTTTGGACTGTGGGAGGAAACCGGAGCACCCGGAGGAAACCCACGCACACAGGGAGAGGACGTGCAGACTCCACACAGACAGTGACCCAGCTGGGAATCGAACCTGGGACCCTGGAGCTGTGAAGCATTTATGCTAACCACCATGCTACCCAAATAAAATCAGTAATATAGAAATTAAGGATGACATTATGATAAAATAGAAACCAAATTATGTTAATGTGAACCGGTCGACTTATCATACGCCCTCTAATCCCATTTCACTTGAAGACTGCACTCAATTTTGATTCCTTAGGTGGAATTTATAATCTCGGATGGGAAACTAGTGCGACACAGAGGCTACTCATGCAGGTCTCTTCTTGGGAGGTCTAACTAATAATTTCATCCCAAGCAGAAGCTATGCTTCACGTAGGCACAAACAAGCTGCTCTTAGCTGTCAACAAGCAAAGTTTGGGCCAGGGGTCTCTTGAAGCACTCCGAGCTGAAGCTTGCCGGCAGGAAAGGTTCCTCATAGATTCGATTTTGGGAGTTTGTTCCGATCTCCCCCTGCCCCCACTTCCATTCAGGAGCCACCCCCTGTTTATGACCCCCCCCCAAACTTAACAAAGTCCTGATAAACCCCCTGCAACGCCCCCCCCACCCCCACCCTCTGGCACTGCCAACCTGGCACCCTGGCATTGCCAGCTGACATCATGGCAGTGGCATCTGGTTGCCAGAAGGAGAGCCAGGGTGCTACCATGCCCTGTCCCCAACCACACGGGGTCTCCAATGGCCTGGAAGACCCCACCCCCCCTCAGGTGCCGTTTGTGCGGACCAGTTGAGACGTGGGCACCAGGTGAATCCGGTGTTCGTATATGCCCAGTGAGCGCGAGATCCAGGAATCTCACGAGATGTTTCGAGCGTTGTGAATCTCACAAGAGGCTTCCCACTGGATTCAACAGCCTCAACCTGACACCAAGTCGGGCGTGACGAGGCCGTGGAATCATGCCCCAGTAATAAATACATTTTTAAGTGTACTTATTTATTGACTACATTCTATACTTTGATATGTTGCACTTTGTTTTAAACTTTTCAAAAGCATCCTGTTTATGTAGCTGTTGTGCTAAAATTATTGAATTATGTTTTAATGATTTTTTAAAAATAAACAATTTTATTGAGGTATTTTTGGCATATAAAACAATGACATTGTATAGTACCGTACAAGAGGAAAAGCAAATAACACATAGTGCAAGCCACGACTCCATTCACGCAAGGCCCTGCGAATGAACTATCAATTACAACGAGACGAGAGTAGAGAGTAATCGAGGCTTTATTACACAGAGATGTGGCCTCCTACAGCTGCTGCCGAAATGGCCACAGTTCAGAGAGCACACACATTTATACTCCGCCTACTGGGCGGAGCCAGCAGGCAGGGATCTACCCCCGTACCTGTAGTACAGGGGCCTTACCGTAATACCCTCGTATGCAGTGCAGTACATACAATATAAATACAACAGTGATGACTAGCACACCTGCCTAAACCACCCCCTACTGTACACTACCCTAGCCCCCCCCCCCCCCCCCCCCCCCCCCCCCCCCCCCCCCCCCCGCTGACGATTAATTCTCCGCGAAGAAGTCAATGAATGGCTGCCACCACCGGGCAAACCCCGATAATGAACCTCTCAAGGCGAACTTAACCTTTTCTAGACCGAGAAAGCTCACCATGTCCGATAGCCATGCTTTGGTCTTCGGGGGCTTTGAGTCCCTCCATGCCAACAATATTCGTCGCCGGGATACCAGGGAAGCAAAGGCCAAGACATCGACCTCCTTCTCCTCCTGGAGTCCCGGGTCCTCCGACACCCCAAAGATTGCCACCTCAGGACTCATTATCACCCCAGTTTTCAGAACCCGGGACATGATGTCTGTGAATCCCTGCCAGTATCCCCTGAGTCTAGGGCAAGGCCAGAACGTGTGCACGTGATTAGCCGGCCCACCGGGGCATCTGGCACACTTGTCCTCCATCCCGAAGAATTTACTCACCCGGGCCACGGTCATGTGGGTCCGGTGCATGATCTTAAACTGGATCAGACTGAGCCTGGCGCATGTTGCGGTCGTGTTTACTCTGCCCAGAGCTTCTGCCCAAATACCGTCCTCCATCTCCCCCCTGGGCTCCTCTTCCCACTTAAGCTTCAGGTCATCAGTCTGTGTATCCTCTGCTCCCATTAGCTCTTTGTAAATATATGAGACTCTACCCTCACCTACCTCTCCCCTAGAAACTACCCTGTCCTGCCTCCCCTTTGGCAGGAGGTGTGGGAAGGACGGCACCAGTCTGCACACAAAATCCCACACCTGTAAGTATCTAAAGTCATTCCCTCCCGCCAGCCCAAACTTCTCCTCCAACGCCCTCGTGCTCGGAAAGCTCCCTTCCAGGAACAGGTCACCCACCCTCGCAATCCCCGCCCTCCGCCACAGTCGATACCCACCATGTTCCCCGGGGCAAATCGGTGATTGCCGCAGATTGGGGTCCACACCGATGCTCTCACTTCCCCTATATGCCTCCTCCACTGGCCCCAGATCCGCAAAGCCGCCACCACTATCAGACTGGTGGAGTACCGCGCCGGCGGGAGCGGCAGAGATGCCGTAACCAGGGCTGCCAAACTGGTGCCCCTGCACGAAGCAGCCTCCATCCGCTCCCAAACCGACCCTGTGCCCGCCATCCATTTCCTTATCATCACTATGTTGGCCTCCCAGTGGTAGTTGCTAAAGTTCAGCAATGCCAGCCCCCCCTCCCCTCTGTTCCTTTCGAGCATCACCTTCCTCACCCGCGGGGACTTCCCCGCTCAAACAAATCCCAGGATAATTTTATTCAGCCTCTTAAAGAAGGACCTCGTGATGAAAATGGGGAGACACTGAAATATGAACAAGAATCTTGGGAGAATCGTCATCTTAACAGCCTGCACCCTCCCCGCTAGTGACAGCGGGAGAGCATCCCAACTCCGAACCTCCTCCCTCACTCGCTCCACCAATCGGGACAAGTTGAGCTTATGCAACCTGCCCCAGTCCCATGCCACCTGTATCCCCAAGTATCTAAAGCTTAAATCTAAAGCTTAATCGTAAAGCCCCTCCTGGACTCTGAGAGCTTCAAAGGACTGGAAAGGGCTGGTTCGGTGGGGGTGTGGGCAGAGTAAACGTGACCGCAACATGCACTAGGCTCAGTCTGATCCAGTTTAAGATCATGCACCGGACCCACATGACGGTGGCCCGGATGAGTAAATTCTTCGGGATGGAGGACAAGTGTGCCAGATGCCCCGGTGGTCCTGCTAATCACGTGCACATGGCCTGGCCTTGCCCTAGACTCAGGGGATACTGGCAGGGAACGGCAACCCCTTCAGCCTAGTCTCCTGCCCCCTCGCCTGAATTTCGAACAACTCGCTCTTAGCCATGTTCAATTTATATCCTGAAAACCGGCCAAATTCCCTCAGGATTTCCATGATGCCGTCCATCCCTGCCATTGGGTCCGCTACATATAACAACAGGTCATCCACGTATAACGAGACTTTATGTTCCACTCCCCTCCCCCGGACCAGCCCTTTCCAATCCCTTGAAGCTCTCAGAGGAATTGCCAGCGGCTCTATGGCCAGTGCGAACAGCAGTGGGGAGAGAGGGCAACCCTGTCTTGTCACGCGGAACCTAGAACATAGAAAAATACAGCACAGAACAGGCCCTTCGGCCCATGATGTTGTGTCGAACTTTTGTCCTAGATTAAGAACAAATTAATCTACACCCCATTATTCTACCGTAATCCATGTACATACCCAATAGCCACTTGAAGGTCCCTAATGTTTCTGACTCAAATACTTCCACAGGCAGTGCATTCCATGCCCCACTACTCTCTGGGTAAAGAACCTACCTCTGACATCCCCCCCTATATCTTCCACCAATCACCTTAAATTTATGTCCCCTTGTAATGGTTTGTTCCACCCGGGAAAAAAGTCTCTGACTGTCTACTCTATCTATTCCCCTGATCATCTTGTAAACCTCTATCAAGTCGCCCCTCATCCTTCTGCGTTCTAATGAGAAAAGGCCGAGCACCCTGAACCTTTCCTCGTAAGACCTACTCTCCATTCCAGGCAACATCCTGGTAAATCTCCTTTGCACCTTTTCCATAGCTTCCACATCCTTCCTAAAATGAGACGACCAGAACTGCACACAGTACTCCCATTTGGCCTGACCAAGGTTTTGTACAGCTGCATCATCACCTCACGGCTCTTAAATTCAATCCTTCTGCTAATGAACGCTGTAGTCTGAAGTAATCTGATGTTGTCCTGTTCATCCTTACACTAGCCTCTGGGGCCTGGTATAACAGCCTAACCCAGTCAGTGAACCCCTCCCCGAACCCAAACCTTCCCAGGACCTCCCACAGATAGTCCCACTCGACCTGGTCGAAAGCTTTTTCCGCATCCATAGCTACCACTATCTCTGCCTCCCTGCTCTCCGGGGGCATCATGATCACATTAAGCAGCCTTCTTAGATTGGCCGCCAGTCGCCTACCCTTTACGAACCCAGTTTGGTCCTCCGCAATTACGTCCAGTACACAGTCCTCAATTCTAGTCGGCAGGATCTTGGCCAGTAACTTAGCGTCTGCGTTGATCAAAGAGATCGGCCTATAAGATCCACAAGCTTCTGGGTCTTTATCCCATTTCAGAATAAGTGAAATAGTGGCCTGCGACATTGTCGGGGGTAGAACCCCTCTGTCTCTTGCCTCGTTAAAAACCCTGACTAGCACCGGCCGCACTATCTCGGCAACTTTTTCTAAAACTCCACCGGACACCCATCCACCCCCAGGGCTTTACCCAACTGCATGACCTTCAGGCCCCCCAATACCTCTTCGATCCTGACCAGGGCCCCCAGTCCGTCTACCGACCCCCGACCCACTCTTGGAAAGGCCAGTCCGTCCAGGAATCGTCTCATCCCCTCCGGTCCCCTGGGGGGGGGGGGGGGGGTCGTCCCGAAGTGTATAGCTTACTGTAAAAGTCCCTAAACACCTTGTTCAGCCCTGCCGGGTCCCCCACCAGATTTCCCTCCCCATCTGCTATCCTTCCTATCTCCCCAGCCGCTTCTCTCTTCCTCAGTTGTTGTGTGAGCATTCTGCTGGCCTTCTCTCCATGCTCATATATCGCACCTTTTGCTCATATATTGCACCTTAAGCTGTTCTACAGTCTTGCCTGCAGTCAGCACCCTAAAGTCGGCCTGCAGCCTCTGTCGTTTCCTGAATACCTCTGGCCTCGGGGACTCCGCGTAACTCCTGTCCGTCCGTAAAATTTCCTGAACCAGTCGGTCCGTTTCTGCCCTGTCTGTCCTGTCCCTATGGGCCCAGATTGAGATCAGCTCCCCTCTCACCATTGCCTTCAGTGCCTCCCAGAGCACTGCTGCTGAGACTTCTCCAGTATCATTTACCTGCAGGTAATTCTGCATGCGTTTCCCGAGTCTCTCACACACCGCCTCGTCCGCAAGCAATCCAACTTCCAACCTCCATTGTGGGCACTGGAAGCTATCCTTACAAATCCGTAGGTCTACCCGTGCAGAGCATGTCTGATATGGTAATTGCCGAATATTCTGCCCCCACCATCCTGGCCAGCAAGTCCCTACTCATGATAAAGAAGTCAATTCTGGAATACACCTTGTGTATGTGGGATTAGTACGAAAACTCCCTCGCTGACGGCCGGCTAAATCTCCACGGATCAGCTCCCCCCATTTGCTCCACGAACCCTCTCAGTTCCTTTGCCATCGCTGGCAACCTGCCTGTTTTGAAGACGACCGATCCAGGCTCGAGTCCAGGACTGTATTAAAGTCCCCACCCATGATCAGTTTGTGTGAGTCCAAGTCGGGGATCTTCCCTAGCATCCTCCTAATAAAATCCACATCGTCCCAATTAGGGGCGTACACACTGACCAGGACAACTCTCACCCCTTCGAGCTTACCCCTCACCATAACGAACCTGCCACCCCCATCCACGACTGTGCCCTCCGCCTCAAATTAAACCCTTTTATTAATCAGGATCACAACCCCCTAGTCTTGGTGTCGAGTCCCGAATGAAAGACCTGACTAACCCAGCCCTTCCTCAACCTAACCTGGTCTGCCACTTTCAGGTGCATCGCCTGCAATAAGACCGCCTTCAGAACCCGCAAATGCGCAAACACATGCGCCCGCTTCACTGGCCCGTTTAGCCCTCTAACATTCCAGGTGATCAGTCTGGTTGTGGGGCACTTCACCCCACTTTTCCGATCATCCATCCCCTTTCCTTGGCCGGCCCCCCAGCCATGTGTCGCACTTCCTCTGGCCCGCCTCCTGGCTGGCTCCACCCATGACCTCCCCACTGTTGCTATGTCCAGTTTCCATCCTCATCAGCAGATCAACTCCCCCCCCCCCCCCCCCCCCCACTAGTAACACCATTCTACCACCTAACCCCTGCTCTAGTCTAACTATGAATCCCCCCCCCCCCATCCTGGCTTCCGTTGACTAGCCCTCCCAGCTAGCCTGGTGGCTCCCTGCTTCGGCGCCAGCGCGTCTCTCACCCGTTGTTCCCTGGCTCCCCTCCCCCTGGCCCATCCGTACCACTTCCCCAAACCAGCCCTGCTTAAACACACACTCTATACAAGTCAAAGACATCCCCAACAATAGTGCAATTTAGATCAAACAGATAGAGATAAGAAGTACCAGGTACTCTCGGTCCTTCCCCTCCACACACACGAAAACATTGCCAAAAAATTCCCCCGAAACTCCGATCATAACCGGACCTTTATAACTATTTTCATTTTTATTTCCCCACAAAACCTCCAACCAAACAAGAAACCCCAGAAAGGAAACATTCAGGGAGACCACGAAAAAGAGCAAGAGAAACACATCGCAACCAAAATACCTCACCCTAAAAGGGTCGAAAAAATGAAAAGAACGGATCCAAGCATGCAGGCATCTCTCAAAGCGAGAGAGAAACAAAATAGACTTCAAAGTTCTACCATGAGTCCAAGAGTCCTTAGCTCAGAGCCAGTCCTTGCTTTTAACAAAGTCCATCGCCTCCTCGGGTTCCTCGAAATAGTGGTACTGGCTCTCATATGTAACCCACAGTCGCGCAGGAAAAAGCAGCCCAAATTTCACTTATTCTTGTACAAAATCTCCTTTACATGCCTGTAGCCTCCCCTCCTCCTGGCCACCTCAGTGCCCAGGTAAACACGCAGGGTGCTATTGTCCCAGATACAGCTTTGTGTGCTCTTGGCCCATTGCAGAACCCGCTCTTTGTCCAGGTACCTGTGGAACCGGACCACCATCGCTCATGCAGGATCCCATCGTTGCGGCTGCACTCTGTGTGCCCTGTCCATCACTGGCTGGCGAGGGAACACCTTTTTCCCCAGCAGCTTCTGAAACATACCCTCCACATACACGGAGGCATTCAGCCCTCTCCGGGAGGCCAACAATTCTTACATTCTGTCGGCAAGATCTGTTGTCCAGGTCTTCCAGTCTTTCCAGGAGCATTTTCTGCTGATCCATCAGCCTCCGAATCTCCATGTCCGCCACCGTTTGAAAGTCAGCCTGCTCCTCCACCATCTTCTCCAGCTTCTGGAGCTTCTCAGCCTGATCATCCAGCCTTCCAATTGGTCCATCGACTTCTGGAGCGGCTCCAAATTATCGCGCTTCATAGCTAAAAAGCCCTCCTGCACGGCCTGTAGCAGCTGCTCCATTGTAGGCTGGGCTGTCGGCGCCTTGCTCTGGACACCGGCCATATTGGTCTCTCTCATAGCCTCCTCCGTGACCTTGTTTGACCACTTCTTCTGCTGTTTACCGTCCCTCCGGCTTCTTAAGTCCATACAACTCTGTATCGGTTCAGTGCCTGAGTACTATTGCTTTCCAGTTCCGCGCTTAAAAGTGCAAAAAAGTCGGGGGAAAAGGTCCAAAAGTCCGACTGAAACGGGAGCCACCAAATGTGTGACCTACTCCCTCATAGTCGCCACCAGAAGTCCATTTTAATGATTTTTTTTTCATACATATTAAACTTATTTTATTAAAACAAAAGTTTTATTTACTCATTTGAAATATCATAAAAATTGAGACTAAAGTGATCAGTTGAAGTATAGTAAATATGTTGCTATTTATTCAGACAATAATATCTTACCATTAAACTTTTATTATTTATCAACCTTGAACTTTGTTCATCAAATATGTTGAATGAGGGCTCCCAGGTTTGAGCATTATAAATAGGTTCCAGTCACATACATATAACATTTATCTAATAATTGCTTCCTTCTACTTTACATAACAAAAGTGGAAATGTGAATATTTTAAATGCATCACCAGACTGATTTTTAAATTAATTAGACTTTCTGTCAGAAAACCATGAACATCTGACAGAAACTTAAATGAAGCTGTGGATTCCATTAACTAAAATTAAAAGGCAGTGATTAGATTACAGTGATGCGGCATCCCGATCATAATATCTTGCTTTTGACACACCTGCTCAATATCCTGTCTACCATAGCCTAAATTTGTTAGGGTTCCTTTGCGAGCAAGTAACTGATGGCCTGTTTCCAGAACACATCCAAATTTGGAGATTCAAGGACTGTCTTAAATTATTTCTCCTGCCTGATTGTAATAAATGAAATGAAATGAAAATCGCTTTTTGTCACGAATAGGCTTCAATGAAGTTACTGTGAAAAGCCCCTAGTCGCCACATTCCGGTGCCTGTCCGGGGAGGCTGGTACGGGGCAAGTTGCCAAAGCCTGCCTCTCCTCTGAAAGCACCTCACTATCTCTCATAGTCATAGAGGTCTACAGAACAGAAAAGGCCCTTCGGCCCATCGCATCTGCGCCAGTCAAAAACGAACCCCTAACCATTCTAATCCTGTTCTTCAGCACCTGCCCCATAGCCTTTGTATGCCTTGACATGGCAAGCACACATCTAAATACGTCTTTAATGTTATGAGGGTCTCTGCCTCCACCACCCTTTCAGGAAGTGAGTTCCAAACTCCCACCACCCTTTGGGTGAACGTTTTTCCTCACATCCCCTCTAAACCTCCTGCCCCTTACCATGAATCTATGCCCCCTGGTCATTGATGCCTCCACCAAGGGGAAGCGTTTCTTCCTGTCTACTCCATACCCTGCAGAATTTTATACATCTCAATCAAGGCGGCACGGTAGCACAGTAGTTAGCACAGTTGCTTCACAGCTCCAGCATCCCAGGCTTGATTCCTGGCTTGGGTCACTGTCTGTGTGGAGTCTGCACCTTCTCTCCATGTCTGTGTGGGTTTCCTCCAGGTACTCCAGTCTCCTCCCACAGTCCAATGATGTGCAGTTTAGGATGATTGGCCATGATAAATGGCCCTGTTGCTCTGTTTACTTGCTATAAATATGGCAGTTAATAAGGTCACCTTTCTTGAATATGTCTTCAGAGTTGCCAGGTATCTCTCGATACAGCCACAAGTTTCAACCGAATACCGATCAAAGAGCCAATACACCAGTTAGTTAGTTCAAAATCAAGACTACTTTATTTACACACAGTAAGATCTACTCATGCACAATAACACTACAGGCTGAACTATATCTATCACTAACACCTATACTTAACTTCGGGTGCCCACTTAGGTCAGAGGAACAGTGGCTGTTGTTCGGATCTGAGGCTGTTGGGTTCGAAGAGGTAACAGGAGAACAGCTAAGGTCGTCCATCTGATAGTGAGCGTTGAACTTGAACTTACTTGTTTCTGGTGGTGCTGGTGGAAGGGTCTTTCCGCTTGAGAGCCGAATCCAAGACGCTGAACCTTTCGCGGGGGTTCCTTCTTATACTTGGAGGGGCTTTGCGTGCTTTTTGACGGGCCTTAAACTTGGTCCCAATTAATTGGGCAGCTTCTTGATCATTGTCATCGATCTAAGCCAAATTTCCTTGGCTCCCATGGGCTCTTACCATCACTTATCAGTCTCCCATATGGGACCTTATCCAAAGCTTTGCTGAAGTCCAAGTAGACCACGTCAAATGTATTTCGCTCATCTACACATCTGGTCACCTCTTCAAAAAATGTAATCAGGTTGGTCAGACATGACCGGCCCTTAACAAAACCATGCTGTCTGTTCTTGAATTATCTTTGCCTTTCCAAATGCAAATTAATTCTGTCTCTCAGAATTGCTTCCAATAGTTCCCCTGCCACTGAGGTTAGACTGACCTACAGTTTCCTGGTTCATCCCTTCTTGAATAATAACACATTGGCTATCCCCTAGTCCTCCGGCACTTCTCCTGTGGCCAGAGAGGAATTGGAAATTATTGTCAGCGACCCTACTATTTCCTCCCCTGTATCACTCAACAACTTGGGATACATTTCCTTACAAATCCTGGAGATTTGTCTACTTCAAACCCTGTCAGACCACTCAGAACCTCCTCTTTGCCTACGTTAATCTCTTTAATTTGATCACAGTCCTCACTGATTTCTATAATCACACGTCTCTCTCGCGAATGAACGACGACACAATTTATTTGTCTAGAACCCTACCTATGACCTCCAGCTCCACACTCAAATTACCACTGTGGTCCTTAATGAGTCCTACTCTTTCCCTAGATATCCTTTTACCCTTAACATACTTGTAAAACAACTTGGGATTTTCCTTTATTTTACCATCCAGTATCCTTTCACATCCCCTTTTTGCACTCCTAATTTCCTTTTTAAGTTCCCTTTTGCACATTCTATCTGTCTCCAGGGCTTCTGCTGTTTTGAGCCCACGATATCTGCCACACGCCTCCCTTTTTCCCATTATCCAATGCTGTATATCCTTCAAGGGTTCACTAGCATTGTGAGACCCATCCTTTTTGTTGATTGAAACATGTTCGCCCTGTACTCCCTATTTCCTTATTGAATGCATCCCAGAGATCTGTCACAGATTTACCCAAAAATGTCTGCTCCCAGTCTACTCTGGCCAAATCATATCTGATCTTATTAAAATCAGTCTTCCTCCAGTTTAAGACTTTAATCTCAGGACCATCTTTGTCCTTTTCCACAATAATCTTGAATCGAATAGAGTTATGATCACTGTCTGCCAAATGCTCCCCTACTGATACTTCCAACCACTTTTCTGGCTTTGTTACCTAAAAGTAAGTCCAGCACTGCCCCCTCTCTTGTATGACCTTCTACTTATTGTTTAAAAAAGTTCTCCTGGGAGCATTTTAAGAATTCTGTTCCATCTAACAATTTACACTATGGCTACCCCAGTTAATGTTGGGGAAGTTGAAATCACCCACTGTCACTACCCTATTACTTTTACACTTCTCTGAAATTTGCCTACATATCTGTTCTCTATCTCTCAGACTGTTAGGGGGCCCATGGAATACTCCCAGCAATGTGATTGCTCCTTTTTGATTTTGAAATTCTACCCATGTGGCCGCAGTTGAAAAGCCTTCTGAGATGATGTCCCTCCTTCTACTCTAATTGATTCCCTGATCAGAATTGAGACACCCCCTGCTCTTTACCGCCTTGCCTATTTTGCCTGAAGATCCTGTATCCTGGAATATTAAGCTACCAATCCCGCCCCTCTCTCAAAGTCCCATAGCAAGTGCATTTAGCCACATGTTTTACGGCTCTCTCAACGCTGAGAAACACACTATAAAACGGCACGCGCATTAGATACAGGGCTTCAGTGGGGAACATGCGGCTGAGGCCGAACACAGCCCCGTTTTGTGCACTGAGGAGTCCACTCGCCGGAACTCCTCAATGTAGCGAGAAATCCGGATGACATTCTTAAATGGCGTTCCAAACTCTGGAACCCCAAATCGGGCTCTGACCCCCCCCCCCTCGCTTTAACCTTCTCTCACGATCCCAGCACCCTGCCAAGTTACTTTAAACCCTCCCCGATAGCACTAGCAAATCTCCCTGCAAGCACACTGACGCAATTTCATTTCAGGTGCAAACCGGTCCGCCTTGTACAAGTCCCACTGTCCCCAAAAAGGGTCCCTATTTCCCAGAAATTGAAAACCCTCCCTCCTGCACCATTTCTCCAGCCACGGATTCATCTGGACTAACCTCCTATTTGTACTCGCCAGCACGTGGCACCGGACGTAATCCAGAGATTACTACCTTCTGTGGGTCCAGCTTTTTAATCTATTTCCTAACTCCCTAAATTCTGCTTGCAGGATCTCATCCCTTATTTTGCTATATTGTTGGTACCAATGTGGACCACGATATCTGTCTGTTCGCCCTCCCCCTTCAGTATGCCCTGCAGCTGTTCAGTGACATCGCTGACCCTGGTATCAGGGAAGCGAAATACCATCCTGGATTCTCGTTTACAACCACAGAAATGCCTGTCAGTTCCTCTTAGAATTTAATCTCCTCACACTACAGCACTGCCTTTCTTCTTACTCTCCTCTTGTGTAGCACACCCACCCATTCTGCCTAAAATTGATTGTCACTGCTTTCCTCTGCACGGTTTCCCCTTACAGTAGCCAAATTGTAAGGCCACTGACTGGTGGTCTCCCATGTCCTTTCTCCCTTCTCAATTCTTACCTGAAGTGTGACCACCTCACTGGATGTGCTATCCACGACTTGCTCAACATCGTGGATGCTCCACAGTGAATCCCACCCTCAGCTGCAGCTCTGAAATTTGGTTAGCCAGTAGCTGCAGTTGGACACTCTTGCTGCACACATGGTCACCAGGGACAACTGAAGCTTCCTTGATTTACACATTGCACAGGAGGATTATATCACAGATGCAAGCTCTCCTGCCATGACGAACCTTAAACACCTTGGGCAGAATTCACCCTTGGCTGACGCCGGAATCAGGAATCTCGATTGGTTCTGACCATAAAATCGCGGCGTGCGCTGATTTGGCGCCAAATTGCAATTCTCCTTAACCTTGACAGTAGCATCAGTGCAGTCCGGAACGCACGTACAGTAAACACCGTTTGCATATCATTAGCAGGTCTGATTCTCCAGGGCCTCCACAATTCTTTGCCTCCGACAGGCTGAGTTCCCAATGGCGCGGTTCACTTGTGGTTTTAAAAATAGTGAAATCAACATTGTGGCTGCTGAGGGAGAGAGAGGGGGTACAGAAAGTGCCCAACATCGACCTAGCTTGCTGACAATTGTACTGCTGGCCGAGGTTTCTGCCAGGATCATGGGAAGTAGGGCGAGGTGGCCAGGAGGTGGGCTGTGGGGTCGGGTTGAACGGGCACGGAACACCATTGCTGGAAAGGCAGCCATGCAACTGTGCATGCTGCTGACAGCCCACAGTGAACTTAGGGCCACAGGTCGTATAGGTATCTCCCCAGGCCATCCCCATTAGTGCCCTCTGGCCCCAGCCGACCCATCAGTTGTATGGGCATGCTCCAGCGCAACCAGTGCCATCTTGTTGGCTGGGGTGAGTTTGTGTATGTGCGGCTGCAGCTTGTCAGCCTCCCGAGTGTCAATCATGGACCCGGCGAATCCCGCACCGTTTTTCATTGGAATCGATTGTGTCCCACATGGCGCCGGTGCTTGCCCCTCCACAGTCGCAGAATCGGTCCAGGTTCGGTACCAATTCTGTTGTCATGAAAGTACACAAATCCTGCCCCAGCATCAACATTTGGATTCGGAAACAGAGAATCCAGCCCCTTGTTTACTCTCTTTGAACAAAAAATTAAGCTATGTAGGAAGACTTAATTAACCTCCCTAACGCTAGCGATACTCCTCTTAGTTGGCATTGTTTACTTATATTGCTTTATTATAATAACCATGACTTTTACTTATTTGTGCATTCTCAGTTAATCCCTTCCTTCCACAACTCTGTGATCCAATTGTTTAAACTATTGCTGCTCTGTGATCCCGGGAGTTAAACTGTCTCCGCTCTGTGAATCCAGTATTTAAACTGTCTCCGCTCTGTGATCCCAGTATTTAAACTGTCTCCGCTCTGTCATCCCAGTATTTAAACTGTCATGGCTCTGTGATCCCAGTATTTAAACTGGCTCCCCTCTGTGATCCCAGTATTTAAACTGGCTCCGCTCTGTCATCCCAGTATTTAAACTGTCTCCGCTCTGTGATCTCAGTATTTAAACTGTCTCCGCTCTGTCATCCCAGTATTTAAACTGTCTCCGCTCTGTGATCCCAGTATTTAAACTGTCTCCGCTCTGTGATCTCAGTATTTAAACTGTTGCCGCTCTGTGATCCCAGTATTTAAACAGTCTACGCTCCGTCATCCCAGTATTTAAACTGTCGCCACTCTGTGATCCCAGTATTTAAACTGTCTCCGCTCTGCCATCTCTATGAAATGAAATGAAATGAAAATCGCTTATTGTCACGAGTAGGCTTCAATGAAGTTACTGTGAAAAGCCCCGAGTCGCCACATTCCGGCGCCTGTCCGGGGAGGCTGGTACGGGAATCGAACCGTGCTGCTGGCCTGCTTGGTCTGCTTTAAAAGCCAGCGATTTAGCACAGTGAGCTAAACCAGCCCCTCTGTAAACTGTCTCCGCTCTGTCATCCCAGTATTTAAACTGTCTCCGCTCGGTGATCCCAGTATTTAAACTGTCTCCGCTCTGTGATCCCAGTATTTAAACTGTTGCCGCTCTGTGATCCCAGTATTTAAACTGTCTCCGCTCGGTGATCCCAGTATTTAAACTGTCTCTGCTCTGTGATCCCAGTATTTAAACTGTCGCCGCTCTGTGATCCCAGTATTTAAACTGTCTCCTGTCTGTGATCCCAGTATTTAAACTTTCTCCCCTCTGTGATCCAAGTATTTAAACTGTCGCCGCCCTGTGATCCCAGTATTTAAACTGTCTCCACTCTGTTATTCCAGTATTTAAACTGTCGCCGCTCTGTGATCCCAGTATTTAAATTGACACCGCTCTGTCATCCCAGTATTTAAACTTTCGCCGCTCTGTGATCCCAGTATTTAAACTGTCTCTGCTCGGTGTTCCCAGTATTTAAACTGTCTCCGCTCTGTGATCCCAGTATTTAAACTGTCACTGCTCTGTGATCCCAGTATTTAAACCGTCTCCGCTCTGTCATCCCAGAATTTAAACTGTCGCCGCTCTGTGATCCCAGTATTTAAACTGTCGCCTCTCTTTGATCCCAGTATTTAAACTGTCACCGCTCTGTCATCCCAGTATTTAAACTGTCACCGCTCTGTCATCCCAGTATTTAAACTGTCTCCGCTGTGTCATCCCAGTATTTAAACTGTCTCCGCTCTGTAATCCCAGTATTCAAACTGTCGCCGCTCTGTGATCCCAGTATTTAAACTGTCTCCGCTCTGTAATCCCAGTATTCAAACTGTCGCCGCTCTGTGATCCCAGTATTTAAACTGCCTCCGCTCTGTCATCCCACTATTTAAACCGTCTCCGCTCTTTGATCGCAGTATTTTAACTGCCGTCGCTCTGTGACCCCAGTATTTAAACTGTCTCCGCTCTATGATCCCAGTATTTAAACTGTCTCCGCTCTGTCATCCCAGTATTTAAACTGTCGCCTCTCTGTGATCCCAGTATTTAAACTGTCTCCGCTCTGTGATCCCAGTATTTAAACTGCCTCCGCTCTGTGATCCCAGTATTTAAACTGTCACCGCTCTGTGAATCCAGTATTTAAACTGTCATGGCTCTGTGATCCCTGTATTTAAACTGGCTCCCCTCTGTGATCCCAGTATTTAAACTCTCTCCGCTGTGTCATCCCAGTATTTAAACTGTCTTCGCTCTGTGATCCCAGTATCTAAACTGTCTCCACTCTGTGATCCCAGTATTTAAACCGTCTCCGCTCCGTCATCCCAGTATTTAAACTGTCGCCACTATGTCATCCCAGTATTTAAACTGTCTCCGCTCTGTGATCCCAGTATTTAAACTGTCGCCTCTCTGTGATCCCAGTATTTAAACTGTCACCGCTCTGTCATCCCAGTATTTAAACTGTCTCCGCTGTGTCATCCCAGTATTTAAACTGTCTCCGCTGTGTCATCCCAGTATTTAAACTGTCTCCGCTCTGTGATCCCAGTATTTAAACCAAGGGCAAGAGTTATAGCTGGGGGAAGGGCAATTATGATGCCATTAGACATGACTTAGGATGTGTAGGTTGGAGAAGTAGGCTGCAAGGGTTGGGCACACTGGATATGTGGAGCTTGTTCAAGGAACAGCTATTGCGTGTTCTTGATCAGTACGTACCAGTCAGGCAGGGAGGAAGGGGTCGAGCGAGGGAACCGTGGTTTACCAAAGAAGTGGAATCTCTTGTTAAGAGGAAAAAGGAGGCCTATGTGAAAATGAGGCGTGAAGTCTCAGTTGGGGCGCTTGATAGTTATAGGGAAGCGAGGAAGGATCTAAAGAGAGAGCTAAGACGAGCAAGGAGGGGACATGAGAAGTCTTTGGCAGGTAGGATCAAGGAAAACCCAAAAGCTTTCTATAGGTATGTCAGGAATAAAAGAATGACTAGGGTAAGAGTAGGGCCAGTCAAGGACAGTGCTGGGAAGTTGTGTGTGGAGGCTGAGAAGATAAGCGAGATACTAAATGAATACTTTTCGTCAGTATTCACTCAGGAAAAAGACAATATTGTGGAGGAGAATGCTGAGACCCAGCATTCAGAAAATTAGAATAGATGGCACTGAGGTGCGTAGGGAAGAAGTGTTGCCAATTCTGGACAAGGTGAAAATAGATAAGTCCCCGGGGCCTGATGGGATTTATCCTAGGATTCTCTGGGAAGCCAGGGAAGAGATTGCTGAGCCTTTGGCTTTGATTTTTAGGTCATCATTGGCTACAGGAATAGTGCCAGAGGACTGGAGGATAGCAAATGTGGTCCCTTTGTTCAAGAAGGGGAGTAGAGATAACCCCGGTAACTATAGGCCTGTGAGCCTAACATCTGTGGTGGGTAAAGTCTTGGAGAGGATTATAAAAGATACGATTTATAATCATCTAGATAGGAATAATATGATTAGGGATAGTCAGCATTGTTTTGTGAAGGGTAGGTCATGCCTCACAAACCTTATCAAGTTCTTTGAGAAGGTGACTGAACAGGTGGATGAGGGTAAAGCAGTTGATGTGGTGTATATGGATTTCAGTAAAGCGTTTGATAAGGTTCCCCATGGTCGGCTATTGCAGAAAATACGGAGGCTGGGGATTGAAGAACATAAGAACATAAGAACTAGGAGCAGGAGTAGGCCATCTGGCCCATCGAGCCTGCTCCGCCATTCAATTAGATCATGGCTGATCTTTTGTGGACTCAGCTCCACTTTCCAGCCCAAACACCATAACCCTTAATCCCTTTATTCTTCAAAAAACTATCTATCTTTACCTTAAAAACATGTAATGAAGGAGCCTCAACTGCTTCACTGGGCAAGGAACTCCATAGATTCACAACCCTTTGGGTGAAGAAGTTCCTCCTAAACTCAGTCCTAAATCTACTTCCCCTTATTTTGAGGCTATGTCCCCTAGTTCTGCTGTCACCCGCCAGTGGAAACAACCTGCCCGCATCTATCCTATCTATTCCCTTCATAATTTTAAATGTTTCTATAAGATCCCCCCTCATCCTTCTAAATTCCAACGAGTACAGTCCCAGTCTACTCAACCTCTCCTCATAATCCAACCCCTTCAGCTCTGGGATTAACCTAGTGAATCTCCTCTGCACACCCTCCAGTGCCAGTATGTCCTTTCTCAAGTAAGGAGACCAAAACTGAACACAATACTCCAGGTGTGGCCGCACTAACACCTTATACAATTGCAACATAACCTCCCTAGTCTTAAACTCCATCCCTCTAGCAATGAAGGACAAAATTCCATTTGCCTTCTTAATCACCTGTTGCACTTGTAAACCAACCTTCTGTGACTCATGCACTAGCACACCCAAGTCTCTCTGAACAGCGGTATGCTTTAATATTTTATCGTTTAAATATTAATCCCGTTTGCTGTTATTCGTACCAAAATGGATAACCTCGCATTTGTCAACATTGTATTCCATCTGCCAGACCCGAGCCCATTCACTTAACCTATACAAATCCCTCTGCAGACTTCCAGTATCCTCTGCACTTTTCGCTTTACCACTCATCTTAGTGTCATCTGCAAACTTGGACACATTGCCCTTGGTCCCCAACTCCAAATCATCTATGTAAATTGTGAACAATTGTGGGCCCAACACGGATCGCTTAGGGACACCACTAGCTACTGATTGCCAACCAGAGAAACACCCATTTATCCCAACTCTTTGCTTTCTATTAATTAACCAATCCTCTATCCATGCTACTACTTTACCATTAATGCCATGCATCTTTATCTTATGCAGCAACCTTTTGTGTGGCACCTTGTCAAAGGCTTACTGGAAATCCAGATATACCACATCCATCGGCTCCCCGTTATCTACTGCACTGGCAATGTCCTCAAAAAATTCCACTAAATTAGTTAGGCATGACCTGCCCTTTACGAACCCATGCTGCGTCTGCCCAATGGGACAATTTCTATCCAGATGCCTCGCAATTTCTTCCTTGATGATAGATTCCAGCATCTTCCCTACTACCGAAGTTAAGCTCACTGGCCTATAATTTCCTGCTTTCTGCCTACCTCCTTTTTTAAACAGTGGCGTCACGTTTGCTAATTTCCAATCCACCGGGACCACCCCAGAGTCTAGTGAATTTCGGTAAATTATCACTAGTGCATCTGCAATTTCCCTAGCCATCTCTTTTAGCACTCTGGGATGCATTTCATCAGGGCCAGGAGACTTGTCTACCTTTAGCCCCATTAGCTTGCCCATCACTCCCTCCTTAGTGATAACAATCCTCTCAAGGTCCTCACCTGTCATTTCCTCATTTCCTCATTTCCCATTATTAAAACTCCCTTCTCATCCTCTAAAGGACCAATATTTACCTTAGCCACTCTTTTTTTTCTTCGATATTTGTAAAAACTTTTACTGTCTGTTTTTATATTCTGAGCAAGTTTACTCTCATACTCTATCTTAATCTTCTTTATAGCTTTTTTAGTAGCTTTCTGTTACCCCCTAAAGATTTCCCAGTCCTCTAATCTCCCAGCAATCTTTGCCACTTTATATCCTTTTTCCTTCAATTTGATACTCTCCCTTATTTCCTTAGATATCCACGGTCGATTTTCCCTCTTTCTTCCGTCCTTCCTTTTTGTTGGTATAAACCTTTGCTGAGCACTGTGAAAAATCGCTAGGAAGGTTCTCCACTGTTCCTCAACTATTCCACCATAAAGTCTTAGCTCCCAGTCTACCTTATTGAGGGTGATTTAGAGATGTGGATCAGAAATTGGCTAGTTGAAAGAAGACAGAGAGTGGTGGTTGATGGGAAATGTTCAGAATGGAGTTCAGTTACGAGTGGCGTACCACAAGGATCTGTTCTAGGGCCTTTGCTGTTTGTCATTTTTATAAATTACCTAGAGGAGGGCGCAGAAGGATGGGTAAGTAAATTTGCAGACGACACTAAAGTCGGTCGAGTTGTAGACAGTGCGGAAGGATGTTGCAGGTTACAGAGGGACATAGAAAAGCTGCAGAGCTGGGCTGAGAGGTGGCAAATGGAGTTTAATGTGGAGAAGTGTGAGGTGATTCACTTTGGAAAGAATAACAGGAATGCGGAATATTTGGCTAATGGTAAAATTCTTGGTAGTGTGGATGAGCAGAGGGATCTCGGTGTCCATGTACATAGATCCCTGAAAGTTGCCACCCAGGTTGATAGGGTTGTGAAGAAGGCCTATGGTGTGATGGCCTTTATTGGTAGCGGGATTGAGTTCCGGAGCCATGAGGTCATGTTGCAGTTGTACAAAACTCTAGTACGGCCGCATTTGGAGTATTGCGTACAGTTCTGGTCGCCTCATTATAGGAAGGACGTGGAAGCTTTGGAACGTGTGCAGTGGAGATTTACCAGGATGTTGCCTGGTATGGAGGGAAAATCTTATGAGGAAAGGCTGATGGACTTGAGGTTGTTTTCGTTAGAGAGAAGAAGGTTAAGAGGTGACCTAATAGAGGCATACAAAATGATCAGAGGGTTAGATAGGGTGGACAGCGAGAGCCTTCTCCCGCGGATGGAGGTGGCTAGCACAAGGGGACATAGCCTTAAATTGAGGGGTAATAGATATAGGACAGAGGTCAGAGGTGGGTTTTTTACGCAAAGAGTGGTGAGGCCGTGGAATGCCCTCCCTGCAACAGTAGTGAACTCGCCAACATTGAGGGCATTTAAAAGTTTATTGGATAAGCACATGGATGATAAGGGCATAGTGTAGGTTAGATGGCCTTTAGTTTTTTCCATGTCGGTGCAACATTGAGGGCCGAAGGGCCTGTACTGCGCTGTATCGTTCTATGTTCTAAACCGTCTCCGCTCTGTGATGCCAGTATTTAAACTGTCGCCGCTCTGTGATCCCAGTATAAAAACTGTCTCCGCTCTGTGATCCCAGTATTTAACCTGTTGCCGCTCTGTCATCCCAGTATAAATACTGTCGCCTCTCTGTGATCCCAGTATTTAAACTGTGTCCGCTCTGCGATCTCAGTATTTAAACTGTCTCTGCTCTGTCATCCCAGTATTTAAACTGTCGCCGCTCTGTGATCCCAGTATTTAAACTGTTGCCGCTCTGTGATCCCAGTATTTAAACTGTCTCCACTCTGTGATCCCTGTATTTAAACTGTCGCCTCTCTTTGATCCCAGTATTTAAACTGTCGCCGCTCTGTGATCCCAGTATTTAAACTGTCGCCTCTCTGTGATCCCAGTATTTAAACTGTCGTCTCTCTGTGATCCCAGTATTTAAACTGTCTCCGCTCTGCGATCCCAGTATTTAAACTGTCTCCGCTCTGTAATCCCAGTATTTAAACTGTCTCCGCTCGGTGATCCCAGTATTTAACCTGTCGCCGCTCTGTGATCCCAGTATTTAAACTGTCGCCGCTCTGTGATCCCAGTATTTAAACCGTCTCCGCTCTGTGATCCCAGTATTTAAACTGTCGCCGCTCTGTGATCCCAGTATTTAAACCGTCTCCGCTCTGTGATCCCAGTATTTAAACTGTCACCGCTCTGTGATCCCAGTATTTAAACTGTCTCCGCTCTGTGATCCCAGTATTTAAACTGTCTCCGCTCTGTGATCCCAGTATTTAAACTGTCTCCGCTCTGTAATCCCAGTATTTAAACTGTCTCCGCTCTGTGATCCCAGTATTTAAAGTGTCTCCACTCTCTGATCCCAGTATTTAAACTGTCTCCGCACTGTGATCCCTGTATTTAAACTGTCACTGCTCTGTGATCCCAGTATTTAAACGGCCTCCGCCCTGCGATTCCAGTATTTAACCTGTCGCTGCTCTGTGATCCCAGTATTTAAACTGTCGCCTCTCTGTGATCCCAGTATTTAAACTGTCGCCTCTCTGTGATCCCAGTATTTAAACCGTCTCTGCTCTGTGATCCCAGTATTTAAACTGTCTCCGCTCTGTGATCCCAGTATTTAAACTGTCGCCGCTCTGTGACCCCAGTATTTAAACTGTCGCCTCTCTGTGATCCCAGTATTTAAACTGTCGCCTCTCTGTGATCCCAGTATTTAAACCGTCTCTGCTCTGTGATCCCAGTATTTAAACTGTCTCCGCTCTGTGATCCCAGTATTTAAACTGTCGCCGCTCTGTGACCCCAGTATTTAAACTGTCTCCGCTCTGCGATCCCAGTATTTAAACTGTCTCCGCTCTGTGATCCGAGTATTTAAACCGTCTCCGCTCTGTGATCCCAGTATTTAAACCGTCTCCGCTCTGTGATCCCAGTATTTAAACTGTCTCCGCTCTGTGATCCCAGTATTTAAACCGTCTCCGCTCTGTGATCCCTGTATTTAACCTGTCGCCGCTCTGTGATCCCAGTATTTAAACTGTCTCCGCTCTGTGATCCCAGTATTTAAACCGTCTCCGCTCTGTGATCCCAGTATTTAACCTGTCGCCGCTCTGTGATCCCAGTATTTAAACTGCCTCCGCTCTGTGATCCCATTTTTTTAAACTGTCGCCGCTCTGTTATCCCATTTTTTGAAACTGAATCCGCTCTGTGATCCCAGTATTTAAACTGTCTCCGCTCTCTGATCCCAGTATTTAAACTGTTGCCGCTCTGTCATCCCAGTATTTAAACTGTCGCTGCTCTGTGACCCCAGTATTTAAACTGGCTCCGCTCTCTGATCCCAGTATTTAAACCGTCTCCACTCTGTGATCCCAGTATTTAAACTGTCTCCGCTCTCTGATCCCAGTATTTCATAGATCATAGAATTTACAGTGCAGAAGGAGTCCATTCGGCCCATCGAGTCTGCACCGGCTCTTGGAAAGAGCACCCTACCTCCACCCTATCCCCATAACCCAGTAACCCCACCCAACACTAAGGGCAGTTTTGGACACTAAGGGCAATTTATCATGGGCAATCCACCTAACCTTCACATCCTTGGACTGTGGGAGGAAACCGGAGCACCCGGAGGAAACCCACGCACACACGGGGAGGATGTGCAGACTCTGCACAGACAGTGACCCAAGCCAGAATCGAACCTGGGACCCTGGAGCTGTGAAGCGATTGTGCTATCCACAATGCTACCGTGCTGCCCCGTGCTGTCTCCGCTCTGTGATCCCAGTATTTTAACTGGCTCCGCTCTGTGATCCCAGTATTTAAACTGTCTCCGCTCTGTGAACCCAGTATTTAAACTGTCTCCGCTCTGTGATCCCAGCATTTAAACTGTCTCCGCTCTTTGATCTCAGTATTTAAACTGTCTCAGCTCTGTGATCCCAGTATTTAAACTGTCTCCGCTCTGTGATCTCTGTATTTAAACTGTCTCCGCTCGGTGATGCCAGTATTTGAACTGTCTCCACTCTCTGATCCCAGTATTTAAACTGTCTCCGCTCTGTGATCCCAATATTTAAACTGCCTCCACTCTGTGATCCCAGTATTTAAACTGTCTCCGCTCTGTGATCCCAGTATTTAAACTGGCTCCGCTCTGTGACCCCAGTATTTAAACTGTCGCCGCTCTGTGATCCCAGTATTTAAACTGTCTCCGCTCTGTGATGCCAGTATTTAAACTGTTGCCGCACTGTGATCCCAGTATTTAAACTCCCACACTCCCCGAATGTCTGTTTCTCCTCTCCCTTCCCAAATATCCGACTCGCGGGGTTCAATGTCTGACCCCCTCTGCATCCAACCTCATCACCCGCTGCCAGCCGCTCGCCACACCCCCACGACACAATCCTCCCAACCAGCCAGATTCCATTCACGTATCTTGTCCCTAGCCTGCCAATTTCTCTTGGCCTTTTAAATCTACCTGCATTCTGACAGCCAATGTGATATAAAAAGGTGCTTCGTCTCTCTGTGTTCACTAGAGTTGCACCGCACTGTGGCCTTTTGAGGACTCTTTCGCTGCAGGCTCCAAACAACTCCATCCAGCAGAGACGTGTGTCATAATATACACATCAGTATATCATGGTGCAGACACACACTGATTGACACACAGCAAGACCAATCAACACGCACAACATAGCAGCCAATCACCAGTTAGAGCACACGCACTATAAAGACAGAGGGTACTAGTTTTCCCGCTCATTCGGGATGCAGCCTCTAAGAAGGACAGAGCTCACAGCTTGTAGCACAGATCTTCATCATGTGCTGAGAATATAGACTGGTTAGGATAGGCATAGGTCTTCAGTTTAATCTAACATAGTGTCGACCCACAGTGAAAGTATGTTCAACAGTTTCGAGCTTAATAAAATAGTGTTGTACTATTTCAAGTGTTGGTAGCCTGTATGTGTTACTGCTGAGGTAAACGCAGTCTCCACGGATCCAGAGTACCCAACACATCAACATGGTCAAAGTTTTTCTGAGCAGATAAGTGTGCTTTAGATCTAATATTTACAGTTCGGCCATCACTTTTCATCACTAATAGAACGTTATGGCCATTATTTCTGTAACTCACAGAGTAAATTAATTTCTTCAGTTGCGTATGCCAGGCAAGTTCACGATCAATATAGTTTCAGCTTTTGTTCAGTATTTCTGTTTCTGGAACTCACGGTCTGATTGGGCGGTAGAGGCAGGAACCCTCACAACATTTAAAAAGTATTTGAAATACCATAGGAACTTCTGGTGGCGACATGTAGGTGGAAGTCGCACGTTGGGTGACTCCTGCGAGAGCTTATATATCTTGTCCCTTTTCACCCAGATTTGGGGGAAAATCGTATATGTTCGGCCTCCAGAAAAGTTGTGTTAATTAGAGGATGTTGAAAATCCAACGGAAGAATACGGGATGAAAGGGTACGAGTGCTGGTCCGTCTGAGAGCTTGGGTTTGGTGTGGGGTCCTATTGGAGGAAAGATGGTGGGAGCAAGCTCGCTGGGTGGGGCTGCGCCCATTACGTTGGATACACTGGCCGAGGTGATGGTGATAGAGTTTGAGCGGCAATTTGACAAGCATTTTGAGCAGCATGGAAAGAAGATGATAGGAACGCTCAAACAGTTGGTAGACGATACATTGGCCCTGATAAAGGAGGCTCTTGGAAAGACGTTGATAGCGGTGCGGAGCAAGGTGAGTATTGAAGGGGGTGGAAGAGGCACTGCCATGGCCTAGCGACCAGCTTGCCTCGGTGGGAGAGGAACTGCAGAAGGTGGGGGAGGGTAATAAACATCTGAGAGCCAAAATGGGGGACCTAGAGAACAGGTCACGGTGGCAGAATCTGCAGGTTTTGGGTCTACCCGATGGGGCTGGAGAGCCGGAGGCCAACGGACGGAGTACTTTTTGGTAATGTTTGCCAGGTTGTTGGGGAAGCAGGCAAATACTTCCCTCTTTGAGCTGGATAGGGCTCATTGGTCCCTCCAGCCGAGGCCAAAGTTGAATGATCCACCAAGAATGGAGCAGGTGTTGAGATGGACTAAGCAGAATCGAGAGGTGAGGTGGGAAGGCTGTAGTATTCGAATTTTCCAAGACGTCACCGTGGAGCTGGCAAGACGGCGGGCGGCCTTTAATAGGACGAAGGCAGCCTACAAGAGTAATGTGTGGTTCATGGTGGTCTACCTTGAGGAGTTGAGAGTTAAACATAACTCCAAGGACTATTGCTTTGAGATGGCGAAGGAGGCAGAGATGTTTGTGAGGGCCAAAGGATTGGTACTGAACTGAGTTTGGACTTTGTTTTCGTATGTTGTGGTTGGGAGGGAATGGTTTGGGGACGTTGGGGTAATGTGAGGCAGGCCAGCAGCATGGTTCAATTCCAGTACCAGCCTCCCTGAACAAGCGCCAGAATGTGGCGACTAGGGGCTTTTCACAGTAACTTCATTTGAAGCCTACTTGTGACAATAAACGATTTTCATTTAATTTAATTTATCATGTTTGGTTGTTTAGAAGGGTTGGGTGTGCGGGGTGGGGGGTTTTTCTGTTGGTTTTTGTACTAGGTATGTGGGGGGAGGAGGCTTGAGTTGGCTAATGAATGGGAACAAGGTGAGGGGAGGGGCCACGGCCGGCCAAGCCTGTGTGGACAGATTTCAATGTGCCTGGGAGGGGAGATGGAGAGTATGCAGAGAGAAGTGGTTTCAAGAGGAAGTGCTTGTGATGTTTCTGGGAATGGGAGAGGGGGTGTTTGCTGGTCGACAGTGACTAGTGGTAGGACCTGGTCCCACTTGTGAGGCGGTACCAGAGGCTGTGGTCATGACTGATAGGAGGGCAGAGAAACCCCCCCAGTCCGACTGGTAACCTGGTAGCAGGGGTTGGGCCCCTTCTGGGGGGGGGTTAAGGTGTTGGCAAAGTTTATGAAAGAGATGTGGGGGGGGGGGGGGGGACCCGTGGGGTTCTTACATCCAGGGGTGTGGTTGTTCCTTTTTTCCGCCAGTGCATAATGTGTGCTCATTCTGAGGAGATCGCTGCATTGGGAGTGAGGAATGTGGAATACTCAACAAGTTTCATTTTGGATCATGTTCCGTATTTGATGGATGTGGTCTTTCAGAAGTGACCTGCACAGAGACCGGCGTGGAGGTTGGATGTGGGGTTACTCGCGGTTCCGAGTTCTTGTGTCGGGTGGGAAAGGTGATTGATGATTATGTGGAGTTCAAATATAAAGGGGAGGTCTCACCGTCAGTGGTTTGGGAGGTGTTGAAGGCGGTGGTAGGGAGGGAAATCACCTTGTTAAAGGTGCAGGTGGATTCGGAGGCAAAAGAGAAGAGGCAGGGACTGGTAGATGAGATCATGGAAGTTGGTGGGAAGTATGCAGAAGATCCCACTCTGGAGCTTTCTGTCAACAGGGAGAGCGGTACGTCAGTTGAAGCGGCCATGCGAGAGATCGTTCAGGTCCGGGATGGGGGCGAGGGGATTGGTGGTGACACTGGAGCAGGTGAACAGGGCGTTCGAGGAGTTTTATAAAAGGTTGTATAGGTCTGAACCTCCGGAGGATGAGTTGGATATGAGGGACTTCTTGGGAGGTGGAGTGTCCTAACGTACGAGAGGAGGAAAATACAGGCTTTAAAGAGCCAGTGGGGATAAAGGACCTTCAGATGACAATAGGGAATGTGCAAACGGTGGCGCCTCTATTGGTGGAAATATTTGAGGATACAGTGGCTGAGGAGGCGCTCCCAGAGACGATGGGACAGGCATCTATTGCGCTGTTGATTTTTTAAAAAAAAAGGATAAGCACCCAGTCGTATTGCTCGCTAGGCAAGAATTTGCATGGCAAGGAATGCTTCCTGATTTGCACACCCAGGAGAAAGGTAAATCGGTAGCAATTCTCCTCCAGGGAGAGATCCAAATGGAGAATCTTGCCCATTGTTTCTCTTCCTGGTGAATGTATGGCTTGGGGTAATACCTATCTTACTCGCACTCTCCCATTTCAGCAGTACTTCTCACCTGGCATCACACCAGACTGCCTAGCTCCTTTCTGTCTGCATAAAACTTTGCAACACTCTTTTTCACTGCATCGTGATTTTGAACCTTCTAACCAACACTCAGAACCAGCCCTCCACCTATTCCGAACTTCCCATCCTTCCGAAAAGTCACATGTTCCTCAATATTTTGGTCCTAATCATATGTTATCTTGCAGCCATGTCTCTCAAATGGCAATTAGATTGTGGTTATTAACCTCTATTTGCACTGTTTTGTTTCAAATGTTACGTGCATTCAGATACAGAGCCTTCATTTTTGTCCTTTTATTAGTTTTGTAACCACTAGCGTTGATTTTTCTCTTAGATTTGTACTCCTTGTCTCTTCTAATCAAGGTCTGTTTATCATTTCCCTTATCAATACCTTCCACTCTTCCTTCATTATTACTCTTTGATAGACCACATCTGTCCACATTCGATCCCTTCCCCCACTATTTATTTTAAAATCCTCTCTACTTCCTTAATTATGCAGTTCACAAGAACACTGGTCCCCACACGGTTCAGGTGTACCCAATGGGACAGCTCCCATTTTCCCCTTTACTGGTGTCACTGCCGCTCAAACCAGAACCAACTTCTCTCATACCAGTCTTTGAACCATGGATTCATCTCTCTAATTAGTAATTAGATCTAATTGGCCCTTTGCCAATTTACACATAGCTCAGGTAATAATTTAGAGATCATGGGCGGGATTCTCCGACACCCCCCCGCCGGGTCGGAGAATCGCCCGGGGCCAGCGTCAATCCCGCCCCCGCCATGTCCCAAATTCTCCGCCACCCGAGAATTGGCGGGGTGGGGGGGGTGGGAATCGCGCCGCGTGAGTTGGCGGGCCCCCCGCGGCGATTCTCCGGCCCGCGATGGGCCGAAGTCCCACCGCTGGCAAGCCTCTCCCGCCGGCATGGATTAAACCACCTCTGGTACCAGCGGGATTGGCGGTGCGGGCGGGCACTGGGGTCCTGGGAAGGAGGGGGGGGAGCTGGGCGATCTGACCCCGGGGGTTGCCCTCACGGTGGCCTGGCCCGCGATCGGGGCCCACCGATCGGTGGGAGGGCCTGTGCCGTGGGGGCACTCTTTTTCTTCCGCCTTCGCCATGGTCTTCACCATGGCGGACGCGGAAGACACCCCCTCCCCTGTGCATGCGCCGGGGTGACATAAGCAGCCGCGGAGTGGAAACCACTCCGGCGCGGGCCTAGCTCCTCAATGTGAGGACTTGGCCCCTAAAGGTGCGGAGAATTCCGCACCTTTGGGGAGGCCTGATGCTGGAGTGGTTTACACCACTCCAATATGCCGGGACCCCCCCACCCCGCCAGTTTGGGGAGAATCCCGGCCAATATCTTTAAGGTTTTGCTTTATAATTTAGTGCCTAACTTTCCGGACTGTCTATGCAGAACCTCTTGTTCTACCTCTTGTCATTGGTCATACATCATGATAACTGGATCCTTCCCATCCCAAGGGAAATTCTTCTCCAGCCCTGAGCAGATGTCCTAGATTCTGGCACCAGGCAGGCAAGATAGCCATCTGGACTCTTGCTCTTTTCTGCAGAGAACAGTGCCCCCTCATTACTGTTCTCTATCAGTACTGCATCTCTTTTTATTCCCCCCACTTCTTTGGCTCCCTGTACCGCAGTACCACGATCAGTTAGATTATCCACCCTGCATCCTCCACTCTCATCCAAACAAGCTGAGAGAGCCTCAAACCGATTGGACAATTATGGAGGCTGACACTGCTGCACTCCTGCCTTCTGGGTTCCCTTACCCGCCTAACTCGTAGTCACACCCTCCTGTCCCTAACCACTGACCAAATCAAAAGACCCTATCCTAAGTGGTGTGACTGCCTTCTGGAACAGGTAACTTTCCCCCTCCCTGATGTGTCAGAGTCTCAATTTCCAGCTCAATGACACTGAGCCGAAACTCCTTGAGCTGCAAACACTGCAGACATATTTGTTCTGGATCACACTGGTACCCTGGAGCTGTTACATTTTGCAGCTGTGACTTTTAACCTGTCTTGCCATCCTTAACATTTAATAATAAATTACTCAATTATATTCTTCACTTATGTATGCTGTTTTGTTTTCACATATTTTACTATATTTACCACTGATGTGTTGGGTAAGCTGAGTCTATGTGGACTGCGTTTGATGCAGTGTAGAGACAGGCTTCCAACACTTGATGAGATGCAACACGATTTTATTGAACAACTAATTCTATTACATGCTTAACTGTGGGTTGACACTATGCTGACTTGACTGGAGACCTGAGGCTAGACTGACCAGACTAACTGACTACCACATGGTGTTTGTACTAGCCGCTGCTCACGAGCTCTGACAGTCTCAGAGGCTGGATCCCGAGAGAGGCTTTATAGTGGTTGTGTCCTGTCTGGTGATTGGCCGCTGTATTCTGTGTGCTCACTGGTCATTCCGTGTGTCAATCACTGCCTGTCTGCACTCCATCATATACCTGGATGTATATTATGACATTTCCACCCCCCTTTTTAAAAAAAAAAAGTTTGTGTTCATGTAATAAATATTGAGGTGCGTGTGCGTGAAGATGTGAACATGTACTTGACTATATACAGAATACGCTAACTTACATACATGGGAAGGTGTCGCTAGTGCAGATATAGGGCAGATAAAGCAGTAAAAAACAATATGTACAGATGTCAAAACGATGAGATAACAACGTTATGCAACATTCAGTCTATACGTTTAGTCTCTGTGGCGGGCGACAAATTCTGGTTGACCGAATGAGCATTTGGCTCTGTTGTGTCGGAGGCCATGCTCGTAGATCCTGTGGAACACCCGCTTGAGGCGATCAATGTGTTCTTGAGGAGTTGTGGATCAGATTATGACTTTGTCAACATACACGCGCACCCCCTCGATACCCTCCATCATTTGTTCCATTATGCGGTGAAATACCTCTGAGGTGGAGATGATGCCAAAAGGTATCCGGTTGTAGCAGTAGCGACCGAACGGGGTATTGAATGTGCACAGCTTGCGACTGGATGCGTCCAGCTGTATTTGCCAGAACCCCTTGGAGGCGTCCAGCTTCGAAAAGAATTTGGCATGAGCCATCTCGCTGGTCAACTCTTCTCGTTTTGGTATCGGGTAATGTTCCCTCTTGATGTTGCGGTTTAAATCTTTGGGGTCAATACAGATTCGAAGCTCCCCTGACGACATATTGATGCAAACCATGGAGCTAACCCAGTCCATGGGTTCCGTGACCTTTGATATGATGCCCTGGCCCTGGAGGTCTTGCAACTGCTGCTTGAGGCGGTCCTTGAGGGGTGCCGGCACCCGACGCGATGCGTGAACCTCAGAGGTAGCGTTTGGTTTCAGCAGGATTTTGTATCGGTATGGGAGTGTGTCCATACCTTCGAACACGCTATGGTATTACGCTATGATATCATCAATTTGAGCCTGGAAGTTTTCATCAGGTGAGGCCGTCGCCTGTGAGGATGACATGGTGTGGACTCGTTGAACCAGGTTCAGGAATTTGCAGGCCCAAGCACCGAGCAGGGAAGCTCTGTCAGGTCCTACGATCTCAAATCGCAGCGTTGCTTTCAATGACCTGTTGGATACTCCAAGTTGGCATGAGCCACTGGCAGCAATGGCATTGTCATTGTAGTCGAGGAGCTGGCAGGCCGGTGGAAGAATGCTTGGTCTGACGCAGAGTTTGGATTTTACAATGAGATTTGCTGAAGCGCCGATGTCCAGCTTGAAACAGATGTGAGCCTTGTTAACTGTAAGGGTAGCACACCACTCGTCGTCCGGATCAACGCTCAGGATTGGGAGGTGTTTCACCATCTTTGAGAAAGGCGGTGCATGCTTAGTAATGATGCCCACTCGGAATGGGGATTTGAGGCATTCGGCGTCAGGATCTGGTGGGCTGTCGGGGTCGGAGTCTGGCACGGCCTGCTGTACTGAACGGATGCATCTGCGCCGTGGCTGGGATCGCTGGATGCTGGGCAGTGGAGCAGATCTGCAAAGGGCTGCGTAGTGGCCAAGCTTGCCACACTGGAGACAGCGTCGTGATTTTGCCGGACAGTGCCGCTTTAAATGGGCGGAGCCACGATTCGGACACGTCATGTCGCCAACGTCAGCGCGTTCCGTGCGCCAATGCACATGCGCAGTGTGGCCGAATGACATACGCACCTGCGCAGGCTGGTCGTCGGTCTCCCGTCCCCTCGTTCGTGGCGCACATGCGCTGGAGCCCGGGAAAAGCGCGCGAAATGGCCACTCTCATCCAGACTCAGGCAATGCACCCGTTCTGCCTCGTGGGGGTTTAGCTTTGCTGTTTCTGCCGCCCTGATGTGGGAGTACCGGTTGTTAGCGTGCTCGTGGAGAACGCAGGTTTTGATGGTGAGGGTAAGCTTGACTGTCAGGAGCTGCTGGCGAAGGGAATCGGAGTGGACCCCGAAAACGATCTGATCCCGGATCATGGAATCAGTTGTCAAGTCATAGTTACATGACTGTGCGAAGATGCGGAGATGGGTCAAAAAGGATTGAAAAGGTTTATCCTTACCCTGAAGCCTCGGCTGGAAAACGTACCGTTCAAAGGTCTCATTCACCTCAATGTCACAGTGGCTGTCGAACATCAATAGGACTGTTTTAAATTTCGTCTTGTCTTCGCCTTCAGCGAATGTAAGGGAGTTGTCGATGTGGATGGCGTGGTCCCCGGCTGCAGAAAGGAAAAGTGCGATCTTCCTGGCATCCGCTACGGCCTCGAGGTCGGTGGCTTCAGATAGAGTTGGAACTTCTGTTTGAAAATCTTCCGGTTTGCACCGAGGTTGCCAGCGATGCGGAGCTGTGGAGGAGGGCGGACGTTTTCCATGTTACCGGATGGCTGATTGTTGGTTAATTGCTGGTTGATTGAGGTAATTGCTGATTACCTCAAGGTGAGTCCATCAATTCTCAGCATCCAGACCTGGTACCATGATGTGTTGGGTAGGCTAGGTCTATGTGGATTGCGTTTGATGCAGTGTAGCGAGAGACAGGCTTCCAACACTTGATGAGATGCAACACGATTTTATTTAACATCTAACTATTTTACATTATCAACTGTGGGTTGACACAATGCTGACTTAACTGGAGACCTGAGGCTAGCCTAACCAGACTAACTGACTACCACACGGTGTTTGCACTGGCTGCTGCTCACAAGCTCTGACTGTCTCAGAGGCTGGATCCCGAGAGAGCGAGAAAACTGGTGCCCTCTGGCTTTATAGTGGTCGTGTCCTGTCTGGTGATTGGCTGCTGTGTTCTGTGTGCTTACTGGTCATCCTGTGTGTCAATCACTGCCTGTCTGCACTCCATCATATACATGGATGTATATTATGACAACCACCAGGTTGTATACTATTTAACACCTTAGGACTGGAAAAGACCTCAATCACTTACCAGATACAAATAGCTGGCACCTTTTCCTGCAGTAAGAACCATTTCCTTACAGGGTGAGAAAGGTTGCAAAAACGAAACAAACGCCTCCTTCTCCAACTCAGCAAACTCTCAGGTATTTTCTCAGTCCCTCAGCTGTGTCCGTTTGCCAAGGCCAACCTCGCTTGTTGACAACTCTTGAAAGACCTCTTCCACCATGGGAATTGGGTGATGTTTGCTGCCTACCACTTAATTTAGCTGTCACTTATCAACACAGAGTCTGATGTTACCACTTGATTTAGGCATGATCACAACAGCCCTCATCCATGATTCCTCAATGATTCATCTTGCTTTCGGCTTGTGCAACTTCCCAATTCCTTGAAACACTGGTCCAAATTCCTCTCTAAAATTCACGGGCTGGATTCTCCAGTTTTGAGTCCATGAAGTATAGTTCTACGATGAAAAAATCAGCGAGGCCCCAGTACCGACCCTCCGACCGGTGAGGGGCCAGCAGCCAGGCCACGTAAAGCACACAACCTTTACAAAATAAACAGTCAGGGATCCAGACCTTCAGAGCACCCTACGTGCTCTCATCCCACGTAATCCCCACATTGGAGATCTCTACTGCCACCCGAAAATACACAAGGCCAACACACCAGGCCGTCCTATCGTTTCAGGCAATGGGACCCTGTGTGAGAACGTCTCTGGCCACATCGAGGACATCTTGAAACCCATCGTACAAGGTACAACCCAGCTTCTGTCGCGACACGACGGACTTCCTACAGAAACTCAGCACCCATGGACCAGTTGAACCAGGAACATTCCTCGTCACAGTGGATGTCTCGGCACTCTACACCAGCATCCCCCATGACAACGGCATTGCTGCAACAGCCTCAGTCCTCAACACCGACAACTGCCAATCTCCAGACGCAATTCTGCAACTCATCCGCTTCATTCTAGATCACAATGTCTTCACCTTCGACAACAAATTCTTCATCCAGACGCACGGAACAGCCATGGGGACCAAATTCGCACCTCAATATGCCAACATCTTCATGCACAAGTTTGAACAAGACTTCCTCACCGCACAGGACCTTCAACCGATGTATACACCAGATACATCGATGACATTTTTTTCCTTTGGACCCACAGCGAAGAATCGCTGAAACGACTACACGATGAGATCAATAAGTTCCATCCCACCATCAGACTATTCTCCAAATTCAGTTGCATTCTTGGACACACTCATCTCCATCAAGGATGGTCACCTCAGCACTTCGCTTTACCGCAAGCCCACAGATAACCTCACGATACTCCACTTCTCCAGCTTTCACCCAAAACACATTAAAGAAACCATCCCCTATGGACAAGCCCTCCATATACACAGGATCTACTCAAACGAGGAGGAGCGTAACAGACACCTACAGATGCTGAAAGATGCCCTCGCACGAACGGGATATGGTGCTCGACTCATCGATCGACAGTTCCAACGCGCCACAGCAAAAAACCGCACCGACCTCCTCAGAAGACAAACACAGGACACAACTGACAGAGTACCCTTCGTCGTCCAGTACTTTCCTGGGGTGGAGAAACTACGATATCTTCTTCTCAGCCTTCAACCCATCATCAATGAAGATGACCATTTTGCCAAGGTCATCCCCACTACTTGCCTTCAAACAACCGCGCAACGTCAAACAAACCATTGTTTGCAGAAAATTACCCAGCCTTCAGAATAGTGACCACGACACCACACAACCCTGCCAGAGCAATCTCTGCAAGACATGCCAGATCATCGACATGGATACCACCATTACACGTGGTAACACCACCCACCAGGTACGCGGCACATACTCGTGCGACTCGACCAATGTAGTCTACCTCATACGCTGCAGGAAAGGATGTCCCGAAGCGTAGTATATTGGCGAGACCATGCAGACACTGCGACAGCGAATGAACGGGCATCGTGCAACAATCACCAGGCAGGAATGTTCCCTTCCAGTCGGGGAACACTTCAGCAGTCAAGGGCATTCAGCCTCTGATCTCCGGGTAAGCGTTCTCCAAGGCGGCCTTCAGGACGCGCGACAACGCAGAATTGCCGAGCAAAAACTTATAGCTAAGTTCCGCACACGTGAGTGCGGCCTCAACCGGGATCTTGGGTTCATGTCGTATATCATTCATCTCCCACCATCTGGCCTGGACTTGCAAAATCCTACCAACTGTTCGGGCTTGAGACAATTCACACCTCTTTAACCTGGGGTTACCCCTATCTCTGGATCTGTAATGAATTGATTACCCGCAAATTCTCGCATTCCAAGCATTGTCTGGCATCTCTGACTTTGTCTATATAAATGTTTCTGGAACATACCTCTCCATTCACCTGAGGAAGGAGCTGCGCTCCGAAAGCTCGTGTTTGAAACAAACCTGTTGGACTTTAACCTGGTGTTGTAAGACTTCTTACTGTCCAATTTAATTGCTATTGTCAGAGTGTCATCCAACGTTAAGTCTCCTCTTCTTTCCAGAGCTTAAGCCTTAACGCATGCAATCTGCAATGTTGGACCACCTGATCCATTATATGGTTATTCAGATTCTCAGCCAGGTCATACATTGGGTTACTGTTTTCCCTACCCCCTTCTGCCTCATCTGTGGAAAGATATGCCTTTGGAATGTGGCATTTGGTGTCACCACATAAAGGTACTGCAAACCTCTCACTGCATGCCCACAATCAGCCTTTTCTCCTGGGTCAGGCAATGCCTTGAAAGTCTCCCTCACCGAAACACACGCATTGAACAACAGTATAGGCCCATCGCTGTGCTTTCTGTAGCACCATCACCCACCCTAAAACAGACCGTGACTGTCGGCACCTCTCCAGACATGTATTCCATTTCATGCTGATGGTACTGACATCACCTGTCTCGTCAAATGGCTCATTCTCTGGACTGCAGACATATCAGCTCGAACAAACACCATGATACAATCCTAAATATCTCCGTATTTATCCTCTTCACATCTCAGACTGAAAGAACAACACTCAACGTCACAGATTTAACTGCAAGAACAACATCATTCATGATTTAAGCTGGCTAACTCCCTAATATGTGTTATCTGACCTGCAATCCCAAATCAGATGACCCCACATGTAGTAGACATGATCGTATCATCGTATTGCATCGTCGTATCTGAGTACCATATATTAATTGATTTTGATTTGATTTATTGTCACATGTCCAGTGAAAATATTTTTCTGCGGCCGAGGGAACGTACACAGTACGTACATAGTAGACAAAGAGAATAATCAACAAAGAACATTGACAAATGGTACATCGACAAACAGTGATTGGTTACAGTGCGGAACAAGGGGCCAAACAAAGCAAATATATGAGCAAGAGCAATATTGGGCGTCGTGAACAGTGTTCTTACAGGGAATAGATCAGTCCGAGGGGGAGTCGTTAAGGAGTCCTGTAGCTGTGGGGAAGAAGCTGTTCCTATGTCTGGATGTGCAGGTCTTCAGACTTCTGTACCTTCTGCCTGATGGGAGGGTCTGGAAGAAGGCGATGCCTGGGTGGGAGAGGTCACTGAAAATGCTGTCTGCCTTACTGAGGCAGCGGGAGGTGTATACAGAATCAATGTGGGGGGTGGCAAGCTTGTGTGATGCGTTTGGCTGAGTTCACCACACTCTGCAGTTTCTTGCGATCTTGGACTGAGCAGTTGCCATACCAGGCTGTGATGCAACCAGATAGGATGCTCTCTATCGCACATCTGCAGACGTTTGTGAGAGTCGATGCAGACATGCCAAATTTCTTTAGCTTCCGTAGGAAGTACAGATGTTGTTAGTTTCTTGACTGTTGCATCAACGTGAGTGGACCAGGATAAACTGTTGGCGATGGTGACCCCCAGGAACTTAAAGCTATCGACCATCTCCACTTTGGAGCCATTGATGCAGACGGGAGTGTGTGTTGTGCTACGCTTCCTGAAGTTGATGATCAGTTCCTTGGTCTTTCCAACATTTAAAGAGAAATGTAATATCTAAAAGTCAAGTCCGAACACACAATATGTTATCATCATGACAGCCCTCGGGTAAATCCTGCACTTTTAAGTTTAGAAGTGTCTCAAGCGGACAGCTATCTGAGACCAGGTTTCCCACTGTTACATTTGTCATTGTGACTCCCGTTTTACATTTGTCTTTATGTATATGTTTATTATGTATTACATTTTATTATGTTGTGAGACTGCTTATTGGCCTGCTTTGGAGAGACAAATAAAGAAATATGTTCTGTTTTGGGTAGGTGCTATGAACTTTCTGTCTTTGGTTCCCAGTTGTTGTTCATCACAATTTAACCGTGGAAAGTTGAGAAACTCTTTCTGGCTGTTCACGTGGGGGGTTGCATGGTAAATACCACCTTTTATGTTTAATTTTGCCATGCTGTCTGGTACAATCGGAAGACCAGATTGAACTGATTCTGGCTTCACATATACTTCACATGAGTCTCTGATGCAGCTGTGAAATGTGACCCCCAGAACAATTATACATAACAGTTAGTTCCTAGCGAATTGGTTCCTAGCCATTTAGAAAAATAGGAGCAGGAGGAAGCCGTTTGGCCTTTCGAACCAGCTCCGCCATTCATTATGATCATGGTTGATCATCCAATTTAATAGCTTAATCCTACTTTCCCCACATATCCTTTGATCCCATTTGCCCTAAGTGCTATATCTAACTGCTTCTTGAAGACATGCAATGTTTTGGCCTCAACCACTCTCTGGGTGAAGATGTTTCTCCTCATCTCTGTCCTAAATGGTATTTCACCCCAATAGCTATATCTATTTCCTTCTTGAAATACAATGTATAACATTAAACAGAGAGGTAGAAGAAAAGCACAGAAGCTTCCTTTTATGGAGCAATAGAAAGAAACTAGAGTAAAAGTGGCATGCCATTGTTTTAGAGTGGATAATTAGTCTTTTTTTAGGTTAGGGTAAAATACAAGAGCATCCATGAGCAGAAGCTATAGTAACTGCACATCTTTCTGTTGTTTTTCAGGATTTGTTTTGTTCACCTTACTTTCTAATCCACTCAAAGTGTCGGCAGACACATGCCATGTATGCTGTAGTTCTCAGCTTGTTTCTATGGGCGTTACACAGATGATGTATCAAATGCACAGGCCCCAGCTATCGACATTAGACTGGTGTGCTCACTTCCAGCAACTTAGTTTATTAGCAATTTAGATTCCACTGTAGCTGAGCGATTGTTTTCACTGACTCATAATTTCCCACACAATAGCCAGTGACCTCAGCAATCCTGCTGGCTACACATTAAACTATTTCTTGTCAAAGTGCTATCTGTGAGATTGGAAACAATGGAACATATACAGAAAAGAAAATAGTCCAGGTGCTAGAAATCTGAAGTGAAGACAGAAAATGCTGGAAATGCTCACACATCGTGTGTGGAGAGAAACAAATTTAACGGGATGCAGGAACAGAGATGGAAGAGCTGGTAACATAGCAGGAACTCCATCGGGAGAGCCACCCACCACTTTTCCTCTGCTGGGAGCAGGCAGAAGGCAGGCTGCATAATTAGAGCTCCAATGGGCTAATATTGTGGAGACTGGCATTTTGCAGATGATGGGGTAACCGTCCCATTGTGTGGGAAATACATTGTGTTTCAAGAAGGAAATAGATATTTTTGTGGGGAAGCTGCCCTTTTCATGGCGACGGCCTCCCTCCGGCAGCCCAAGGCTCCATGGCCCCCAGTCCCAACAATCCCTTTGGAAGGATCTCCTCAGTCCCCTGGATTTTAATTTTTACATACCTGTCCAAGGACACCTACATTTTGAAGAGCCCTCGAGGCCTCCTGCCTGCCTCAGCAGCATCCTCTGTATGGGCTGGCACCAACTGGAGCCCGACCACCTTCCTTTAATTGGACAGCAAGCCTGAAGGTGGCGGACTACGGGACGGCCGGTGATAAAGTCACTGAGCCCAGCAGTCTTGCTGCTTTTCGCCCCAATATCGTGTTTCTGAAGCCCAGAGTAAAATTCAGCTCAAGATTTCAGGTTGATCATAATTCAACTAATCTGGAAGATTTTAGAGATGAAAGGTTTTTAATTAAGGAAAGTGCCAGGGAAAGTATAAAATGGAAAGGTCTGTGATAGGGTTCAGGCCACGAATGATTAAATCACAAAGGTGATTAAAATGCAAGACTAGAGAATGGGACAGAACCATGCCCTAAGAGGGCATTGGTGACCATGGACTTCCATTGTAAGGTCCATAATTACATTTGACAAAGTACTGCAGTGTTTTGCGCCTTCTGCATACTACTGACCAAGAATTCTCCTGCTCCTCTGCCTACAGCTTTATTTGAAGCATTTACAGGCTGATAAACAAACTGTTTGGCCACATTACGAATGTACCTTCCATAGCCAGCAAATTGGAACTTGAATCCAGAGTTCTGGCCCAGGGATAGAGACACTACCACTGGACACAAGATCTCCAAAGACAGGTTTCTATAAGCTAGGAACAATGCAGAGGAACGGGAGGTAGATCCCAGTGTGCAGACTGAGGGGAAAATCTCATGGCCGTACCGCGCCCGAACCGAGGCCCGATTTGGCCGATAAATCCCGCGAAAGGCCTCTCATCAAAGTTATCTAGCTCAGCAAGACAATGGGCTCCTCCTGCTCCTATCTTTACGTATCTATGTAAAAGCAGGGAGGTCATGTTGGAGTTGTATAGAACTTTGGTGAGGCCACAGCTGGAGTACTGGGTGCAATTCTGGTCGCCCAATTATAGGAAGGATTTGATTGCACTGGAGGGGGTGCTGAGGCGATTCACCAGGATGTTGCCCAGGATGAAACATTTAAGTTCTAAGGAGAGGTTGGATAGGTTTGGGTTATTTTCATTGGAACAGAGAAGACTGAGAGGGCAATCTTATTGAGGTGTACAAGATGATGAGGGGCATGGATAGGGAGCAGTTGTTAAGGGCAACATGGAAGCACACGTGGCTAGCACCAGGGTCCCAGGCTCGATTCCGGCTTGGGTCACTGTCTGTGCGGAGACTGCACATTTTCCCCGTGTCTGCGTGGGTTTCCTCCGGGTGCTCCAGTTTCCTCCTACAGTCCAAAGACATGCAGGTTAGGTAGATTGGCCATGCTAAATTGCCCTTAGTGTCCAAAAAGGTGAGGAGGGGTTATTGGGTTATGGGGATAGGGTGGAAGTGAGGGCTTAAGTGGACTCGATGGGCCAAATGGCCTCCTTCTGCACTGTATGTTACCCTTAGTTGAAGAGTCAGTCCCGAGGGGACACGTGTTCAAGGTGAGGTTTTTTTGGCGGGGCGGGGGGGGGGGGGGGGGGGGGAGGGAGGGGGGGGGGGGGGGGGATGAGGTTTTGGGGGATGTGAGGAAAATGTTTTTTAGCCAGAGGGTGGTGATGGTCTGGAATGCACTGCCTGGGAGGGTGGTACAGGCGGGTTGTCTCAGATCCTTTAAAAAATACCTGGATGAACACTTGACACTTCATAACATTGAAAGGTATGGGCCAGGTGCTGCCAAATGGGATTAAGTGGGCAGATCAGATGTTTTTCATGTGTCGGTGCAGAATTGATGGGCCGAAGGGCCTCTTCTGTACTTTATTTTCTGTGATGAAATTGTCTCTTTTAGGGCTAGCGGTGTAGGACTTGTTTGATTGTCCTATTTGGGTGGTTCCCAATAGATGGTTCAAGACAATCCAAACGTTGTCATTTCCCAATCTACGCAGAGTAGCTGTCAGCAGGGAAAGATCAGGCAGCACTTGAGCAGCCATTGGCCATAAGTAAATGGGAGGAAGGGGTTCTCGCATTGACAGAGTGGAGTCTTGGGCTTTCACTATGGGGCCTCCTGTGCCCGCTAGGTTTTACGCTTACCTGAATGCCTCTGCTGTCTTTCTTAAAATTAATTTAGGGGATGTGGGTGTCACTGGCTAGGCCAGCATTTGTTGCCCATCACTAACTGCTCTTGAGAAGGGGGTGGTGACCTGCCTTCTTGAACCACTGCAGTCCATGTGTTGTAGGTACACCCACTGTGCTATTAGGGAGGAAGTTCCAGGATTTTGTCCCAGCCACCGTGTCTGCAGTCCTGCTTCAGCCTAACAGAAAAACCATGGTTACTTTGTTGCTCAAGATCAGTGAAAAATTAAAGGAGGTTTGATTGAAGTCAAAGGATGCAACCTCGGATAAATCTTGAGGCTTCCGCCTGCTTTATTCAGGCACCTCAAGCAACTGCAAAAACCTTCGGAGTTAAAAACATCAACTTTGGGAAGGATCAGACT